>NW_026892691.1:0-656534 GCF_033815535.1 Pezoporus flaviventris | reverse complement strand
TGCTCCACTGAATGCTTAATGTTAAAGAAAGTGTTGAAAAGCACAGACATGGGGATGGATGTTCCCTTATCTCCCAGCTAACCACCAGAGCCTCAGGCTATCAGAGCCAGGTATCTAGGCTTAGAGAGTCATGCTGGCTCCCTGTTTGCTACACCGACAAATATTTAACCCTTCTGCACAAAGGGAATCAAGTTAAGGAGATAGAAGCTCTTTCTATCTGTGAAGGTTTTTCAATGCTGCAGAGTATAATACCCTTTTATCCAACAAAGCCAAAACATTTCAAAAACAAAACCAAGCAACAGAAACACCCCCAGAAAAACTGAATGGGCTTGCTTAAGAAAAGTGAGCATATCTTGTTACAGTGCAAATTAGTAGAGAGGTGTCTAGGTTTTTTTATTACCCCAAATTAAAGAAAACAGTGTTATCTGCAACTCTGGCAAGTGACTGGTACAACATTCTGAAACTGTGAGATCAAGAGGAACAACTCTGAGAGCCAATAAATCAGTATTGTGACGAGTGACTATTAATCCGGTCAGATCTGTCGTTATCTCAACCCCTCATGCCCCACGCTGTTGTGGTTTAAACCCAGTGAGGCAACTCGTTCACTCACTCCCCCTCTTCTTTCCCTCCCCCTACTCCCGGAGGGATGGAGAGGAGAATCGAAAAGAATGCAACTCCCACGGGTTGAGATAAGAACAGTTCAGTAACTAAGGTATAACACAAATCACTACTGCTACCACCAATAATAACAATGATAAAGGGAATAACAAGGGAACAGAATACAACACCTCACCACCAGCTGACTGATAACTCGCCCCTCCCCCCCCAGCCTGACCAAGCTCCGACCCATACCTCCTCCAACCCTGCAGTCTCCCAGCCCTTCCGGCTAACTCCCAGTTACATCCTGGGCATGACGTGCTGTGGTATGGAATACCTCTTTGGTCAGTTTGGGTCAGGTGTCCTGTCTCTGCTTCCTCCCGGCTTCCCCTCCTCCCTGGCAGAGCATGAGGCTCACAAAGTCCTTGGCCAAACCAAAACAGCATTGTTATCAGCTCTGTTCCCAGGCCGAAAGTCAAAACCACAGCACTGCACCAGCTACTAAGAAGGAGAAAAATGACTGCTACTGCTGAATCCAGAACAACCACAATACAATATTTATAAGCAGTGGGTGACACAGACTCTGACACAATTTTCTGTGAAGCAGTCTATAGAAATAACAGTATCCTATAAATCTCAAAAAATAGTCCCTATAAATTTCAAGTTAGCTGCAATAAACATACATGTGATATGTTAGAAAACCCTCTTCCATCAACGAACCACTAACCATACAGTCACAGCAGGAATAGCCACATTTAAATTCCCTCACTAGACTAATGAGGAGAAAAAGAGAAAAGTCTTTGTTTATGCCATAACCTGAAGCCACTGTAATTATTTTCCCAGCTGAATGCAAAAAAGAGATCTGCTATAATGAATGTACACTGGCTTTGTCAGATGGTCAAATGGATTTCTGGTTTGGTGGTGGAATTCAGTAGATTAGATCCCTAAGGACTTGCTCAGAAAACAGCAATCTGGGGATGATTTTTAGTGATGCATACAATGAAAATGAAGCTCTATAACAAAATAAGTTTTGCCACTGGCCAGATTGCTGAATAAAAAGCTGGAGCTGCATTAGTTCCCATTATCTGTATTTGCAAGCTGTTCACAAATAGCTAGCTCAATGAGATATTTTCCATTAATATTCACTTCATGTTTACTGAAAAAAAAAAACAAAAACCATAGTAGCTTGCTATCCAAATTTATAGTAACCATTTCCTCTAGAAATAGCATTTTTTATAGGAAGCAGAAGAAAAGGTAAGTGGGTGGAAAGTGGCTGAACCTGTGCCAAACTATCAGCTTTGTGCACAGACCAGAAAATGCTCCAGTGTGCTGGAATTCAAATTTTATCGAGTCAGTCAACACATTTCCAATAAATGTCATTTTCGTGCCTCTTTTTTGCATGCATAAGCGAACTAAGATGAGGGTTGGAGCAACCTGGTCTCGTGGAAGGTGTCTCTGCCTGTGGCAGGGGGCTTGGAACTGGATGAGCTTTAAGGTCCCTTTCAACCCAAGCCATTCTGTGATTCTACGGAACAGGCAATATCACATCAGTGAAACAGAACTAATAAACTAGAAATTATGTGCCTCTGTTTTCCTTACAAAGTATCTCCAGAGAACCAGAAATTCATCCATGGTGACCACGGACTCAAACCCATTAAGAGTTGTTTTTGTCTCTGCAGTTGTGTGGCATAGATTGCAATGCATACCTCAGTAAGGAAAGCAATTTGGAGGGACACAAAGGACTCCCTCTCATACATATTAAAGAAAAAATTCAATGATCAATCAAATTATGGGGCCACTCACTTTAAGCATATGGTATTTGGTAATTAGTTCATGGCAGCACTTCAAAAGAGCTACAATAAGCAGATTGATAAAATTCAGTCTTTTTTTCAGACCAATAACTTTAACATTTCTCAGGCTCTGTGATTTACAGAGAGCTTGGATCCTCAGCTATTACAAAGCATCAGAGTTCCATTCATATCAGTGATGCAGTAAGTGTGAAAGTCATTTACACCAGCCAAGGATCTCATCTACAATGCCTGACTCATGGCCACCAAACAGCTCACAAAGCTTTGAGCAGCCTCATAAAGCATTGCCCAGTAAAAAATTCACTGCTGTCCTTGAAACTTGTCAGTTTAACAGGAATTTTGCTTTGAGATTAATATATAAACCCCAAATTGGAAGGACAACAGTGATAGGGATCACTGGTGCATAAAATCAACTGAAATAAAAAGACTGAAACAGTGATTTTTATGACAAGCCTGATTTTTATGCCTCACTCAAAGCCTGGCTTTAAGGATGATATGGACAATATCTGGTGTTCAGAGGACTCTAAGGCCTCCAAGAGCAGAGTACAGAAGAGCAGGAATTCAGGAATTGCATCACTCAGAGAAGTGGCACCCATAGCAATGCTTTAGATGTGTAAAAAGTATTAGGTAATATAAGCTAGAACTCAACTTTGTAGTCAGGTTAAAAGTGAGGTAGGTGGTTTAATAATTGCCCTTACCCCTACACTCTACCCATATATTTTGTTTTTAAAAACCTCTTCCTCAGTTTTCACATCTCTGTTTTTAAGATACATACACGCGTGTCTATGTGCATTCAAGCAGCACAGAATCATAGAATAGTTAGGGTTGGAAAGGATCTTAAGATAATCTAGATACAATCCCCCTGTCATCCAGCATGTGAAGTTATTCTGCATTACTGCGAGTAAGTAGTCATGAGAACATCTATTGTGCACTCAGCTAAATAGGGAAAGATATATATAGTTAATTTTATCATTCTAGACAGTTGCTACAAGCAGAAAGGTAGCACAAAAACCCAATATTTAGAGAGTTGATAGATTTCTGTAATCAACTGATACTCTACAAAACACCTGAACTATGAGCAGCGAGGGGCAGGTCACAAAGCTGAATGTGACAGAAAAGGTCACGCAGGACCTGAATGCACAGAAAAATTGAGAAGTTCATTAACCTGCAAGGCCAAAGGCTTTAGTCTTTCACACAGTTGCTCCTGCACTGAAGCTAGTAATGTGCATTTCCTAAACCCCATCTTCCCTGGATGCCATCAGTCCTGATTTAAAACAAGTGACATTACGGAAAGAATTACAACTTCCCTGGTAAGTAGCTCCAGTGGTTGATTACCACATTGGAAAGGAGAGTTAAAAAAAAAACAACCCCAAAACAAAACAACACAGCATAAGAAAAAGACTGCAAGACAAAATTTCAGCAGCTGGGCACCACCAGACTGAAGTGATTTGGTGATCTGTGAGTGGGTTTTTCGGTTTTTATTGGTTTTGCTCCTTTCAGATTTATAAATATTGTGTCACTTCTCACTTCCTCTTTCCTTTTTCCTTGCATTTTAAAGTGTTAGCCTGATTCTTCTCTCACTACAATGAATTTTCATCTGCCTTCAGAAATGTTGGACCTTTTTTTCCTTTTAGATCATTAACTGCATGTCACAACATTTTAAAAACCTACTGAAAACTTGGTGCCATATACCAGTATCACTGTTCTCATTAGTGCTGCGGACAGATCTCTTCCTTGCTCACTCCTATTTACTACTCCCTAATTTATCCCCCTGCAGAGCATCCCACCTTGTTTGATTCCAGCATCACACAGAGAGCGTATGTTCCATTGCTCACACACTCTTACCCCTAGATACTTTTATAGTTGCTGCCTTCCAGGGTAATTTCTCATTTGAAGTAAGCTCACACTCCTAATTTCTGTAAGGATCACTTTATGTTGGTCACTTAAAGCTTATTTCTGTTTCAGTGAACCTCTATTTATCATTCTTTCAACCGTTGATTTATCTGAACGTCTTCTCCATACTGATTTTATAGTTACTGTTGCAAAAACTGTATAGCTGAGCTGTGGTAAACTTAATAGGATGGTTCCCTATAATCTATTCTGGATTCCTGGGGACTGTTAAGATCCATCAGACCAGGAGCTTATAGCACTTCTGAAAAAGAACAGCCATTCTGGCATGCACATAAAATTAATTGTGTGGAAGTTTGGGAGGAGAGAGGAAGCAGCAATCCAGCTTTCTCAAGTAAGGAAGTACTTGATTTTTGCTGTAAAAAAAAAGGGCAAGGGAACTCTCTACTGCAGTCAATAGAGGTACATGGATGAGGAACAGAATCATGAACCATGAAAAGTTAGGCTGCTCGAAGCGCATTTCAGCATTGACAAAAGACCTATCCAGGCCTCAACTGACACTATAGTCTTACACAGTTAATAACAAGAAGCATTTGAGTTAACTTCCTTCAAACAACTTCAGATTTCAAGCTGGATTGACTTGGTTTGTCACAAGAGGAAGCCATGAAATGGGTGAAAGGGAAAGAGAGGAAGATCAATCTTATGCTAGTCCCCAGTCTACCTTGTGGGAATGACTGACATTACAGATCCAGTGAGTCGAGGACATGAAATACAGTAAACCCCCAGGGGAGCCAAGCACTGCCCTGGGACAGTGTCAGGCACAGCATGCCACATCCTAAAGACATTAGCTAGGAGCAGCATCTCAATAATTCTCCTAATGACAAGCAGAGAGAAGTGACTTTCTCGCTGAAGAGAAATTCATCATCTGGCCTGCTGAGCATGGGAGATATCCAAAGAGAGTCAGGACAAGGGCTCCCATCACACACTGTCTGACAGATGGCCACCTCCCTACCAGCCTCTGACTACTGTATCTATTTTGCTTGATGAAAGAGTTGCCTATAGAAGAACAAAGGAACTGATGCAGTGCCTTAATACCCCAGTAATCTTGAACTGGTCTTTGCGATAGTTTTGTTGGTTTTTTTTTTGTGATTGTGGAACTTCTAAATAATTTCTAGTAATTTGAAACATGTTCCCAAGCAGAGTCAGTCTGCCTCTGCACAGAGCCCTGGGTCTCCACTTGGGACTTGCTTCCTTTCCCATGCTATTACTGCAAACAAAATGTCTCCTAGTCTTAAGAAATCCAGCATGAAAAGACACTTCATTACTCTCTATGGCAATGAATACCAAATTTCCCTTGCGCTGTCAGGAATAGAAGGTTTATCTATCAGTGTACCAAAATAGCAGCTTGATTTCATGAAACCTACTTACAGACGACTGTTCTCCAACTCCTTAAAGTTCTTTACAGTTACTAACATTTTGGGACTGGGAGCAGAAGCAGCATCATTGAAGATAGCTCCATTTTAAAGATGCAATGGCCACTGCAAGCAATTTCTGCCACCCAAAATAACTTATACAGGTTATTTCCAAATACTGTTTATCTTTATTGGGACTTTAGTGTGGCTTTGAATTATATTTTAAACACTTATTTTCCCTGAAAGGCCTTATGATGACCTTTCATCAACAAATCAGCTTATTTATTGCTATTGAAGTGTTTATTCAAATGGTGGCTGACAAGGGAAAAGAGTTTGGTTTTTTCAAACTTTACTTATTCAACTTTTGCTAAAATGTCATTTACTTCAATCAAAATAGTTACACTCACATTTATTTCTCAGGGAAAGAGACAAAAGTGACTCTTTAGACCTTCACATGTTCGTACTTATTCAACTACTCCACACTGGCATTATGTTCAGACAGGACTTTGAAATACTGTTGTCATAAGGACCACAGATTGGAGCTAGGAGCCCACAAAGTATCAAAAAACATGATAAATATAGGATAATGATCAGCAGGATAGTTTCCCCTGAAGCAAATAAACAAAAAGCCAGCAGATAGTTTCGATGATTTATATTTGCCATGTCACTCTGATAGAGACTAAGAGCATTGCTTCACAATAAATCTATTTCAGTTCACAATTCATAGTCACATAGACACCTTAGATTTGCACTGGGCTACAGTAAACACTACATCAATATACCATCACCTCTGCTTATCAGAGATTTTGTGCAAGAATAAGGACCTACACTGTATTTGAACATGTTTGCTGTGAACTGGCTTTGCTCATTAGTACTATGCTCTTAGTGCAAGTAGCAGATCAAGTTACATCCTTTGAGACAGAGCCCTGCCATTAAAAACCCTGTATTTCTCTGGGTCAGCTGCATGCACTGCACCACTGCAATAATACATCACCTACCCTGCACCCTAGCAGATAGCCAGGGCTTACAAATGCACTAAGAGCATATTAAAATAAAAAGCATATAGAAACAGAAAATATGGACAGTGATCATTTATAAACAGACAACAAATAAAATAATCATGACTTCCAAGGTGTGAACATTTTTCTCATTGCAAGAAAGGAAAGCGAAATGGCAGTATGATCAAAAGCTTCTGCACAGTCACTGGAAAAACTGATTATCTTGACACATGTGAAGATAAACCCAGCAATTTTGTTTCAGTCAGAAGCTCAAACAAGTTATCAAAACTGCAGCAAAACTGTGGGTTAATGAAAGTATTAAAAATATTTAGATTAAGAAGTCTTCTAGCTTTCTGATGTACACAGACTGTTCTCTGGGATTTAAGGCACTTGATATGTAAACACAGAGTATTCAAGAAAAATATTACTTCTTCAACAGCAAAGCTACTCATCAGTTTGAATAATGGGAGAAACAAGCACCCTTTCACCACCCACTGAATTCAAATCTATGGTGATTCTTGTCTCAATGAATAAAACCTTGGCAAGTTTTCCTTGAACTGAAAGGTGAAAGACATAACACATTCCTATTCACCAGTGAGGTTCAAACAGTCTGAAAATTGGATCATGAACTTTAATCCAAGTTAGCCCTCTCCTGAAATAATTAGATGATTTTTTTTTTTTTCTGGTGTTAACAGGAAAAGAACAATCTCCTTCCCAAAATCTCCCTCTTCCCTATTTAATGTGTGTCACTTATTTTTCTCTTTAGTGAAAAATACTATTCTCTGTCAATCTCTTTAAACATCTCGTATATAATTGTCCTGATTTCTGCTGGGATTGAGCCAATTTTCTTCCTAATCGCACAGTGCTGTGGTTTGGCTTTAGTCTGAGACCAGTGATGATAAGGCAATCATGTTTTCAGTTTTTGCTCAGTAGCAATTCCCCTGATCAAGGACTTTCTGAGTCTCATGCTCTGCCAGTGAGGAGGGGCATGGGAAGCCAGGAGGAAGCAGACAGGACACCTGACCCAAACTAGCCAAAGGGGTATTCCATAGCACAGCATGTCATGCCCAGTATAGAAACTGGGGGAATCACCTGGAAGGGACCAATCACTGCTTGGGTGCTGGGTACTGGTCAGTGGGCTGTGAGCATTTATATTAATATCACTTGTCTTTCTTGGGGCTTTATTTCTTCTCTCTCCTTTTCATTACAATTACTATTGTTAGTTTTGTTACTATCATCATTATTGTTGTATTTTACTTTGTTCCGATTATTAAACTGTTCTTATCTCAGCCCATGAGTTTTACCTTTTTCCATTTTTCCTCCCCATCCCATTGTGGGATTTGGGTGTGTAAGTGAGCGGCTGTGCGGTACTTAGCTGCTGTAGGGGCTTAAATGACGACAGTAATGGAACTCCCTAAAAATCAGTCTTGATACTTTGCAATCATTGTAGTTAACATTGGAAAGACTTGTTTATGACATCCCTGCTGCCCTTCTCTGTCTTGTTTCATGCTTAAGGCACATTTATATTGGCCAGATATTTATCAGGATTCTTTAAATATATTCAAAGTTCCCTTTCTATGTTCAAAGAGCAGCAACAAACATACTGTGACACAGCATGACACACAGCATCAATCTAGCCACAGATATACATGACTTACTGCATTTCCTCCCAACTTCAGCAAATTACTTCAGGGTTGTAGGACAATAACTCGGCCGAATCACTTCCAGGCCCAAGCCCTTTATATCCCTTATCATCTATTTTTACATACTACCTGCTTCCAAAGTGCTGTACCCTTCACAACTCAAATGGCAATGAATCCAAATGCTTACAGATGGAAGTCTAAAAATCAACTTCTGTCTTGAAAAAAAATCCACACTAAAAAGAACATGCCCTCAATTAGAGCACTTGTTATTTAAAGCAGAGCTCCGAAAATCTGCAGCATTTGGCTATCAGTCTCACAGGAACAATCTGTTGAAACAGTTCCACTTCCTGCTTGCAAGCAGACCAGTAATACACACAATCTGCTTACTGGTATTTTAGTACTTTTTTCTCTGCTGCATGAAAGTACATTAATCTAGCAAGGCATGTTACAACTGGCTTAGAAAAGGATATAGGTTCTTCGCATCCTCAAAAAGTATGGTTGAATAAACCTACTAGTTTGTTTAATGGAAGAACCACTGAAGGATGACTTCAAAGCTAAAACACTTAGTTTGTAAAGCTGCAAAGGAGTACTAAATTCCCTAACCCTTCTAATTAATAAGAAATATGCATTAGAGCTGGGGACCATTTTCAACCTTGATTGTTATGACAGCCTCAGGCTCCTGAACACTTAAAAATCATCTCCCAGTTTAATGAATTGTTCATTCCACAGGAAAGTCAAAAAAATTTCTGGCAGAAATCCCCCACCTAATGGAAACACTGGAACTTGTCTTAAAGGTAGCAAGGACAGGGTAAATGAACTAAGTAACATCACTGCTGAGGTAGGGAATCTCCAAAGAAATGATCTTTTCACAGCTTTGAAAATGCAACAGCTAAGTCAAGGGCTGCATGATTAAATGATGTGATGCCAGAATTATTACTAGTATATCACTAGAAACCCCTGGCCGTATGGTCTACTAGTGAGAACTGAAACACCTATAACTTCAAACAAGTAATTTATCGGTGAAGTACCAGCAGCTGGCCAAAGCTAAGGCTTAAAAGATTGTCATTTGCAATTGATTTGATATCAAAAGAATCCTAAACGCCTGGGCTGTCCAGGTCCCACAGTAAAAGCCAAGAAGCACTAGCTGAATGCCCTGTTGTGTTCTCTCCACATCACTGTAGCCCTGGACTGAAACCCCAATGACCATTTTTATGTTACAAAATTGCGAACACATGCGACTGACAGTTTACACCCAACCAACATCATTATTGAGCAACCGGGTCTAGTTGAAGGTGTCCCCTGACAGGGAACCATCTTTAAAGGTCCCTTCCAACCCAAACCATTCTATGACTGCATTAGATATGGGTGTATACACATGACTTAAGGCACGTAAAGACCACACTTAATTTTTTTCTCTGAAAACTCCTCCTTTTTTGATCTTAAATTCTAAATCTTCCATAAAAACACTGGCAAACTCAAAAACTTAAAACTGGACCAGTCTGCTCCTCCAGAACCAAGACAAAGGGAGCTATATCAGGGGCCTTCCCGCCACAGTTCCTTGCTTGATTCCAGAGCCAGTTGCATGACAAGCAGTGTGGAGTTCCTTACCATAAAGACTTGCAGCCTCGCAGGTCTAATCCTTTTCCTCCTTTCCTGGAAGCAGCAGAGTATGCTTGAGGTGCAGCCTGAGCAGTCTCCAACATGAATGCACATTCACAGGCCGCGCTTTGGGAAATGTCTTGTTGCAACTCTTATTTCACAAAGCCAGTTTCTCTCCAGCACGGAGCTGGCTGGTTTCAGAGAAAGCGATAGGAATGCATCTGCCCTTTGACTGACTGTTTGTCAGAGTCCCTGACACATTTAGTTTTGAAACCTGCCAATATTTCAGAGCCTCTGGAACAAACAAGCTGCCAGATTTCCTTTGGGAGAAAGAAAGGAGGGGGATGTACATCTGCTGAATGAAAATAACTAATGCAGGGCTGGATCCAGCCTCAAATAAGCAAACCTTACACTGCACAAGGGCTACAGGTCTTGCTTTACTGACTTTAGGTGTAAAACAATTCTAGGATTTTGCCTTTACATTTGAATGCAAGACTATTTTTTAAGCTTTACTTGCCTTAAACCAGTAAAAGACTGAAAACGTGCATGAGCACAAAATGCACACAAGCTATTTCAATTCCTGAAAAACAGCTCTACAGGCACACAACTGCTACACAAGCCAGCAATCACTGCAAGCTCATGCTGTTTAACACAACAGCAGCATAATTAAAACACCAACTTGCAATGCTGCAACACACTGCAGAGCTTAACGAATAGCTTGACAGAAAGCAATTGTTATGATGGCAAACTTACTTGATTTTTTAATGACAGATTATGTATATAAATTTATGTGGAACAGCCATAGAGAAAATGCTGTAGATGAAGAAGTTACTGCTTTCCAATAAATGGTCAAATGAATCCTCATTTTGATCCCCAGATTTCTAGAGACTTTCCTGCTCCAACATGATGCTATCTCCCTTGACTCTGGCAAGAGTTCTGAACCCATAGGAAATCCTTCCAAGCCTTGAATTTAGCAGAACAAGTGTGAACATGCAGCATAAAGTGCACTGATACTCTCCAAAACTTTTTAACTGAGATTTGGCATCTTTAATCCTTGTCTTTCAGGGTACAGAGGGGTTCCGGAAAGGGATTCATGCTTGAAAGAGCCTTTTCTCCACAAACTGAAGTGGTTGTTAGCACAGCTTATGCTTGTCTAAACAGAAAAGCCCAAGCAGGGACCGGTTCTGCTGTGGCAGAAGGTTTTCTTTTGGAGGGGAGTATTTGTTGTTTTTCTCTTTTAATTTAATTTTTCATGCATATAAAACCACATTCAGGTAACCATGGATATGCTTTCTCTGGCTTTTGACTGTAAAACCTATTTCTGTTACCTGTAACTTTGTCAAGCTGGAGTTCATCAACACAAGGCAGAAACCTGACAAACCTGACATAGCTGTTCCAGTTTTTTGACAGAACCAACCGAAACATTACATTTCACAGAAAAGGGTGGGAGAAGGACCCACACGAAAGTGTCGAAAAATCATTTCAGCAGGTGTTTCAGAGCAACATTTTGAAAAGCGAGTCTCCACGTTCATCCTAGGGGTCACCTTTCTTGTCACAGAATTGGCTTGTGGGGGATGTTCCTGAAATAGGAAAAAACAATCATCCACAAAGATAACCAAGAAATGAGCTTCTGAAAGGAATAGTCACAGGCTTTCAAAACCCATATGCTATCTCACAGCTCCTCTGCTCTAATAAAACTGTATCAGCATCAACCTTTCAAATTGACTATCTAATTCACCAGCCCAGAAGGGTAGGAGCCAAGTAGTTGCCAGGCATAGGATATCATAGGAAAGAGACCCCTCCAAGTGTTTCTGCTGGAGACAGGAAAAGGAACTATTTTTTTTTTCCTTTTTGCATAAAGGTTATAATGGTGGAGGGTTGAATAGCAGCAGAAACAGTTTCAGTGGAATACTACTTGCATGCCTATACACTTAATGCAATCACACAGCACTGCATGAGAAGAGAAGGCTGACATGCACAACCCAGTGAATTTCCACTCACCTCCAGGAAAAAGGAGTCCTTGTGTCTATTCTTGCCTTCTGCTGGGGGAATGAAAAAAAGGAACACAGTGGAAAGCCACAATACCCTATTTGAAATGCTAGATGTTAGGCAGCTAATCTCCTGTAGCCACAGGTGATTTCCATTAAAACAAAGAGGAGTAATTCTGTTGTAAAGCAGGGTAGCCTAGTTGGTTGACTGCCTCCACAGATGTTTGGGTCTGGAACGCTAGATACTCTGGGGAGGATGAATCCTTTGCTCAAGGAAGCTTGGAGTACTTTGCGTTATTCAAACTACTGGCCAGGTTACTTACATTTTTGTAGGTATACTCCCCCAGTATTATGGTTGCAACATTTAGCATACAGCTCTTAAGTCTTCTTTCAAAACACTGGGGACTTGCACAAAGGACTAAGTCCTCCCTTTCTCACAGTAGTAGAATTATCAAAATAATTACAGGACAAAGGAGTTATGGGCAATCCAGGAACAGGAAACCACAGTTTTCCTGACTGTACCCCAGGTGTTTGAAAGGATGCAGGCGCTACATAGAGCAACATAACGGAGGTAGTATGCATTCCTATATTGTAGGATACAGTGCTAAGAGAGAGAAAAGAGATAAATATAATTTTATTTGTTCTAAATCAATGTGTAATTTCAAGAGGATTCATATTTGTATCTGAATAAAACATTTACATTGTCAGAAAGTGTATTTTTCCTACAGATGTCTTATTGTAAACCCTGATCTGATTCAACCTGCAATCACTGGGGCTATTCACATGCTAAAACACCATGATGGATGATGCATTCTAAGGATTAATTGAAATGGGAAATAAAATACCTATTTCTCATCCAGAAAAGCTACACTATATACTCAAGAAGTACTATGACTGAAAAGCAAGCTCTGTTACAGATGGAAAGACTCCAAATAGCTTTTTCTGGCCTCTAGCTTGCCACCAAGCCCCTAAAGCTTTCCCAGGCAAAAGACAACTCACTTTTCATGCTAAAAGCATAGCAGAACTCAGGATTTGCCCTGCTGCAATAAATATGCTGATGTTGATTGACGACTGATGCAATATGTTGATCTTCCAATTACTTTCATATTTTAGAGCCTTAAGAAGTGTGGTTGAGATGATGGTGTACTTCAGGAATGCTCACACCTGAGATGCAGACCTTAGGCCTGGGGCACTTGTGGATCTCTTGTTCTCATCATCTCAGCTAGCAACCCACACAACTGTGAGTCCTTTGCAGTGAAAAATTAGTATAGCATCCAATCTGAAAAATACTTCCAGCTGCAAACAATAAACCTCTGGGAAAGAAATCAATATGAGATTAGCTGCAAGGTTTGTGCAAGTCTGTGAAGGACATAAAACAAACACACCAAAACCAGCCCCACAGAACAGAAGTGTACAAGGTCAGGATTCCATATTAAGGGCACATTGTTCAAAACTAAAAATGAAACCTTCGGCTTTGATAAAGGCTAATACACATCTACTTTGAACAATGAACTGCAAAGAGATTGTTCACACATGGATATAGACAAAATATTTTGCATTACGAATACCCAAAACATCCAACAGAAATTAGGCTGAGAGAAAATTAGTAGTGAAGCTAATCTGAAAATTCCTAACTGGTTTTTGGGTTTTAATTGCAATCTTTTGACGGGATTGCTATGTCTCCTCTATTTTCGAGTCAAAACTAAATAGCACACTGAATACTTCTCAGCATTCCTGGCAAGGAATACTCCAATATTTAAGGAAAACAGGATGCACATTTTTTTGTACCCTGATCTTTCAAAACATTTACTCAGCATTTTGTGTGCTAAGTCAGGGCACCTCAGGTACAAAAGATACTTATAAACAACCTAGCACAGGACCAAATCCAGCCAGAAAAAAAACAACAGTCTCACAAATTGAATGAGCTTTGCATGAGGAGCAAAAAGCTGAGTCCCAGTGGTGTCAATGCAACTAGAGGATGTTGTATTTAAGAATCATTACAAGTGTTTAATATGTAAAACTTCTCTAGGCGCCTCCCTACTGAAAGAACAGTGGTGAAGATGGGTAATGACTCAGTCTATGCAGAAGGCAGCAGGATGTTGGCAGGGGCACACGGAAACCTGGAGCAGTGCCTTGCCCAGGTTTACAGGCATGCAAGCCCACAATAAAAATCAAGTCAGCCCTCTTCTTCTAGCACCATACATCACACCACACAACAAATCACAAGCTGGTCTGGTTGTGATATAGCGGTGTTTTCCCCACTATCTAGACACAGGCCTACTCTGTAATGAACTACTCTATAACAGTACTGACTGCTTGGGTCTGTAGGCTGAATTCCAGTAATGTACTTGTAAGAACATCCCTCTTTCAACAGAAAAAAAAAGCAGTAGTAAACAGATAATCCAAATTCACCTTAATATCAAGTGCTCAATTTGGCTCCCAGTCTTCCCACTTTCATGAACTTCAGCTTCTTAATACGGATCAGCATACTGCTCGAGTCCTATAGCTTTATTATGCAATGAACAACAGGGAGTAACATCAGATATTGATCAAGCACTCTGGGAATTGATTAGTGCCTGGCACAAGCCCAGCTTGAGCTTTTCTCCTTTACATTCTGACCAGTGACAGCCTGATGGCCACAAAACTTTCCTTCCTCATTCCAAGGCTGTCCCTTGGCAGGGCTCAAAGCTCACTATTTCATTTACCCTGGAACCTTTCCAGAGATGTTTAACAGCGCTGTCACTCAGGCATTATTCTTATCTTTTGCATCTTGGCTCTCTAACAAGGGGAGAGTAGTATGGCAGCACCCAGGGCAGCTGTTCACACCGTGCTGTTCTCACACAATTATGTTGCGGAAACTGCAATTCCATACAAGCTGAATATTCAACCCTTGTTGCTGGCTTTTTAATAATAGAAAAGTTTCAGAAAATAGTTGTTATCTCCAGTTTATCATCCCAAACTTGGTGACCAGAAAGAACCAGGAAGAAGTTGTTTAGAGAAGACTCACTAGAATAAAAAAAATGATTTGATGAAGGCCCATAGCTGCAGGCTGTCATGTATGTTGAAGTCATTATAGACTCATAATGTCATCTGTGAATGCTGTATTAAACAGCAATCAGTCTTTATATAGTATAAGGACTACAGCTATGATTTTGACATCGGAAATGGCAGTGCAGTACCTTTCTTAAAATCAGTCACCCTGGAATCAGGGTGTTAAGTCTTCTACTAAGTAGAGGGATAGTGAGACTTCGGCAAGGAGAATGCCAGTCACTTAGCTGGCAAGAGACTTAACTAACAAAATAAGGATTAAGCATATGTTGATTTCTGCTCTCCGGAGTTTCAGCATCTTATTCTCATCTTTTCATAGACAACAGATCTGGAACTCGGCTAGAGGTTTTGAATTATGGTGGCTTTTTGTTTGTTTGTTTTTGCTATTTCTTGTCCTCAAGAGAGCAAGGAAGAAAAGGGCACAGGCAGGATGGATTTTTAAATAGCAAGCACCATGTACCCTTTCACTAAGCATGGACCAGGACTGAGGCATGATTCAGTTTCTTCTTCCTATGATTTAAAACACTATTTCCAACCTCCCAGGATTATTTTCTTCCACCAGGTCTCTGAAGGGTACATATGAGAGGAAGCACTGATATTCAGGATCTGCTCTCAGAAAGAGTGCTTCTGCTGTGACCCAGAGCTGTCATACAAAAAAGTTCATTTCTGTCCACAACTCAGCTGAATTATCGCAGTAGACAGAAATCAGCAGAATTCTACTGTAAAATCAGAACTCTACTGTAAAAGCAGAACCAAAGCTCGTCCCTTCTTTGCTGTTACACGCACCAGGCATCGCATTTTTTCTAATCCCCGGAAATTACATCCTCACAGACCCAAGCAGAGAGTGTGAGTAGCTCATTTGCTCATGGGGGTTCCAACTCTACCTTATGCTCTTTTCTCCTGAATAGTCCAAGCTGTTAGCTAACCTTAAAACTTTAAGTATGCATGCATTGGTCAAAACCATTTTAAGGCTGTTGTCTCAGCCAAACCACAACAGCTGTGATACCAACAGGAAGACAGTACAGCTGTTTTCACAAGTTGACATGGTAAAGTGAAATACAGACATGAACAGGAAAAGAATAATAGCTCCTCTCTTATAAAAGTATTATTTTTAATATATGCATGCACCTCCTGTAATCTACCAGAAACTCCAAAAGACATTTTTGATATGTGTTTGGATGCCTGTTAGTGAGGGAGAGGGTGCTAGGCTACCTTTCGCTCTTATTGCGTTTAAGTGCTTCAAGGACCGTGCCCACAGCCAGTAACTTTCCGCATACCCACTGTGGTTCAAAGCAGGTCTTGGCCAGCAAACATGTGACTCACGTACATCTTAAACATCTAAAAGGTAAAAGTAATTCCTTTTCTGCCCTGCTGTGGTTCAACTAAAATAAAACAAACCTTTTCCACTTCATGTTTAAATTCGAATCTGCAGAAAGCCTGACTCACCTGAATGAAATTGTCACAAATTGCATTACAGCAGAACATCTGATAATGGAAACCCTTATGGAAGGTTTTATTCAAATATTGCAAGAGGAACAGTCATTCTAAAGTATCCCCTGGCATTGAAGAAAGAATTCTCTCCCTGCAACACGATTCTGGAGAAGCCCTGTAAATAAAGGCAAATAATTTCTTCAAAATATGCATATTTCTAATGTAATTTATGTAGAAAACCTTATTGGTTTCATTCCTGTAAAATGCCAATAGGACTCTCCAAAATGGAATTAATTTCAGAAGGAAAAATACCATTTAAATTTATTAACTCCATAAATTAATAAAATCATTTTCTGACCTACATTAGACAGGATGTGGCTGGCCTAAAATGAAAACACAACTCTTCTGAAAGTTTTTTTTTCACTCATTTGTAAAACTATATAGCTAGTTTAATTAGAGCTACAACATTAGACATGAATTTCAACTCAGACCCACATCTTTTCATTCACACAAACACTGTGGTTTCCAACATGCTGAAATGCCTCTAAGTTCAATTTCCTCTGGAATAGTGGATATAAAATTATTCCATAAACTCTGCATATTTACAAGGATATAGAAACACAGCACCGCTTCTATTTACAATAGAAAATGGTTTCTACCTTGAGGAAAAATTTATGCAGTATATCTAAAAAAAAAAACATAAACAATCACTATTCATTCAAGTATGGGGAAAGAAGTGAAACTTAACAGCTCTCAAAACAAGCTTTGCAAATCAGTTAAACTCCTCTTAATCCAGTGATTAACAGATTCGATAAATGAGGTTTGCCTCACATTTACATCTTCAGTGGAAAAATAACAGGAGCTCTAGAAGGAAAAGTAAAGCTCCAAATATCTTAGATGGTTTATCACGTAAAACTGTAGGATGACAGCCATATTAAGCAGTGACACACATTGTGGAAAAATCTCAAGAAAATATTTCTAGAATCATAGAATGGTTTGGGTTAGAAACAACCTTAAGATCATCTACTTCCAAACCCCTGCCATGGCCAGGGACACATCACCCTAGACCACGTCACCTGAGGCTCTGTCTAACCTGACCTTGAACACTGCCAGGGATGGCACAAGCCAACCGTATCCTGGGCTGCATCAAAAGGAGCGTGACCAGCAGGTCGAAGGAGGTGATCCTGCCCCTCTACTCTGCTCTTGTGAGATCCCACTTGGAGTACTGTGTGCAGCTCTGGTGTCCTCAACGTAAGAAGGACATGGAACTGTTGGAACAAGCCCAGAGGAGGGCCATGCAGATGATCAGGGGCTGGAGCACCTCCTGTATGAAGACAGGCTGAGAAAGTTGGGGCTGTTCTGCCTGGAGAAGAGGCACAGAGACCTCACAGCAGCCTTCAAGTGTCTGAAGGGGGCCTACAAGGATGCCAGAGAGGGACTCTTCATCAGAGACAATAGCAATAGGACAAGGGGTGATGGGTTCAAACTTAAGCAGGGGAAGTTCAGGCTGGATATAAGGAAGTTCTTTACTGTGAGGGTGGTAAGGCACTGGAAGAGGTTGTCCAAAGAAGTGGTAGAGAACAATATCGCCTGTTTCTATTTCAGTTAAAATTTCCAATTTCTTAATTATCTAATCTTAAAAATATATTATTTATATTTACATATATATGCAAATATATTATAAATGCACATAAACATACATGTGTCCATATAATGAGCCTTTTTCAAACCCTGTCATTTGCAAGCTATTAATAAGTATGAGATATATACATATATAAACCACAAAAAACCTTCTGCCTAGTCTAGGAAAATACATAGTGCCTTGATTTCTCCACCCATAAAGCTCTATGTGTGCTTCCTTGACCTTGTTCTCAACCTTGATGGGGTGATATTCTCTCAGTAACAACATAAATGACATTGTGTAACAGAACCTCAATCTATTTCAGATGACTAAGGCCAGTCTCATGGCTTAAATGCCCCTACATTTAATGGGGAGATAAAAAGAGAGCTCATGGAAGTGCAGACTTGGAGAATAAGAACATATTAATCTCATTGAGCATCCAAGCTCTCTAGAAACATGCAATTTTCTACAGTACAGAAATTAAAAATTCTGTAATTTCAAGATGTCTAATCACAAGCTACTTGACACTAAGCAAGAAGCACTAAAGAAGATGAAATTCTGCAAATACTAACTTTCAGAGTAATTTATGAGCAACTTCCGCCCTATATATAGTGATCTATACATAGATCCGCAACTATATATAGTGAAACATTCTGAACAGCATAAAGCAAATCGCTGACCTTGGAGGCTCCAACATTGTAAAACTCATTTATTATCAACCAGAATTATTCTTCAATACTGCTGAATTAATGCCTCTAAAAAGCTTGTACCTTGATGACTTTAAGTGGCTGACAGAAGTAAACACAATTTATCAAGCAGATTTGGGCTTTTAAACCTTCCTACATGAACTAGTCAAGAGACATTTCTACTTACAGGACTTAAGATACAAAAGATCATGCTCAACAGTATATACTGCAGTATTTCATTAGGAGAATAGCAAAGTTTCTTTAGCTTGTGACCCACTTTTCTTTCACTAGAAAAGAAAGCTCTGGTGGAACTAGGGAGTCTGGTGAACACAGTAAAACCACGGTTAAATACAGTTTCTTCACCAAAAGCACCTATATTTAATGATACCATTAAAGAGCAAATGACGTAACTGGAAGAACTCTGTAACTCATAAGCAACTTAAATATAGAGGCTATTGCAAAGTCTTTCCCCCACCCCACCAAATACTGAATGTGACAGTCACCAAAGTTCACTGGGGCTCCGTGAATTGTCTCATTTCATGTCAAATCACTCGGGCCACATGACAAGATCCTCCCCATCAAAAGGCATCAGGCTTTTTAACCTGCTCAATTTTAAGACAGAAAAGCACATCCTTCAGGTTTCAATTATGTTTCAGGCAATCACAGTGTGTAAACAGACAACAGCAAACTTGAGAGGAAAAAGAAGCCACCAGGTAGAGATTACCAATAAATAAGGAAATACATTAATGGTCACGTTAATGATATGTGGACTGTGCTGCTGTTCACGCTTGATAATAGGTCTTACATATCAAAGTCCCCAGGACAGCTTATTTTGTGGAAAAACAAGTAAAATTCTTGTATATTCTTCATTACAAAAATCTTTTTCACAAGCAATCAGCTGCTGGCTTTTAGAATTACATGTTAAGAATAGAAATACTAACCATTCTTCAAGTATCTAGTCTAGATGTAGCTCCTAAGACACTCAAAACATCTGTGTTCAAATGATACACTGATCATTTGCTTGCCATTAGATCTTGCTGCAGACAATCAGAGGTCTCATGGTACCATTTTGTTCCTCTCCTGTTCCTCACATACCAGTTTATATTTTTATGGTTGAAATATAATTTCCACTGGTATTTTTCCAAGTCATGTCTAGGCTTTCTGGAAAGTGCATCCATCTTGGTTTCCTTTAAGTGTGCTCTTACCAGCACCCAACAGAAGATGTGCTGCTATGACAGCACTTTGTCATAACATCACACTTGACAATCGCATTGTGCGTGCATATGGGCATGTGTGTCTATGTATACACACAGTGAAAGAAAGAGATGGTAGGATTCATAGATTACTTACAATATTTGTACATTTCCATTTAAAACCTAATTAAGAACACTATTTTAAAAGGCAGTAGGTTGAAAATGTTGTGGAAGATCATTTTCAATGTATATTGGATATCAATATCATTGCCTTGGAAGACACAGCAGCATACTTGTCATTAATGGGATGCATAACTACCACCTTGTGAGTACAGTTCATACCTGTGAGATTAGTCTCTGGTTTCATAAATTCCTTAAGCACAGTTATAAGTTACACCTCTAATATTAGCAATATATAAAATACCAGCTAAATTAGTCGTTGACAAGTTAGTAACCAAAACCAGAGATAAATAGGAAGCATAAAAGCAATATTGAAAATGGAACTCAGGAAGACAGTAGTACGAATATTTTCCAACAGCCAATTCATAGAACCCATCAACCATTATGTGTTTATTACTGTCCTTTGTAAATTTGTCTGGTTTTAGTAGGTTGGCGCAGTAACAGACAAACCTATAGATTTAATTTCCACAGGGCCACATTAGTGCTTGATTGTTCTGGTAATGCCCATCTCTATCCAATACTTCTGCATTTCAGTGGCTCCTGTAACAAGAGATGAGATTCTGATAATTAAGCCTACTATTTCAGTGGCAACTCAGATTCACACTTCATGCAACTCAATTTGTAAGTGGTTTGAAATATACTGGGATAAAAGTCAAACTTGCCACTACGTTAAAGGTATATTCATGATTAATTTGCAGCCTGGATTTCACTCAGATTCCTTGAGTCCATAATGATATGGAGAAGAATGATAGTTCCACAAGGCATGTTGGTCTACAGATGCTATCACCATGACTTGTAGCAGAGTATGTGTCATCTGCAGTGCTTAGCAAAACTTCTTTTTTGCAGACTGATGACTTGCTCATCATGAAAATATGACTGATAACTGGGCAAGCTGAAAGAGAAATATGCAATTCCCACTTATTTATAGTCAACTAGCAATTGAGAGTGACTCACATTCAGTGCTAAGACCCACATCCCACTAAGAAGTACATATCCATCTGCAGGAGCTCTGCATAATTGTTTTAATTCAGTTTTTAAAATGATAAGTTGTTTCTTGTATGGAACGTAAAGTTTGTCTGAATCCCAAGTCTGCATTCAACTCTACAGAATAAACAGGCAAAATGCTGTCATGGAAACATTATACTAATGAGATTCAGACCTGACCCAAGTTCACAGAAGAGACAGCATGACTTTTTAATTGCTGCAGCCAGTGAGCACTGCTGCTGCAGATACAGTCAGGAATACTTAAGCAAGGGACAGCATGAAGCAGTTGTTTCCCACTTGCTCTTCCACTTCTTCCACCTGCACAGCTTTTTCTCCACAACCAGTCACCAAAACTCCCATGTGTTCCCAATATTGACCAATATCTAGAGTTGGCAAGGGCTGGCATCTTATCCCTGCACTAGCCACACCCCTGAAACCAGGGTAATGCCTTTGCTAAAGAGCTTTGGCACATAAGAATCTCAGGGAAGTTTGCATTAAGCATCTGACTTGGTGCTGCCCAAATTCGACATGTAGTAGGTCAACTTTGCTGAAGCTCCTCAAAGTAAGGCAGCCTAAGGCAAACACCCACATGAAGATTTTCAGTCCAAGCAACTCAAGTCTGGTAGCATAAGAAAAAGCTGAAACCCAAATCATGTCCTAATAGGCACATGTAGAAATGCAGAATTGAGACAGTACCCTTCTGCAGGGTCAGTGTATGGACAGAGGATTTTACAAGACTATCCATGACAAAAGTAGTTGTGAAATTCTAAGAAGCAGCTGAGATAAAATAACATGTAAGCTGAAATGCTGGTGAGACACAAAAGTCTAAAATGTTAAAATGTCACAGGTGGAACACTACTGCATTAGCTTCTACTGCTAAGGGGTACCCACGCCTCTCCTGTGGTCAGCACTCTTAGGCAGGTGAATGCTTGTTCAGTTCAGGTGTCCTTTCCAAATAAGTAATAGCGCTTCATCCAGTCTGTTTTGAACCAGTAAACTTTCTACCTAGGAGAGAAAGCAAATTCTCAGTGTTTCTACAGTAATGAAAAACTTTGTTATCTTTCAAGCAAGCTTTTCACTTTATGCCCACTAAGCATTTATGTGCATTTATAAATATGTAACTAGGGACTGTAGTGATAGGACAAGTGGCAATGGGTTCAAATTTAAACAGGGGAGATTTAGGTTAGATATAACAAAGAAATTCTTCACTATGAGTGGTGAGGCCCTGGAATAGGCTGCCCAAGGCAGTTTTGAATGCTCCATCCCTAACAGTGCTCAAGGCCAGGCTGGACAGGGCTTGGAGCAACCTGGTCTAGTGGAAGGTATCCCTGCCCATGGCAGGGGATGGCAGCTGGATGATTTTAAGTTCCTTTCCAATCCAAATCATTCTGTGATTCTATGGACTCCTGCTATAGTTGAAAGTGTTTCCCCAGAAAGGCTCGTGGCTTGCTTGTTTGCCTTTCAGCTGGTAACCAGTAACAACACCTGATTCAACATGAATGTATAGCAGAGGTCAGTAAAGGGCCAGGGACATGAAATCTTCCTCCCACTGCCATTTGCTTCTAGTATGGAATTAAAACATTAAGAGTCTCAGAGGCTGATGTGTCCTGAAAACTATGGCAACCAATTCTGGAAAAAAAACAGTGAATAAAGATGACTTACTGCAACAAGGTTTGTTAGCAACACAATACAGAGTCAAAATTCTGGGCGCTTAGCACATCTTCACGATTTCCTGAATTCACTGTGGTTAACAGGATGCAACCTCTGTGGCCTGCACAGTGATTCCTGTTCAATTATTATTCCTAAAGCCTTT
The DNA here is from genome assembly GCF_033815535.1 of Pezoporus flaviventris. NCBI lineage: Eukaryota > Metazoa > Chordata > Aves > Psittaciformes > Psittacidae > Pezoporus > Pezoporus flaviventris. Next base: position 633,685 of record NW_026892691.1, on the reverse strand, counting down.
GTTAAATACAGTCAGTCACACAGAAACACAGATGATAAGGTTTATATATATTATTTCCTATAAAACACACTATTTCAAAGGGAATAATGAAAAAATTACATAGCTAATTTATTGTTATGTGACATATTAGAATGACATATATTTATTCTAATGGCCTGGCAGATGTTCTTGTTTCTCCATATAGCTCTGACAAGGGTAATTACTAGAACTTCCTTGAATTCCATTATAATGTTATAGAACTGATTTTTATCTTCAGTTTTCCAATTCCTATTTATTGGACTTTGATGTGATGCTACATGATAAATGAAGTCCTAAAATTACTCCTGAATTTATGGATAGACATAGGCCATGTGTCTAGGTGAAATTTAGCTTCATTCTTCTCTTCAAGGAGATAATTAAGGAAAAGCAATATTACTACATCCATGGAATCACACAGATGGGTTGCCATATGACTGAAGAGACCATGAAACATCAGCACTGCAAATACATGCCAGAACATGCACCCATGGGTATTGGCTGTTGATAGAATAATTTACATATCACTAGAAGTTTTAACCTTAATATCTATTCTGATTCTCTACACAAAAAAAAAAAAGAATGAGGAAAAAAGGTAGATTTCAGCTAAGGACGCTGTCAAACATGCCAGCATCTGCCCACTGCAAACATCAATTTTTAATGCTTTGTTTTAGTACAGAAAGTACACATTACTTTTTTCTTAAGGTAAAGGCTTAATTTTTAACTCAGATTTCCAAGATGAGAAAAAGAAATGTGTGTCTGTGTCCTTCACCTTCTGTGTCATCATTGTTGTCCCCTAACTCCAATTTAAAATGTTAGTCATAGAATCAATCATAGACTGGTTTCAGTTGGAAGGGACCTTAAAGCTCATCCAGTTCCAATCCCTGCCATGGGCAGGGACACTTTCCACTAGACCAGGTTGCTCCAAGCTCTGTCCAACCTGGCCTTGAACACTGCCAAGGATGGGGCAGCCACAGCTTCTCTGGGCAACTTGTGCTAGCACCTCAGCACCCTCACAGGGAAGAACTTCCTAAGTTTCATCTCCATCTCCCTTCTGTCAAGTTAAAGCTATTCCCCCTTATCCTGTCACTACATACCCTTGTAAGAAGTCCTTTTCCAAGTGATCTAAGTGTTCCCCACTTAGCAGATGCAAAATGTTTAAAAAACCCGAACAATCAAAACAAGACAGACACACAAATAGTGCAAGTGCTTTTATGTATGAAAACACCACAGCCTTGTAGAAGACTGTGGTATGTCCCTGCTCTCGCAGGCCTACTCTTCGCACACCACACCCTTTGCGAGGGCCTAAGCATTCCTCAAGTCTGAAGAGGCAATTTTGCATTATGATCCTCATTAGTGAGTGGTCAACCAGTAAAAGATTCAAACAGGGAAGTGCTACAGAACCTCTATCAAGCCAGCTCTGTGCAACACAACATATCCTTACTGACATCATCTTTTAATAAGGTATGTTAAAGTTATATCAATCTCTGGGAAGACAGACACTGTTCCTGCCCGGAACCCCTCTGTCAAACTGGTGAGAGTTATTCAAAACACAGAAGCCAGATGTGTGAGAGCTTACTTCCATTCTGCACCCAAGATATGAAACTGGTGCCCCAGGCAGGGCTGGTGACTATCAAGTGCCTACAGAAACCAAGGCACATACAGGAATCAAGAAACCAAGCAGAATATACAAAGGCCAAGAATTATCTGCTCCTATCCTTACCCAATTGTGCAAAAATGATCTGCATGTTACCTGTTTTTGACGTTATTTTACGCCCAGGAACTCCTGTCTATCTCTGTTAACATGCTAGAGGAAGAAAGCATACTCACTGCTGTGTGTCTTGTGAAGGAGTCTATTGCACAGTGATTTTTTCAAATTTTGTAGCGGTACCAAGGCAGAGTGCAAACTGACCTTAAAAAGCAGTGAAATCTGCCTTCTCAGTTTTAACTGCCCTTGCACTCTAGCACAAGCTATTTCATGATGCAAACTTATCCTTAACCGAGTTGTACAGTCAGTTTTCCTGCAAATTTTAGTGCTTCGTCTGTATGGTTTTATAGCACAGAAGGAAACTGTATAGACAGAAGGCTTGCATACAGTAAGCAAGTTTTTAGTCACTAACTAGCAACATCCTTAAGCCCAAAAAGCTTCTTGCTTCTGCAGAAGAGACCATGACAATCCAAGGGGAAAGGTGTGAAAATGATGGAAAGGGACTCAATGCTAATGAAGGGAAACTGCCACGATTAGCTGAAAGCCTATGAAGTACGTTAAACCACAGCTTAAAAAAAGCTCAGCATTCATGGACCTCAAGAAAAGCTGAATCCTCAAGGATTATACAGAGCTTGGATTGCAATTTGACACAGTAATCCCTGAACTGAAATACAAAAAGAAAATTGATGAAACTCATGAATCAGACACTGAATATCCATCTCTGTAATCTATAATTAAGCACTACACCATATCCACTCACCACAGGTTAGAATGAGTTAGAAAAATAAATTTTAAAACCCAGCCTTGCTACATTCTTTAGCTCAAACTTGCAATGATGTTGAGAACTAGTACTTTAAATATACCAAAGTATTTTGTAATAACTGCGTGTTTTTATCTAACTGCTCCTTACATGACATCCAAGCTCTGTATGATCTCTGAAAGTTCAGTCATCTCTTGCCCTGCCATTTTGGGCAGAATCATTTACATCTAAGCAGAGGGAAATTAAAGTTCATTATTATTTCACTGCTAATATTTTACTATGCACGCATACAAAATACCTTTTGTCTAAAGTTAGGGTGACAATTAACTTATATCTTAATAGTGCATGATATCTGTGGTGGGAATCAGCCTCCCTATATATCAATACAACATTATTAATAAAACCCAGAGTCGCATTTTTTCTAATTCTTCACACCAGTACTCAATGCCTGTGTCAGTAACTGTGCTTTGCATGGAAGGCTTTACACATTCATTCATGAACACACACACACACCTCCCCCCCTCCCCCCCAAACCAAGGAGCCACAACGAAAGCAGCTGAGGATCTAAAACCAGCACTACTGCCAACTTCAGCACAATCAGTGTACCAGAAGCACAGCAGAGCCTGCCTGTTTCTTGCCGCTAACCAGGTATTGCTGGATTAAGCTTAGCACTTGAATAACCCTGGAGAGGACAGGACAAAGGTGAAAACACTCCCTTCAAGCCCGACCTGCTGTTCCATAAGTGACAAGACTCCAGAAGCACTTTCCTCTGCATTGCAGGTGGCATTTACAGAGAGACAAGAACTCTTCCACAACCACAAATTGATTTTCCCCTTTAATCCACTGCTCTGAGAGGATGGTGCCATGCAACAATACAGCCAGAGGAGAAACAGCCTAAGTGGGACTGACTTAGTGCTGTGGAGAGTGCTAGACCTGGAGGCTCAATAACCAAACCTGACAGACACCCGCTGCCAATCACTGCTGCAGGACTACACCTGCTCCCATGAAAATCAATAACAGTGTAGGCATTGATTAGCGTCAGTCCCTTGCTATCGATATTTAAACTGATGTCTTTGAATGACTACAGAGTTAACATAGCATGGCCACAAAGACAACGTCCACAGATGCTGCACTCAGTTCTGCAGTACACAGCCTGGCGCTAAGCTGTTCCTCAACTTTCCTCAAAAGCGCTCCATGCGTTTGTTACTTGAAGTACTATAGCAGCCTTCCAGTACCTAAATGGGCTTACAGGAAAGCTGGAGAGCTTTTACAAGGGTATGTGGTGCAAGGATGAGGGGGAATGGCTTTAACTTGACAGAAGGGAGATGTAGGTGAGACATTACGCAGAAGTTCTTCCCTGTGAGGGTGGTGAGGTGCTGGCACAGGTTGCCCAGAGAAGCTGCGGCTGCCCCATCCCTGGCAGTGTTCAAGGCCAGGCTGGACAAGGCTTGGAGCAACCTGGTCTAGTGGAAAGTGTCCCTGCACATGGCAGGGGGTTGAAACTGGATGAGCTTTAAGGTCCCTTCCAACCCAAACCATTCTGTGATTCTATGATTATGACTCTATGAAAAGCTGCCTATGACAAAAGCGAGCACTGCTGGTTCCCAAACCAGAGTTATGACTCTTTTACAATCACTCTTACAGACATTATGAATCTATCTTCAAGAAAAGACAGAAGTTGAGAATTCAAATGAATACTTTCATTAGCTGGAAGGAAAGTATGATAAGTAACTGAATACATCCAAGTTAAATGCCAACTATAATTTAATCACTACCGAGTTTACAGAGTTTTCTTTTTTAAATAATTATAGAGCATGATAACTTTCTAGCCTACCAGAAATGGATTCTTTCTCTAGGTCTATGTGCAATAGCAGTAATATGAATCCTCCATTATCACTAAGTCCCCACGTTCAAAGGTTAATGCTATGATTGCTGTGCCCCTTTAGACTTCATACTTGACAGATTCTCATTTGGAGGGGTGTATGAAATGTCTCAGAAGACAGGTATCGAAAGAGACATTCATGGGGCAGACCAAGTATATATAGCACTAATTTTCACCCTGGAAGTTAAGGTCATCAACCTGCAAGTCACCTACTAGTGACTGCATTACCCTGAACGTATAGTACTGCAGGGTAAATAACTGTCATTCCCACCCCTGAAGTCCTTGCCAGTTGTGCTGAAAAGCTTTCTGACCCTTCCAGAAATCTAGCATATGGTAGCATCTTAATTCCTATTCAAAGCCACACTGCTTGCAACATCAAAACAATAAATCCAAAGTGTGGTAATGGCTTTGGGAAATACAGGACATTTTTGTGTCAATAGTACCACCTGCTGGATTTTGAGACTATAAAGAGAGTTGGAGACTAATCAGCATTGACAGAAGTCAGATGGAGATGCAATTCAATATTGCTCTTGTACAAATGCCACCCACCATAACTAAACCATTACAAATGAGCAGGTAACAAACTGCCGGATCTTCTAAGGAGCTGCCAACATCACACAGAAAGTTCAGAGGCATCTTCAATGTTTCTTGTTAAATCAGATATTCAAACCTCACTGCTACCCCAATAAAAGCAATATGCTGCTACTAATGTCAGTGTTGAGTATGGTTTCTTTCTTTATTTTTTTTAAGTTGACTGCAAAACCAATGTGTTTTTCCACTAGGGTATTATTTGTCAGGGTGGGGAAACTGGACAAAAATGCCCCCAAAAGCACTAAAACATACAAAGAAAAAAAACAAAACAAAACAAACAAACAACCTTTACTATTGATATGAGGTGTTAATATTTCTGATCTCATAGTATCAAGAAATACTCAGCATGCCATGAAAAAAAGAGCACTGCAACACATAATGGAGAAGAACACACTTTGCCATGTCAAGTGATCACTGCGAACTTTATAGTTAATTCACCACAAAACGCAGAGGGCTGCTCTGCACTGTCCACACCCAACACAAGAAGTAAGTTTCCAGCAGAAAGAAAAGCAGAAATTTGAGTAGTAAGGATTAGGAGACTCCAATGCAGGTGAATTCACCCAAAACCCACAGGGTAGGTCTTTTTTACCAGTGCTACCGTACACCACACAACTGCCCCAGGGAATAAGCTGCCCAGTGCTATGAGTGTGAGAGCTTTCTATCAACCCTCACCTCGTTAACCAAACACAGCAAGGCTAACTCCTCTCTCATACTGACTCCAGATTACCTCCAGATCTGAATTCGTATCTAGTTTTCAAGCTATCATTGATTATCGGTGCATCTAAACACACAAAGATCCTGTTGATCACTTCATATCACACATCTTCAGGATTTCTTTAAGCTCCTCCCAAGAAGACTCAAATGGAAACAGTTTGAAGACTTTAATCGAAGTGACACTGCTAAAAGGTTATCCCCAAAACTTCAGCAGTAAAAACATCAGCCTTGACAGCCGTCAGTGATAACTTATAAGCCTTTTTTGCTAGAAGTTATTACCATATTTCCTGCTGTTTCTCAACAAATAACTTTCAGGCAGGCTCCTGGAAATAACTGAAGCTGTGCTTGAACCACTCACTTTTTCAGTTATGCATCTTTAAAGAAAGCTGTGCTCTCTTTCCCTGTGCAGAGTTCTTTCCAAGGGTACTTGAATCTTTCTTTAAACCTGTTAGATGCAGAAAAGTGTATTTCAGCTGCACTCAGAAGTTATCATCTGATAGGTCAAGCAGGAGACTGCAACCAACCAAGAACTCCTCAGGTGTAACCTGAAGCTTGACACACATGAAGCACTTAATCCACATAACCATCAACGAATAGCACCTTCATACTTTAAAATAAACAATAATAAATGCTTTTATTATAAAGCAGAAAGTGAAACCATAACCCACTACACCACGCAGCAGAAAAGTTACTGCAGCTCCTAGGACAACAGAACCAAACTACTCTGCAAGAGCATTTGTGCACTCCTGCAGGTAATCTCAGCCTCACTAGCAAGGGACAGGCAGCAGGTGAGCCCCCTCCAGCTCCCTCTCTCACCAGCCTCATCAGTTTCCCACCAGAACAGGAAGACTTTGGATGTTCAGTTCAGAAACCCCAGCCGTGATGTGTGAAATATTTAGTTCAGCAATGCAAGAACCTTACCTGATGGCTGGGAACTAATACAAGAACTGAAATTAATACTTTACAACAGTGTTTGACATCACATGCCCATGGCATAAATGGGTGGAAGAACAGTGGTGCAAAAAGATATCATAGAATCATAGAATAGTTAGGGTTGGAAAGGACCTTAAGATCATCTAGTTCCAACCCCCCTGTCATGGGCAGGGACACCTCACACTAAACCATCTCACCCAAGGCTCTGTTAAACCTGGACTTCAACACCGCCAGGGATGGAGCATTCATAACTTTCTTGGGCAACCTGTCCCAGTGCCTCACCACCCTCACAGTACAGAATTTCTTCCTTATACCCAATCTAAACTTCCCCTGTTTAAGTTTCAACCTGTCACCCCTTGTCCTATCACTACAGTTCCTAATGAATCACAGAGGTAGAAAAGAAGTTGGGTAAGATGTTCATTGCTTATAAGGAATACAGTTACACCTTTCCTACGTAATCCTTGGGCATGGGTGTATACACCAACATGCAAATTCAGGAAATACTGAACAGGGTAATGCTGGAGTTTAGCATAAATAACTAGAAGAGAAGGTGGCAAAATTCTAAGGAAGAGAAACAGTGAAAGAGACAGAAAAGAGGGAAAGACTTTTGCTTTCCTCTATTTACTGAGTTTTCCAGTGAAGGCCAGCAAGGGAAGCAATTGTTGCACAGCAGCTCCTGACAGTAAGCTATAGCAAAGCATTCCAAAGTCAAACCGTGCAAGTCAAAAAAGCCAAAAGCCGCTGGATGAGAAGTGTAAGGCATGGGCTACACAGGTCCCTGCTCAGCCAGACCTCATGTTCTACGTGCGAGTGTGCTGGTCCTCCAGGACAAGCGGTGCATGCAGGAGCTTCCAGCACTTCCTAATGAAAGGGCTGCGAGCTTAGGCTGTGCCAGAGCACCCATGGGCTTGTCTGGCTACAGGCAAATCAGCAAAAGAACCTCTGCAGCTCCACCACCAACAGACCTGTGTCAGAGCTTCAGACAGGGAGAGTGGAAGGTGTGCCAGGCTGTGGCGGGGGGAGGTGGAATTAGATGAGCTTTAAGGTCCCTTCCAACTCAAACCACTCTATAGTTCTATAAAATTTTTGTGTCTTTTTACAAAAGAACGTAGTGACAGGACAAAGGGCTTTAAACTGCCAGGAGATTGAGATTTTGGCACCTTCCCTGCGAGGCTGCTGAGGCACTGGCACAGGTTGCCCAAACAAACTGTTGCTGCCCCATTCCCGGCAGTGTTCAAGGCCAGGCTGGCGTAACCTGGGTTGGAACTGGATGAATTTAAGGCCCTTTTCAACCTACACCATCCCATGGCTCCCCACAGCGCCGATCTCGGCAGCCCCGCTCCCACCCGCCGGGTTGCGCCGCTCGGTGGCAGCACCGGCTTGGGGAACGGGAGGACTGGTCGCCGTTGGATGGAGCCCTGTAGCCAACTTCCCGGAGCGAGCTGGACGTTAACGAGAACTATCGACCTTTAGCCCTAAAATAGGACGAATCTAATTTAGTTTCATGCCTGGGGGAAGGAGAACTAGCGCTGGTCTACCGCTGTTTCTTTCGCCCACCCCCACCCCCCCCCCGCGGGCCTCCTGGCCGGGCCCGGCCAAGCCGCCCTCGGCCGCCGGCCCCACGACGGGGCGGGCCCTGCCGGAGAGCAGCGCCGGGCGGGGCCGGGCCCGCCACCGCCTCTCCGCTGTCCGCCGGCACCGCAGCGATTGCGGGTCGTGCGGGCGGTGTGGCCCGCCATGGGGCTGTGCCTGCCCTGCATGGGGGGCGCAGTGAAGGACGTGGTGGAGACGCCCGATCCGGTGAGTGCGGGAGCACGTTCTCCCGCTCCGCCTGGGTGTTGGGTAGGGGGACTGACGCGGCGAGCTGCGGCCCTCCCCGCTGGGGCGGGGTGGGGAACCTGGGCCGCCCTAGCTAATATGGCGGCCAGGCCGCAGGGAGGGGCGTGGCTGCGCCGGCAGCGCTCGCCGGAAAGCCTCAAAGCAGCGAAAAGGCCGCGCGGGTGCCGGGTAGAGCGGGTGGCCGGGTTTCCGTCATGGGAGAGCTGTCTGGGACGGGGCTACGCGCACCCGTCCTCTGCTGCCTCAGGCCTCACCCGTGAGCCCTCGTTTGGAGACAGCGATTTCATGTCGAGGGGGTCCGAGCCACGGCTGGGGCCATGGTGACCCTCTCTTTAACTGGAAACAGTGAAATCTAGCGCACAGTGATGCTCGGTTCTAACTAACCTTCTCTGTGTGTACCTGAGAGGCGGGGTCGGTCACCGCTCCCAGGTAACAAGTGGTAGGACACGATGAAACGGCCTTAAGCTGTGCCAGGGGAGGTTTAGACTGGATATTAGGAAAAAATTCTTCCCCAGAGGGTGTTCAGGCATTGGAACAGGCTGCCCAGGGCAGTGGTGGAGTCACCGTCCCTGGAAGTGTTATCAAACCTTGTAGATGAGGCCCTCAGTGCCATGGTTTAGTGGTGGCCTCGGCAGTGCTGGGGAACGATTTGGCTTGATGATCTTAAAGGTCTTTTCCAACCCGTTTGATTCTGTGGTTTGTAGGATGGCATTTCTTCTGGCGAGTAGGAACCTATCCCCATGCTTCTGTACCCCTTTATCTGAAGGTTTTGTGGGGGTAGAAGGAAAGGAGCCCACTCAGGCTGGAGGATTGAGCTTTCCTCTGCTCAAACTCCAAAAGGACGTTTCACACCCTGCGTGCCTTTCAGTTGGAATTTTTCAGAGTGAAGGCGTAAAACTGACAGCTGAATACAGATTTTTGGTGGCGGTTTGCTGTGGCTGTGTCAGCAGCTGCTCCTGTAGCATCTGAGTCACTAGAAACACTTTGTTCTTGCAGACTGGCAATGCAGAGAAAGATGATGCTAATTGGCTTAAGGTTGGCATTTTGTGGCAGCTTGCATTGCAGAGTTGAGTCATCCTCTAAAAAAACTGAGACTTTCAAAAGAATGTACAGACTGTGCTGGAAGAGAATTTCACTGTCTTTCACTTTTTATTTAGGAAATAAAAAGAAGACAGCTAGCAGAAGCTGCTGAAAAGAGGCAGATGGAGGTAAGGTCTGATAAAGTGCCATTTATTCAAAATATATTTAAGGTAACAGATTTATGGGGAAAATAGCCAGTACTCTCTGGAAGCACTGGATATTGTGCCTGGATTGTGGGAATTGCCATTAAATATTTTCATAGCATTAATGTTTTACCTTATACCATTTTTACATATCTCTATAGTCATGTTTAACAGCTTGGTATGTGCTCTGAGACCATTGCAAGATAACTGAGCTTGTTTGGATGGGAGTAGTTAAGAAAACAACCTGAAAATTGGAAAAGCAAGTTGAACATTTGGGTTTTTTTCCCCGCCATGACTTGATAACAAGAGATTGAGAAATACTTCAAACTGGAATCATCAAACAATTGTTGTGCTAGCAATTTCAAGTGGTACTGCACTTGTACTTCACTTACAAATGCAGGCTATAGGCACTTGCAAGTTCAGTTTATCAGTGTGGAAACAGTTGGGCTCATAATTCCAGAAGAGAACAAGTATTAACTTACTCTTCTGTCTTTTTAAGATTGTTAAGCTTTAAATACTGCAATATCCTTGCAAGCTAGAAGAGGGTAGGATGCAAGCATACTAACAGAATGTAAAATAGCTAGCCTGTTTATACCTTTCCATACCCCTCAAAAAGTTTATAACATACACCACACAAAAGCTGTTGTAAGTAAAAAGTGTATGTTTGAGACCACAGCTGAACTAGCAAGAGAAAGGAACATGTTGTATGAGTGTTAGTGACGTTACATATTGAATTAAACATCAGCCATTATTGATGAGGACCATGTTGACCTGTTTTAAGGGAGTTTGGTCAATAATTCAAGCCACAGTTGATTGATGCTTCAGAGTCCTCTAAAACCCCTTGATTTTGTGTCAGACTACATAGAATCACAGAATGGTTTAGGTTAGAAGGGGCCATAAATCTCATTTCGTTCCAACTCTGTGCCATGGGCAGGGACACCTTCCACCACACCAGGGTGCTCAGTGACTTGCCTCAGTAGCCTGTTGAGAGTTGTGCTTCTCATCACAGCCTTGAATTTCAGGCGAGAGGATTGCTACTTTCCTCTGTTAGATTATAACATCTTTTGTGTAGCTATAGTGACATAACCCAAAACATAGCTAAGGAATCAGTTTTTAGAACATATTTCTTTTTTTCTGTGTTTACAGCATTAAGTGTTCATAGTTCTGATATTCCTGCCATATAGTCAAGGTCCTCTTCAGACCATCACCAGGGGGATGTGAAGTAGGCAGCTGACAGAAGGTTTCTCATCTAGGTATTTACTGCTGTCCGTACATCCTGTGAAGTTTGAAGGGTAGACTGGCACACAGGTTATTTCTCAGATCACAGTTTAGAAGTTCTTACAGCCTGAGCACTACCAACACAAGTTTTTTCTAACTCCCCTGCATGTAAAGTTCTCATCATTTTCAGTAGTAGCTGTACAGAGCTTGTGACTTCCTCTGCTTATTGTTAGAATAGAATATTGTCATGATTTCCATCATTTGTATGCTATCTCTAGGTAAGGTAACCTTTTGATAAAAAGAGATGGAATAAGTGACCACATGATGAAACAGCTAAAGTCCTTGGAAGTTCTGTCTGCCTGCATCATCTCTTCCCAGTTAGTTCTGTTTCTGAGGGCAAGAATAGGCCCTGACACTGACAAAACCACAGACTAAAGATTTATTGGACTGTTAGGAAGGGAGGTTCTGGTTCTGCTTCTTAGTATGCAAAGCAGGTACATGTAACTGCATTAAATATGTTCACTTGGATGTAATAACAATATGAAACAAACCCCTCACAGATACCTGCAGGACCAAGAGCTCACAGTGTGAAGAAGCATCCTAAAAGGTCTATATTTAGGTAATAGTAGCATTACTTAATGTTTCAGTCTTTTCACACAAACCAGAATTCACAAAAAGTTATTGCCAAGACTTGCAGTTTGGTTTCTATACAGAAAAATAGCTGAGTGGTCTTACCCAAACGTGTTCTCTTCCAGGCTTCCTCTCGAGGTATTAAGAACGTTTACTCTGTAGAGCAAAAGAAAAAGAAACAGGAAGAAATGGAAAAAAGAATGACAGCTTCAGGTTCTGGAGGAGGAGGACTGAGAGTAAGTTTAAAGAAGAAACAACATGATGCAGCTGTCTGTATTTTCACTGAGAAAGTCCTGCTTTGTTGCTGTCCATAAGATTGAATAACGAGGAAAAACTAAGAGGAAGGGAAATGAAAGCATGGGTCATTTTCACAATGTTCTTAGTGAGGCTTCATTTCTGGGACACAAAGACAGCAAGGATGGCAGAGAGCTCCCCATTTCTTCCTCCTCAGTTTCTCCATTGTACTTTCAGCACTGGGGACCTTCTCATAGATTTGCCCTGTACTCAGTGTCTCTTTTCAGTACCAGCTGTGATTGTCTCACTTCCCTCCGTTTACAGAAAATGTTTGAACCAAGTAGGGTAATGTCTTTGGGTTTCCTGTGTCTGTCTCTGCATTCAGTGTTGGCATAGACACTGACCAACTTTACTGCAGTTACTACTAGTTTTCTAATGTAAACTTTGTCAGACCAGGCAGAGATTTAATTTAGAAATAGAATCCCAGACTGTTTTGGGCTGGAAGGGACCTTGAAGCTCATCCACTTCCAACCCCCTGCCATGGGCAGGGACAGCTTCCACTAGACCAGGTTGTTCCAAGCCCTGTCCAGCTTGACCTTGAACACTGCCAGGAATGGAGCAGCCACAGCTTCTCTGGACAGCCTGTGCCAGCGCCTCACCACCCTTGCAGGGAAGAACTTCTTCGTTTATCTAACCTGAATCTTCCCTCTGTCAGTTTAAAGCTATTCCCCCTTGTCCTGTCACTACCTGCTCTTGTAAAAAGTCCCTTTCCAGATTTCCTGTAGGCCCTTTTTAGGTATTGAAGACTTAAAAGGTCTCCCCAGAGCCTTCTCTACCCCAGGCTGAACAAGGCCAGCTCTCTCAGCCTGTCATTATGAAACGAGATTCCTGTAGAATGTCTCCAAAGCAATAGGTACATCTGGTTATCAAAACACAGGTTTCATAAGCCTTCACCTCTTACTGTCACTGCTGTATGTGGCTCAGCGGGCATTTTAGACAACCTGGTGCTGGTGGGTTACACATCCCTCACTTGCTGGGTATAAAAGGTGTTGGAATGGGAATTCACTGTATTTAGACAACTTTGTGTTTGGGTTGGGTTTTTTGGGGAGGTTCGTTAGTTTGGTTTGGTTTTTTTCTTGCTTTCCCCTATCTTCATAAAAACTTGTGGTGTGTTATGTTGTTTTTGTCTCTAGTGGCAGGTTGGATAAAGAAGCATGACTTGCAAAGAGAAGATTGACGTTTACTGCCAATAACTTGCCAGTTTCTGCAGCTGAGTGGCACTTACTCATCATGTGGCTTTTGCTGTTTGCATATGAAGACTCAGCAGTACTTCGCCATTGTGGGAGAGCAGGGGTGGAAACACACTAAGAAATTTAAAAACTAACTTTGAGCACTAAGTTTTCGCCAGTTTTTGTTTATTTTGTGTGCATGTTTTATTGCTTCCCTGTCACACGACTGAGGTGGATTCACATGGAAGTGGCCTCCGTGTACCTGTAGTGAGTCAGTACATGGATGCTTATCTGGTCAAGTGGGTGTCTGTCTGTGTGACTGGCTTAGGCACATCTCAGGTGTCCATGTGGTGGTATTGACCCTTATTTCAAACTCTCCCATCAAACTATTTTCTAAGTCCTCATGTAGAAAGCTGTCCATAAATATATATATTTGAATATGTGGGTAATGACATTTCTCTTCAGTTTCTTAATGACTTTTGAACTGCTTAGGGATTTAGTGCCTTGTTCAAAACAGAAAGCAGATTCACAGTGGACCCTTGCCAATAGAAGTGTTTTGTGACACTAGTTTAAAAAAAATAGAAACCTTTATAAACCTTATGTACTTACATGAAGAAAGCTGTTCTATTATGAGCCTAATAATTGTTTTTGGATGTGCATTTCCTTTGAGACTGTAAATATTTATAGTGAATGCTGGAAGTTAAACATTACATTAATAGTATTATTAGTCTTTCTCTTTTATTACCACAAGAGAGCAATGCTGCACCTCGCAGGAGTTTGAAAAACAAATGGCAAAGGACTTCATCACGTCTTGGATGGTTCATTTTCTCAGATTTGTGTTCTGTCCTGTCTAGGTGGGTTTGTTATTGTGCAGTAACATCTGCCAAGTGTCCAAAACTCTGTGACTATTTCCCTGTCTTCAGCAATGTCTGTGGTTCCTTTCCCAAACATGAAGCTGTCTTTTATTATTTATTGCTCCCTAAACCCTGGTGTTAAAACCAGACTTTCAAACTAATAGCCTCAAGCCACTGCTTTGATAGAGCGGTTTGTTGCACCATGTTTGACACTTGAATCTAACTTCATTTTCCCCAGAGAGCACAATGCTTGGCCTCAGTATCTTACTGGCCTCATTTCTGTCCTAGTTTAGGTTATAGAGGCTTCCCCCACCCCACCTTGAACTAAATATTTCTGCTTTTATCTCCCTCGGTAGCGTTTCATGCTGTCTTAGGAGCGCAGTCCTGACACAATGAGTTTTCTGGCTTAGCCTTCAGAATTGAGAAGAGAGACTTTTCAGTATTAACATAGTGGTGTTTGGGCTAAGAAGCTGTGTCCTTGGCAGATCAATGTCTTCGGTTTCCTTTTGGTTGCTGGCAATTAACTGGTCATAGCAAGTTGGGGTTTTTAAGTCTTAACAAAACATGCATTGAATTATAATAAAATATATTCTTAAAAACATCACCCATTAGTGTTTTGATGCTGTCAGAACTGGAGGAGTTCACAATGAGAAGCAGTTGTATATCCTTGCTTATCAGCCTAAGGCAAGCCTGTTGGGTTCTGTCACCAGTGGAGGTGCTTTATGGTCGAGTAAAGGATTGCTGCCCTGGCTGAACACACACACTGCTCAGTACCCATTTGCAGATACAGTAGCTTGACTGGGCCTGCCTGCCAGCTTCTCTGCAAGGGTTAGGGAAGGTCTGAACCACCTCGGACCTAAGAGGTGATTTGTGTAAGTCAGAATTACCACAGAAGAAAAAAAACAGCTCTTATCTCTCCATCCTTCTAAGTAAAAGCCAGATACATCTGTGCTTCTTAAGAGTCCTTGCTCTCAATGTCAGATGTATTCCTACAGCTAAGAAGGTCAGAGGATTTTGGGGCATGTAGTTGTACATTACAAACCTCTGCTTGATAAAGCTGTTCGTGAAGATGTTTCTATGCCGTACCCATCTCACTGCTCACATGACTGGTCTGAACTGAATCTGGGAAATTCTTGGGGTAAATAGAAACACCTCTTGATGGTTTAAGGGTTTGGGTTTTTTTCTAATATTTTCAGTTGAGAACTAATGCAGAAAATACTGCAGTTCAGTTAAATACGCCTAATGAGTACCTGAAGTGTACCATTAAATGGTAAAGCAGAGAGCTGTGTAGATGAGAGCTGCTTTGTCCTTGTAGGAGCAGATGCCTCCCCTCTCTTTCTTACCGTTAGCACTGCACTAATATGAAACACAGTAAGAATTTTGTCCTTACTTCCCCCAGTCAGGGAGGTTTACTTCACCTTTAAGGCTGTCAAAACACATCCAGTCACACAGATTATGAAGGCAGTTGGCATTTTGTTTGCTTTACAGCAGTACAACTACCTTTTTTCTCTCTACCTTCTGAAAGCACTGTCTTGCAGCTCACTTGAACAACTGGAAGGCAGAGGCCAGTGCTTGCAAGCCAAAATGAAAGGGCTGACTCGGTGACTGCAATAGTAGCATCTTTGTTGCAGTAACAGAAAATGAAGCCATCTGCTACAGCCTGTTGTTAAAACACACAAATAATGCCGGGAAGAGTGTTTGGGGCACAACTTCCTGAGGTTTGGGAGGACCCAGGAGCTGCATATCCACAGGGGCAGTAGCCTTCTGCAGCCCCATAAACATTCACATCATCCCATGTGTCTCATTCACCTGACTCTGGATTCTAAACATAGCACAGGCCAAGAAAGGAAGAGAAGCAGACAGAGCAAATAATAAGTGCTCTGCCTCCTCTGTCAGGTACCACACAGCAGTAGCCAGTGAGGCAGCACGGAACACAAGCCCGACAAAAGCCAGCCCTTTCCATACCTCCAGCAGCTGCTTCTACAAACAGCTCGTCTCTCTGATCTAAAATGCATGTAATGAATTCATTTTAAGACAATCTATATTATATAGTCTGTACAATATAGAGCTATATATGTGTGTGGCTATACCACCTATTGACGCCTCCTTACTTCACTCCTCCCCACCAGCAGCCCTTGAACAGCTTCCATTGATTACAGGTAGCATCTCTAAATCACTGTTGGAAAAAGGGCAGTAACACAAAGGAAGAAACAATTCCGCTATCAGAAAGATAAAAACCCTATCATTAATCAGTTAAGTAAATAATCCTGCTTGGTAGAAAAACTCCAGGTAATCCATGAAGAGCAAGGTGACAGAAAGTACCTCCTTTAACGAGCAATTACCAATGTTACATTTCCAACCTAATTCTGAATTGCTTCCAGCATGGTGATACTTTTCTGACATTCTACAAGACTAATAGTTTCTGTAAGTGATCTTACAGAGCCCAACCACGTGGGGCTTCAGCACAGTTACAAGGTTAGTGGTGTATGACCCGATGTATGTGTGTATGGCTTGGTTGTATGACCCAATGAGAGTTTTAAGAGTATTTGCTGCAGCTCATAACTCGACTTTTGATGACTTTCAGCCTCCTCAAAACTCAAATCCAGTCAAGTTACACTGCAACAGTGAGCTCAAACCACTACAGAGCACTCCTCTCTACAATCTTCCATGCCTAGTTCAGCATTTCAGTATCTCACCTCCTGCTCTTTTATCAAGAGACTGTTCCACAGCCCCACCAGACCCTCTCTCACTCAGGGGGACAAGAGAAGAGCTGCAGGCCATCCTTGGGGGTAACTCTGAAATTCAGTTCAGCCTTCTAGAAATCTACACAGATACCTCACTATCACAGACTTTAGCATAGAAACTTCAAGTACCACCCATCTTAGCTAGCTGGTCAAACAGTGGGGTTATTTCCTGCCTAAATACTTCCTACATGAAGGCTGTTCTGCCCCAGCACTGCAACAAGGGCCATGCCTCTGAGCAAGATTGTGATGCACACAGAATCATAGAATAGTTTGGGTTGGAAGTGACCTCAAAGCTCATCCAGTTCCAACCCCCTGCCACAGGGGGGGACATCCAGTTCCAACCCCCTGCCACAGGGCAGGGACACTTCCCACTAAACCACATTGCTCCAAGCCCCATCCAACCTGGCCTTGAATGCTGCCAGGGATGGGGCAGCCACAGCTTCTCTGGGCAACCTGTGCCAGTGCCTCAGCACCCTCAAAGGGAAGAACTTCCGCCTCATGTCTCATGTAAATCACCCCTCTGTCAGTTAAAAGACATTCCTCCTTCTCCTGTCACTATATGCCTTTGTAAAAAAAAAACCCTCGACAGATTTCTTAACAAAATCTTTAGCTTTGTAAACTGAGGCTTAGGCTACTAAGAAACATCCCAACTCCTACATTGCCACAGAATCCATTACATTAAGAAAATACTATGTAGCATGCTAATAACACTTAACCATCTGAATAGCATACTTCCAATCCCTTTCTCCAGAGGTACTTAGCCTGACACATTTAATTGCCTGTTTCCTTTCTTGATGCTTCTGCTTTAATTTCCTCCTCTGCTCCCCCCACTTACACCAGCTGCACTAAATGCAGTTAAAGTCGCACCTGGAAGTTTTACCCAGATAAAGGGCAGTGGCAGCACTTTAAAAAGTCCTTTATAAGTCTCCCATCTGGACCTAAGTTGAAGTGTTCAGGAGGTGTTCTAATACGATTTTTCTTTTTATGGTGCTTCAATACACTGAATCAAAAAAAGATTATTTGGATAGCTCCAGTGCAAGCACATAAATCAGTTCATAATTAACTTAAAATCTTCATTTGGATTTACCAGGATTATTTGTTGAAGTATAATATTAAAGCAAATCTAAGAAGACTTAAATAATGACCTGCTCTTGATTTATTAACAAGTAAAAACCTTCAAACATTTTACAGAAAAAAAAATGACAGTAATGCCAACTTCATGTTGAATAATAGAAATGCAACTATTTCTGTTTGAAAAAAGTAACATTTCAAATAAACACCGGATCCTTTCAGAAGTGGTAGTTTTTCCTTCTCCATTTGGAAACAAATCTCAGTGCACAGATTTCACATCATGAGGGTTTTTTTCAGCCGTGTTGGATTTTTCACATGTTGCTTATGGTCTCGTCTCTACTTCCCTAGTGGATACATCCATTGGTTCCATCAGAACTGGGTATTCTTGTGGCTTTTCAAAGGATTTACTGCTTGAGTAGATGTTTGACCTTCCTATAAACCATCTCAAAATTAAAAAGGCTGCAATTTTTCCTCCTAAAAGCACAGGTCAAATGATGTGTTGTTGCTTAGTAGGGTGAACCACACCATTGTGAACTGCTGGTATTGAGCAGATATTTTTAGGTATAGTGGTTCCACAAGTGAGATATAGGATACAAGTCGTGGAACATGAAAGAAGGCGGTCTTGATCATGTCTAGCCAGCAGATATTTTGCTGTTAATTTTACAGACCATGGGAGCAGAGCATGAGGCTGTTTTGAACATCAAAACATACAGAAAAATAGCTGGCACTGATAAAATTTTCTCAAGAATGCTATTGATTTTTTTCTCTCCCTGCAAACGAAAATTAAATTTCAGTAACATCCAGTATTTCTGTGCTATCTGTAGTAAATGAATGCTTGCCTTGTACACTGGGTAGCTCATTATTTGGTTAGTGAGCAGTGCTGTGTATCATAGGCATTCAGGCAGCAGCAGCAAAGCACAGGAACACAGATTACAAATGACAAATGAGGCTTCCAAAACGTAGGAGTATTTAAAAAAAATTTATTTCATTTGTAATGAAACAACTGAGTTCTGCTAAAATTTATACAGTCAGTGAAATAATCCTATAAAATGATTTTTCTAGGACGTTGCAAGGCACATAAATTACCGAATATAAACATAGAAAAGTAGCCAAAATAATGAACTAAGCCCCTGTATGCCTTTAACTATTTTTGAGGTGTGCAAATGATTTACAAGAACGTGAATCACTCCACTGACAGGGCAATGAGTATTTCACATTTGGCAAGACCAACACCATTAAAAGATAAGGGGAAAGGAAAGCTCAAATCTGGGACTCCAGAGGGACCCAGAATCTTCTGCAGCTCTTCCCTGCAGCACTGCTTCCCTTCAGGGGCTGCAGAACGTCACCCCGTGAGCACGACTAACACCTCTATTGTCTGCCAGAGGAAGGGGCAACCTCTCAGCTTCCCCATGCTTCTATATCAGACAATGCTGGAAGGAACAGGAAGGATATACAAACAGAAATAACATTCAGCATTGTCTTTAGCTTTAAAGAGTAGAGGTGTGGGGTTGTTGGGGTTTTTTTTTTTTGAGCTTTCTTTTTTAAAGTAATCACTTTGGGAAGTCGTTTGGCATGCAATAAATCTTTGTATTCTACTGGTTAAGAAAATCTTGCAAACCATAAAAATAGCCAATTTTTCTTTCATTTCAAGAGGCATTACCAAATAATTTCAACAATTGTTCATTTTCCACCTGCATATCTATTTTTCAACTAATCTAACAGTCAAGGATTCAATGTAATACAATTTTCATACAAATATAATGTATTGTGTATTTTCTTCCATTAACAGGATCCACTCCTTTATGTAACTCTAAGAATACGTTCACATATTAAAAGAGTAATAATTTGGCTAAAAATATATGTCTATTTCTTATCTGACTGTAGTAATTAGCCTATCAAGGGTAATTTGCTATAAAAGATACAGTACTAGAAATAAATAGTTCTACAGTTCAAAGATCTTCAAAATGGGTTGCCATTTCCAGTCTGCCTTAAATTTTCTGAAGTCCTTTTAAAGCATAAACTAAATTTACTACACTTGAGAAAATAATTTGGACCTACGTACATAGCGTCCCAATCACATGAGGAGCTTATTTCACTTAATCTCCTTCTTGGTTTTGTAATGGGCAGAAACCACCAGGTAATTGTCTGGATTCGTGTCCCTGAGGGTTGGAGACTTGCTCTGGATTGGAGAAGTTTTCCCATCCACTCGGGAGATCTGCAGCATTCGGCATGGGTCATGCTTCAGTAAGTAACCTGCAAAAGTTTCCCATCCTCCTCCAACACGAACCATCACGTGTTTGTTGTGCAGCATCTGAAATTGCATATACAGGGGAAAAGAAAACCAAACACAAACTCTTTAGAGAGATTCGCTCACTGGGAAATCACTTTTTTTTTTTTACTGTAAAAGCTGTGTTTGCTTCAATTAAAAGCCACAGAAATGCGTTAGTAGTCTGCTTTATAACAGAAGGAAAAGAAACAGTAGAATAGTTTTTATTTGAATTGAATAAGTCAATTAAAAAAAGAAAATGAGGTAGTATTTAAAGATTCTCATATTGTATGGAAGCAATGCTACATGTTCTCCTAGTCCTGCAGCACCCAATGATCCTGGTCTTCATGTGTTTAGGATAAACACGTTAGGGAATATGAATGATTTTCAGATTAATTTTTGGAAAATATGTTCATAAAGATGCCATTTTATATGTCTTGAAACTGGCTTTCTTTCTAGGCTAGGGAGCTATATAAAAGGAGCAGTGAAGGGCAAACCACTAAAACAGTCTCCTAAAATACCAAAAAATTTATTGAAGAGAATGAAGTACCATTTAGTTTAATAATTGACATAAATTCTACCTAAAATAGTCTGATGTTGTAATTAAATCAGTCTAATGAGGGACATTAGA
The DNA here is from genome assembly GCF_033815535.1 of Pezoporus flaviventris. NCBI lineage: Eukaryota > Metazoa > Chordata > Aves > Psittaciformes > Psittacidae > Pezoporus > Pezoporus flaviventris. Next base: position 613,143 of record NW_026892691.1, on the reverse strand, counting down.
AAGAAGACATCTGGAACTGTTTGCAGATACCTGAATTTATGCTGAGTTGTGAAAGAAAATACAAGAGAAGTCCCCAGGCTTTTTATTAGTGGGACAGCTCAGGACTGCTTACGTTCACTGACTTTATACCAGAAACCCTGGGGCTTGACCTCCAAAGGAATTTCAGGTGGAGAGGGGGATCTGACTGCCAAATTAGGCACCTATCTATTCTCCCATGTCAGCAGCAGCTGAGACTTCAGCTGGCAATTCCATTAATTTATCTCCTCCAGTTCTCCATGCAGAACAATCAAATAAATACCAGTGCAGTATCATAAAGCAGCATATTCTATAGAAGCCACATCCTAAATCACGCTTTGAAAAATGCTTTCATTAGTACATCCCATGAAATGCTCAACATAATTTAGCTGTAGTGCCAGAAATTAAGAATTGGCCATGTAAAAGGCAGCTTATAAGATGTTTAATGGAGTCTTGTCGTGGTTTAAATCCAGCCAGACAGCTTGTAATGATGTTTGGATTTATGGCTGTGCTGTGTATCTTCTACACATTCAAACCTCCCTTGTGGGCTGACAGTATTTGTAATTGAGACTTACATGGCACATAAGCCTTTTGCAACACAACGTATTTTAGATGAGAACACATAGCACAGAGAACAAAACAAGATCAATTCCCAACCAACAAAATCACAGATGATAATAAAAGGCAAAACCGAACTCTTTAAAAAAGCCAACCCAACCAACAAACACCCCACCTCAGCCTAAAATTGCATTGTTCGACTTCTGTTACCTGAGGAGACAGATTCATCTGGAATGAAGAAAGCATGGAAAGCTGTACAACTTTCTGAAGTTTGAAAATCAGAGAATGGTTTGTGTTGGAAGGGACCTTAAAGCTCATTAAGTTCCAACCCCATGCCATGGGCAGGGACACCTTCCACTAGACCAGGTTGGTCAAAGCTACTAGACCAGGACAAGTTTATAAGGAATCAAACTCTTTATTCAAATAAGCGGCTGCAGGTGTAATCTGGTTTGACAGTTCTCATTTAAAACATGAGAGTGCAAGGAAATACTTGTTTCTGCATTTTGTCTTTTGTGTGAAGCACAGCGGGAAGTCAATTCAGCTTTAGAGATACTGAAAAATAGTTACTTCTGATCTATCCCTGTGAGAACACATTCAAGTACTCTTAGTTTAATTAACATGTGTTAGCTACTAAGACTGTCTGTGCTGTTGCTCTCAGTTGCAGGAGCATTAACTTCTGCAATAGCTATACACACACGAGGTTTTCCTCTTGGTTTATATGGGTATGAGAGCAGAATAAGCCTCACATCTTCACAAACCACACTTTTTCATCTCAAACTTTGTATTTTAGTGCCCAGACTTCACTTTGAACTGACAGTGGTATGATCAGCTTTTAGCAAAATGAGAACTGACTCATGTCTTTAGTCTGGACAATGTATCATGAAAGAAGCGAATGTTTTTTACATCAAGTTTGAAAATTGCAGTTCAAACAGTGCCTCAGCCTAGACAACAGTCTACAGAATTTTATTTAGTGACTTTCCCGTCATAGAATGCCTAGAAAAGCATTTGAGAAACACCCCAAAAACTTATGTTAAAACATTTTAAGCCCATCGGTTCCACTACAAGTGAGACTGCTGCAGGAAGGAGTTAACTGTTGCTGAATTTCAGCTTCCACATATTGTCACGGGGGTTCACGTTCCAAGAGCAGTTAGAATCTGTACTTTTGATTAAGAGTTGGGAATGGAAAGTTAGCAGAAAGCATATTTGGTTCCATTTCCCTTAGGGACTACTGTGCAGACAAATAAAATCTACCACTGGTATGTTATTTCCTGATGCTCAGGCTGAATGTACATCTTCTGTCTTCCCCCCCCCCCCTTTTTTTTTCTTTATTTTTGTATTATTATACTATTATAAAATCAACTGAATGCTCATTGTCTATAGAGATTGGGGTTTTCTGCATCCTAAATATAGTTGTTGTTCATGCTGTGCTGTGCCACAAAAGTACCATTTTACTCCTATGGCCATATTTTGACCTTAGTGACACCAGCACAAATCCAGAGTAATTCTGCTAGCTTCAGAATAGCTCCAGGTTCACAGATGTAGAAAGGATTTCTCACCAGGGGTAAAACAAAAAAAAGAAAATAAAATAAAACAACTTTCTCTACTTTCTAACTGAAAAAGCACTTTCTTCCCCAACACACTTCAGCAGAAGATGAAACTTTTGAGATTTTATGATCCACCCAATTCAGTTTTTCCATTGCATGAGATCTCTGAGAAAGAAGTTGGATTCTACAATAACAATGTAATTATTCAGTTATCAATGTAAATAAATTCATGCCACGTGTGTATTTTCACACTGCTATCCAGCCAATTGAAATTGAGAAAACCCTTTCTGTGAAATAAAATCCAACATATGTTTAGGCTTGCTGTAAATCAGACTCCCAGACTGGTTTGGGTTGGTAGGAGCCTTAAAGCTCACACAGTTCCAACCCCCTGCCATGGGCAGGGACACCTTCCACTGGGCCAGGTTGCTTCAAGCCCCGTCCAACCTGGCCTTGAACACTGCCAGGGATGGGGCAGCCACAGCTTCTCTGGGCAACCTGTGCCAGTGCCTCACTCACAATATTTTTAGTTGTGTCAAAGCAGGGCTGTCACTAAAGCTGTTCTGTCTAGAATCTGTGTTTCAGTTGAACCCATGGTGAAGCAAACATACAAGAAACCAGATGACCAGACAATAGAATTGCAGAGGGAGAAATTTTAGATTGTTTTGCATGCTTTAAGGCTGTATCAAGAAATAATACAAAAAATAGACAATAGAAGTTAGGTGAACTAAGCTGTCATTGCATAGCACTTTGGCATCAATGTGAAATATAGTCTGAACAGTTCTGGTTTTCACATAAGTTTTGAGAGCTTTATGGCTTATTAAAGCGATATTAGGCTGTATGTGAAGATATTAAGCTCATGTAAATGAACACAATTTTACTGACTTGAAAAAAATCTATTCTGTCTTATGGGAACTGAAAATCTGTCCCAATATTGTTATTGTGATTCTTCAGATTATATTATAATTTTCTTCAAGAGCATTTCAGGGAGGGAAGGGGAAGCAAGAGGAGAAATTACACACTGTGGATTTGATCCAAGTACTGCAAAAGTCAACGGAAAGAATCCTACTAACTCAAAAGGAACTTGGGCTGGGGTCTGGAAGCCAAATGCAGCAACCTAAAGCGAATCACAGCCTGAAGCTAGTTGGTGTGATTTTAAGCCAATTTCAGAAACAATGTAGGCTACATACTGAGAGAATATTGACTATAAAATCCAAAGGTGTTTGGCCAACTAACACAGTGCATCACACCAGTGGCTGTGCAAAGAAATTGTTGCACTCCCAAAGTGTAACATTAATGAGACTGGGAAAGAGAAGAACTGAATCTCTTCAATTAACTTTTGCTGAACACGAACCACTTAGACTCAGCAGCAGCAGCAGATATAACCCTTGTTTCTCATATCTGAGCATTTAAGGGGCCTTCTTTGGGAGGTGTTCAGAACTACATTATGAAGCAGGCTTCTAGATCAATATATTTTCATCCTGACCCAAGGTATTTCAGGCCAACACTAAGGAAATTCCAATGTTGTTAAGACTTAGCACATCACTGTGCCAGACCACTACCCATAGCAAGTTGGAAGGCCTCACCACCATCGCTGCATGCTTTTCAAGTTCTGAAGTGAATGCAAACACACACAGAGCACACTCAGACATGGCTTCTCTACAATCTTACTGCAACCCAGGCTGATGCTATTTAGGAATCTTCACTAACCATTCTTAGCAAAAAACAAGGTGATAGCGAGGTACAAAGCTCAATCAGGAACAAGACCCAGATCTGGGCAGTCAGCCTTCCCCGGTGAGTCTCTGGGCCTATATCTAGATTGTGGTATTGCCAAGTAATGAAAAATTATTCTTCAGGGCGTAGCCAGCAGGAGGCTGGAGCTGGGATTCTATGTGGTCCGTGGAGGTTTTGAGGAGACCTGGCATGAGCAAGTGCAAGGGCCTTGGGCAAAAGAAGAGCCACAGGGCTGCCCTTGGGAGCATGGATTAGCATGACTGAATAGCGATGTTTAGCAACATTGCATTTCCATAATCATTACTATTATCATATTGACACTTTACTAATTTACAATAAATGCCCATGCAGTAAAGGCAGTAGCGGGTGGTAGTAGGTATTTACAGCAAGTCTTCTAAATACCTTCAAATAGGGAAGTGTATTTTCAGAAACTTGTAGGTAACTATTGCCAAAGGGAGTTTTTCTACTTACCTGAGAATTCAGTGACCTGAAATACCATCAAGAATGTGTCACAGTCCCCTGATCAATTGCTGCAAGCCACAATTAAATATGTAAAAATACCTCATTACCAGAGATTATGCAATTTCATCCCTAAAGTTCATTGTAAAATCTATAGCAAAATCCTGCAGCACCATCGGATCTGAACATCAGTCAGCTTAGATTCAGATGCATCCCCACTTTAAAAAGTTTACAGCCACCGTGTGATATCTATTATAAAAGGCATTACTACTGCTACATACTGTTATGGACACAAGGGAACATGGAAGCAATTCCCAAGAGGATATGGAAGAAAAGCAGCTTCCAGCTGGAAAGCTAGAAAGCTTCCCTCCAACTTTTCTTTTTCTTGGCTTTTGTTCTCATTTTGCCATTGAATTTGTGTAAGTTGTCTTCTTAAAGTTTGAGTCTAATATAAGCTTATTTTAGGCTTTCAAGAACTCACTTATGTGCCTAAGTGCACATCTAAGGAACTCAAATCTCAACTCTGCAAATCAGAAAGAGCACGAATTATGCAGCCAATTCCAATTATTAATTATTCATCCACACTGAAGTAATCCACTTAAAGTATACTAATGTGTATTTTGGCAGGCAACAATATATAGTCCCTTCCAACCTCAATTATCCTACGATCCAACTGTATTAAGAAAAAAATCTTTCCCCACCTGAAAACCAGGAAAAACGCACTCTTCATTTTTCCCTGTCATCCCTCATTAAATCACATTTTGCCTAGCCCCCTTCTTGATACAGGATTATACAAAACTGTTTTGAATTACATCTACTAGTTTTAAAAGTTCCAAATGATGCAACTTGCATAACTCCAGTCATTACATATGGATTTGTTTTGGGACCTCCTCCAAGTTTCTCTGTTGTTGTTCTGAAACCCCAATAAAGGAGCCTGCACTTCCCCTCTCTGCATACACCATGATAATGACATGGAAAATAGCTTGCTGGATTAACATCTCCCTCTCGTTTTCAGAGATTTATATGTAGTAAATCACACTACATGAATCTCACTTAGCTGGAAAAAGCACTGTAAAAAAGCTCAGCTCAAAAAACAGATGTCAAGAGTGTATGCTAACTGCTTGTCACAATATTTCTAGTGCTAAAGCTGGTCTTCATAATTAACAGGCTTTCTGAATGTTAAATTTATTTTAACATTATAGCTTAGGTTGTATCAAATATATTAACAGGTATCTACTGATTTTACCAAACTAACCTCTTACACTATGTTGTGTAACAAAGAATGGGATGGAATGATACTTTGCAAATTATTTATAAGCATCATTTGTTCAAGAACATATTCCCAAAACAAATCAAATGCAAACATTCCTATTTTATAGTAAACATCAATGGTGGGAAATAAACCTGAATGGAAGCACTTGCAGACTCCCTAAATCTCCATTTTGGGGCAGAATAACATTTAAAGCTGTGTGTCAAGTGGTATTTCTCACTGAAAAAGGAGCTCAATTTTCATGTAGAAGCTAATAAAGTTCCCAATGTCTTCAGCAACACCACCACACCTACATTCTCCATATCTATTGACTGACATACAGGCTGGGGGGAACTGAAAGAAGTTTTGACTTAAATAGGTGATACAAAAAAAAGCTGATACACTGAAGCCTCATAGATTTTCTAGGTGAGGCAGCCACCCAGGCACACACACCAGTAGATCCTTCAAAGCATATACAGACCAGGCCTTACACTAAATATCAATCAGAAGCCTCCTATAATTCATGGTGTCATTTTTTCACAGTTTGAGTTCAAAAGAGCAAGCAGACTTCATGTCTATTTACGGATCCTCACTTGCTCACAGGGTTTTCCGTGATAACAGAATTTAACTTCTTAAGGTTGTTTTGCATCAGCATGAAAATAGCAATCTTTTAGTGGTGAAGGGTGATGTGTTTGTTTGAAACATGATCAAGCGTTATTACTTTGCCACCAAAGAAGGCGGCTCACTAACAATACTTACAGCATAATGTTTGTAAGCTTCAAAATACTTAAACTGATATTAAAATGATCCATGTGAGGGATGCAAGTTAACTTCTGGTCTTCTAGCAGATTAACTGACATATGCATCAAAAGGTCCAAGAGAAAACATAATGAAATGTAATAAAACTGAATGAGATCAGTTACACATTTTCAGCAAGTGACTGGATCCAGCTCCTACTGAAGTCAATGGGACTTTATTCAGTTCTTAAAAAATGTGGTTTGGGTCCTGTTTTTATGAAATTTGAACTTGATAAATAAGTATTTTTTTTATCTTTTCCTTAAAAAGACCCACGAATAAAGGCTTTAAAACCATATCCACCACATCTTTTGTTAATGAAATCCGCTCCTTACAAAGCTGCTTTCTTTCTCATTCTCCTTTTCATCTCACACATCTTTCTATGAAAAGATGCGTAAGAACATCAACTTTTTTATGTCACTAAATCTCACTGTGGAGAACTCTCTCTATTTAGAATAGGAAGTGAACTGCTTTCACCCAACTAATCTTTAATTGATCAGTTAGTCATTTTGACTGCATGCTGATTTCTCCTTTTTCTAGACTGATACTACTGTCCCTTCATCAGCTGTCCATTTGGCAACTGTTTCCACTTGCAAAAACACTCCTTTCCATGAAAAAATGAAGGTATTAACATACCTTGTTGGTATGACCTGTATCACCTGGTCACCTGCTGAAGCAAACTAAAATGCTCTAACACTGCGTAAGTGGCATATCATTCATGCATAACTGTAAATTCTCCCTAGCAGGAAGCCAAGCAGAACTAGTAAAATCCTTTAAAGTCCAGGGACAAGTATCTCAAGTCTCTGCCTTTCACCTTTACACAGAGCTAAATCCTGCTGTTCTGTTACTGTTTATACAGAAGGCAAATCCTTTTCACCAAGCATCACAGCAGTATGGAACGAAAACAAACATTCATTTAGATCTAGTCACAGCTCAGCAAATTAACAAGTAATCAGGTTAGAAACCCAATACCATGGCGAAGAAGTTTATAAATTGTTCCTAGAGCTTCTCCCTAGTGGAGGTACATATATGGAAAAGCTGAGATGGCTTCTCGTTACATCCTGGTGTACAACAAACAGCTTCTGAAAGATTATAAAAGTCTGAAAGAAGCCAGGAAATGTATATTTAAGCATGAAGACACCAGGTGTCTAAGAAAACATAATGAATAGAATGGTAGATGACTAAAGCCTCATACAACATGAGGGAAATAACAGAGGATAACTAGGATCATGACCTCCAGTGAAAGCAGTCAGAGAACAGGCAAAGGGCATGTTTACACCAGTACCAGCATGACGTGCCAGAATTTTCCCACATGATATTTCAGCAGAAGATCATACTAGATGAGTACACAGCCTCCCAAAAAGAGCAACAGCAACTGCTGAAAACAATGCTCTTGCATACCTAATCCAGCATCCATACAGTGGTAACAACGAAGATCATCAATTGTGGATTTACCAGAAATATGGTAACAACAGAGTGGTGACAGAATGGAAGAGTAGGAAACTGTGTGTCCCAGGATGTGGGAATGAGTAACCCAGAGACACCCACTGAAATGTCAGAGAAAACATCTCTTAAAAGCCAGGGCAAAGTAAGTTTCTTTTCAGCAGGCATCTAGCAGTAAGCAAGAATCAAGCAGCACAATGAAACCCTGAACTGATGTGAGACATGAATATTGAAGGATGGAGAAGGAGATCTCAGGGCAACCAACAGTAATTAGTGAAACTATTGGAAGGACAAACTGAAGAGCGGCTGACAACACTGCCCCAGTAAATTATGGGATCTAGCATAGAGATGATTTTTAGCTGACACCCAGTCATCTGAAGAGATGGTAGGCAATGAGCAATGATCAAGAGAACTGCACACAATACTGGACATGAGCACCTGGGATACATACAAAGATACATACGGAAGGTGGTGTCAGGGGAACTCAGTATTCTGCAGGAATGGGTTAGGAAAGAAGAAAGGTCTACTCTAACAGCAAAGTGAATGAAAGATCTCATGAGGCATTGAAGAACAACCAGTAGATCAGTGCAGAGGTCCCAGCTTGAGAAGTAGCATTTCCTCAGTCATTCTACCATTAAAGATACTCAGAACCCATGAAATAACATCTTCTGCAAGAGAAATAATCAAGTGAGAGAGCTGAAAATTTTTCCTTTCACACTGCAAAAATGCAACCTCCTCCCTCTATTTCTTCTTGGTAAGAAATATGAATAGTGAATATGCTTGGTAAAGTGGCATGAAACACTAATGCCTGGGAGCTTAGTCACTTTTCATATACCTCAAGAAGCCCAGAATTGGCTTAGAGGGTGAAATCACAGCCATGTAAATCTGGCATGGCACAGACACCTTATAGAGAGCAGCCTATTGACCCCTGGAGGTAAGGAAAAGGCAAAGTTGCAAAAAACCCAAAACATTTTTACAGAGGGAAAGCACTGGAGAAGGTCAAATTAAAGAATTCTCCTTATCACAAATGTTGCAGTTAATGAAACTGAAGTCTTCATTTCTACTTTCAGAACGTAGCAGACATTAAAATAATTATTCAAAATGCCCCTGCCTAACTAATTGAAATAAAGATGCATCTTTGTATGTGTCCTGATAGAAATAACATGAGAGTTTGAATATTTGGGATTCCCACCCTCGGTTAAACTTTCCCTCAAATCTTACTTTTAGTTTCTGTCTGACACAATTTGATAGAATTTGGGCACAGTACACATTTGGTGTCTATTTAACACTAGACCTTGGTTGCTGTCTGAAAAAAGCATCCTGTGTAGGCGAGCACTGCGTGTGAGAAATGACTCAGATGCAGGCAGAAGTAAACACGCTTGTTGATTCAATAAGGGACAAGTGAATTCCTGACAAGCGGAGGCTTTTATTTCTTGGACAAGGAGAAACAGTGTCAAGGAAAATCAATTCGATGTGGGAATCATGTTCAGAACTGCCTTTGTAGGTAAAGGGACAACGCATTTCCAAGCACTCTGGATGCGATTCTGTGCCCGATTAGTTTTGAGAGCAGTAAGGGTGACACTTACTTGTTACTTCCCCTCCAGCCATGTCTGTGTGGGCCAGCCACAAAGACCACCTATTCTCTATCAACTGAAGTGTGGGATCTTAAAAAGAAATCAAATTGCTTCTAGTTACAGCACTGACTCAGAAGAAATATTTTATGCAACACCCGGCAGGAGAGATGATACGGCAAACATTAAATATAGAAAAAGATATCGGAGATCATGAGTTTGAAGTGAAAGCACAAACTGGCACTGAAGACATAGAAAACCACATGTGCTAACACCAAATAATGGGGGGACAGGAAGACTGTCTTTCAGAAAAAGAAACATTTAAAAAATGTAAGCATGAGGCTGCCAAAATAGTATTTGGAGCCTTGGAAAGTGTCTCTTAAAAACTTAAAAACTCTAAAAAAACTGGAGCAGTGAGATACTAACAGTAAGTTAGAGAAAATCTAATGAGAAATTTAGAACAAAAAAAGTTTTCCTTATAAAAAATACACAAATTTAAAACAGAACCCTAAGTACAAAAGGAATTAATTTTACCTGGACTTTTAAGATTCTCCTAATTTACATTCCTTTAAGAGTGCATTAATGCACAGAGCGATCACCTGTTTAAATTTTGCCACTGAATTCAGCAAATCTTGGGTTTCACCATGCAAATGTGTGTGGGCTGCACGCAAACACGCTTGTGTTAGAGCATTGCCGAAGTACATGAAAATGTTCTTTTGAACCCTAAAGTGCCATCTGTTTTCCAGCTATTTTCCCAAGGCTCATTCTGTCTCTCCTAGTTCCCTGAATAACAGCCTCTAAACAGTCAAGAGAAACTATTGCCTGCAACCAGACTAAAAAAAAACAACCCACCTTTATCTACAGAATTCTTCTCACTGCATGCCAATGGAAGTGATGTGCATGTGTGACACAGACACGTACGTCTGGCCCCACTTGACTTAACGTCACACGCACCCAACTGCGGCAATGTCTATGTTTCCCTAACTCTGCCTAGATTCTTTCTTTTCAATGTTCCAAACTGCTTCAAACAGCTTCTTCCCAGTGCATGCAAGATTAATACAGAAGCTGGATTTAAAATATTTAATGTGGTTCCTTCATTGTGCATGCGTATCCTCAGGGATACCAGTACAGCAGACCCAGCAAGAACTTCCCTGCAGTTGTGATCTTTGTCAGATTTGCCTCAAAAGTGATTGTAGGCCCCTATTTTTTTGCCTCCTATTAAAATAAAGATGCTACCAGGTCCCTTATTGGTAAAAAATGTGACCCATAACTTTTAAAATTGTGTATTTAAGATATTTTTTATGTACCCAACATCCAAAATTAATTTCAGTTGAGACAGAAACGGCAATGTCCTTGAGTTGGCTGTTAGTATTTCAGTTTAATGTTTTAAGTCCAAAGTCATTACACTGTGGAGGAAAAAACCCAAACCACAAACCCCAAAATTAAAGCATAACCCTGACAGGCGCTTTTAAACATTTCTCCCAGTTGACTACAGACCTCAGGCTCGAGCAGGTCAGTGAGTCAGTGTGGATCAAGAACTGGATGTGTGGTTGTCACTTATTCCAGTTTGTATGACTGACCTTTCTATGATCTTGAGATATTAATTCCATGGATCCGCTCTTTTTTCCATCACTACCCTTCCATTTACTTTGTCTAATGTGATCATCTGAAAACCAAAACCAGATCAGTTTTAGTATGAGATTTTATAACATCTACCATAAGAGACCTGATCTTAGTTAGGTCCTCCAGACTTCACTGCAGAATAGAACACATAATGTTAACAAAGTCATGAAACAGAACTACCCCATTTTCTTATAGTGCAAGTCAGATTTGTAAAAACATCATCACTCTGTCCTAACCTTTAAACAAACATATATAATAGAATAATTTATTCAGAAATCCCAAATTTCAGGATTTTCTGTGGTTGGATCTGGTTGTAACCATTTTATTTTCAACCCTTTTTTACTGAAACAGCTGCTTTTCATAGCTATGCATCCTATGCTACAAATTAACACTAAAAATGTTATTGCCTAGAGTAGCAAAAATCTAGGCACAAAATGAAGTACCTTCTAGGATAGTATAAAGGCTTACTGAGTCACAAGATAAAAAACCTAGTCAGCAGCAGGAAGGTATGACAGCATCAGCTATCATTTATGTGAAGGAAAAATGATGACCAAGCGTGGGATCACGCTGTTCATTAATAAATCTCTCAAGGGCATCACTCTCATGAGTTTCTGAGAAATAAATAAACAAAAGGTATGCCTAGAATCATCACAATACAATTATTTAGCATGACCTATTTAAAAAAAAAAACCCTCCCAGCTCAAAACCAGATACACCAAACCGACCGGGATTGCAATTATAAAGAAAATCACAAGGAGGCAGACAAACACCACAATCAATTAAAGGCGTGAGGAAAACGAACAAGAAAGGATGTTCAGGGCCAGTGAAGATCCCTCAAAGGATGGTTAGAACTATTTTGCTTGCTTGTGTAATGAAAACTAATTAAAACTAAAAATATCGAGCATATTACAAGGAACTGAATGCCACGTATTTCATAATTGCAGATTTATCTTTGTGAAGAACAAAAAAATACTTGACACTCTAGGGGTCTCCTGCGATGATCAGAATAACCAGCACTAGTACCTGCCTCATTTGGTTTGACACTAGCAAGTAAATGAAAGTCTGAGGAGTTTGACAGACGGGGGAAAAGAGGCCTACACTACAGCAGCATGCCGTCTAACTTAACTGGGAGATAGAGACCACAAAGACTGTATGCTCAAAACATAATTTCTGATGGATCACTGGAAACAGAGGAAAATCTTGTGACCTGGATTTAAGCCAGAGCACATACCCATAATTTCAAGCACAGATACCTGAAAGGGTAGGCATTTCCCTGTTTTTAATTTCCATTCAGGCTTACCTTCAAGTAAGAAGAGATTTAAGAAAAAAAATATTATTTCTCTCTTCTTGTATCCACATACTTGATTTCCAAAAGCTGAATCATGTCACAAGCAGCAATCACAGAAGAACTGTTATACTGAACTTGAAGCTGATGGCAACAGCTCCTGCTGCATGTCTGGGCTTAGATATCCACCATGAAAAGCTTGTTGCTCTATCACTTTCAATCTGTGCTATATTGAGATGACATGGCCTTTGGAATCTACATAGAAGTTTTTACATCTTTTTTTCAGGAAAGCAACACTAAGACTAGAACATAAACCCTACAAAGCACTCTTTAGTGAAGGCCCCATCAGAAGAATGCTGGTCAGATTTGTATTTTCTGGACATTCTCAGAATAATCTTCACAGTTTCAGATGCAGCATTTGCCTAATTTTTATTTTTTTTATTAAAAGTTTCATAATACCTTTATTAGTCAGAATTTTTACCTATTTGTAGTATTACTTTCAGGACTGGCAGAGTGCTGGGGTCTTTGATCCAACCCATAGGAGTGAATAATATACCGTGACTATAATACCTTTTAACTTCCTCAAATTTATGAGAGATGTAGGTTTAATTATAAGCTCCAAGACATACTTTTCATATGATCTTCAGTAAGTAAATATACTGTAATTCTGTACTTCAATTCTCTAGGCTGGGCGTAACAAGACTTATTTTTTCCATTTCTTCTGTGTACAGGCTTGCTGGGTATTCAAAGATAGGGTCTTTGAATATATGTAGATAAACCACCAACATTACCTGTGGTTGAAATTAAAAGCAGAAGATTAACACATGCGTCATCACAACTCCTCACTGAAAACTTGCAGATGAAATTGGTCTGCGCTCTTAATTATCAAATCGCCTACATGTACCTGAAGATGCAGCAACTATAGCACCCAATTGCCACACTCACTAAGCCCCATCTCACTGCAACTGCAGCCTATTAAAAATACTAAATGAAAAAAAAAAAAATCTACAAATAGACACAAAAGAACACCACCAACACAATGCACCACAACGATGATAGCTACAAAGCATAATTCAAGTGAGGCATTTAAAACTGGGGAAGCCCAGGGAGATCACGTGCCAAACCCCAGAAATTGTTCAAGAGGTGCTGTAATATGCTTACAATCCATTTATTCCTATGCCAAAGAACTAATGTTCTTTTAAAAAGCTTTTACAAGCAATACAATATACCAGACAGACAGAAAGCTATTTGTCCTTGGTTGCTTAGTGATCCTAGAATAGAGATGTAAAGAAATTCATTGGGCCTTTACTCTGACTAATTCAAAAGATTACATGCTATTGTTTAGTCTTGTCATCAAATATATGTTACAATACGGTCTGTTACATGGAAATTATTCCTTTATACTACTCTTTATGAAAACGACTCATTAAAATGTGATTACATTGAAGACACTGCTTAGGAGAGCTCTTCTAATAGCAACAGAAATTAATAAACACTACTAAGGTACATTTATCATGTTTAAGCATGCACTACATTCAAATCATTTAATCCATCTATTTTTCCTCCATCTTTCCTTTACAGGATGGTTTGGGTTTGGTTTTTTTTTTTCTGCACTCTCCACAGCTTGCAAGCTTTAGGGAAATTTGTTCTCTGCATTATAAGCAACAGAAAATTAAAACCTCACAAAGAATGGAAGCACAAAGAAACAGTACATGAACAGAGAAGAGTGAAACCCTTCTCTTTGCAAGTGCATCATGGCAATACAGTACTTCAAAATGCAAGGAGGAGAAAACAGAAAACTCTCCTCGCCTCAGTTTCCTACCTTACTGGTATTCTGAGGCCACAATATTCCTTAAATAGGTACAATATAATTTTAGTACTGGTCCAGTAGGGACTATTGCTTAACATTTACCTTAAAGTGAAAGACTGCACATATTGTGTAGTAATAGGCATGCTGCTAACTCACATCCTAGAAGTAACTTGGTTAATTTGCCCAAAAATGTAAGTAGCATCATCTAACTCCATAGAGATGTAAATTAATTCCCAATATACTGAAAGAGATCTTCTAGTCTGACTCTCTTCCAAAAAGTTCTGGACCACGAAGTGAAGGCTTGGCCTCCAGTTTGCTTCCCTCCATGGTGTGGTGCAGCAGGACCTGTAATCCTATCGCCTCCCACTCATGCTCTCTGCAGTAGGAATGTTTCCATTACTCCAGCCTCCTTCCCTTGGTGAGTTGCAGGAGAGCACCACATTGCATTAAGCCCCTGACACCCTCACTACTTATCAGAAGCAGTAGGGAACTCCGCTGCTCCTGCCTCATCTGGGGTAGGAGATAGGTACGTAGACAGATAGGTACGTAGACAGAAGGACAAATAATGGACAGAACAGTTAAGAAGAGAAAAATACTTTTTTTCTTTCTTTTTCATATTTATACAGTTCCACCTCTACAGCTCCATTCAACCAGGTATCCTTTCCCTCTTTAAAAAAATGCCCTCCTACATTCATAAACCTTGTAGGCAGAGCATGGTAAGGTAAAAAACATGAGCCGACCAACATTTAAGATTAAAGGTCATGATATGCATATGCCTGTATCTCCTCCATTTAATCTGTCATCTATTGGATAAACAATAGTTAACAAATGATATTTAACAATATTTAACTATACTGAACATGAGTATATTATATAATCATACATATTTGATTAATTCCAGCTTTATCTGGGCTTTTTTACTGGTACAGCAGTTGTCTTTGGAAAATGCATCCTTTGTATATTTTATTACACTCTCTTTCACACACTCTTTCCATCTTAGTCCTGAATGCAGCAAGTCTCTCCACTGTAATTGTCCTGTGGCCTCACTGCAATGTCAATTCACAAAAAACCCTGATCCCTATCTCTTTTAGCAGCACTGTGTTCTCACTGACAAATTCCAGCTCAATCTGTCTTTACATATGTGGTACTGTCTAAATAGAAACAATTTTTAGTTTGATGTAAATTGGAATTAAGGAACACAATAAGGAAAGAAACATTATCTGCAAAACCTAAGGTCCCAAGAAACTTAAGGTCCCAAGAAGTACACACAATGCCAGATCTAACCTGCAGTATAACTGCTTACCTTGACCTATGACTGCAGATGCCACAGCTATAGCTTTTATGGGAAAATTATCTTTTGGTTATTTTTTAACAGAGATAAAAGGCTTATAATAAAAATACGAGTGAGCTGGCAAAATTCAGATAAACATTCCTGCAACCATCACAGATTGATTCTATTCACAAGAATTGTTCAAGATTCTCCAAGACACTTGTGCAAAGTGCATATAACCCATGATACCGGTTGGCTTCCTCTAAAGTACTTCATATTCCTTCTGTTTTGTGATACTTAGTTTTGCTGGAAGCCTTAGTCCATATGCTTTTAGGTAAGATCTAATAGACACAGAACACAAAGGTCCCAAGATCTGTTTTCCACAGTCTTACACATGAGCAGTTCAGGGTAACACCAAAATTATGAAAACAGTCACAGATGTCCCAAAGTAAGAGGCAGAGATTTGGAAACTGCCTCCTGCCTCCATCCCCTGGTTTTTAAATCAGCAGAGCTACATGCATAACCAAGAAAATTACATTTTGAAGGTATCTAGAGACAGATTATTTTATCAGATCTTACTTGAAGTAAGACTAGAGATTATTCTTTTAAATGAACAGGCCTGAAATAAACTTTAATTCTATGGGTTTCATTAAAATGTCCTCTAATTTACACTGGTGTAATGAGGGGAGACAGGGTAGCGTGATTTCACTAATATTTATACTTAGGCTTAATTTCCTTCAAGTAGGACAAAGCATCTTCTCTAAGTTTTGAAAATGATGTCAGTGTGAGTCTATGGGGTATGATGTTACAACGGTGGAATGAAATTATGTCACTGCAAATGTATGAAAGCAACATTGTAAGTAACAAACCAAAGTTATATTAATGTGTTAAACTGTGAAAATGACCTGAATAGAATCAATAACTTTGCATAAGATGAAGATATTTCAGACCAGAAATTATTTATCTGAGACTGCAATCATCAGTCTTAACTATAGATCCATATACATATTTGGCTGTAGAGCCCAATGTAGTCAAGTACAGTCTGTAGCATATTACCTAAATTCAAATCCGCCATAGTTCAAGTGACTGCAGCATGCATGGGAGTCTTTGAGACAAATTTGATCAGAGTGTAAATATATTGGAAATTACATACCAAGTGTAAATGGAGATGAGCACAAATGGTTGGAGAAATTTAACTAGCAGGTTAAGTGGACAAAATTTATTCCTGACACAATGTGAAAGCAGGAGGTCCACATGTAGTCACTCTCCCAGCTTCTAAAAAACAGGCATTCAAATGAAAATCAAGAGATTTAATTGCACTGATGAGGGTAGCATGACCACAATTAACATATGATGACATGGCTGCACAGTATTTCACTATTACCAACTTCTCTTGCTCCACCTTTTTCCTTTCTTTTGGGGATCACGTTAGCACAGACTTACCATCTTGAATCGAATTTTCAATGTATCTGAACCTAAAATGGGTTCACTCTGAAATGAGTGCCATAAGGAAATGAAGGATCTGCCTTTCAGCTTACAAAATGCATGAATTTTGCATGCTGAAGTTGACCATTTCACACATAACTCCTTTGTCACCGTATTTTCACCCATTTTTGGACTTTGTTACCAGTACCCCATATATAGTCTTATGCTATTACTCCATAATACTGACCATAACTGGACATACAAGTTACAGTGATTTCAGTTCCCAGGAAAATTAAGAAATCTTTCTTACATTCTAACCTGTACACGGATGAATCATCCAAGTTTGGATTTTTGTTTTCTTTTAAATAGTCTAGCCCAAAGTGAAACACAGCTGAAATCAGTTTCATCTGATTTCATGTGTTACATGAGATGATGTTGATTTTTTAACTGTTGACACAGGACAATGCATTTTACATGGACATGAAACTGCCAAGATTTACCAGTTTGGTAAATTTGGGCGATAAAAGAGAAAATACTGATGCTTTTGTTCCCCTCAGCTCTACACTTTGTTAGCACATCTGATATTAACTTTGTGCCTAATCCTCACTTTTCCGTGGGACAGATCCAGGAAAAATCCTGGTAATACTATCACTTTTGTTCTGCAGAATTCCAAGTTTATCTTTGGAATGTGTTCCAGGACAGTTTACTGTACTGTACTTTTATGACACTTGTGACTGGCTGACCAGTGGCCAAGCCCTGAAATCCATTTAAGAGCTGTGACTGCTACCAACAAAAAACACTTCCTTGGTTTTGAAGTGAAGATGAAAAACCAACGGAGTCAAGGACAGAAGCAGTCAGAATTAAACAGTGCACAGATTTCTCATGTGCTGTTTTTCTTTGGTATATTTAATAATTTTAGGACTCTGATAAGTCTCCTGACACAGGAATGAATTATTTAAAGTTAGTGTTAGTAATTTAGTTTAGTTTTGATAGCTGCCAGCTGTAACCTGACGGCACTTAGATTTAGTCACATGGAAATCCCCTGTTGTATATATTCTAGTATGTTGGCTCTCTTTGCACTCATCAGTTTTATATCTTTCCACAAATACCAAAAGAAAGATCTTTTTAGGTTCTGGCAAAGATCTTGGAATGGGAAAATGTGCTAGTTGCCAAAAAGGCACTGATTACTGTAACAGAGTAGCCTGGAGTTTATATCCTTTTCTTTTAATATGTAAACTTGTTTCTGATTTAGAACCAGCTCTTCTGGCAAAGGTGTTTTCTCAGTGCTAGTTCATGTGCAGCAAGACTTTATGTGGCTCTGTTGCCTTAAAGTATGCAAAGCAAGTTTCACTTACTTGGAAGCACAAATAAATTTTATACCATGTAGTCCTACACTGCAGGAGATAGATAGGGACAGAAACAGTACTGCTACTGCTTGTATGTTTTTAACTGTGATTTCAATAGCAGGAACTATGGAAAACTCCTTTAAAAAGAAATCTAACAAAAGAAAGAACTTCTTTTTAACAAATCAAATATGGAAAGATCAAGCATGCAAGGATGGTTTTATACTTCAGTACTTCATCCTTAGATCTCACTTCCTTCAGAGAAATGCTTTTTGCTTACTGTCAGCATAATAGATTTTCCTGATTTTCCTTTGATAATGCTCCAATCAAGAATTTAATGACATTTACAGGACGACTTGCCATTTATTAAGGCAATCAGGTAATGTTCCAGTAAAGCCTGAAAAAGCTTTGGAATGCTATGGAAGCATTCTTGGCTCAAAATTCCTGGCTAAAATTCCTTTTCAAGTATTCTCTCTCACTCATTGCTGCCACATCTGAACTGTAGGATGGAACACACAATGTTCTACATACGTATGATGCACCCTAGTCACAACTTAATCCATGAGAAAGTAAGACTTTTTTTTAATCTTATATCTCCTGTTTCAGGTTTCCACAGAAGACAAGACACAACAGCTCTAGCTGCATACTCAACTGGACATTCAAGAAACCCCATAAGTCCAAAATTACATCTACTTCATTATCTAAACATAGTCAGAACTGACTAGAAAGAACTGCTGCTGCAGTTCCAAAAAATCTTGGTTGAATCTACAGGTCTGTTAAATCCCTAAAGCCTTATTATGATCCCTTAGTCCACCTGCAGTGAAATAAGTTATTATTAAATATAATATTCTATTCTATTCTAAATACAAAGCATGACAGTTCTTAACTTCTTGAAATTGCATATTGAAATTGTATGAATGTAACTTATTAAACAGTGAAAATGTATGAGTGCATCTTTCCATATGAGGTGCTAAAGGTCAAAGTCTTCATGCTCAGAGTCCTGAAAAGAAATCCATTGCATGACAAGTTACTAAGCCATATCTCCTTGAAAGCAGATCATGATGGCTTGTACCTTATGAACAAAAATCAGGTCTCACTCCAAGGTACTGTTTGACAAATCAGCTTCCCCAGCTGCCACTGGAGAGATTAATTCCTAATGAATCCTTGTGCACTGATCTTTGTCTTCATAGTGTCTCTCACCACGTGCTGTTTTAATTGATTCTTTTCACTATAGTGTGCACGTTCTGCAAAACAGTCTGACTAGATCAGAAAGTACCATATAGACAAACATATTTCCAATTCAGGGCCAAAACAAAGAAGATTTAATCAGCATGCCCTTCTCAGATTTGCAGTATTTAAAGAGCACAGTTCTCCCTTTTAATTCACCCACCCAGATAATACGTATCCCAAAACTGCAAGAAAGACAGATTGAATGCCACTGTCCTTGAATAATGTAAAATATTTTAAAAGGCATATTGAAGTGAAAGAGAGAAAATACTAGAAACCAAACTGTGCCACTGCATAGATTGCTCTGCAAGGTGGGGATATGGCAAAGTCAGACAACAGCAAGAGCAGGAGCTACACTCGGAACAGTCCTTGCATTCAAGCGACCAGCTTATGAGTAGAAGCAGAAGGTCAGCTAGCCTGAACTTGCTTGAAGCCACAGGTATTCTGTGGAGCAGTTAGGTCACAAAGCCTGCCCTTAGGATAGATTAAGAGCTATTTCTCAGAAGGAATATATCTAACCTTGAGAGGTTGAGGGAATAACTACAAGTCAGTGATAAACATTGGTGGAGGACTGGTGAATGTCAAGCTGGAGAGTATTTCTTGATTTGAACTGACTTATCTTTTTATCCTAAATTGTACAAAGTTCACAACTGGCCCTACAGACCTTGCTTCCACCAAAGTACAGCACAGAATGGCAACACAGAACCACCCAGCTAATGGGTATTATACCTGGGAGTACACAGAAGTGTGCCCGTGGTAAGTGAAGCTGTAGTCTGATATGCAATTCCAGATCAGCATCTGCTTTGTCCTTTGGTCTGAACTGCAGTCACTGTTGAGCAAATCAAGCTATCCTTTGATAGGATAGCTTTGATCCTACCTCCACTTTGATGTATTTTGAGTGGACATCCTATAAATTTTAGAGGACTATGGTTTCACTGGTCACAGTGTGGCACGTGTATGTTTTTACACACCCACCTGTAGGTGTGTAACACTCCCCGATACACTTCAAACCCGCTGTAGCCAGGTAACACCATGAATAAAGCAGACAAGAGTTCCTAAATGCAAACATATGTATTTAGTTGGTAGGTCAGCTGGTTCACAAAATATTTTCATAACTTTTTTTTTCAGTTCTGCATAATGACTAAAGCCAAAGAATCATGTGTTGTAAAAGAAAGCTTCTTCAGACAAGAGAAGCTATTCACCTAGTTTTAGCTTTCATTCTAAAAAGACTTTATGTTTAAACCAGGTTTTGTTATTATGTTAATACTGAAAGTGGAAACTAATTGTTAGGATAAGACTTAGGTCTGACTTCTTATCTGGTCGGGGGTAACCCCAAAGCAGTAGCTCTAGACACAAAGCTACAGAGATCTTCCCCTTAGACTAGTACTACTAATGCTAAGCACCAGCTCTGAGAAATTCCTTTTTTTTTCTTTCTGCTCACAATCTCTCCTAAGCAAGTATGATGAATTTTTAATAGCTAAGAAACATGAATGAATTCCTCTTGTGAAGATGACAGTGTAAAAATGTCATTATTCCTGTTTTCACATCAACATGATCTTTCATCAACACTACTGTCTTATTTTTGAATTGGACTCTTTACAAATACAGCCAGACTCTTGGCTCCACAGAACCAACTTTTTATACAGAAATAGATACATTGCCAGATCAGGATCAAACACTTGATCTCCAAGTTTCCTACAGCAAAGCTTTCATACCACAGACACCGTATTACACAGTATCAACCTTTGAGCTTGAAGGCATCTCATCTGGCTTAACCCTCAGGCCAGCTTGCTGGACAAAACTGAAGCCATAGTAAAGACAGGAGAGTTCAAAAAGTAGTGTCACAAGCCTAGTCATTATGGTAAAGACATTTTGCAATGCTTCTCATTAGCTGAAAGAAGGGATCTGGATGTTTAGCACATTTGGGGAAAGGTCTTTCCCCTATTTTTCTAAACATACTCAGGTACCCCTGACCCACTGGAAGCTTACTTTATCCTTACTAGCTTTTTTTGTACTGCTAGAATTTGCTGAAGCACCAAGAATCAACTCTAACTCCATGGAGATTTTGGGGGCTTTTTGCATTTCTTGCAAGGGAAGCAGGGCTAGGTCAAGACTGAACACTTAAGGTATAATTCTGATTAAGGAAATTCAAAACAGACACATTTTATACACACTGTTTACTATTACTTGTCCTTAGCTGGAAAATTAGGCCTGCAAAAGAGTAACCCTAAGCAAATTAGCTACATTACACCTGAATTTGTAAGATAATGAAATACACACAGACCAGGCCTGCATCGGCTCCTTCAAAATTAGGGCTTATGCTCTGAGTTGTCTTACATAGGACTTTCTATGGCATCTTTTGCAAACACCATATTTAATTTAAACCAAAAAAATGCTACCACTCTACCAAAGCAGACTAAAGAGAAGGAGGGAGACTTGAGAACAATATACGCTTTCAGCATGAAAGTGCCATGATATCATTCTTTGGCTTGGTAACGTATATACTTTAAGAGACTGGGGAGGGGAAAAGGTAAGGAAACAGAAACAGAGTTCTTTGTACCCTTATGAAACACCACATGACTCTTTCTCCCTCTTGCCTCTCTGTAAATCACAGGGAAGTGGCTCAGTAACGTGAACCACAAATTGAGCACAAGCTGCAGAGTTATTTCTGAAAAGCTGGTTTAACTGAACCGCCAGCCTGTCATTCTCCCTGATTTATGCGATTCTGATTAGAAGCTTTAACACAGAACTCTGAATGCCACTCTGGTTCTACACCTTAGACACAACAGAATATTGCTATTTAAAATACATGCTTTTTGTAAAGAAAGTTTTTTTGACCAGCCAGAATTATCCTTATGTTCTTTGTAATAGATAGAATGATAAAATGATTTGGGTTGGAAAGGACCTTAAGATCATCTAGTTCCAACCCCCCTGCCATAGGCAGGGACACCTCACACTAAACCATATCATCCAAGGCTCTGTCCAACCTGGCTTTGAACACTGTCAGGGGTGGAACATTTACCACTTTCCTGGGCACCCTGTGCCAGTGCCTCACCACCCTCACAGTAACAAACTTCTTCCTTATAACTAACCTGAACTTCCCCTGTTTATGTTTAAACCCGTCACCCCTTGTCCTATCACTACAGTCCCTAATGAACAGTCCCTCCCCAGCATCCCTATAGGCCCCCTTCAGATACTGGAAGGCTGCTATGAGGTCTCCACGCATCCTTCTCTTCTCCAGGCTGAACAGCCCAAACTTTCTCAGCCTGTCTTCATACGGGAGGTGCTCCAGCCCCCCACAGATGCCTGTGTTTTAAATGCATACAGAGAAGTCATAGTAGTAACTATGCCCTGACATCAACAGGTGTGGGAGTTTGTGGTTTTTTTTAGCTTAGGCTGTAAACTGGCTTGGAGTTTACTTTTAGGTGCTAATTTTACCTCTGACTCACAGATCCCATTGGGTTTCAGTACATTTTTTTTTCGTGTGCATTTGAACAGAAAACAGACTGGAAATATATTGGGTGAAACATCAAAAATGGACTCTGCTCCAATCATGCCAAAGGAGGGAAGCTGAACTTATTTACAAGTGGAAATTATAACCTGTTGGCATTTAATAGGCTGCTCTACCAGCCAGCAACATTTAGGCAGCCCAAAGTCAGTGTGTTGCACTTCTGAATTTTTGCTATGCTTTTCCCTGTAAAGCAAAATCAGATTAAGCAATTAAAGACAGTCTAATCAATGCTTGGTTCGAAAAATCCACAGACATGAGTTTGGCAATGAGGAATATCTGGTTTTGGCTTCCACAATGACACTTTTTTCCCAGAGCAGAAAAAAACAAAACAAAACAAAACCAAACCAAAAACCCACGTGAAGGAGCTAAACAAAACAGTTTGAAAACGTTACACTAACAAACAGGGGAAAAGAAAGTTGCTTTTGTTTCCTTTATCATTACCTTTGCCTAACTAAAACATTCCCAATGCATATTACCTTCCCTACTTCCTTGATAAATCTCAGGCATCTAGCAGAGTACAGGACCAGGAATAGTGATAATCCTGATGGATTTATGGTGGATTTTACTTTTTCCCCCATGTAAGAATTTTCTGTATGCTCACTTTTTCCATGCTTTCCATACCAAGTTTTACTGATCTATGTTGAAGTTGTAAAACTTAAATATGTTATTCCTTTCTTCTCATTTCAGTTTACATGCCTGCTGGTCCTTACATAACAACACTTTGGGATCTCGGCAACATCCACCTTAATGTGTTGGAAAGTGCTCACTAACCTGAATAACAAGGAAATAGCAATAAACAAAGACTGTTGTGGACTCTGGCCAGCTTATTCTTCACCTGATTTTTGACTATTCAGGGAACAAAGCGATTCCTTTCAGTTGCTTGTGCAACCATACAAAGGGTCAGCTTCATCCAAGTGCTACTCTTCATGACTGTTTACCTCCTTCCTAGGATTTAAAACAACAGCAGTCCACGGCCAGGCTGAATGGGGCTTTGAGAAACCTCGTGTAGTAGGAGGTGTCCCTGCCCATGGCAGGAGGTTGGAACTGGATAAGCTTTAGGGTCTCTTCCAGTCCAAACCAGTCTGGGATCCTATGATGGAAATGCCTGGAGAACAGGACCCAAAGCAAAGACAGGAAACAGAATATCAAATATTCAGTAATTCTGGGAGATGGTTTAAAATGGTAATACAGTCAGAAGCATTACGAATTGGGATTCTGAGCATGTCAGTGAAGTTCCACAGAAATACTGGCTGCTTTTCTTTATTGTTTAAAAGAAATAAAGTAGTCTTGCTTGATACACCAAAGGCAGTAAAAGAAATGAAACAACACAGACCATTGTTCTGATGATCAGGTAATAAAAAGTGACAGCAAGATAAACTTAGGAAATTATATTAGATAAATTTAGGAAACAATTTATGGCAGAAATTTTAAAATCCTATCATATAGTTAAAAGAATTCAGTTCACTTTTCAAAACAACATTCAAATATTATGGTTAACTACAGTGTTTGAAACTGAGTTATATTGGTTTAACTGGTTGCATAACAGGCTAGCTAGTGACAAAATGTTTCCCAGGTCCAATACTGAAGGAGAAATCTGAGCTGTAAAAAGAGTAGCTACTACATTTTAAACTTTTTTTTTTAATGTGTTTTCTTGAAGAAACAAGGAGGTATTTCGGAACCTGAAGCGATAAACTTTAACCAAATCAGTTGAGCTCAAATGTCTTCATGGAAAGCAATGTGTCAGAACAAAATGGTATCAAAGAGTTAAAAAATACTTGTTTCAGTTTTAAAAACAAGAGAAATAAATAAGAGACGCTCTCATTTTTGTGAGTTAGCTGGTTCATCTTAAGTGATTTGTAAATATTGTCCATTTAAAATTATACTAGTAGAAGGGGACCAGGAACTCTGTCAGATGCTAAGCCAAAAGCCCCTAGCCACATGTCATGTCTTTGGGCCTCCCTGCCACACCACAGCAATAAGCGCAGGGCTGTGGTCTAATTTAGATGTGTAAAGATCAAGTATTATACCTCTATGTCATTCAAAAGAAACGTTAAAAATTCAGGGAAAGGAAAGCTTTCAGACTGGGGGCTGCTGGGGCAGAACGTAGATGAAGTAGAAACCAGTTCCTTCACATGAAACATAGGCAGTCTAACATGTAAAACTCTGAGGCTGGAGAACAAAACTACTTCCTTTATATTTAGAAAGTCTTTGAGATTTCTAAATCTTCCTTTAAGTGAGACAGGAATTTATAATGGCTATGTAGTTCCTGAATAAACAATGTCTCCTTATGAATAAATAATTACTCTTGAATACAATAATGTTCACGTGAAGTTAAGATGGTCATATATTTAAGATGATATGAGAAAAAGCAGAGTGTTAAGGGCCTTAGTTAGTAAATCAAGCTGCTCTTTTTCCCTAGGCTGTATTGTGAGAGTTTAAAAGATCTTGATGCAAACAAATTACTTGATGTTATTTCAGCATTATTTACAAAAAACAATCACGACCTAATAATTACCAGTTAATGACATGCTTAGGGCAATGTTTCTGGCTCTCTTTTGATTTTTTAAAAACATAGTTATGGTTGTATCTAGTTGGGTAGGTAAAAGGCATATCGTTGAGTGCAAAACCTAAAATTATCTAATCGGGTCCAATTTCAGCATGTAAACAGAGTGTTTATAACAACTACAGCATTTTGGCATCTGGTGACATGACTGAAATACTGACTTGATAAAACAATACAATTTTTATCATCTGGTATGGTGGGTTTGGGGATTTTTTTTTTCCGAGTTTCTTTTTAAACCTTAAGTTGAACCCATTTCTGGTGAGTTGAAGACAAAGCATAATAGTACACCACAAAGAAGCCAAGAAGCCTGAATGAGCTGATGCTGATTAATGACTTGTTGAACAATCCATGTTGGTGTTCAGTCACTATTTTTTGGAAAATACCCTTCACATAACTAGTTAAGTCTAGGATCACTAGAATTTACTCATCTTTGCCAAACAAAGTGTTTGCTGTATTTAATACTTCTGTACAGCAACAGATTCTTCTTGTTTAAATCCGAGTTTCAAAAACAGCAAAAAAAAAAAAAAAAGGTGAAGAGATGCTCCTAAACTTCCATTAAAACATGCACATTATTTTAAAAGTTAAATCAGTTTTACATGTATTAAGCTTCTATGAGACCTGCATAAAAAGCAGAGGTAAAAAAAAAGAAAAGTCTTATCAGAGCTTTATAAATTTGTTCATTCACCATTTTTAAAATCAACATATATGGGAGAATTTGGTTTTGTATACAGCTTTCCCTCAGGAAATGGTTCATTGCCACAAGACAACCACAAAAAATTACTTCAGGACTTATACAAAGAAAACAACATTGCTTTTAGAGTAATAAGGATGTGAAACTGCTCGAGTGACTTCACAAGAGGCCATGGAGATGCTGTGAGAGCTGGAGCAGCTCTGCTCTGGAACCAGGCTAAGAGAGCTGGACCTGTTCAGCCTGGAGAAGGGAAGGCTCCAGGGAGACCTTAGAGCAGCTTCCAGTGCCTGAAGGGGCTCCAAGAAAACTGGAGTGGGGTTTTGGACAAGGGTATGTAGGGACAGGACAAGGGGGAATGGCTTTAACCTGACAGAGGGGAGACTGAGAGGTGATCTCAGGAAGAAATCCTTCCCTGTGAGGGTGGTGAGGCACTGGCACAGGTTGCCCAGAGAAGCTGTGTCTGCCCCATTCTTGTCAGTGCTCAAGGCCAGGTTGGACAGGGCTTGGAGCAACCTGGTCTAGTGCAAAGGTGTCCTTGCCCATGGCAGGGGGTTGGAACTGGATGAACTTTAAGGTCCCTTCCAACCCAAACCTTTCTGTGATTATATGAAAAAAATAAAATGGCATTGGGTATATATTTTAAGAGAATGTCATATCCAGTTTTATCTCTAAATTTCACATTTGGAGAAGCTAAAAATTTTATCCCTTGGCTTTTATGGACTACCACGAACTTCGGTGTTTTTCTACCAACTTACATTTGTCTCTAAGTTGGCACTTACTCTATAGCATTCATGTGATGAATGCTATAGTTTTTATCTTTCTTATCAAGGCAAAAAGGTGGTAGTTATAACCTTTCTAATGTTCCATTGCTAAAGGAGTAAAATTACACAGAAAACATCCATGAAAATTCATTATTTGATGCACAAAGCATATAAGCAGACTTGGCCTCAAAAAGTGCTACTACTAATGCTAAGAAATTAAATAAAACCACAGAAAATAAAGTCAGGCTCACAAATTGACCTTGGTTGAACACTGACAATTTTCTGTTGCTGGATGAACCAGGAAAGTAGTTTTTTGTCCCAAGGGAACCAAAGGAGTCATTTGCTGCAGCTGTTTCCATTTGTGACATAAGGGGTCACACATAACAGAGACAGTAACTGACACACTCTAGTCTAGGGTTTGACTAGTGAAGAACTAGTAAAACCTGTATTTTAGCCTGTTCATATATTTTGGTCACAAACTAAGTTGCATAAATGTTTGGCACAAACAATTTGAACAGGCAAGCTGCGACTACATGAGAATAAAATATGCAATCAAATTTGAGAGCACATAACCTTAAAACCTCTTTCCCTCTTTCCTCAATTTTCTCTTACTGTACACAAGAACATTTACCAACCAAATGGAATGATAAATTAAAAGTAGCAAATTAAATTTAAAATACAAAGTAAAAACAACTATTAATACTGTGCTAAATTATTAACAGAAAATTAAACTTCAAAGGAAAATTTCATTACATTGTAGTTATACATCATGGTGTAAGCCCAGCCAGTAATTCAGAACCACACAGCCACTCACTGCAGCTAAAAATTTAGATTCCTAGATTTAAAAATCTGCACTTAAAAAGCATTGCTCAATATCCTAAAAATATTATTTCTAGGCTATTGCACATATAAGATAAACACACTGAACGTATCATGACTGTTTCTTAATCTTTGGCTCCTAAAAAGATAAATCAATAATTCAACTGTTATGGATAAATGTCTCATTGTTTTATTCATTCCCTACCATGAGAATTCATTCTTGATAAATACTCTTCTGGTTTTTGAAAGAGAAATAAATTCCTGTTGACTCACACAGATACGTGTGAATTTTCTTTTCAAGCTTGAATATAATATCTCAAGCTAGAACCTTAAGAAATAAATGTAACCCCCTCCCATAATTCAGAACAAAGAATACCTCAAACTGACAGTTTATTTTTTGTATTTTTGATCCAAGAAATAAATAATCTAAAATGCCTCATAGTTCTGTAAATTGGTTAGCAAGCCATTTAACATAATAGAAATAGAGAGGAATTGCTTGTTCCTGTATACTAACACACCCTTGTAGGCATCAATCCTAGGGGGGATGAATGCAGACTTCAGATTCTTTATAACAATATTCATAAAGAGAAAAAAAAAAACAACACCAAAGTAAAAGCTTAACTTCCCTTGACTCTTTAGTAAGAGTGGGCATCTCAACTTCTGCTTGGGAAGAAAACCCTAATGGAGCAGACTGGTTGATAAATTCATTAGAATGCAAATCATGAATACTCATAAAAATAAAATATCCTATATTTCAACATGAGAAAGAAGATTTGGATATGGAGTATTTACTACTTTTCTACTGGTTAGAATTAGAAGGCAACACAAAGGACAAACTCGTCAATAAACAAGAGAAAATCCGGCTGCCTTTACTTATGATAAAAAGTACTTTACAGGCATCTTGCATGTTGCCACAGAGGTGTGATTGAGTTTCAGAATAAACTACAGTAGATAGATAGTTTTTAGTGAACAACACAAATGCGAAGTATAACTTGATGTAACAGGAGGAAAACCCATTATTTCACATTGGTAAGAGAATGACAAAGAAATAAAACGCTTTTAAAATGCACCTTCACATTTTCTTGTTATTTCAGGAATGGA
This sequence comes from Pezoporus flaviventris, assembly GCF_033815535.1. Taxonomy (NCBI): domain Eukaryota; kingdom Metazoa; phylum Chordata; class Aves; order Psittaciformes; family Psittacidae; genus Pezoporus; species Pezoporus flaviventris. The sequence continues at coordinate 584,349 of NW_026892691.1, read as the reverse complement.
AAAGCCAAACCACACTGTATTAAACATTTAAAAGGCCTACATACCATTTTTGTTACATCACGGCCAGTTCAGTTCTATGTAGAACCGTCATTCCTGAGTCAATGTATAAAGCCCAGTGGGAAATTCCCATGTAAGCTGCAAGTTCTTAAAGAATATTACCCTAAAACTAAAGAACCATGCAAAATATCATCAATGTACATTTATGGCTGAATCCTAAACACTCAATAAGCACCTCTGACAAACAGCACAAAAACTTTTATTTATTGTCATTTCTCTAGAAGGTAGCATGAGTTATGTTTATAGTGTAAAAGTATACTGTGCAAGAAGTGTATCACAACAAAGAACCAGTTTTTTTTTTAATAGCATTGTATACTATTTATCTAAAGCTACAGAAAAGAGTAACTAATTCACCCTGTAAAATACGCAACATTGTCCCATTAAAGACACATGCTTATCTTGACTGTATTAAATATTACTCACATCGCAGTCATACAAGACCTTTTTACCTCAGCAAGGAAGAAGTTTAAACAAGGAAGTGAAAAGCTCGGTGCTATCCTTTTTCAAGAGCAACACCACAAATAGCTGCATCTCCAGTTCTAATGCATCAGGTTTACTAGAGCCAAACCGCAAACATGAACTTTTGTCTCATTGTTACAGTAAAACATTCTAATGTCTAGGAAGTATTCTATGGATTCCTACAAAATTATTAATCTACTAAACAGAACCACAACACAAGAAAATAACCAAACAAAAAGGACTTTCCCCTATTTAAGTTTTCAGTAAGGGGACCCAATCTGTGGTTCTTGACAATAAACTATAAAAGCTTTTTCATTTGCCAAATCTTACCTGTAGACTAATGGTGGAGGGGATTAGCGGTCTCTCTGTGCTCTTAGATATGCAGGTGCTGATACAGTACCTTTCATATAAAACTAGTCAGTGGAGCAGGGAAAAATAAAAGAGGGGGGAGATGGGGAGGAGAGGTTGCAGGGAGAAAAAAATAAGGCTGAAATAATGAGATCTATAATACATAACCTATTTATCTAGCTTTGTTTCTCACCTTTATTTACCTCTTAAGTATTGAGAAATGTTTTGCATAATGAGTTAACACACAGTAAACTGCTGATACTATCGTGCAAGGTGATTTTACATGCTGGCACATTACTGCCAGAGAGGAAATGCTGGTACCCAGGGAGGTCTCACTTTGCCACCTTCAGCTCTTGCAGACACAGGCTGCATTAAGAGCACACCAAAGGCTTCCTACCCCTGAAGTGCATTGCTAAGGAACTCAGATGAATTCTGAGGTGGTGTTTTTAAAGATGTTGCACAGTTTCAGAATACTTTACCCTGACCTCCTGTTCTGAGCCACCTCCTAAGGGAGATTTCTCTTTCCATTAAATACAGTTGTTATATCTTTAACTCTAGAAGTCTAAATTATAAATACCTTGGCAGGAAATTACTACAGATGTATTAGTCATTTCAAGAACAAAAACACGACACTCTTTGAAGATGCGTTACATCTTAGAAAAGCACAATGCAATCTGCTAAAGATTTTTCAGACATCCAAGAGGATTTCTCAACGTGCAATATTGCATAGAGGCAGAGACTGAGAATTAAAGACCCCACATTTAATTGTCCACAGGAGGTTGCTGAGGTGAACAGGTTTAAGCTAGTGAGGAAGAACTGCGTATCTACTGCACAGCCTGTCAGTTCCACTGAATCAGTGTAGCATTGGAAATATGTTCTGTCAAAACATTTTCAACCAAGACTAACAGGAACACCATTTGGATGAAAGTAAAAATGAGTAACTCCAACACATTTCCATTAAATTAGCAGCCAAGAATTTGATGACACACAGCTGGTTTGTCAATAACTTTATAATGAATCCTTTCAAAGCATTTTGCTCACAATTGGCTTCTGAACTTCCAAACACATCAGACACTAAATTAACATGAACGGCCACACAAAAAAGCATGTCAAAAAATATAGGAAATTATATCAAGAGGGGGAAAAAATATAATGAATTTCATGTACTTAAGGGGATTGGCTAACCCTCAATGAAGGTCTGTCAATCACCTAACTAATGTCAAGTCCTCATGGAACCAGGTAGTGCAACTGTAGCTGCTCTTGTGCCCAGTGCAAACACAGCACCATCAACAACAAAGTAAACAGAAAGATGTCCACAGGCTTATCTGCCTGGGTAAGAAAGGCTCAAGGCAGGAAGGGGGAAAAATAAAGGAAAAAAAGGGAAAAAAAAAAAAGAAAAAAAATAAAACTAATAAAGGGGAAGCAGGAGAGAAATTGTAACTAGGAGAACAAATGAGCTGTAACTTAATTTGGGGAGGGCAGGGGTTTGCCCAATGTAACTCAAGAGATTAAGGGCACAGTCAAGGAGACAAGCTTTCTGTCATACAGGCAAGACTGCTCCAGTCACCCCACTGACATGCTCAGTATCACTGTTTGCCCAAGAGCTTTTCTTAGGGACTGCGTTTTACTGGCTCTTTAAGGATGTTTGAGGTTTTTTAAACAAAAACTAAAACCTGAGAGAGTTGAGAAGAATTCCACCTTCACTAGCACAAGACAGACTGAAATGTGCCAACTACTCTGTAAGCACAAAGCAGCTGGAGAGGAACTGGCACGTAGTAAAAATGTGTCCAGCCACCCACTGCTAGAAGGTCTCCAAAACACACCTTGCATCCAGGAGATAAATTAGGGCTGGATTTTAGACGTGCCTTTCCCTGCGTCTTTTGCAGTCTACAGTTAAGAATTAGTATGTTTGTCTAAAAAGCATGAGGAGACAAAGAGGCCTATGACTGTCCCTGTCCTAAGGCCCAAGATGTATTTTCAGAATTCATTTACAAGATGATTCCCAGAAATCCCGCTACATCTCCCTTGGAGTTAATTCAATTAAAACTCCTTATGGTTTTGATATTTTAAACATCCCTGAAAGTTACCTGACATGGGTAAACGTCTAGGGAAGGAATGTCTGTGCTAAAAGGGTAAACTTTTATAGACTAGATGTGAATGGGCATGGGAAATGCAGAATGACTGTTAAAATACATGGAATAGGGGGATGATAAAAACCAGGTAAATGATGCTGAAGTAAAATTGAAAGGCAGAAGCACACCAAGCAAAAGCCAGTGATATTTGAATCTTGAAAACTGTAGAATCTATCTGCTTTCCATTTTCCCTTATTTCCAGTTCATAGATGGTGTATCATCCCTACCTGGATGTTTTGGAATAAAATGTGCTTCCATATTTATACATAAGCACATTTTTGCAGCAGGAAGAGGCAATAACATGCATCAGCCTGTCTGCAGAATGATTTTATATAAGTACACATATGGATTACACACACATTTTGATAGCAAATCCCAAAATAAAGGTTCTACATAGGTGGCAGAGGAAGCAAATAATGCCTTTAATTTCCTGGGATTTAAAGAATGTAAGTATTAATAAAAACATTTTATTATTACTGCAGCAAACTAATGCTAAGTGATACTAATGATTAAAAGTACAAAGTCAAAAAGTATAGCAACAAACACATGCTTGTCATCTGGTCTGCAAGGCATAGAATACCTACACATTATAGGAAAAATGACAGGCTTTCAAGACAGGACCCATTATATTATCTAATCTGAATCTACTTGCACAACAAATTATTTTTCCATTGTGCAGAACCCAATGATTTCAAAGTTACTATGGGTTTGGACCAATAGAACAGGTCTTTCTGAGAGAAACTTGCTAGCTTGTGGGAAGTGTACATCTTTATGTATTTACAATGTAGTAAAGACAAGATAGCTTGGTAAGTATATTTTCACTTAAATTATTAAAAAAAAATTACCTGTCTTTTTAATGCCTGACATTTCTTACTATGAAAATCTCTATTAATCTAAACAGCTCCTTTACTGCCTTCTGCAAGAAATACTTGAAACTCTGGGACTCTTTTTTTCCACATTATAAAACATGCATTTGTGCAGTGTAAGTTTTCATGACTTGTTATTCTTTATTCATTAAAATAGGCTTATTAATTCAGTTCTACTTTGAAAGATTGAGGCTTATGTTCCCTAAATCACTTCATGGCATAAGGGCATGATCTAAGAGGGAACAGGCAAATAATTGACTTATTCTAACCCAAGTTTTCAATTTAAATAAACTAGTCATTTCATTTACTGCAAGTTATTAATATTATCCATCATTGTAAAACACATCTTCTACAATTTTTGCATAAGCAGAATTTAAGACTCTCTCATTCCTATATGTCAGGAAAGAAAAAGCATTCACAAGCAAATAAATTTTTATTGAAAACAAAATTTCAGCATCTAAGCCACCACAACACTAGGGGAGGAAGCATGTTTAGTTTAGGTATTATGGAACTACTTCCTGTGTAAGAAACCTACTTTTGTGACACACATTTTTATCAGCAGACTTTATTTTCTTAGTGTTTTCATGTCTCTTCATTGTTTCCATTACTTTATGGATTGCCATGGTTTATTCTCATCTCAAATGTAAACCTTTTCCATTTTTATGTTCTTCAAAAAACATAATTCTTTATGCAAGTAATTTTAATTTTGAAGGACTGTCCCCCTGTATTTTGCTACATAGTCCAAACTTCTTTTTTCCTTGAAATTATTTTACATTGACACGTGTAAATTTTTGCATGTGTGTTTTTTGGGTTTTGGTATTTTTTGCATGAAGTTATGGTCTGAAGTTTGTTTTACTTTGCTGTTCCATATATATATATGTTTCATATACAGATATATGTTTCATATACAAAATTGTTTCATATACAGATATAAATTAACAAAAGGAGGGACTCTGACACTTTCTTATTATGGCTATTCTTAATAAACAAATTTGTTATGGCTCTTATTTATGAAAAAATCATAACCAGCAATTAATAGGTGTTAACTCCACTTTAAACTTAGGTCTTGGAATGCTTCATCATATGGTCTACTTGTAGCATCAATGAAACTAAAAAGATTTTCACCCTGATATAGGTTACTAGATCAAGCTCATAGTGATTGTAATGGGTATACTAAGCCAACTTAATAAAACTTTTGATCCCAATTCAACTGGGGCATGTTGGGTTATTAATAAATGGTATATTTCAAATCCAGGTTGAAAGGGGTCTGGAGCAACCTGGTCTAGTGGAAGGTGTCCCTGCCGATGGCAGGGGGCTGGAACTGGGTGAGCTTTAAGGTCCCTTCCAAACCAGTCTGTGATTCTATGATTTCTGGTTGTTTCACACTGTATAGACAACATACAATGTAGGAGGAACTAACTCTGTGGCATCAAATGAGGTGCCAAATGTCAACAAAATCAAAAGCCAGCTACACACCTCAAATGTATTTTCTTAAAAGTGTCCAAGGGATTCCAAAGAAAGGCTAATAAATCTACTTATGTACACAGAAAAAACACAGAGAATGAAGAGTAAAAACTTACTGTGATCCAGTGAAGAGTTCCAAACTGAGGATGAAACCAAGCAAAAGCAAAATACAACTGACTTTTAAAACCCAGGAATATTGACTTGCTCCCACTAAAATTCGTGTTAAGTTTCCATTGATATCAATTTAGTAGGAATGAACTCTAATCCTGCAGTTTAATGTCTAATCTATATTACTGGTATTTTTTGGCACAATTCAACTTGGAATGCAGTAGCGCAATATGAAAAGGGTGTTATGTTTGCAAACTTGGAATGAAATCTGACTTGGACTACACTGCACAATAAAGAAGCCAGAAAAAGGGAATCTGACACTCACCCTTCTGGCAGAAAAAAAAAAAATTAAGTTTCTTAAAACTAGAAGAAGATTAAAAATACTTTCATATTGTTATTTAAAATTACAATCAAATTGAAGAAAATATAAGTCTTGAACTATGCCAGATTACCAGGATTTTAGGTTCATGATCATTACCTTCTTCAAAGTCATTTGAAGTTTGTACCTAAAAATACCGCAGAACTTAAAAAATCTCACTGCTATGAAAGCAAAAAGCTATTAATCCTTCATACTAGCATGGTAAATCACAAACTCTCTGTAACAAATCCTGTATTTCTTCTGTCTGAGCTATTACCAAATTAATTGGGAGTTCTCAATCCCCATTCAGCACAATAGTTAAACACCTTCTCAACTTAATACACATGATAAGGATACCTACATCCTTATTTAAATTTGACTTCATTGTAAGTTAAGCATAAGTTTACTACAGAAGCAGCACTCTGGTGTTTTGCTGAACTAGGAATTTGATTTTTATCAATGGAAAATATTCCCTCTGACTTCTTTTGTTCTCACAAGTGCTAAATCCTCAGTTTTATCAGGTCACATTTTGCCTTTAGCAAAATAGGGGCAACAGTTCTTTGAGAGCAAGTGCTATTGTTTTTTCAAGTCATTAGTCAAGGACAGTACATGTGGAAAGGAAACTGGAAAGCATAGCATGAACCAGGGTCTTAACCTATTATTACAGGAATAATATGATTAGCATATTTTCATTATTATAACCATGAGCATATATAGAGAAAATAAAGAGGTTTGAAGTTGTTTGGATAATATATTTGGGCTAAATTCAGCCGGATACTAATGCTAGCAAATATTTATATTAATTGTTAACTTTGTTCTATGGGAGTTTATATACTACATCTGAAACCTGAAATACAACCCTGGGTTTGGAGATGCCTGTTAATCAAATGAAGTACTACAATACTAATGTTTTCTCACCCTACTTTAGCAATATGTCTTCATCGTGACTTGGCAATTCAATGATCATGAAGTCTTTGATCTGTTTCCTGACCTGTCAAATAGTATTAGTCAAAACCAAGTGGGAAAAAGGCTGCTTTAAGGCAGTGGATATTCTTTCAAGGCAAACTGAGAGGAAGTCATCATCTCCATTTGTGAAGAGTTTTGGTTGCCATCGATCAAAGACAGAGCAAATTCAATGACCTAAAGTTAGAAGGATCTATTACATGTTAGTAATTCCTTGGAGCAGTTAACCCACTGTAGCGTATTTAATATATGACGGCATCATAAAAATGAGTCAGTCTTTGTTAATATGAAAATATTTTGTCCTGTCGATCAATGCCATCATTTGCCAAGTGGAAGGTAGCAGATACTAGCAATTCACTACAAAAAAAAAACAACCAAACAAAAAAACCCAGAACCAACCAACCAACCAACCAAAAAAACCTTTACCCTAATAAAGAGGATCTTCTCTCCAACTCTGTATCTTCCTTGTGAAAGACGCTCCACACAGAACTTCGTAGGGCATTTACAAGGTGGATCTTCAGAAATGTGTTTAACCTAAAACACACAGATGTTACTAATAGAAACTGTTTAAAGCAGCACATGTAGCAAAACATTCAAACATGACATTTGCCATAACATGATATCGCTATGTCTGCATTAGTATTTTCTTAGTTTTTCTTAATATTTCTGTAATCCCAGACCATGGTGCTTCCAGTATCAATAATATTTTTCCAGCTGTGAGGAGGTGAAACAGAGACAACTGTTATATAGTTCAACATAAAATTTGCACAATTTAAGTCAAGTTTGCTAATTTGAGTTCAGCATCAAGGTTTTGTAGGTTAGCTCTAATTATTTTATGGTCAAGTGGCTCAGCTGTCTAAGTGCCAGTATAGCTGACAAGCAAAATTAAAATGTCATAACAGTATGTTTCCCCTTATAAATAAATACAGAAGCATATGGCTTATCAAAAAAAGGTCCTGCCAGATACATCCACTTGCACTTTCAAATAGTGCGTTAACACCTTAAAAACAAAGATATATGGAGAAAACAATGACAACTACAAATCCACGCCAAGATGCTCCCCAGCACTGCTAGCTACCCTTTGATGACTCTACCTTAGGACATTAGTGCTACCAAGGGTAATTTAAAGGCGCCTCAAGACTACTCTACTCCATCATTGCCAACAACATGGGCTGCTTTTTCAGCTTGACCAAAGGCACTGATGTTTAGTAAAAGCATATTTTGTACTCTTCAGTGATCCTGAAAGCAGCAGAGGCATGAACGCCAAAAGAACAGATCTGGCTGAGAAAATCCAATTTAACATTAAATTGCAGAACTGCATAGGAGCAGTAATAACAAGTGCAGCATTTTCATATACTGCAGTTCTCTTGGATGAATGCTGACCTGGCACAGGTCCCCCAGAGAAGCTGTAGCTTCCCCATTCCTTACAACATATTTTTCAACATTTATCACCTCTGGAAACACTCTTAAAATTTGAAGCTGAAAATGGATAGTGTGAACTATGCCTTGATAGCTGGGTCGACCAGGGGTCATCTAAGCAAGTAAAAACCCAGAGCAACCAGATCTAAGAGGTTCCAAGTTGTTTTGAACTGTGTAAGCAAAATAGAGCCATCTTGGGCCTGTGGAGAATAAAAGCAAACAGATTTATACTGGTGTAAAACAGAGCATATGAGACCTTTACTGCTGATTCTGCTATTGAGGCTTCCAATACCTGACTATCTCAAAGAACACAGAATTTAGAGTGGAATTTAGAAATCAAATAAGGAAGCAGAGGGCAGAACCATATCCTATTCTATTTTGCGTCTGGACTACATGAGCACTGCTGCTATTTTATGGTGTGAATGTCTGGGGCAGTGCAGGTCGGGAATCTAGCTGGATGAATTCCATTCTGTTTCTATCCCTACTGCTTTCTAAATTAAATGAGGTGGTTGGAGACAACCTTCATATTCTGTTCTGTTCCTAAAAGGAGCGTGGTAACTGTATCTACACATAGCTGCTCTTTCTCAATTCTGCTGCAACATGAGTGCTTCTGCAAAGTTAAGGAAGAAATACACAATATAAAAATCTGAAAATAATATTTCAATAAAATGAACCAACATGATATTCCATCTGCTTTTTGTAGCAACAAAGTGGCACATGGATTTTTCAAGAAATGCTTTGTAACTCCCAGGCGGCCCATGTAATATAGTGGTTACTATAGTAACTGCTTCTTTTGACAGAATATATTTGTACTTTTCAAATTTAACCTCTTCCTGGTCTCAAAGAGTGTCCTTTTCATCTGATTCCAGCTGTTTCAAAGGAACTCCTCTAGGATTTGCAACAGAGAAATGAAAACTGCATAGTGCAAAGAGCTTAATGAAATTCCAAGTAAGGTAGTTTCTTTCTAACAATGAGGGGAAAAAAAAAAGCTTCTTGTTTTGCCACCCGAGGAACATACAGGACAGCAGCATCAACATTTGCCTGAGATAACTTAGAACTGTTGGTTAACAATCTGTACGAGTCAGTGTAGACCAAATCTAGTCCTGATTCAGTCCTTTCTCAGACAAAACACCAAGTGGGAGTTGAATAAGAAGTGAACAGAAAAGAGATTAATAAGAAGGGAGCTTGACCTTCAGCACAAAGCAAGGCTAAATTTGAGCTGCTGTGTGCTTCAGAAGTAAGTGCATACCAGAATGGGTCAGAGAGGAGGAAACTTCCTCCCACAACTTACAGCATCATCCAACAGTTTCCCTGTGCTCTTTTTCCCTGGAGACTTTGTTGGTGACGGTGAAGGAGATGGAAGCGGGGCTGAAAGTGTTTCCTCTTGTTCAATCTCTTTTTCCAGCTTTATTAATCCAGGAGGCTCCACCCCAAACCTTTTGGAAACATGCAAACATATTAGTAGTCCTTAGGAAGTATTACATGTTTTAAAACAAAATGGTGGAAAAAATTTATACCTTCTGCATTGCACTACTGTGCAGTGATAAAACCCTATGTCTGTTACTAAACATGTATTAAATATATCAAACATTAATGCCATCATTCCAAATGAATACAAAAACTAAATTTATATGGAAGCTCTCAGTTGATCAAATTTACAGGAAATACAGGGTTTTTACAACTTCTCTGTCTGGCAACACATATGTTGGTGAATGAGCAATATCAGGCTTCAAAAACTGCTATCCCATGTAGAACATTAGATTTCAATAAATTAATTACAGTTGCCCATTTTTTTCCCTTCCTTGACAATCAACATCCTTTCAACTTACTTGACAACTTCTATTTCGTGTTAGTATTTTTCCAAGAAATCCAGAGGTAAAGGAATTAAAGGTTATCCTGGCCTCAGCTCTTGCATTGAATGCACAGATAAATGAGTCATGGCAAATATTTTTCAGAAGGGGCTAATACTTTTTCTAACCCCTCTGACAGCCAGTCTTCAGCTCTCTGCTGACAGTGAAAAACACTTGTAACTCCAAGCAAAACAAAAATACATGCAACTTTGGCATGGGGAATCTCAAGCACAGCATTTGAGAGCAAAACTCTTGAAAGCAATGCCTGCTTTTGAAAGCTTTATTGGAAGTGAATAAGTCTGTATCTCACAGCAAGGAGTAGAGCTTGGCCAGATGTCAGGAATCTAAAAGGCCATCCCATTTTTCTTATCGCTGATAATTCTCCTCTGTTGTTTTTTTATCTGCCTGTACTGAACAAACCCCAGAAAAGGACTTCAGCTTGGAAAAGTTATCATGCCAGGTAGGCTTCTAATAGCAAGCTACTTTCAAAAATTAAACCGTATTTTCTTTTGTACTAGAAAAGCCCCTCGCACAGATGCAGAAAAATGCTGACTTACCTAGGTAAAGATCTGGACACTAAAATACTGAGCATTAACATATATTATGAAAATCTAAGCTAAATACCATAAAAATGTTTAAAATGTACAGGGAAAGAGCATAAGCACATATGCTACCTTTTGTGTTTTTCTGGTAACTTTTAATTTACTCACACTACTGCCTAGTAAATAAATAGAAAGAAACCCAAGAACCAAATCTGTGCTATTATTGGCTTCTAACTGGTGCAGTCTGCCTAATGAAAAGTCAGCCAACATTGAAGCAAACACTTACACACAATCCATTTACTTCCTGTCTGTCTGCAGATGCTGACAGGCTGTAAATCATTAAATTCCCACTGGGCTCAGATCCTACACCTGCATGCAGCCTTACTCATCAAATAAAATTCCTCCACTCTAAGCAATGCTGTTGCTTTTCATAATCTCCAACTTTTGTCTTTGTGGCAGGCTTTTCAAATTCCTTTTACTTCCAGCATTATGAATTCCTCCAGTGATGAGTTGAAAAATAAAACCAATGAACAAACAAACATAAAATATGTGGAAAACAAAAGTGTCTATCAACCTGAAGCAAAGTTGCTGGAAAGCTGAAATGGTAAAAAAACACATCTTTGTCTGGAAGACATAAAAGTGAAAATTCTGTTCTGGAATGTATGCTGAGAATTTCCTTTCCTGCTTTTTTCTAGCTTGCCTTCTCATAAGTACAAATGAAGCAGCACTGGACTGTAATATGATCTCCAACAGACTTCTCAGAGCACCACTTCCCATTTTTAACAAGGAAAAAGTGAATACAATAGCAGAAAGACCTTGAAAGTGCTCAACAGTAATTTCTAAAGACCTGTGGGAGTTGTTTAAACCCCCCCCCACACACACACCCCCCTGAGTTTAGTATTTGCCCAAGAATATAATTCTTTCTGCAAAAAAAATTAAGCTCTTTTCCATTGTACAATCTGTGACTTTATAATCTGTGACTTCAAAACACTATGAGAACGTTGGACCTGTGCAACCCACTGCAATAGCCCCAAGTATTGTCACTGCTCAGTTTCATCTTACAGGATGCTTCCCCCTTGTATAAATGCTCTCGCTCTACCCACCTGATAACTGCTGGTGCACACAATGGCTCGTTTTAGCTATTGAGATTTCACGGATAACCTCAGTATTTTGTTTTCAGAAACAACTGAAATTCAGGGTAGTTTATCAGGTGATTCTATTTTTATCGGTACCTGCACTTAGAACTCCCACATTTGAGTCAAGTGGTCACATCAGTTTTCCCCTCACTGTCCATTCATGCAGACTGTCTCTCTCTAATTTGGCTACAAGTACAGTATGAGAGAACATGCTAAAAGCACTGCTGCAACCTAGCTGAATTATCAGCCGTCTCCCCTCATCCACAGAGTATCTGTTGAATGGGTTCAAGTTTAGCAGAACAGAGCTCGGTTCTCTCCCCTCCTCAAGCAATCCCTACTCCTGCTCACTTGTGCCTCAATCCCATTACATTCAATAAGAAAGCCTAGGCTGATTTATGTGAGATATAAGCTCTCAAGAATAAAAGTAATCCAGCTGGGCAAAGCGTGCTATGACCTAGCTCCTTGTGAGAGGCCACTTTGTTTTAGAAGCAAAGCAGTATGTTCAAAGAAGAGAAAAGTATGAACTTATTCAGCATCTCATACTCTTTTCATTCTTAAAAAACATACTGAGGCATCTTTTCAGGGATGTCTGAAGCTCCTGTTCTGGAAAGCAGACCCCCTAAGACTGTCAAGAGACCCAGTTTGCTTTACAAAACAAGTGTACATCTGACCTCTGTCCTTTTTAAGGCAGCGCAACAATTCAGCTCAACCTCCTCTTTTCTATGCTTAGTGGAGGCAACTACCTATTCTTTTCCATATAGCTCCTGTTTACCACACCTCAGGCAAGACTGGCATCACATATTTAATTTTCAGTTATTTTAACTTGATGTTCCCCTTCAACAGTTTTTGGGCACCTTAGAAACCTACAATATTATAAATAGGGTTTGTTTGTTTTCAGAGATATTAGACCAGGCAAAAGTAGACAGACATTTGTCATTTGACCCCCAAGCTATAAACAAAAATAAAATACCGTACCATAAATAAATAAAATACAATAATGACATATGGGAATATATATGGATTATAAGTAAACAGCAAAATAAAAATATTTTAAAGGCAAATTAATAATAATGAAAACATTCTTAATTCATTGGCTCAGGTTTCATTTTCATGCTAGGAGCAGAGAACATCTGAGATATGGAAGCTTAAGAGAAAAAGACAACTAGGAAGGGTAAAATACTACCTTAATTCCCTTGCAGATCTGTTGAGAAATCAAATTTCAGTACAAAGTGAGACTAATCTAACTCAACCAACTTCAGCAGAATTCAATCCCACCTAACCAAGGAAGCTGGATGCTACCAAGTAATCAGCCTGGGGCAGAGCAGGCATTCCTGACAGATGTGACAAGAGCACAGGGTCTTTGGATGCTGGGAGGTCTATCTCCAAGCTGGGGATCTTGAAAGCAGTTTGTTTGCTTAGATATATTAAAAATCATGAAAACCAATTTCAACAAGCACCTGCAGATCAGAATTCTTTATTATTCATGGAAAGTTAAATTGATTTTTTTTTTTTTTTGCCATGTTGGACTGAATCCAAGTTTTAGAGATAAGAAAATTCCTGCTACCTGTAAATCAACTTTTTTTTCTGGCCAGTGCTATTCCTTTGCAAGCTTCCACTGACAGCAAGGGCTTTTCTCAAACTTGACCAAGAGACAAATTTCTAGTTGAGCAGCTTACCAAGCAAAACTATGAAGACCCGTAACGCAATTATAACATGACAATACAAGTTCTTATGCTAGCGATAAGCAAGGGCCTCCTTTGCATTGATTGCAACCACAAGGAATTCATAAATTAATGGAAGTATCTGAATAGCAAGGCACCCTCACTTGATACACATGGGTGAAGGCACCTGCAATTTATACACAAGACTGGGCAGCAGCACTGCTGTTTACATATTTTGTAGCAAATCTTATGCACTCAGTGGTTAAATCTTCATCTGCAAGAAGAGGAAAATCACATTCTAATTCCTGGCATTTTGATTGTCTTGACATCAAAGATGCTACAGTGCACTGAATGTCCAGCCTGAGTAGAATCATCTGACAGAAAGAGAGCACAGACTATTAATTCAATTCTCATATTGCTTCTGTGGGTGAAAGCCAGAGCTAAGTTTATTTCAGTAAATCAGATAAAAGTCAGTGCTGTTGAGCTCAGATTTAGGCTGCATAAGTATCAATTTATTACCAGTAATGTTAATGAAAGCTCAATTGTTTTTGAGAGATCTCACTCTTAGAAGGAAAAATTGCTCCAAGAATTATTTAGAGAAAATAACTCTCAACTCTCTTCCCTCTCAATATAAGGATAACCAACAAATACGAGATTTCATATTTGTTAACGACTACCCGCAACATATTTTTATGACATCAAGACATGCATTCACCTTGAACCTGATGAGCATAAAAGCTTGAGATGAGAGATTTAACAAATCAGCACAATAGCCGCTGCTGTCAAAAATGTAAATCTCTCTTCATTCTGTAAATATTTTCACCTACCTTGCTGCAATCCTCCCAAGTTCCAGCAAACAAAGGCACACTTCTCTTGGCTGCTTGTGGAGAACTGGAAGAGTAAAGTGAAGATGGAAAACATTAAAATAAAAGCTATTTTAAAGATCTTTGTGATGAAAGAACCTGATCATCAACATCTGTAACTCTTGACTCAGATAAAACTTGGGTTTCCTAGGCTTGCAGTGGAATTTTACAGGAATTAAAAAGGATGGGATTGCGGAGTGGTCCTTCAAGTGCAGATGATTTAGGGAGTTCCTATTTAGTTATCCTTCATTTACTTTGAAAATAACATTTTAAATCTAAACCATGAGTAATTATTTAGGCTATTTGGTAACCTGCAAGAAGTTCATAACCATTTAAAAATAATCAAGAGCTCTGGCAGGAGCCAGGAGAATGCCAAAATTAATTAATAACACTAAAGTGATACTTCTCTTTCTACAAGCTAAGGTAATTGTTATCCTTTAGATAAATATTTTTCTTGGCCTATTTAAAATCGCCAAAATAACAAAATTGCAATAGCAAAGATACATCTCCCTCAATTTGGTCCTGAATTGGTTATGCATACACTCTTAAAGTAAATATGAAACTACAATATTTCATGAATTCAGATCATCATAGACAAGAATCCAACCAAACAAAAACCTTTTCCTCTGTATATGCATATACATCCATATATGCAAGTTTTCATGCCTGGATTCTACACAAGACCTAGAGTTTTTCGGCTTCAGAAGCAGCTGTAACACAACATGAACTTCTCATTAAGAAGTAACACCATAATTCAAAAGAATTCTTTTTTTATAATTATTATTATTATTTTCTCCCACAATTCCGATAATATTCTGCAGAGAAATCCAGCAAAACACATAAGCAAAATCCAAAAATCAACCAATGAGGAAAAGTCTATGGCTGGCTGCATAATCAACTCCCCAGTAGAGGAAAGGAAAAGAGAAGAAAAAAGGAAAGAGTCATTGTGATCTTCTCTCCGGAAATACCTACTGCAGCAAATACCTCACATTGTGGATAAAATTCAGGTTTTATAAATTTCCACAATTATCAAAACATTTGTACTTTAGATTGAACTGACACACAAAAAAAATGTGTATTTGTATAATATAAAAGAAACAGCAACAAAATTGATATGCCTTTAATGAGTTAAGGTTAACTTATACGTATAAATATTTTGGTTATCTAAGGCTCATCTAAATCAAATGCATAAAGGAAAAAAAATACCATACCTGAAAAAGATATTGCAATGTCTAGTTAAAGCTCTCAAAGTCATTACTTCATCCTATGCTGTATGAGATCTAGAATGGGAATCCAGACTTATGCATCTCTAAATAACTAACACCCTGGGGCACATCTTCAGCTTCTACAACTTCAACTTCAAGCTCAACTGACTTGAATAAATGCATAGCAAGTTGTTAGCTGAATGCTCATCCCACTACCTTTTACTAGAGAGATGTGTGCATTTTTCCTCTCTTATCTCATCCAACTGTATTTCCAGAAGTGAAACTGCAGAGCATGAAAACTAAAATGGCACTGCACTAGGAAAATATTTTTATCCTTCAAGTATCTGTTATTACAAATATAAAAGATGCAGACTTAGACATTCAATTATGCTCAATATTCTTCCTTGCCATATCAATAATTTTATGAAGTATTTACCTTTACTATTAATGAATATTTTTCAAGTGTCACATACATTCATGGCCCTAGAAATGTATCCTTCTGCTTTAGTTTGAAACCAGTTGGGACTGCCCCTAAATAAACCTTAAGAAATAAGGTATCTCTCCAAATATAAATAGAATAAACTAGTTTTGGAATAGTCAAGAGGAGTCCAATATTTCTGAATTACATTTCACACATATGCACATCTGAGGAGAAAAAGAGGCTCACGTAATACCTTATGGGAAAAAAAAGCTACAAATAGAACTGGAAGAAGATTTGATTAAGAAAGGTAAAGTGGTTTTCTTTCAATACTTAAAGCTCTTCTACCCAAAGAAAATTCCAAGTCTTCTAGCAAATCTGACTTGACATAACTGAGACACATTTCATGCATTTCGCATAGCACAATGTGACATGGTAAAGTTGTGAGAGGATGAAGAGCTGTGGGGGCAACAACAAACCACAACAAACATCTGGTCATCCAATGAGCAGATGATGACACAGCACTTCCAACAAAAAAAATTAGCATTCCTGAGGACTATAGCAGCTTATGTATTCTGGAATTTCAGAGACAAACAAACGTCATTTTGTGTACTACAATACTCACTGGAAATAATTTAGATTCTCAAACAAAAATTTGCATTTTTTTTCCCCCAAAGACCGTCTTTTTAATGGGCTAACAACCTCACAAGAAACAGCTGGGGAGTTAAAGCAAAACTCAGAGAGATTCCAGACTGCATTTCTTGGACCATTATCTTGGTCCCAAAAGTTCAGGATAACCTTGAGCAAGCAAATCAGATCATTGCTTTTTTGAACAAGCAGCACATTTGAGTACCTTGATTTCTGAGTATTTATCTTGACATACTTTTTGCTTGGTGCTATTTAGCAATGCCAGAAAGAACTCAGTATTTACAGTCACTTTCAAAAGGCTGCCTTTTAAACTTCTGGGGAAAAAAAGCTACCTTTACACTTTTCCATCTAGAAAACAGAAAGAGCAACATTTCTTACACTTCCTTCCCTAGTTTTACTTACAGAGGTTGAGCTGATTCACGTTTTCAAAGCACTTCAAGATATCTTGGAGAAGAGATGCAAAAACTATTTCAGAAGCACTATGCAGTGTCAAAATCTCTCATTATTTAAAATAAGTATGCCACTAAAGAAAATGCATTAATATTTTAATTCTTGCTGTGCTCTGATTTAATTCACATCTGCATTCTGACTATACTGGAGTTCATGGCTAATTACACTACATTCAGGTTTAAAAAATACCTAATTGTACATATGTGTGTGTTTTAATAACTACTATAATTTGATGACTACACACAATTCATTCTGAAGCTCAGACTGAAATATAACACCTGTACCCATGGCATTCTGTTGTACCTGGGGATCTACAGCTACCACTTTCTGAATTACTATCATCATTTATGTTAATAGTGGCACTTCAGTAATAGGCACCACCTCAACTTTTTTAGTTAATCCCAGGCATCTCACATGGCAGACAGACATTTGCTAAGCAACACATTTGCTGTAATTGCAGCAATTTATATGCGGCTAAACACAGTAAATACTGGCAGCTGAAAAAGGATTTTTAAAAACCAACTTTATTCCGTCTATGGCCATACACAATTCACTGCACAGCCTTTAAAGTTGACAGTCAACAATTCATTTCCACAATAGTACTACTCTGTGCTGTAAAGAATTCAAAGAAAAATAAAAAATAAAATTGAAGATTTTTCTACACATGGAATTAAAGTATAGGTATTAAATATAAAAAAGCACATTTATATAGATACTATTCTAAAATACTTACTGCCTGGTCTCTTGGGTACTGCTGAGTTTCCTAATCCTATATTTTGCATGAATTCAAAGCCAACACAACCAGTGATCCCACTACAAAGTCTGATACGTCTGCTCTGGCTGCATGTGGGAGCTACATGATGGAGCCACAGTCACTTCTGCTGATGCCATTCAGTAGCACCAACAAAATACTATCCTACATCTTGCACCACTCTCCAAACACCTTCAGGTTTTTACAACAATGAAGCATGTCAGGAGAGAACAACATACCAGTTATGAGTTTCTTTCACTTCATGAACTATACTAAACCAAGATCCACCCTAAAGAGAACACAGCTCTTGTAGGGGAAAAATAACCCACGACCACATCAGACAGTTATAGTTTAACTAATGCAGTACAGCCAGCCTTAATTACAGCCCAAGTATTTCACTTTGCATCATTAATACATTTTTTTTTGTATCCAATTTCATATAATTTTTCAAGCTTCCACAGGGGGAATAAAACAATATTCCTGGAGAATCCTTAGCCAGACCTTCCCTATCCAACATTAGCAAGAGGAATCAACCAACTAAGTAACCATAGGCATGTAGCAAATTCTAAATGTAGAAGATGTACGCTACACAGATCTGCTGCATAAAATGAATGGAAATACCCACCTTGCCAGAGACTCTCACTGACAGTATTTGCTCGACAAGGAAGCTGTGTGAAGATTTAGAAATCATGCATACAAGTCCAGCTTATTTTAGGTGCCCTAACGGTTACAGACCATTTTGCTTTACATTTCATTCATTTCAGTTATTTCTCATCTGCTGTCCTCATTGTCTGCATCTTTTCAAGCTACTTCCAGGGGCTCTTTTTTTAACCATAGTTCCTTTTCAGCTCCTAGCAAGCTTTTTCCCCTGCTCCTCTCTGTCTATAACTTCTTTCTCCATAATGTTTCCATCTTGTTGCTGCTCCTTCTTTATTTTACAGGTCCTTCTCTCCTGATCAATAACCTCTTGTTCTCCTCCCTTGTACTTAATTTCTTTCCTATCTACTGTTCATATTTCTGAAGCATTTTTAGCTCACTGAAAGTGATTTTCCAAAGGAGCTTAATACTTATTATCATTGTCTTCCAATTGCCATCAGAATTCAACACATTCAGGGAAGATTTTCAAAAGGTTGATCCCATGATCTTTTTTCATGTTGTCTTTCTCCTTTTTTTTTTTCCCTATTTTTAAACAGTGTTTGACAAAACATACTCTGTTCAACATATCCCAGACATATCCTCACTTCTGCATCCAGGAGATATACTTAAATCAAGGAGCTGTGTTCTCCATCCCCTGTTTCATCACTATCACGTACGTAAATCTCAAAAGAATTAAGGTTTCAAACACAGTAAATCTACAGATAGTAACGAATTATTCTAGAATGAATACAGAAATCACAAATATTAATAATTTATGGAAATTCATTAACTTAAGGTGCTAATCTAATGGTAGTAACAGTGTCCAGGATGCTTCTATAACCCTCAAAACAAGACATATTAGACTATATTATAAGTTTAGTAAAATATTGTGAAAGCAGGACAAAGGCTTATTCTGATGCAACTATGTGTAAAATTCAACATGCTGTTACAAGCTGTAAATGGGTCACTGTGAAAGAATGGTCAAAATACTTCCATTTATGAAAGGGAATTAGATAAACAAGAACAATAATTAAAAAAAAAAAAAAGGCGCTTTTTTTCTTTAAAAACATCACATCAGAATAGGTACCAGAAACATCTGTGATTAAGTCAATTATTTCCATCAAGGCACCAGATGTTTTTGTTTAGGGAACCTGTCATTAAACTTGAATCAAAGTTGCACCAAAAGAAGTCCATGTCACATACTGTATCACATATTGTGTGTACACACAAAAGTTACAGAATACACAAGCACAAAACCTTAATACAACACTATCATCCAACAACTCCCAAAGCAAATGATGCACATTAACATGCTGGCATATTTGGCAAACCCTTGTCTTGATGGGTGGACTCTGTCATAGAAGAGATACAGAATATTCATTGCTTCCAAATCCCATAATCATCCAACAACACTGTTACCAACAAAGAGTTCATAACTGAATGCTTTAAGTTCACATTAAGTAAAGCAGTCACAGAAATTCTTACCATTCTTACTACTTGGCCAAGAAGAGTTTTCTTTGAGTATTACACTCTTCAGGCTTGAGCACCATAACTACAAATATCTCCATCTAGAATGCTTCAAGAAATGTTATTACCATAGCTGTCTGGATCTGCTGCTCTAAAACCTACAAAAAGGAACTTAAAAAATATATACAGCATGCAAACAGAGGCGTTACAGACAGTATTACTTTTCTTAGACTGCAAAGAGAATGCATCATGTTCCAAGTCTTGGATATGGCACAAACTCAGACTGCTGAAACATCCAGAGAACCCCAAAGACAGGCATCTCTAGATTTTCCCAGATGACATAAGTTTGGACTCTGTACCCTAGTTTTTGGTATTAAAGCTTATTCCTTCTTCTTTAAATACACCAAAAAAAAAAATACTTATGAAAAGCACACCGAATTGGTCAAGGTGTGCGGGGAGCAATCAGGGTCTCCCTTATTTTTGCAGCATTCCAGATGATACATACATACTGTGGTGCTATATTTGTTACTATTATCTTTTGGCAACTGATACAACAGGTAACACCATCCACCTTTTCTTTGCAAGGGCATTAACTCTTGAGACTTTTCTGCCAGGTCTCTGCAATAAGCTAAGGGCAAGAGATTGCTACCAGTCAACTCTGGCTGTCTTGTAAGTCTTTACAGAAAACTGTACTTCTAATTTGTTTTTATTTCAAGCCATGTTAATGCATCATAACATTCAGCAAGACAAAATACATCCTACTGCACTACTAATTTATAGTTAATAATCTCTTAACTGCATTGTTTTTAAACTTCTGAGCTCTTTACTGATCTTTTTCAAAGACCCTTAAAGTAACTCTACTGATCAGAGGCCATAATTTTATCTACCAGCACAGCAAACATCACTTGTATTTTTTCCCCTTCTATTTATTCTGAACAAAGTCTTTTATCCCATTTCCTTGTTTAGCTCAGCTGAATAGCCCAGCAAAACATTTGAACCCATAATTAGTCTGAATGCTAAAAAAGTGGGAGTGTTGGAAGCATTTGTGTGCAGTTATGCTTACATGATTTCCAAGGCTTCGGAACTCATCAGGATGAGAATATATTTTTAAATAATGAGAAATAATAGCAGTTAATTTCTTAGTTAGCACATAGCTAGTTTTGCTGACCTCTGAACAGACTCGTCAAAACTGCTCTTATAATGTCAGTACACAAATTTGACAGAAAAAGGCCTCAGGAATGCCTTATGAGATACAGTGGCATGAAGAAAACAACACTATTTGCATCTAATTAAATAATACAGTATTTAGATACATAAGGCAGGAACAGAATATAAAAGAAAGGTAAAAGTCAAGTCAATTAAGAACATTAACACAGTGGGGTTCCTCAATCTAGACAGAAGCTACGGCTTTATCACTAGCAATTTACATATCAATACAGTTTATGAGCCATGGAGAAAAGTCACAAGGAAACACAAAACCCAGTTACCTCTGTAAGCATAATTTCACCACATTTATTATAAAGAAAAAAAACACATAAAAATTCCATGAGGCAGTGCCAACACTTAGATGTCATTCACACACATTTCTCACCACTTGGCATATTACTTACCTTTGCTGAAATTTTATTCCCTATGCAGTGGAGAAGTGATTTGTGGGAGAGAGAGGAACACAAAAGCTTTAGATTGGCAACTGCTATGATTCATCATTCTTTCTAATGCCGCAGAAAATCCTCAAGTGAAATCAACACTTCTACGAGTTCTAGCACAAACTGAGGGAGAAGAGGAGCGTCTGTTTTTATCATTTTTAGAAGTGGCATGGTTAGTACCCCCTTCCCAACTCTAGAAAAATGAGTCAAAATATTACCAAGTCCTAATCCTATTTCCAGCACTGTAAGTCTTTTCAACAAGTACATAAACAGTAGCACTTGGAGCAGGAAGACAACAGAATCTAGTTTCAATCAGACAAGAAAGTCATTCACTAATCAAACAAATCTAATCGAGCGCAACATGTATTTCTGCAATTTCATTTCACTTTTCTGAGAGACGAAGATGTTCATCTTAAATATCAACTTTCCAGGTGCATTTGCACTCCGTGTTCTACTGCGGCAGTCAAAGCACTGTGTAAGTGTAAAAATTAACTTATCCAGAGAATGTTGGTATTTCAGCTATGCCAATTCCATCTCTAAACAAGAACTTGTTTCTTAATGATGCACAAGCAAATTCCTTATACAAAATGCTCTCAATTTCGCAGTTAACCTATTACTGGAACAATGATAAACTGCTGGGTTTACCATAGTAGTACAAAGTATAAATTAATTCAAGTGCTTTATTAACCACAGGTTCTTCTGCTTCTCTCAGACATCGGAGGTTTGGGTCTCCTTCATTCTTGTGTTTGCAAGTTTCTTTGTCCTAGTAGTGTCCAATTACTCCATTATTTCAAATCTTTGGAAACACAGTTGCTGTTCATCTTCTGCATGATTTACCACATCCAATAAGAAATTCAACTTGATGATTTAATTAACAAAACAGAGACAATACATATATCCTCCTATTTTTGATTGATACCAATTTCTCTTCTCCCAAGCATCTTCTCCTGGACATACAAAATAATTTAAAACCCTCACAGAATGCAATAATAGAAAAATGAAGAAAAATAGAAAAATGGAGAAGAAAAAAAAATTGCTTCAGAAATAGTTGTGCTAGAAGAGTAAGACTGTAAAAGAAGGGAAACAGATCACACAGATAAGAACTTCAACTGGCAAAGACCTTTTAAGCAACAGAACAAAGAAGCCTCTTGATTCATCACAGTGTGTTCATTTGTCTTATATAGAAATAGAGCTATCATCACAACTGCTTTGCACTTTTATCTGAGTTCAGCTAACAAACAAACATTTGATTCTCTTTGTTTCATGGTATTTGGCTAAAAAACTCCTGCTGTAAGACTTCCTTTGAAGACAGAAAAGTTAAAATAATGAAGAACATGTAGTTGTTCTTCATGAAGACATGAAGGACAGTGATTTCCTAAAGCAGTCCAATTCTTTTGTTGGAACACTCTGAAGCACTACTGTTGGACAATTTTTATCCAGAGCTGCACAAGAGAACCTGGTGGAAAAAAGGTCAGTACAGGCAACAGAAAAAATTTCCTGTTTTCTTGCCTTCTGCACAACCCACTGAAGCTCCATGAATAGCTAAATGCCTCCAGCCAAAACAGAGCCTGCACTGACAACCCACTCTCCTGAAACAGAAATACACCACCCTACACAGCCAACTAAGGAACTGCATTCCATGGTCAAAAAAAAGTGGGTGTAGGATGAAAAATCATCTGTGTGCAAGAAATCATAGCAAGATTTTTTTGCCTCATGTACTTATGAATTTCAGAGGATATGTACTTTATTCGTTCAAGCTTCAGATAAGGGACAGAATTAAAACAGTTGGACACAGGTCAGATTTGAAGTCAGGCTCTAGTAAGAGAGCCATTCTGTCTTCAAAGGCGAACACACAGGTTATTTACAATTACCAACTACTATATAAACAAATACATACCCAAACCTTCAGACTCAAACAAGCAGGTATCATCCACCCCCACATCTCTGCACCAGGATAAGAAATTTGCTGTGTTGTCCCGTGCAAAAAAAGACCCTGAAGGAGCATTGGCTTTGCATGGAATCTTCCGTACTGGTAAGGTCTGCAAAACAGAAGTTCCCTATTTAGATAAATGACACATGTTAACATAATCATAGAACTCTACGATGGTTTGGGCTCATGCAATCTTAAGAGGTCATCCAGTTCCACCCTCCTGCCATGGGCAGGGACACCTTCCACTAGACCAGGCAATACTTTAGTGTTATGAAATCAATATGCAGATTTTGTATAGATGGGTGACTGCCACCAACGTATTTCCTTGTCCATTAAAGAACTGCAAGCAAGGAAGAATGAGAAGTGATGAAGTTGTTAACCACAGTCTTTTCAAAAGCATCATAATGGTTGAACAAATATTAGCAACTTCTTCAGAATATTAGCAACTACAAATTTGGGAATTCGTGTTTGGTCCAGTTCACTGAATAAACAAAAAAAACACAAACAAAAAAAACACCCCAACTTTATAAATACAGACCTTAAACCTGGAACTGAACTTTCCCAGAATTAAGGGTTAATTAGTTTCAGATGTATATTAGGAGAAAACCACAGTCTAAAGCAATAGGTCTTGAGGCCATAAGCACTTCAGAAACATCACAGTCTCAGATTTAACAACATGTGAATGCCCCCTATTCACAATAAGAAATGAAATCTAATAGCAATGAGATCAAGCTGTAACATGGAGACATGCTCAGCGTGTTCCAGAATAGTTAATTTATATGATTTTGATATTGGAGGAGATGCTACTCATATAGCCTATCAGTATCTGAAGCAAGCAGTAATGACTTTTTGCTTGCATTGGTACATTTACCAAGATGTGTAAAAAGAATACTTCAGCATTTAGTTCTTATTCAAGGTTTCTTTTCCTCAAATGAAAAGTAGTCATCACCCAGGGCAAAATGAAGAAAGAGTTAAAGAATGAAGCATTGTTACTAACCAACATTAGGAACATCTAAACCATGGAGGAATTCAGACCCCAAGTCCATTTGAATGTGCTGCTTTATGAACTATTACCTTCTGGAGTCAGTAGTTACTTGATGGCAAGTGAGTTAAGAGGCAGAAAACTGAAAATAGGGTCTTTTTTAGTTCCTAGTTCTATGTCCAAAAATCTGGTTTTAACAGTCCAAAATAATTCTTGGAAATGCGGACAGGGAAAAAGACACAGGAGTAAGCTTGCCCTTACAACAGCTGCTGCTAGCATACTAATGTCAGTATTTAAACTGTAGAAAATGTAGAAAAAGTTTCTGTAGGATTTTGTATTAGACACATGATAGAAGCAATGTAATTGTATAGAGTATCCTAGATGCATAGAACTACTCACCTCTATATACCTGATAAACCAAATAAATTGCAAACATGAGGAGATAGTAATACTTTTCTATATTGGATTAGCAGAAAACACTGACCAGTTTTACATCATATTTTATAGAAAAATACAAATAAACCTTTGTGTCACAGACATCACGTCACCTCCTGGACTATTCAGAATAAGGGAGGAAAAGGAAGGAGGAAGTAGGGAAACGAAGACAGCTATCCACTAAATCCAGAATAAATAAAGCCCAATGAAACCTGAATTCTTCCAAGGGGCTCTAGATATGGAACAACCTTACACATCAAGACACAAGCAACTTGTGAGACACTATTTTAAATCCCTTTTGTTCTTCTGGGAGTGGGGGATGCTCAGTTCCTCAAAGACCAGGCCTTTGGTTTCTTTTTCTTTTCTTTTCAAAAGGGAGGAAAAAAAACGAAAGCTGGTAGCACTAGACACATTTCTAGCCTAGCACCCTTTTCACATCATGCTAATGTCTTCAAAGAAACAATGAGTATCTGCACCCCGATGTAAATTCACATTATATGCCACAGACTGCTTCACATGTTGAACTATGATTTAACAGCCCTTAGGAAGAAGTAATGCAGCATTTGTCCACCTCTGTCCCACCTACATCCTTCCTCAGGAGACTTTAATTGGACAAGTCTAATAACCTTAAAAGAGCACCAACTTCTGTTAAAAGGACTCAGACAAAATTCTCTGGCAGAGTGTGGGAGGAAGGTCAACTAGTCCTGTCTGCATTCAGAGAAAAGCTGTCAAAACAAGCCCTTTGTTCCATGATTTTCTACTAAAATCTTACAAAAAAACTGCAAAAAAAAAAAAAAATAAAAGAAGTTCCTTCCTGAAAATAATTTCTTTAGCAAAGGTCTAACCTGACCTTACTTCCTCCAGTGCAGGAGAGGAACAAGCAGTGTGGGCAGAGATGTTCAACTGGCTAAGAAATAGCAGCACAGAGCAAGATGGGAAACAGGCCAGGAGCAGGAAGAGTTCTGCTGCTCTGTGAAGGAAGATGAGCCAGGAGCCAAGTGTAACCCCAGCACAGGTGGTGGCAGCCCTCACTGGCAACAGAGCAGTCCCACAGCACCCAAGTCAGGCACTGCTGGTGGCATAACAGCTTGAGCCAGCTGCCTTGTGACAAAATAAGGTGACAAGTCAGGTTCTAGTGTCATAAAGTCACAGAAGGGTCTGGGTTCCAACCCATATGAGTTGCAACTCCCTGCCATGGGCAGGGACACCTTCCACTAGACCAGGTTGTTCCCTGTATAACCTGGTCTTGAACACTACCAGGGATGTTTGATCAATAAACAGAACATAAGGCCAGGGGCAAGGCTACAGCAGAGGCCACAAAGCCCAGCCAGCTAAAAGAAAGGCTGGAGATGGTCTGTCCACAACTTAGCTTAGGCAAAAAGTGGGGATAAGGACAAAGGTAGCTCCTGGGCCACAGGCATAGAGGGGAGGCTGAGGTACCAGGTGAGGCTGGTCAAAACTGTTAGGGTCCCCTCAGGTCCTAACAGCAAGTATTCTGTGTTTTGTAGTGTTTCATTGGACTCAATCCATTCAGAAAATCATAGCTAGTTTATAATTGACTGTCTTGTCAATAAATTCAAAGAGGAGCCATTTCATGGTACTGTATTTTAAATACATAAAATGTCCACTGTAGATACAACACGCTGCTTCATATTCTCACAGAACCAAACTACCAGCAGCTATAAACTAGTTTAATACCATTAAAATTACACATAATGAAATTCTTTTCCCATTAATACTTGAGTATTTGAAGTAATACATTGTCAGACTAGTCCTGGAAACCAGGAGTTGCTCCTTGGCAGAGATGCCCTCAGCACTACAAAAGCAGCTAGAAGCAAAGAGACAGAGGGGAGAAAGAGCTCTGCTTTTCTTTTAAGGGGCTGTTAGGAAGGCTTTGCAATGCCTGGCAGGAATGCAGAAAACTAATTTTCTGCTGGGTCACTGCAGCTCCCCTGTACTAACACATGAATAAATCTGGTTCTAAGTATTTTGTTTTCTGATTTAGGTAGATCATACTGACTGACTATAGAAATTTTTTCAAAAAAAGCAAGTCAGAGGGTTTATGTGTATACATAAAATCTATATTGAATTCTTCTACATATGAAAATATAGATGAAATCTATATAGGTTATATAGAAATATATTTCAAGTTCATATGAAATCGATATAGATTTCATATATACACATCCATATTTCATATACAGATTTCATTATAGAGCATTTATGTGTATACAGGTTGACATATCTATGGATTTACATATATATCTACATATAGATATCTACATATGTATTATATAGATTTCTACATAGATTTACATAGTTCACACATAGATTTCATTATAGAGGGCTTATGTGTATATAGGAAATATATATATATTCATATGATTCATACGAATCATATGATATCTGTGCAGTTAGAGTCAGCAAATAAACCACTGCGAACTATCCATAAATTACACTTCGACAGCTTGACAACTATGATAGGCCTTTAAACACATCAGGCAACTTAGCTTCACCATGAAGCTCAGACAACCGAAAAACTGTCTGATTAATGGGTGCCCTAACCAACTCAAAAGTGAAACTCACAATATAAAAATGAGGCTTGTCCTGGACTACAGAAGGAAAAAAAGCTTACACTATTTAAGGAAAAGAAAAAATAAAAGCTCCAAGTCATTTTATGAAACAAATACTACACAGATAAATATCCCTGGCCTCACACGATCTCACTAAATTATAGGACACTATATTTCATCGCATTTCCCACAATATTAGGGTCTTGCTGAAGAGAACAGCAAAAGAAACACCCTCTTCTCTATTCAACAACAGCACAATCAGGTTGATCACAAAAATCATAGGGAAACACTCGTATTTTCTGATCACCTCATAAATTTCCCTCCCACCTTTTAAACAGAAGTCTACTTTTTTAGTATTTCCAAAACTGTCATAGTAACATTCAATCTACACATGAAAGCTTAAAGGCGTCACGGGCAAATATTTTTTACTGATTTGTATAAATGGCCTGACTATCTCACAAGTACTTTCTAACAGATCATTCTGAAGTAATTAGGTTTCCATATGGCAAAAGTGACTTTTGTTGACATAGTATAATATAACTGCAGTTGCTTTGCAACAGCAGAGTCCGCAATTACTCCTATCAAATAGCATGAAAACAATTCCCCAGTCACAATCCTTTTACAATCTTGTCTTGTTGATGTGTGTGCATGTGGTTTCACATGCAGGATGTGAAACTGTGAGTGAAACATATGATGCTATCCTAGAAAAATGCTGTCAGGTTCACATTGAAACCCAAAAGGTAGTCTCTTACACCCATGCTCTGAAATCACATGGAAAAAATGTAATTTTTGTACCATTTTTCCAAAATGAGGGACAACAAACACATGTTAAAGCCCCCATTTTATACAGCAGACTTGAGACACATTTTGAAGATTTGTAATCATACTTCCCTCTTTACTTACTATTAGGAAACAGCTCTTCCCTGTGAGGGTGGTGAGGCTCTGGCCCAGGTTGCCCAGAGAAGTTGTGGCTGCCCCATCCCTGGCAGTGTTCAAGGGCCAGTGGGATGGGGCCTGAAGCAACCTGCAGTAAGTGGAAGGCGTACCTGCCCATCGCAGGGGGCTGGAACTGGATGAGCTTTAAGATCCCTTCCAACGCAAACCAGTCTGGGATTCTATGACTTCACAAATTTTTGAATAGTCACTTCCACTTGAATTAAAGGAAAAAGATTGGCAATGTTGCTTGTCATGTAAAAGGGTTACAGTTAGGTAGGATAGATTTAACATGGTTTAGTGGTGGACTTGGCAGTCCTGGGTAACAGTTGGACTTGATGATCTTAAAGGTCTTTTCCAGCCTATTTGATTGTCTGGTAGGAAAAATTTGCTTTTATCACCTGATGTCCTACATTGACCAAAATGGGGGGAGAAATTACTCTGTGGAGACTGCAGCACCTCACTGCAGGGGTGTCTCTCATATGCCATGTGAGCACAAATTCATACTGAAATGTGAGTATATCAGCTAGAAACCCACATATCTGGTTCAGAACTTTTTACACTTTTGCCTTTACTACTTGCCTCTTGCTACTGACCTCAGAGCTATTCTTTTTCTTCAATTCTTCCCTTATTTTGCTCAGGTATTTTTAGAAAAGCCCTCTTCCTCCTTATAAAATTAGCTCATTAGGATACGGAATATCAAAGAAGTTCTGCCACAATCTTCTCTATAAATGATTTTTTTCTCCCCGTCTTTTATTAATTTGTTAAACCTAAGAGAACTGAAGCTCATTGCTACCAGAAGTTACTTTTACTGAGCTGCTGCAATTCACCTCACCACAAAGTGACAATACAGTCAACTTAGCTGCTATTTCTAATTCTTCAGAAACTCAAACCTAAAAAGTTTCAGATGCTATTTATAAATCACAGAAGTAGTGGCCCAGGCACTCATTCCAGCAAAGGAAAATTAGGCTTACCTTAGCCTGCTTTGCAGTGCCAAAACTCAGGTTTAGTCAATAGCCATAAAGTAAAGACAAGTATGAATCAGACATTAAATAAATGAAACTGTAATACCCACAAGGTAAAATAACTACTCCTGGGCAAGGTGGGCCCAGTTTTGTTCTCTCCCTACCCCATTTACTATGGGAGAGAATGCTTTCCAAATATAAAGACTGGAGAAACAACCAAAAGAACCTGCTAAATGAATAATCAAAATGGATAGAAGGAACTTTGCATACGGAAATGCATGCACAGAATTTACAATTAACCATTTCCCACTGAAAAAAAAAAAAAACCCTAAGAAAAAAAATTCTGTGCCCCCTCCTCAACCCTCCCAAAGCTTCAATAAATGTTAAAATCCAGGAAAATTTTCAAAACAAAAACCCAACATGGACGTTTCAAAGGCTTTGGAAACATCAATCAAAATTGCCCAGCTTTTCAACAGACACAGAACCAGGCACAGCTTCCAGATGAGCGAAAAATGACATGGCACTTGCAACAAATAAATGAATTGCCTAGGGATGCTTTAACACTGGGGAAACATTTTCCTTCAGTGAAATACAGTCTTTGCACTGTCATATTAAGTACTGTAGAGAGAGACCATTAAATGGAATAGCAGGTTGGATTTCAAGTTTAAAAATCACCTGTTGGTTAGATTTTTACCCTATATAATCATTGCAGAGAACATCAAAAGCCAGAAGTCACTCTGTCAATTTCCTAGGTTCTAAGAAAGCATTTGTGATCTCTTTGGAATACCTAACAGATTTACGATATGCAAATAAAAATAATTAATATCATCAAGGCTTTATATCAACATATAAACTACAATGTTAAAATAAATGCAGAACCAAGTTAATGGTTTAACCATGCAGTTAGTGTCAACGTAGAATGCGTCTCCCACTTCTTTCACATAGAATTAGTTTTATATTCCTAAGAGTAAGCATAGATAGAGAATAAGATTACTTTAACAACAATATAGTTTTTAAAGTCAAGATTTGATTCATGGCTTTGTTCTAAGTGCTCTACTGGTCACACAGAATAATGAACACACTGGTTACCATCCTGAAAAAGATGGGGTTAATAAATAGTTATGAAAAATTAATGCAACTGAAACACTACAACTCCTACTTCTAGTAGTGTTAGAAAAATCAAGGAATGCAAGAGATGACTCAATTCACATACAATGCACCAGACAACTGGGAGATCCAGAAGTAAATCATGTCAAAACTTGGCAAGGCAGAAGCTTAATTCACCAGTTTAAGCACATTTGATTATTTGACTAATAAGTAATTTAAATGTAGTCAAGGGACATATCCATTTCAACATATGGAGACAGAAGTCACAAAGTCTGCCAGAATCAGGTGGACACTGAAGAGAGGCTGGCTGTTGGGCAGCTGGATAACGCAGAGACCAACAGCCAGGAATCTTCCATTAGAAAGCAAGTGAGGCACAACTAATCATAGAATATCAGGTTGGAAGGGACCTCAGTGATGATCTGGTCCAACCTTTCTTTCCAAAACATGACCTAGACTAGATGTCCTAGCAGCCTGTCTAGCCAAATCTCAAAAAGTATCCAACATCAGGGAGGCCACCACTTGCCTGGGGAGATTATTCCAACAGCTGATTGTAAGAGAAGCTGACAACCAAAAGCCCATTTAAAGTGTCCGACTCTGTTCCTGCCCACTCAATTTGTGTAATTGAGGATGGAATTAAGTCACTGTAGTCTAAAATCTTGGGAAGGTCTTAAATTAACATTCAAAACTTCGAGACATCTAACTCTCTAACATAGCTATGCCTACTGAGTCATGGCAAAGACCTCCTGGCGGGGCTCCTGAAAACAAATGCAATAGGCAGAGCCTGGGATTCAGTAGTTCATTCCCATGCAATAAATGCTTTGTCCTTAGACCTCTAGTTTTCAGAGTTTATGTTATGATGAGGATTGATAAAATTGGCATTTCATAACAGGTTCTTAGGTAAACTCCATTAGAACACAATGGGGCAATTCTCACAGTTGCTCTTTCAGAGGACTATTGCACCTTATTTTTTGATATGCGATTGTGAGCTTTTCACCACCACAACCACAGAAGCCAGAGCTGAATCAATGTAGGGTTAGCTGAAGAAGTTGAAGAAGCCTCGTTTCTGAATTTCCCTCATTTATATTGTAATTTAATGAGAAAACCAGGAGGACTGCGTTTCACCAAGTTGTTTGTGGCTATCTCACGGTCACACAGCATGACCTGTGAATAAACATGGCAACTACATGAATTAAGTAGCATTTTTTCCATGAGATATAAACTACTCAAATCTGAGTGGAGTTTCATAGGACACATTTCAAAAAGTATCTTTTTAACCAACAATCATCTTATCAAACATCACCTTCTTGAAGGGGACATGATTGTCTCAAAACAAATATGAAAAATATTAAACATTGTCAAAACCAACTCATTTTAGTCTCAAACTTCAAAATCACTTCTTCCCCTTAATCATTCCAGAACGCAAGCCGAGGACAACACTTATGTCTGAATAGCTGAAGTCCATCAAAATATATTATAGGTTCTAAAATTTCATATTGAAAGATGTTTCTGTACTTTCACTTACAGTGAAGTGTAATAAAGTTCAAATAACCAACATATTTCTTCAGCTATGGCATTAAAGTAGATAAGCTTCCCCGGGCGGCCTGACTAAAAAATGTAAGAAGCCATTCACATTCCTTGATATCATAATTCTAAATGCTGGGTTCACGGCTGTATTACAATCATGCCTCTTTTCCTCCTGTTCTTCTCTCAGTGATCAACCTCACACTTTGCTGACCTTCTGAAGTTTGAGGTTCCCAGCCCTTCCTGCAACATAAGTTCCAAACTCTGCTTTACACCAAGTCAATTGCCAAGGAAAACTGTGATAAAGATTCATGCAGCCTAAAGCAAGTCAGATTTCTTCAGATGCTTTATCTGTTTGCTTTTTGGATTTACAGATGTTTAACAAAGATGTGATCTTCATGCAGACACTGAAAACATTCAGCAGAAAACATTCACACATAGCTCACTGCAGGTAAGTCTGATTCTCCAAAGCCGTGTATGTTCTTATTTAAGAACTTCTTTTCCTTTATGATAAAGAATCTAATTTTCTGTGAGTTTGCCAATTAGAAACCACAAGGAAACTGCTAGAGCCCTGAGAATTCTAAACTGGCGTAGAGTTTTAAATTGTCTGTGATTGGAAAAACATGTTGGAATGTTAATCTATACAGCCAAATTTCCAAACCAGCCTTAAATCAGCCTCTAAAGTTGTGAACAAAGCTTTACTGTATACTTGAAGCATTTGGGGCCAATTTACATATACAAGCCCAAATGGGAATACATGCTTTTTTAAATAAACAGATTAGACATAATTATGATAGCTATAAATTTGTGTCTATGCCTCCAAGTGACTTCTGTTTTCTCCAGCTGCATTGCAGTCACTGCTTATGGCTCTATATTCACTATTCCCATTGTTTCAGAAAATTTGGCTCATTATCTTAAGTTCAAGACTCATTGTTGGTAAATGGACTAAATTCTATAGTTCTTGCTTATTCATTATTCCCTAAGAACTACTAAAACTAAGTTTGACCTAAGAATTCCACAATTAAGCTGACGATAGTTGATCTAAACTGTATTTTCTCAAGCTTTTAAAAATATATGCTTATTTCCATTCAGCCTTTCGTTTCCTTTGTTACCTTTCTGTTCCAGACTATTCCTAATAGTCAAAATAAAAAAGCCCCATAGAAAGCTACCCCTCCCACCATTTTCCCCCCATGCCATAACCACAGTCCTGCGTCCAGCTCTGGGGGTAACAACACAAGAGGCACATGGAGCTTCTGGAGCGAGTCTAGAGGAGGCCATGAAGATGCTGTGAGGGCTGGAGCAGTTCTGCTCTGGAGACAGGCTGAGAGAGCTGGGCTGGTTCAGCCTGGAGAAGAGAAGGCTCCAGGGAGACCTTAGAGCAGCTTCCAGTGCCTAAAGGGGGGCTACAAGAAACCTGGAGAGGGGCTTCTGACAAGGGCCTGCAGGGACAGGAGAAGGGGGAATGGCTTTAAGCTGAGGGGAGATTAAGATGGTATCTCAGGATGGTAAGGCACTGGCACAGGTTGCCCAGAGAAGCTGTGGCTGCCCCATCCCTGGAAGTGTTCAAGGCCAGGTTGGACAGGGCTTGGAGCAACCTGGTCTAGTGGAAGGTGTCCCTGCCCATGGCAGGGGGTTGGAACTGGATGAGCTTTAAGGTCCCTTCCAACCCAAACCAATCTGTGATTATATGATCTAAACCAAGCATTTTTAGTTTGCTTTAAAGATTTAACAAAATAAATAACAGGAATGTTATAATACATTTCACGTAAGAGAAAATCCAGCAAATCTCAAAATGGCTGTTTATGTATTTCTCTCAGAAAATACGGTATCCCTATTTGCAATACCCAGACTTAAGTAATGGTAAAATTGTCATGAAAACTTGCAGATTTAATACAAATTTTATTAAGTGTCCAAGTATTAGTATTGCATACAAAACCAATGTTAACTAATCTCTTATGGAAACTGGAGATGCCCTCTAGTAAAAATGATATTATTAGAAATCAAAGTTTGGTTCTCTCTTAACCTGATCTTCAGTCTGAGTCATTACGATATTTTCCAAAGCAGAAGCTAACAAGAATTAACTGCTTCAATAGTGTTGCTTTTTCCATAACAATTACCTTGAGATGCAAATTCTGATTATTTCTGCTATGTCAAGTAGGAATGGAAGGAGGGTATGCAAGAGAATCCATTCCTCAGGTTCACTGATGAGAGCAAGGCCAGTTGACACAGATTAATTGTGCTCCATCCAAACAAGGGAACAACCCACGCTTCCCATAGGACAAGGAGTATCAGCCGGAAGAACAATCTGGAGAGACATGATGTCTCAGTGCTCCTTGCAGGACTATGTAGCTTTGCCCCCAGCACAGTGCAAAGCTTAAAGTGTACCTAAAAGCCTCTAAGAATTTCTTCAATGTATTCACCTGGCAGGTGCCAAGCAGACCACTACATAATAGTTTCAATTTGTTCAGAAATCTCATTTTATGCATGGGGGGGGGGCACAAAACTCCATCCTAACATGCAATCCTCCTGCAAGCAGAAAAGCTTTAGCTGTAAGACTTATTTGCTGAGGCATTCCAGGTTTGTCCACATGACCTGTTGCAGGCAAATCTTACAATATCTGCAAGAAACCTCGTAGCAATCCAGTTGAATTCATGAGCTCAGCAAGCTATTGACTTGTCTGAGAAAGGTACAAGGAATTCTCTAACAAACAGCTTTAGTCTTGTGGAAATGATTTATTCCAGATGGATTAGCACTTGAGAGTCATTTTGCAAGATGATTCTTTTCCTTTCATAACCACATCAGTCTGCCACTATAAAGATTAATGCACCAAAGACAATGCTGTACTTTTATTTTTTTCCCCTCCCAAGGAACTGAGGGCCATATCTATATTGTATATGATTAGAAATTGGCTCCATTGGCTTTTCCTGCAAAACAAAAGTTTCCAGAAAGTACAAGTCTGCAGACAAGCAAATTGCTGCCCCAGACCACAAAGAATCTGTTCATAGCCTAACAACATTCATGCAATTCTCAGCTGGAAATTCAGATTTATAACTTACAGAGAGCACCTGCACAGGGCTCTGCTATAGCTGAGGATTCTTTACCTTGGACAGACAGGCTCAAGGTGCCAAACTTACAGAATATTGTATTTGCTGGGAATCCATCCCACCTACAAGACACAGGTAACCTTGAGAAACTGAAATCTACAGTAAAAATAAAACCATCATGTTGATTAGATCAGACTTTCAGCTTGGCCATCCATGGTCTAAGAGCAAGATCCACATATCTCAAAGGCAAATACTTTAAAGCAGACAAAATACAGAAGAGACTGTCCAAAGAGAACATTTATTCTTAGCCCTTTCCATCTGAACTTGAGTTACACCTCCAGGAATGAAAATTCATAACTTTTTCAAATTTAAGAACCATTTAAGTAATTCTATTTTACCTATGGATGGTCTAATAGCAGTCACACACATCTGATTCTGTTTAGGAATGTTAATCATTTTCTTAATTGAGAATACTTCGATGCAGTAAGTAATCAAAAAGTATTACTATATTTCAGAAAGACCAAGTAAAAGGAAATTATAAAATTCCTAATTTTCATTGCACAGCACCTCAATCATTTACCAAGAGGAAGACTTCCTTCGGGCAGGACCTTTTCTATTTGAAGAAAATAAGTTCTGTGGTTTGGTCTATCTTTTTGTATTTTACTATCCTGAATAATTTTAATGTACATCCACTCTCTGACAACTCCATTAAGTGAAGCTCTAAGAGCTTCAGTGTTGATTTTATTAACTGTAATATTTAGCTCCAACAGCTTTTTATTAGCCTCCTCATTTTTAAGAGCTCAAAAATACTGTGGTCTTTACTACTTTGAGGTTTAGTTAGATCTTAAACCAGCTCCTAAATTCTGCCAAGCACGCCTGCTGCCCACCAGCCAAGCTAGCTGCCTTGGGAAGGTATTAAATATTTCCCTAGTTCTCTTCCCCTGGTTTGATATTAATCAGTTTAGGAGAAATTCTATGATTCTATGAAAGTACACTAACATCATGTTATATATATTATACCTTCTATCATTTATGTGTATGGTCTTCTGCAAACCAAAATAACAATTTAACGTTACAGTATCTGTACAAGTGGCTCACCTTGTCCAAGACCTGAATGGATCCTACTGGATTACTTACAAATGAGGGTTAGAGTATCATGTTCATTTGTCACTTTACCTATGTGACAATGTATCATA
Source organism: Pezoporus flaviventris (assembly GCF_033815535.1). Lineage (NCBI taxonomy): Eukaryota > Metazoa > Chordata > Aves > Psittaciformes > Psittacidae > Pezoporus > Pezoporus flaviventris. The sequence continues at coordinate 548,216 of NW_026892691.1, read as the reverse complement.
ATGAAGATTCATGAGATTTTCTGAAACAAAACTGCCTCATCTCTGAAGTGCTGCCAAACACTCAGCTTGTTTTGATGATGCATGTCTTGGAGACTCAGAGGCACTTGTTACTCCTTGTGAATCTCCAGGATTCTGCTAACTTCTCCATTCACATCATTGATGGAAAAGATAGAACAAGCATAAATATACCTTTTGCTCTTATAAATTGTTAGAGCAATCCCAGAGCTGTTACTCCATCCTGACTCTCACTGGTTTGGTGATGACTCAAATCCTAAACCATTGGTCCAGATTCTCTTCTTTAGAAAGACCAGCTTCCCTATATTTGCTTATGGCCCCATAGCAGAGGGGACACAATGCTCTTTGAAGCAGTAGATTCACAAACAAAGGTTTATCTCTTACTTGCATTTAGAGAACCATGAGTGTTCATGTTTCTTGTAAAGAAGTGGAGTCAAATATCAATTTATTTTCTAAATAGGAACTACCTGATACTAATCACAGCTCATCAAATGGGACAGCAATAGTGCAGTCAAAGTGCTCAAAGTAGTTAATAGAATTCACAAGTTAAGACACAAGTCCTTCACCGTCTACTTCTACGGACAGTTATAACTATCCTTAGAAGCATAAGTATCTTGAAACTTAAAACAAACCGTGAGCTTTCAGTTGCGAAACTGCTGAATTGTTTCAGCCCCGAGATGCAGGTTCAATATTAAACTTAATTAAGGGAAAAAAAATCTTCCATCGCAAACAACAGTTTAGATCTCTTAATTCTAACTCTCAACATGCATAACATGACTTTGAAAGTGCACTCAAAAGGCCAAAGAAAGCTGCATGACTCTGAGAATCCAATGCTGTGACAGTGATCTACACCAACCAAGTACCAGTACATTTCCCAGAAGCAAGTGAAAGCTTTGGATATGGAATAACTGTAAAATACGCTTCAGATACTAGGACTAGGGGTAAGCTGTGGGCAGAACCTCTTAAGGTTAGGAAATACCTGAATGCTGTGCGCAGAAATGGCCGTAACTGTGAAAGTTACTCTCAGTGGAAGTACATGTGCACATCCAAGAAGAAAATTCGCTCTCTGCTTTCCACACAACAGCTTTGCTTCACTGCACATTCAATTCAACCTTATTAAACCAGATCCCACTGGAATAATAAAATTAAATGCATATTTGAATGAAGCATCCTAGGACTTATCAAATATTTGCATCTGGATTTCTTTTGTACTTCTATTTTTTTTATAGGCCAAATCTAACCTAGATCCCAGCTTCCTGAAGATGAGATTGAATTTGAGATTCCAATTCAGTATTCCAAAGTATTTCTAAAAGTCATTTGAGTTGAGATTTAGCTGATTAACCTCCCAGAATGCAGGCAAAGAAGATGAATCATCTTCAACCTGTTTGCCAGGTTGCATTCGTTTGACATGAAAACACTGAAAAGTGTAATGCTCATAAAAGTATCTGCAGCTTCAAGGATGGTGGGCATACTACTATGCCCCATCTATTAAAATGGTGATAATAATTAACAAAATTTATTTATGTTTATTTTAAAAATCTTAATTCACAGGCTTACTAAACTAAGCCCAAGCAACTGTGGGCTCTGTACATAGTGCATATGCCTTGATGCTCTGAATTTGTTTGTACAGCTGTGAAATTCTCAAATTAACTGTCAGGAAAATTAAAATACTGCCTGGAGAGCACAGAGATGAAATCCAAGCCAATGGGAGAAAATTACAAAATACCATCCTGTGACATGAATCACTTTAATGGAATAAGTCCTGCTATGTTAGTAAGTCCGTAGTTTCTAGATAGTAGACCATTAGCAGCAGCAGCAGCACAGGTAGTTCTAACAGCTTAGTACCACACAAATCTTGAGCATTTATTAAGACTGATATCTGTCATCCCCTTGTGTCCTGGGTTCAGCAGTAGCAGTCATGTTACCCAGTCATGAACCCAGGGCACCTTGTCATTTTATAAATGTACATGACTATATCTATTTATGACCATAAAATCTCCAGAAAGAGGAAAAAATTACTTCTTTACAAATATGTTATAGAGTCGCACCAGTCTAATGCTGTCCTCACTGTCTAAAATTTCCATTTCAAATTCAAAGCTTTGTCTGTCTGAAGCAATGGATCAGATACAACAATGTTTTCACAATCATATGGTTTTGCTGCTTTAACAATGAAGACTATAGTCACCTTGGATTTGCAGAAGAACCGAGTGCATAAGATCCTTTGAAATGAACAGCTATTAAATACTTCATATTTATAAACTGAAATGCTTTTAGTAACTTCTTACTGAATGATTAACAAATCAAAGACCACAAGATTAGGGAGGCAGGTTGGTGGAGGACATATTCAGGCCTTCTATGATAATACCCAAAAACGCCTATTATGGCATTAAGCTTACAATGCCAATGAGGAGAGATGATGCAAATAGCACCAGAGGCTGCCAAACCCCACTGCTCTCAATCACACATTACTCCCTCTGGATAACAGATTCCAAAGCCCAACGCGAGTAAGGTACCATTTTTAACTGCAGGGATTGCTGCTAACATTCTAAAGAGGCATGTTTAGACAGAAAGAGTACATACTTAATTTAAAATAACTTCTTTGAAGTTTGACCCTTGTGAAAGGATAGTTTTGCCACTATCTACCTGAACAACCAGAAAGGGATTTATTCTCAAGAAGCAGTAATGCACAGAACATAAGAGTGACCCTGTGAGGCCAACTAAAGGTTCACCTAACCCAGCTGCAGACTGGCCATAAGTATTAGTTAAGAATTTAAGACTAGCAAACATGTTACACCTTTCAGTACTTTCTCAAGCTCCAACTATTTTAAGCTAGAGACCTCCTCACCTACATGTGGTTCCTGTGTATTCAGCCTTTCAAAGAGATCTCTCTTCCACTACTTACTCACTGTGTTCTTGAACCCAGGTATATTTTAACATTCATTGAAAAGATATTTCCAACCAGTTTGTAAATCAGCTTGGTTTCTACCAGCTTCATTCAATGTCCCATGTGTTCTGCGCAGATAAGGCTGAACATCTACCATGCCATCTCCGATATTGCGGGTTTCACCATATGCCCCCATGCAGTCTCCTTCCACATGGAAGGACCCTAACTGAACTCAGCCACTCATAAAAAGCTACTCACTTCCTTCATTTCCAAAATGTTACTCTTTCATTGCCTTCCTCTGACTTTTAAGGAAAGAGGACATTGCTTTTGCATCACATACCTTTTAATTCCTTTTCCATTTCTTCAAGCTGTATCCCCAAGGCATTACCAGTAGTTTCTTAACTCTTCTGAAAATGTCCCCAGCATCCACAGGCGTCTCCAAATGACACAAAGAGGAAGTCTTTATGTCAATACCACCATCTCCCTTCCAGGTTTGGAAAACACAATATTTTGGGAGGCACAACTCCTTTGGTTTATGCTTTCCCGATTTATTTCACACTCAAAAAAGGGTGATGCTGACCTAAGGGGTCCCTGAAAACTGAAGAAAGTTAAGTCCTTCCTAATAAGAAAGGGAATGATGAAGTCCTGTTCAGAAACAAACTGCAAACCCTACAGTGACTCGAAACACATTGCACAAGCAGTTAACCCAGAAGCAACAGGATTTAATCTCTGCCACTCTGTAGAGTATTGCAATATGAACTTAAGGAATTACGGCAATTAACTGATGAGTCAGTATATACAATATTAGTTTTTAATGTTTTCTTACATGTGTTGCTAGAGCTGCTAAACTGGCCAGACAGCCCACAAGAGCTCACAAGTAAATTCATGATCAGTAGCACATATCAAGCAGAACAGAATATATCATCTTCCAGTAAGACAAAACTAAACTCATAAGATTTTATGGAGCTTTGCCATCTAGGAAGTAGATCGCTTACAAGGAAAAACTTCACTTAGAAAAACAGACCAAATCTTCAAGCTTGCAGAAGGACTTCACAGGATTACAGCTCCCCCATTATCTATATAGCCTTATCCTGTCTCACTCACTCAGCTGCAACCTTCTTCTGCCTGAAAGCTGATCCTTCTGGCAGCCACTCATTTGCTATCAATATGCTTCTATCTAACAAAATTCAAAGTTATATATGGGTGGAAAAGCACTTTATCTATTTTGATAGAGGCTGAATGACAGAGGTCAGCTTTTAGCTGTTTTTGTCAATAATGGCACTTTGTTTGTTTCTTTGCTTGCTGAGGGGAAAAAACCCAAACCAAGAAGTAACATTTCTTTCTGCCTAGCTAGTTTCTAGACTCAATTGAAGACTGCCGTAAGTGCTTTCTCAGCTTGGGAACTACCATGATGCTAACAGGCCACCCCTTAGGTGAAGACAGGCTGGACCATATTACAAAGAGGAACTCAAGTCATCCAATAATTCTACTAACCAAACCCTGATTATAATTTGAAATATGAAATATGAGTCCCAGCTGTCTTTTCCTCCTTTGTGGAAAAAGGCTTCCTTCCTTCTCTACTTTAGTTCTTATCTTTCTTCCCAACTATCACTTCCTTTTTCTTCAGATAAACAGAAAACCCAAGCAAGCAAAACACACCCCCCAATTCACAGAAAGTTAACAATGATTAAAGCCTATCTTAGTGCAGACAACAATTACTAGGTTGGAACCAAGTAAAACAACTTAGGCAGCTGCAGCTGACACAAGGCTGTGGGTTCTCAGAACTGCTGATAAAATTTATGCTGTACCCTGATTTCTGCTGCAGAGTAGTTTTGAAAACATCAAGAATAGAAGATGCAATATGTGATTTCTGCTCTTGGGCTTTTTTCTAGCTGTCTATTTGCCTGCTTCACCTGTCAAGGAAGATGCATCTGAATTGAACAAGTAAAATAAAAACAGTTTCACAGTACATGCATTAACATGTCAATCACTTAAATTGTCCAAGGAAGAAACTTGTTGCACTCTTGAATTTCTCCCAGTAACACTGTCCTATGAAAATTATTGAAGTGAAAGGGTGATTGTGGTCAAGCAAGATCATAACCTGATTTTTGCAAAGATCCTGGGTATCTTCTGAATCTTTCCACATCATCCCTGCAGCTCTTGAATGAACACCTTCCAGTCCACCAACATGAACTGTAAACTCCAGCCACCAAAACCAACTATAGAATTTAATTATTGGCCTCCTTTGAGCTGTTTATGGAGGAAGAAGTACCTCCCACAGCTACTTAATATTCCCTTTGCAAATATATACAAGGATCACATTTTCTCGATTAGCTACCACGTCACACTGCTAGACTTCATTCTGTGTCTTCACACAAGTAATTTTTGGAGTACTTGCTTCTCATAGTTACTTTAATAAAGACCCAAGAAGTATTAATTCCCCCAATTTGATATTATAATTTTTCTACACAGAGCAATTACCTCCCTGATCATTTGCAGAGCCTTCACAAATGAAACCTCTCAACTGCACAAGAAATTTCAGTACCAAACAGATAGCTCAGATACTGATAACACATGCTAGAACATTTACCAACACTTACTTTGCCAGGCTTGTTTGCATCAAAGCTGTTTTCTTTAAATTTCTCCTGCAGGGTCTCAGCTAACCGACAAAGCAAGGCACCATTATCCAATTTCTCCAGAAAGGTTTCTGCTGTTATTTCTCTACCTGAACAGCAAAGAGAAAATTAAGATAGCAGAAAGCGTGTAAAAGTATGTCTGCATCTGTGTAAAAAGAGAAATCAGTGGAATTCTTGGCAGCAATTTGAAATACACTTGAACTAAAAAACTTGCATTATTCTGAATATTTAGTGAATAACCTCACTCCTATTTTACCAGTAGACATGCAGCAAATTTCTCAGAAATGACATGCTTTCTTTGGGAAGGCACATGCTATCTGAAAAGTAATTCTAGCACATCAGACTCCACAGATCTCATTTTACTTATGAAATTCCAGTGCTTTTAACATACTGCTTTACATGAGGGAGTATAGTTCACACCAGTGTGCATGGATAGCTATAGTGGAAGAGTTGCTAACACAGAATAGCTTATTTTGTAAAAGAAGTATAGAACCCTAGAATGTGTTGGAAGGGACCATAAAGATCATCTAGTTCCAACCCCCTGCCATGGGGAAGGACACTTTCAACTAGATCTACTTGCCACGCAAATTAAGATTTTTTCACCCAAAGAGCAAAGACAAAATAGTTGGATTTCAACATAACTATCATCATGCTAGATGACACTGTACTTTAGCTGCCACAGATGGTCTTCCCTGGCTACAGCAAACCAGATGACCTTCCATTACACATAATTACCTCTTCCTGGTGGAGGTGATCACAGGAGCCCCATGATGTGACGTGCATTCTGAGCAGGCTGGACAATCCAGAGGAAATGGTAATCATTCACCACTCTAGACTAAACTTCTAGGATCTTAACAGCATTTCCATGTAAAAATATTCCTTTCTCTTACTGAAGGTTTTCTATTTTCACATTTCTATTGGAAAATTTGCCTTCTCTTTGGGCACTTTTTAGACTACCAGCTGTATTTTTTCTGCCTCTTCTACTAATTTCAAGAGAGCATCAAGGACTAATTCCTGACCTTCCTATGAGCACAGCTTTATTTTTGGTGATATTTACATACGTCATTCAGAGACAGGAGTAACACTATCAACTCACTGAGGCTCTTAGTGACATGGTTTAGAGGTGGACTTGGCAGTACTGGTGTAATGCTTGGACTTGATGATCTTAAAGTTTTTTTCCACCTAGTTGATGCTATGATTTTTCATAGGCTGTTACACAGCAACTATCAGTAACTCTATCTACCCTGCCAAAAAAAAAAAAAAAAAAGATAAAAGATAAAAGTTTGAAAAACTGAGTGACCTAGATGATCTTTATGGCCTCTTCCAACCCAAACCATTCTACGACTGTAGCTTCTGATCCCATCCAGATCCACTCCTGCTGCTCCAAACTGACTTGTTTCTGAGCAGAACAGGCCAAAGTCTGTCCACTACTGGTCAGGTGTTTCTGACACAGATTTTTAACCACCAAGCAGCTGCCTGACCAAACCAGCAAAATGGTTTGTTTGGGGAAATTTGTTTTCCATGAGATGCCTGGAAACTTGGAGCATGATTCTGTTTAGAAGAGGTTCACAAAATCTTTTTGTCAAAAAAAAATAAAACAAACATAAAATCTAAGGAAAGTATATTTAGGGGGGAAAAAAAGTAAACCTTTTCCATAGCTCTTCATTCAGAAGAGAGGTGAAAATTAACATTCAAAAGTAACAAATATTAAGCAGATAATCAGAAGTTATCATTCTACTTCTGCAATATACTGCTGGTACATTGTGATCTGACAGCGAGTGGCACAACACTGAAGATCACAGTATCACAAAGCAGTATTTTTAGAAAAATGCTAAAGGACAGCTGAGGGGAGTTGGAACTACCTGAACTCCAAGGTCCCTTCCAACTCTAACCATCCTATCATTTCTCAAGGCCCTTGCCTCAAAACTGTTAGAGACTTCGGCATCCTTTGGGTAAAGGAATGTTAGGTTTTCAGCGTGGTCAGTTAAAATAAAAAAACTGAACTAAAGATCTTTGCAGCAAATCAGATACAACAGCAGACTTCCATTTTCAGTTGAATTGAAGCTTTTTTTTTTAACCCCTAACACATTTCCATTTCAGAAATATCTTTAATGTGAAGTTTTTTCTCCTCCCCACCCCCCCCCCCTTTTTTTTTTTCTTATTTTTTTATTCTTCCTTAATTCCCTCTGCCATATAGCCCACTTTACAGCTCCTGGATCCCTAAATGACTTCTCCAGGCATAAGAGCAGTAGCAGAACTGCAGACATTCAGTGGCAGCTTGTGCATAACTGCCAATATTTCAGTAGTGCCTCCTGCTCAGCTGAAGCCAGAACTTGAAACTATAGTAGCCCACAGATGAAAACCCTGACCATCCCAGCACCTCAACAGCCTTTATCACCGTTCTAGCCTACATATTTTCCTATTTACCCATCAGCATTTTTTGGCAAGGGGTATAAAGCCATTAGAAAGCTCAATTTGAACGATTACAGTTACAGTAACTGCTTTACTTTAGAGTATTGCATTTTGGAATAAACTCTTTTTTTCTAAAAAAATACTTCAAGTATTTTTAACCTACACAAGATTATACTTTCCAAACTAAAATAAAAAGTTTTCATAGAGGTAAAAAAAAAATGTTTTACATATCTATTCTGTCCCATGATTTGTAGATTTATTATTTCACTAGTCAAACATTAAAAAGCCTAAAACATATTTAGAGCTATTTTCTCCTTTCACAGACATGGGAAAATTCTTCTATCGCATTCTGCTATTTAACAACACATTTACATTCTTTTAAATGCTAAACAGCATTAGCAATTTGGTCACTGCATATTGTGCACTAAGCTGGAGTATTTTAGTTCTGTTCTCATTTATGAAAGCTGAAAGAATGAGTTTTGCACTGAACATCTGTATCCAATGAAAAATATATTAGGTGTCAGCTTTCAATTCACTGTATTTTATAGCTCCAAAAGGTGGCATTTCTTTGCTAGAACAGACACTCTGACATATTTAACAGTTGAAATGTATTGATTCAAATGAAAGTAATGTTCATAGCCTGAGGAAAAAAAATGGCTCTGTATATTTGTATGGAAAAAACATTAAACTCTATTAAAAATGTATAACTCCCACTATAATTACAAGAAAGCCCTCACAATATTTTTATAAAATGGTAATAACATTAAGGATAATAAAAACACCAACACTGCAAGTATGCAAAACAAACAGGAATATGAAAGCTTTTCCAAACCTTACAAGCATTTCTCACCCTCTCTTTGATCACAATCACCAGATGCCCCTTACAAAGACCAACTCTTACACCTGAGCACCTACCACTTGGAAACTGTGGCCAGCTATCTGTAAGGGCACCCAGTCCTGGGGGTCCTAATGCAACCACACTGGGAGGCTATGAAAGCTTAATCAAAAAGAGCCCACGCCCAGGGTGGGTGCCCAAGAGGCTGAAGACGAAGAATTCCCTATGGGTCACCTCAGACAAGAGCCTCAGGAGAAGGTGGAGGAAACCAAAAACTACAAGTACCAAAATCTAGTTGGTTCCTCTGTTACTGAACTGAGCTTTTCTATACTTCATTTAGTAACTATTTACTATTATTCTTATTGTACACTCCAGTGGTTACACAAAACTACTAGTTTCCAAATTGAAACATTTCATTCGGGTGCATCTCTGAGACATATCAGTAAAAGGATGAGCTTCTACAATACTGAGAAACCAGTGGAACAGCTCTTCCTGACCCTCTTAAATTGTGTGATATGTAAACCCAAAATAACAAAACACCATAAAAGTAAAGAAAACAAAGGCCCAAAGAGTTTATATACATGCAAAACTGGTTCTTTTCTGACAAGGATACTGTTTCCTACAATAGCTGACAGCAATAGTTTTGGTAGCATTGAGACATTATCACTGTTTTGAAATGGGACATATAAACAATCCCACATGCATGTTGATACCAAAGAAAATTGTAAAGCCACTCAACTAAAGGAACTGCATCAGTACCAGCAGAATCACCAGGAGTATCAGTATCATAAATTACTTTATATTCAGACATTTAAAACCGGCATTTCCCACTGGCTTGAGCTGAACATGCTGATGTTGAAAATAAAGGTACTGCTATAGAATCCTCTCCGACAACAAGATGAGCAAGAACATCAAGGTAAAGCAGGCTTTGGTTTAATTCAGAACCAAAGACAGACAGTTTTCCCACAGAAGAGTTCCCAATGTTCATCCCCCAAAATTGACATCTCCTTCCACACACTTCTGAATTCCAAGTCTTGTCTTCAGCTCAATACTTCTTCTAACCTCTTCACCTCCCTGTTCCTTTTCTCTCAGCCTGCTTAACTTTTGCACCCAAGAAACTTTTAAATGCCTCCTACAACACTGAACATTTACATGTCCAATTCCTCAGCATCCTGCATTGTCCAGCTCCTTATTCATGAACAACTTCTGAAGGCTAGAAACCTCTGGGTCCTCTGTTAGGAAGGGGCATCAGCACTGAAATCTTGGAGCCCAGACGTGTCAAATACACATCTTGCAGGACTGTTCCATGGTGCTAAATGAAGCTGGATTGAATCAGCAACAATATAACCCCCTGCAGCTAGTAACTGCGCTCTGGGAACAGGAAAAATATCAGAGCTCTACACAACAGCCAAAGGGGAAACAGAAACCATCCCTCTGTACCTGTCCTAAGCTAGAGACTGGTGATGAGGGCCTATGCATAATAAAAACAAGGCTAAGAGATGATCATAATTTGCAAGGCACTTGGGTCAAAACATCTCCTTAATTTTGCCAGTGCAAAGATCTCTCAACTGAGCCATCAGAGCTCTACAGAGAGAAGTGAGACTAAGACGCAATACCCATAGCTACAATCTTCCTCTCATGCATGCAAACTCTAACCCCTGCAATACTGACGTGTCCCACTCTGAGAATGCCATCATGCACAATATTGTGAGTTAATCCATCTGACACATCGATTTCATGTGCCATGTCCTTTTTCCAGCCCCCATAATACAGGCAGCTAAAATCTATTTAGCAATGGACCTGAAATGACAAACTGACCTCTCAAACTCTTGACTTCTCTGATGCGGTTCCAAAAATAATTAGCAAAATGCATACAAAGTACTTGTGAATCCTCAAAAAGCCCACAGCAACATTCATGCTAAATTAGAATGAAATGCCTGAAGTCATATGAAGGTTTGGGTTGGAAAAAACCCTAAGATCATCAAGTTCCAACCCCCCTGCTAAGGGCAGGGACGCCTCACCCTAGACCATGTCACCCAAAGCTCTGTCCAACCTGGCCTTGTACACCGACAGGGATGAAGCATTCACAACTTCCTTGGGCAACCCATTCCAGGGCCTCATCATCCTCACAACAAAGAACTGCTCCCTTATATGTAACATGAACTTCCCTTAAGTTTAAACGCATTACCCTTTGTCCTATCACTACAGTCCCTGATGAACAGTCCCTCCCCAGCACCCCTGTAGGCCCCATTCAGATACTGGAAGCTGCTATGAGGTCTTCTCACAGCCTTACCTTCTCCAGTCTAAACAGCCTCAACTTTCTCAGCCTGTCTTTATATGGGAGGTGCTCCAGCCCTGGGGTTAAAAATTCTTACAGGATTATTTTCCATCTGCACCATGTATCTCAGCCTTCTTATCTATCACTTATGTAAGGTCAACTTCTGGCTGTGCCTAATTTTCATCTGATATCAAAGCCCTTCATTCTTATTATAAAGTGCAATACCCCTCAAATGTTTTCCAGTTTGGAACTTCGAACCAGGCTATGCTGCTGCAATACTGTCACCCTTTTAACTCTCAGCAATACTGTTGGGCATCTTTGCTTCCCCACAAGTATGTCCAAACCCACGCTCAGTTGATCAAAGTACCTCAGAGAGGTTCAGCCCTATTCTTGCCTAAAGTATTATTATTAAAAATAAAAAAAAAATCTACATTTATTTGAAAATATTATGTGCCCCTGTTGACTCATAGTACAAAAGAAGGAAGAAAACACAGATGAAACAAAATGTAAACCAACATGATAAAGACTACTTGAAATACTTTTTTTTTTTTAATAAACTGAGAAATTCTATTGCACTAAAACTGGCATAAAGACAGAATAAGGCCACACAAGTTACAACAGAGAGCAACCTATGGTGTGGATACACAGAATATTATCTGCTGTGAGTTATCTGTGCATTCATGCACATGAAGATCCACCAACCATTAATGCAAAGCACATTAATTCTCCCATGAAGGAAGAAAACCCTCAACACAAAGGACTCTTGCCTACCATTTTGTCCTTTTGGATGCTGAAAAATGAGAGAGCACAAACAGGTTTTTACAAGGTAGCAGCATGCCATAAATTCATACCTACTTCCTCTTACATCATATGCTTACACATCCCTCCTCTCACTAAAGCTAATCTAAACTATAAAGTAATTAAGCCAAGTTTGAATTCTGAGTTAATACATTCCTATGAATATTAATTGCTTAAATTCAGCTACACTTATTTTGAATGCGAGTTTTGACCTAATGGAATTATTAATTTGAACAACAATGTCTACACAGGAATTTAAATCAGTTTAACAAATCACTGTAATTTCAGCTCTTCAGGACAACCTCTGAGAACAGAATAGCCTGGTGTGAGAAGGTGGGGGGGGGGATGCATTAAGCAAATGAACTGTGTATGTTGCTTAATTAAGTTGTGCCTATTTAGTTCTGCAGTGTAGAATTTAGTGGCCATATGAAAAATCAGATCTTTAATTACAGCTGGCATTTCAGAACCTCCTGCTTATTGCTACTTTCTTGCTAAAAAAAGTGACCTCATTCCTAAACTTGACACTGTTACAAACTGCAAACAAGCTTCTATTTGTTGGAAATTGGCTCACTAAAAATTCATTGTTTAAAACATTTAAATATAATCAATCCTTAATGTAATAAGTTTCCGAGTCAAAAAACAGTCTTTTTGATTGCTGTCTTGCGGTAATTAGAATGAAAAGTCAGGATTACTGGATTTTGTTCTGGCATTGCTTAGACAATTTTACATTCAAAACTCATTAATTTAAATGGAAGTACCACACAAAGACATAAAACAAGTGCCACTTTTGCAGTTGTGGATTCGCAACTATTCCAGCTCCTAAATGGGTATCGTCTACCTGCAAAATACTGTGCTCTAGTGTTCTACTGAAAACTGTAGTCACTGACTACACTCTTCAAATATAGGATACATCCTTTTCTCCTAAAAAAGGAACATGCAGCTAAAAGGCACTAGGTACACTATTACTGTATGACATCACTGAGATGATTCAGCTACAATATTTGCCAAGACAACACACTGCCTATGTCTCACCCACTTCCAGGAAAAAAAAAAAAAAGAAACCCAAACCAAACAAACAAAAAAATCCAAACAAGAAACAAACAACAACAACCAAAAAAAAAATACCACAAAAAAAAACACACAAAACCTCATACACCAAATTTAAAAATGTGCATCCCAGATTTCCTTCAAAATAACATCTGCAACAGCTTCATGTAAACATCACCTCCTCTGAAATATTTTCTCCACTTTGTTTAATGAGAGGAAGTGCTGCTGTGCTGCTACATTTCCCTTAAGGTGTTGTGCAAGTCATGTATTCCTTTGGTAGAATCCTTTGCAATTCCAGAGATCACACAAAAGCCATTTCCCCCTCAATATTCTCGAAAAACAACATACTATTTCCTGGCTCATAGTTCCTAAATTCCACCTTCTTGAAGGAGTCGTATATCCCAAAGAAACATCTGCCTCCTTCCTGCCAGCGACATACTCTCATTTGCTCCACTTCATGTGTGCCTATTTTTTTCTTGGCTTTTGGTTTGCATCCTCTTTCATCAACAACACGTCCTGGCTTCACACACAGCTGCAACCAGGAAATCCCCAGGTCCCACCTGCAGGGTCAGACCCCTCTACACACAAGCTTGAACATGCATGCATTGCCTTGGGCAGCAATTATCAATCACTAGATTGTTTGGTTGACAAAGGACTATTTCATGGCTCCTTCTGTTATCACAGTCATTTCACCCATACTTTTTTGGGTGCTTACCAATTGGCCCACAAAATGGAAGATGTAGGTGGATGGCAATAATTATCACCACTCAGAAAAGATATACAAAAGAACATTTAAAGGGAAATTTGAGTAAAAATAAATGAACAATAAAGGTCAATTGTGCTACTCACAGAAACACTGTAGAGGCAAATTACTTAATGGCTTTTCTGCCCTTGCTAACAGTCACACTATGCAGAGGTAGCTAACTAATCATAACCTTTATTTCTGAAGCCTGAGAGACTGAATTCCCAGCTAGCAGTGTATAGAGTTTTCTTACTGCCAGTATCTGCATTCCATCCAGTTGTATCTTACCCAGTAGGTTTGTGAGCCACAGGGCCAAATCCTCTTTCATCGGCAACAAGTTGGCCTCATGTCTACTTGCAAGCCACTGACTGTACTGATGCATATCAGAGAGGCCAGGCCCACGTGCCTTGGGGCTCAGAGCAGTGCACATGGCTTATCCACTTGCTGTACCTGTTTTATTATATAGTAAAAAGAGAAAAAGAACAAAATATGCCATTATACCAAACAAAGTTTCATGGGTTCTGTTTTAAGAATTGTAGAAGATAAGAACAGTAACTATGAGTCCAAGAAATCAGACGTCAGACAGACAAATGTGGATCTAACACATGCATACATCAAGGATGACTGAAGTTTTGCTTTGTTATGGATCACACTGCAGATGATTAAATTGTACAGATAATTGACAACTTCAACTGCACTTGCCAAGCTACACGTTGCCAACACATAACCACATATTCTGCAAGGCATGATTAAAATCAAATAAAAATAAACATTTTATACAAAGCTAACAACTCACTGCAGTGCCTAATCCAATAGCCACTGAAAATAAATGGAATGCTTCAGAGATTTTTGGATCAGGCCCAAGAAAAAGGCAGGAGTAACTGAGTTACACTACTACAGCAAACTTAGTAGCTATTAACAAATGCCATTACCAAATGGAATCAGTTTATTCTACAACTTCAGAATAACATAGGACAAAACTCACAGCAAATATATTTACTGAATAGCATTATTTCCTCAGAAAGCAGCACAACAGGTAGCACTTGTCACCCATGCCTCCCACTTCCACCTTTAACACAAATACTCTGCTTCAGCCAGGACTTACCTGCACGTCAAGTTTCAGTAAGACAACATGTCATGTATTAAATATTAGTTAAGTGTTGTGAGTCTTGCAGCAGCGAGAGACCTTAAACCCACTGGACCTATATCTTTGCCCCTGAAGGATTAATTCCTCCATCTGTGGCAGAAGCGTGCTAAGTAAAGAAGGTTATTTCTCTCTCTGAAAAAATACCTCAGACCTGGACCCTGATGCTCGTAGCAATGAGCCTACATACTTTCTTGCCTGGCTGGCTGTAGCCTGCTGAAATCCATCTCACTAACCAGCACTCCCAAGGTCTTCGATAGGTGGCACTAGACAGACAAACTGGGACAGACTTTATGGGAGGCCCATAAGCAACAGTTCTTTGCCTATTACAAACTGACTAATCCACACCAGCTCTAGTTACATACATCGACTGGCTTCAGCTTATGATATTATGCAAACATTGCTTCTATCTGTCCTTTGCATATCTTCCAAGTCAGGCAAGAGGCATTTGTGACTTGAAAAACAACAACAACAACAACAAAAAAAAAAAAAAAAAAAATCAAACGATTTGTTACACTATTCCCTTGTGGCCTGAAATAACAAGAATACTGAAAACAATTCCCTTACCAAAGAAAGAGGAAAATGTTTACTGAATGTAAAAAGAACTGCTTTTCCATAAAACTGTGCTGTAACCAACATTTCCAAACATATGAAAGTCTATTTGGGATATTTTAATGCTTACATTAAAACACTCCAGCAGTTTTTAACCATACCCTGGGTAATTAAAGTCCTTGTTGGCAAACTCACCTGCCTAAGCTCTTGTTCAGAGTACCTCACCCCAAATCCTGAAGTTTGGCTTGCCCTTCAGATATACACAGCTTTTACTGCTAACACACTTCTTACTGAAATTGGACATTTTTTCAGCTATGGATGGGGAAAATAAAGATGAAAAAATACTTTATTCCCTTGTATAAACACAGATTTATTAATTATCAGTATATGTTATACTAAAAAAAAATTTTGTGCATCAAAGTTCCTTCAAAAGCAAAGGAGTTTAAGGCAGTCTAAAGTATGTAATTTAAGCAGAACCTTATTCTGAAAACTTTGTAAAAAAAAACTTTGATTTATGATTTCATGGTTAAGAAATCCAAATCATACAATCATACCTGTTCATTTGCAGGGGGTGGTGGAGGGAGGGGAAGGGAGTGGAGAGAGAAGGATTTGATTTGTGCAGAGCTAACAGCCTATCTGGAACATCATTCTCAAAATAGAGACCTTCAGACTAGATGATACTAATAGCTAAGGGATTACAATGCCAGTATATGTAAGGTTGCTATTAGTCACTCAGAACCATGCACCTTAGTGCTTCAATGCACTGCTTCATTTTGGATAGAAACAGAGGCAATATGGATAATTAGCATCACCTTGCCTTCAAAGGTTATATGGGAAAAAAACAAGTATAAATATCTCTGTCATATAATTTCTTTAAAAAAAAAAAGAAACAAAAAAAACCCACAGCTACTATTTTTCTGTCCGATTTCTGGATTCTAGCAACTCTGTTGATATGGTGAGAGCCAAAACTGAAACTAGTTTATTCTCTTGAATCACCTCTGAAACGATACTGACAATATGAAAAGGCAATAAAAAATTACTTATTCCCGAATGTTCACTTCATGCGCAAGACACAAGGTAAAAATACATCCTTTTGGGGCATCCATTTTTCAGTTTATTAATACCTATGTATCTAAATATTTAGGAAACAAAATCTTGCCATTTATTTCTTTTGACATACAAACTGCAAAAATATACCTGAAAAAAAATAAAAAAGCAGAGCCATTGTACTAAAGGAACCAGTTAGACACTGCACCACTTTACTGGAAATAATTTCACAGTTCATACATGCTTTGGGGAGGTGTGGGGGGTGGGGTGTGTGTTAGACTACATTACCCCTGGAGGTCCCTTCCCACCTACGTTATTCTCCAATTTTTTATTTCAAAGATGCACACAGGAATATCCACCATGGGACCCTATGCAGAGTCTGCCCTGCTAAGAATACTACACATGGCACATATACCGAGCTAGGCTGCGTTAAGAGGAAAACTATGGAGATGACATCTTTTTCTTCCATCTCAGGAAAGGCCCACCTACCTTACCACTACAAGACTACAAGCTCCATAGGGCACTTCAAATATGGAGATAATTAATAACCAATATAATATAATTAATAACCATCATAATATGCCTGACAGCCAGCCAGATTTGCTACTGGATGCTGCTATTGGTGGGGCTGAAGTAATTTGAAGGTCTGAAAGTTGTATTTCTTTAAGACCAGAGCAAAGACAGGGAAGGCTGCTGGAACAGCTACATGGAGGCAGTTTGGGTTTCCCCATCAGGCTGTGAAACAAGCACTGCAGTCTGTTTATGCTTCAGGCTGATCTCCGTGGTGAGACAGCACAGAGGATTCAGGGATATGAGATGTTATTTCAGCTTGTCTCTAAAACACAAGCTGTCTTGAAATATATTACATATTGGCCTACCTCTCGTTTTGTAAAACTCAGCAACCAGGCTGTGTGAAAGTCTCAAAGAACTTCTGAGACTAATTAAAGGAAGAAAAGTGGGAGAACAAAGAGCTTGGATTTCAGTGGATGGATGGGTGCTTTAGTTTCAGAGTAACTGTGGCAGTAGGAAGAGAGAAGATACAGAGACAAGAAGGGTATTCTAACGTAGTTTTACTAGAACACAAGTTCGCAGAACAGGAAACTAGGAAAGATAAGGAAAGGCAAATAGGTGACAAAAATCCCTAGAAGCTAAAAAATTATTCCAGCATCTCTATACCAGGACTAGGTCCAAGATGCCTCAGGGCTGAAATACCTAAACTTCAGTAAAAACATTCATCTCCTTCATCAACTGTAATAGCCCATACATTAACTATTGAAACTTTCATCACATACTTTGTCACAGGATCTGTGACAAAGCTGAACTGGCTTAGGTGAAGGTGACAGAAGTTGGGTCCTGAGCTCCTTCAAGACCTCTTCGAAGAGTCAACCTCAAGCCAAGGCCAGGTTCTTGATTCTTTACTCATATACCATCAACTTCACTTCCTTAAAATGTCACAATGTATTTATTTTCTGGTGAGCTGAAGAAAAGTTTAACAATTTATCAGTGAGTAATTTGGTCATATTTTTAACTTGCCAGGGAGGTAGACAGTGTTCAAGGACACATCACCACAGCTGAGGCAAACCTCCGGCTCCAACTATTTCATCCTTTCCTTTTGGCAGGAATAAGGAATGAATTAAGTAGCCAAAAAAGACTGGTTTTCTTAATCTCACTACTTTCTAACAGCAACATCAGATCATCATATATATGGCTCTTTGAAACTAGCCAACACAAACACAACCAATATTTCACAGAATGTTACACTCCTCTATAAACTGTTCAGGCTGACATGATACGCAGAAGCATTTTCAAAACTTACCTCTGAATGACTTGCTCCTGAAAAAGCAACTTCTTCCCCCCACTATTCTGAATGTAGACAAGGAAAGGTCTTCAACTACTTTTCATTCTGTTTTGTCACAGGTCACATTTATTCAGCACAGCCTTTTTTTTTTTTTCCACTTAAGTAAGAGGATGACATCTCAAATTCTCAGACTTCTTGTCTAACTGAAGAATTCAGTGTGGGATAGTTTACAGTACACCTAGTGACATGTAACAGACTCGACACACTAAAAGGCTGTATTTGCTTCTGCTTGCTCCTACCAAACACTGAAGTTTTTATTTTCCTTTACAGTAATACATTTAGTTTTCTGTGTATTGTAGCTCACAGCTTCTAAGTTACCAGTGGTGTAACTTACGCTACCTGCTGATTGTTGTCAGTGATCATCAAGGGAAAGCAATGAGCATCAAACAAGTAATCTTCTGTAATTCCACTGCCTTTTGTTGGGGCTAACTGGTAGAACAAAAGGACTGAAGAATGATACACTGTACTCAAAACACACAGGAGGCAAGGACTGACCCAGAAAGCCAAAGTGGCTGCACACTTAGACACTCACAGTTGCAGATCCATAGATTCAATCCCATTTCCTATTCCAACCACCTTTCTTACCAAGTGTGATCAGGAGGAATAAAAACATATATAGAAAAGTGTGTGTGTATGCACAGATACACATACACAGAAAAAGCAAGTTCCACCCTTTGAGATAATCATACAAAACATTGAGTTTTTACTCCAAATTACCCATTCAGTTCCAGGATATGGACATAGTGGTTTTCACAGAGTAGCTGCTGGCCCTGCAGTGCTCTCTGTATTACACGAGTTTCATTGTTGATGCAGCCTGCTTCCTAATTACTACATGAGTGTTATTTCCCAACCAAAAGGAGGCTTGAGAGCTCCTTTTAACTTGCTGCTAGATATGATCCTTCCAGGTCAGGGATGAAGAAGTCTTGCTCAGTCACTTGTTCTTGATGACTTGGTTTAAGAATTAGCATAGAAATTCAGTATTTAGTCCAACAAGTGTTTTTCTTTGTATTTGTATTTAGTTACAAAAGATTAAAATCATGTTAAAAAGTATCTATAGAGGGGAAATAAATAAATCATAAAGCACATGCAGAACTCTGTATAGAGACTCCTACACAACATACTCTTTGCACCATATACCAGCTTGACTGTGACATTATGTGACAGACACTTGCTCTGACCCACCCAGGTACTGCCTCCTACCAGGCAAGCTAATCACTGGCTCTGTCCACCTGGCAGCCAAAACAGAGTTCTCCGAGACTGAAGATTTGCATGTGTGCCAATTCAGCACCCTACTTGCTCCACAAAGCTGGAACAACTGGCAAGAAGATGGCATAACTGTCTTGGACACCAAGTTCAAAGACTATTTCATAAAAACCTCAGGGAAGATGATGGCTCTAAGCTTCTGAGCCTTTGTAATACCACTGAGGTAGTGCATCAGGTATCAGTTGCAGAAGAAACAAAACATCATGCACACAACTGTGTACATGTCACACAGTTTACTGTCAGTGGCAGAGGCAGCAGACAGCAACTTAGGCAAGAGCAGCAAGAGCTTTTCTCTGAAGGAACTGGAACTTGAGTGCTAGACTGTACATTGGCTTTGACAGAGGGGTATCAGCTATAACTGCAGACAATCTCCTGCTGTCTTAGAGAGAAGGTAATGCTATTGGAAAGAAGCCATCCTGGAAAGAGAGGAGAGAAAGGATCAAAAGCCAGGATAGAGCTCATGAGTATCTGGCAAGGGTCTCTGCTGGATCTCCCTGCTAGTTCTAATCACCTCAAGCAGATGGAAAAGAACAGAACTTTTGAAATGTCACTGGATTTTAAGTGGACTGTGTGAAGCATTCATTCACTGGAACTGCAAGCTGGGTGCAAAAGAGGCTTAAATAAAAGACCCAACATTCATAAACACATTAAATTGCAGCAACAAAATACACATTTGTGCAAGTGGAACTGAGGCTGAACACAGCCTGAGACGTATACTTGCAATCACCACTTTCAGATCATCAAGTGCTAGTTTGACACACATAGCTGTGTCAAAAACCGATTTCAGTTTTCCTGTATCAGTATTAGCATTTTTTTTCAGATTGGGAGAGTATATCATTAATCCACAGACTAGAGGTTGTTCTTGTTTTTCTACCCCTCACCCATATACATATGCATACACAAATATATATGCAGAAAGGAGAGGAAAAAAAATATACATGAACAGCTTCCTTTGAGAGCCACAGGGGTAACTAACAACTTCTGCAATTGATATTTTTAACATCAGGAAACTGTTCCCTATGGTGAGATCTTCTAGACAGTGAAATCATTTCCCCAGGTGAAACCACGAAAGCTCCCCTCCTCAAAATCCTTAAAATGGGGGGGGGGGGGGGCAGGAGAAGCCAACATAAACAAACCAAAAAAACCAAGAAAGATTAAAAAAAAAATAAAAAAAAAATCAGAGACCCATCATTCACTGGTAGATGCTACTCAATTACCACCTTCAATTTCCAGTTTACTACAGAACAGTAATCACTCATTTTTCATTTTTACATATGTAAACACAAACACTTTCAAGCGAGTCAGCTACTATATGGCATAGCTCCTCCTCAAAAAGCTATTACAGAGCCTTCCCTTCCATAGGTGATTCTGACCTTCATCACACTAAATACAGGTATCTGTAACTTAGTTTTCTCACTGTCATAAAGCAGCAGGTAAAACATCAGCTCACAAATGTAGCAAACATTTTTCTAAGGAAATTCAATTTTTCTAGTTATTTTATTATCCTTATAAACTATACCACAACCAATTTAGGCCAAGGTTTCTGGATCTTTCCCAGCTTGACTTGGAGCACACTGTATATGCTGGGAGCAGGGGGAGGGGCACTGGAAGGGAACCACCATCTGAAACTCATTAATCAATTAGAATTTTTAAGGGCTTACATCAAAATGCGATCTACACTGATAAAGTAAACTTTCATCACAAGAAGCCTTTGTCCTTTACATTATGAATATACGTGTTACAAATGTGTGCAGTACTTCCAGTGGAGGATGGAGAACCTTGGCACAAGAGCTCAGTGATACTTTAGACCCAAAAGGCCCTTGGTCTGAGGCCAGAACAAAATGGAGTTAACCACACTTAAAAATCTGAGCTAATGACTGGAAGCCTAGACATTTGCAAGACTATGCCTAGAAGAAATAATCCTGTTGCCTTGATAATGTCTCCTCTACCAAAAGAAAAGCAAAAAGTCCTTCTCACTCAAACCAAAACAAAGCTTTAAGAATGTTCAATATTGATTTGCTCATAAAATTGTAACTCTTGGAAGCTAAGCCTGATTCCTAACACAGCCCAAAAACTTTTAAGTTGACATCTATTTGCCTGGCTTTTACTGTGTGTTTTTCTGCTTGGCTAAGCAAAATAGCCATTAAAAATGAGTACAAAAAGAAGTTTCGACTTCTACCAGCTAGAAAAGGAAATATATATTTAAACTGATACATCATACAAGGAACACAAGCATGTCTCTTGCTGCAAGTACATTATGCAGGCAGTAGTACAAGCTGACTCTAAATCATCAGCTTTGCTTTTAATCATGAAGTTCTATTCCTAAATCCTGTCCTGAAATTAGTGTGAAGCTTAACTGAGAGGTGTAAAGTGGAGCTGAAGAAGTACTCTGGATAGCAAATGTGCCAATTTAAATAAGCCTGTGGGTAAAATAAACAGAGTGACCAAATAAGTTAATAGCCTAAAGTCAGTGCAAGAAGTTGAGAGTAGTATTGCCTCTTCCTCACCTCACCACCTCCATCTAGGGTTTGGTTGTGGTTCCAACTAGGGCACCACGGTATAATGCTGATCAGATGGCCTACGGTAACATATGATGTTAACTGAGGAACATCAGCTAATTTCCTATTAAATCACAATCCACATCACAAAACCATGCCACTTGGCACCACATCTACTACACAGTGAGGAAACAATTCATAATTTAATACATATGGAAACCAAAGAATACTTTTTGTTGTCCATTTTTAATTTCCAAGTAACATCAGAAGCGTGCTGGAACTGCACTGGGGAACCTGCAGTGAACCCTTCCTGGTGCCCCAGGCACCCTTCTCCCCTAGAAGCTCACAAAACCAGCGGGCTCCACTGACAGCCATCATTGCAGGAAGATAGATAAGGAAGGATAAGCAAGGCAGCAACCTTCACTTCTTACATGAAAGCACTACTGAGTAAGAACAGTCCTCTTACAGTAAAACTCTACCCTCCTGAGATGGGAATCTAAAACCTGAAGAAGCAAGCAACAACCTGAAAGGGCGGATTTCGGTGTGAGAGAGGGTCTCCTCCCGCCGGCCCTTCGGACCCAGCAACCCAAGGGTACGCAGGACAAGCCTGAGATTGAGGAGAGGGATGCACAGACCAAGTAGGAGCCCCCGCGAAAGCCGGGCTGGAAGCGCTCACACCGCCTCGCAGGAGGACCTCCCCCCCCCACCTCTCCCCGAAAGTCCGGCAGCCGCCCCCCGTCTCACCCACCGCGGAGCCCGGCTCTGCGCGGCGCCAGAACGCGTCCGTCCGCCTCGGGACCCCTCTGCTGTAAGGCTAAACTACTAATGGCTTTGCCATCAGTGCTGGAGGCGCTGCTCCCAGATCTGCCCCTCGGGGGGCAGGACCAAGCACCACACGCCACGGGATGGGCCCCAGGAGCCAACCGATCGCAGGGCTCCATCATGAAACCCCGCAGCCTTCAGAAAGCCGTCCCGATACCCGCAACGCGGTGCCCGCCGCTCCCTGGGGAAGTGAAAGGGGTGGGGGAAAGACACAAAAGTACCGACTCCACAGCGCGGAGCCGCCAGGCACTCACCTTCCCGCTCCGCTCCCCAGCCCCTTTCACTTTAACCCTACCGAGCGCCCTCAATTTAAAGGAGCTCGAGCTGCGAGCTCTGCCGGGGCGGGCAGTGTTCAGCTCGGGTCCCGCTCCCGGGGCCGCACTCACCAGCCCACCGCCGCCGCGCTCCCCCGGAGCGGAACAGACGGGCAGCAGCCGCGCTGCCACTCCTCATGCTTCTGTCCGCTCCGAGCGGGGCTCGCCTGGGGAACCCCTGGGTTGTTTTGTGTTGTGGGGTTTTTTTTTTCCTTTTCCTTTTTTTTTTTTTTTTTTCAGAGGGGCGGCAGAGGCAGTTTGCACTGATTCACCCTTGAAATCCTGAGGTATTGTGTTACAGCCCTTGGCAGCAAGCTGGTGCTTGGGTCCGTTTCTCTGTTATTATTATTGTTACTCCCTTTCTAAGACTCCTGATTGTAGAATAAGGAAAAAAGAATAGTAAACGGAGAAAGGAAAAATTCTCATCCAAGATAAAACTGTCTTTTTCTTTGACTAGTTGTCTGGGGATTTTTTTTAACACTTTACAGCACAACTTTGTCACGTTGCACACACACACCCCCCACCCCCCCGACAGCTAAAAGAACAGCTTTGGGAACCCTGATTTATCACATCTATCTCCAAAAAAATTTCATATCACCTTGTAGTGTATTTAAGTAGAGAAGTTCTTCCCTGTGAGGGTGGTGAGGCCCTGGCACAGGTTGCCCGGAGAAGCTGTGGCTGCCCCATCCCTAGCAGTGTTCCAGACCAGGCTGGACAGGGCTTGGAACAACCTGGTCTAGTGGAAGGCGTCCCTGCTGGTATGTTTTGTTGCTGCCCGTGGCAGGGGGCTGGAACAGAATGAGTTTTAAGGTCCGAAAGGATTTTTCCTGTTCTATGACCTAAAAAAGTATGCTGCTCAGAAATTAAGCATTCTTATATTACTTTTTCAGGATGGTGATGGATAGAGGGTTTGCTCCTTCTTGTACATTTGTGTTTCATTTGCCAAATTGACTCTTCAACCCTTTTTCTTTCAGCCATTTTATTCTCACCTTATGTCCTTTCTGTGACATCTCAGTATTTTGTTAAACGCCAGAGATAACCTACTCCAACTGTTTATTCACTTATTCCCTGCACAGCGAAGCCCCTTTCATGAATCCAATAGCGGGAAACAGATGTTCAGACTTCTACTTCTCCTAATGCATGCATGTAGATTGTCTGGTTGAGTTTACTAATGGTATCATGTTAGCACTTTCCAGGAGAGTGCTCCAGTCAAACAGCACACTGATTTTTTTATCTTTCACAGAATATATCCACTTAATTAATTTGTTCTACCCAAAGCACATTATATGTAATTACTCTAAAAGAATTGTTTTAACCTGATTGCTGAAGAGCACATCAAGCTGACCCTTATTTTTTATTTACATTCATTTCTTTTGTACTCTGATCTGCTGGGAAAACTTGATTTGCACAATTAATGCTGGGCTATTTCTCAATAATTGCACTGTAAGCAAATTCCTGTTCTCTGAGTAGCAGATGTTCATTTCTAGCCAATCAGAATACACACATCTTTCCTTCTTTATTGTATTCCATACTCCTATTATGCTGTTTTCTGATGGACTATTAACTGCTGCGATGAGTGCTACTTCAATGAGAGCACTTTATCAGCATGCCAAGGTATTTAACTAGGATGAGCTCTAGCCATGTACTATGTGACTAACAGCACAGAATTAAATGAACTCCTAGTTTTGTTCTTGTTAGCAAAATTCAGATGCCCTGGGCATGGTATTCTTTGGCTCATCCAATTTCTTGGACACTAAGAAAAAAAAAAAAAAGGAGAAAAAAAGCCCTCAGATATCTTAAAAATCCACTGCAGTGAACCAGATGCTGAGCTGATGAGCAGATTCCTGTATACACTTCATTATCTTACACAGGTTTTAGCTGACTTTGAGAAAGATGGTTTTGGTTTGTTTTTTTTTAAATAACGAACAGCAATTTAAATCCAGTTCATGTGTCACCTCAGTATAAGAAGAAGCTTGAGATGAGAAGACCAATTCTGTTACGGTGTCCCCTACACCTAAAAGTCTTGCCCCTTTATAAAGAAGTTAGAATACATTCCCCTAAGCACCAATTACATTTCCATTAAAAGCTTCTCAAAGGTCATGTGTCCTCTTCCAGTTACAAGTTCCCTGCTTAGGAGCAATTCCACACAGGGAGTTAAGCTGAGGTTCTTTGAGCTATCATGTAAAAAAAACCTAGATGTGCATTTGCATATGTACTGGTGGAAAGCTTGTCAGCCCACACCTGGAATGCTGTGTTCAGTTTTGGTCCCCTGCTAAACAAAAAAGACATGGACAGGCTGGGGAGGATCCAGAGAAGAACCACAAAGATGATCCAAGGACTAGGAAGCCACATGAGGAAAAGCTGAGGGAACTGCTTTTGTTCAGCCTAGAGCAAAGAAGACTCATGGGAGACCTTGTAACCATGTTAAAATGGTGGCTACAGAGGAGATGTTTTTACAAGGAGTGACGTGGAACAAACAAGGAGTGATGGGCATAAGTTACTCCTGGGAAGATTCCAGTTGGACACAAGAGGAAAATTTTTCACAATCAGAACAATCAGCTATGGAAAAATAGCTCTTCGGAAGCAGTGGTTTCTCCAGCACTGGACCTTTTCAAGATTCAGTTGGACATCATGCTGGGACATCTTCTCAAGACCGTGATTTTGCCAAGAAAGGCAGGAGCAGATGATCCTTGAGGCCCCTTCCAACCTCGTATTCTGTGACACTAGTATTAGTAGTCTTTGCTTCAATTTCTCTTCCCATTAAATTACCCCCTTTGTTATTGGACTTTGTCTGAGAATATTTTGTTGAGTTTCTGTTTATATTTAACCCAGTTCTGCCTCTGATGTCACCCACAATGAAACTTCCTTTAACAGTAATGAAATCAGATGAGGACTTTTTTATACCTGGTTTATAAGAACTAAATTATTAGCAGTTATTCCAAATCTGAGAGTGCTGAATATAACTACAGATATAGCTTCCAATCTCTTCTTACAGTCCTATGGACTCATCTCAAAGTCTTCATAACTTCATCATATCTGCATTGAAACTTTCCCACACCAGTCTATACTTCTCAGCAACATAATCATAATATTGTACTGATGGGAGGGGGGGGGAAGTATTTCAACAGGCTTGCTAGTGATCAGATACATCTAAATGAAAATGCTAAGCTAACCCAGCAGCAAATATGTGGCATATAGAGGTATTGCTGTACAGAGGGATCTATGTGAGTCAAATGTCTTCCTTCCTTACTGGCTATCTATCTAGTGAAATACAACAATTTCATAGAACTTAGACACCGGAACAACTTCTGTAGTCCAATTTAGGATCCTGTATCCATGTCAAAATCCTATAAAGCAGCAGAGTCTTTGGCCATCTCAAGTTCAGCTCTACTTTTCTCACCTTGCTCTTTCCATGAAGTATAAAAAAGGCAGATAATTAATTCTAACCTATTTGAAGTAACGCACTTTCACAAAACACACAATTTGTAATAAACTTGCCTCTGTAACAACAAAAATTGCACATTTTGTGAATGTGCCTTATTTCAAATAGATTGTAAAGGGAGAGACACACACTGGTTCTTCTAAGCAGAAAGCAGGCGCTCACTTAGGTTTCCAAGTTTGATGTTCTTTCCGTACCAACTTCACATAGTTCTCCTTGCCCTTGTCCCTGTGTTTTCAACATGGCTTTTCAGCCACCCCTACAGCTTTATGCATCAACATTTCAAATGATTTTTCCTCAGAAGCTGTTGTTGAGATACTACGTCTATTGCTATTCTTTTCCAGTTTTTTTTTTTCTCTGAAACACTCAGTTCATACAGTCAATCTTATACCTTAGGGAATGCTTTCAGTCCAACATTCCTTTTCATTCTTCTATTAAAATGGCATCACTGAAACGTTCCTAATGGAAAGAACACCATTCCCTCTGCACTATATTATATTGCCAAATGAAACAGGGTGAATGCCAGCTCATTTAATAAATTATTTCTGTCTCTTGGGGGTTGGGAGATTCAGTTCTTTTTCCCAGCCCTGCAAATTCATCTGTTGTATGAGTTTTATCAATTCACTATTTCATTTTTCCCACCTGTAAAATAGGCATATTCATAAAAACCCTCTTGTAAAGTAGTCTGATGTTAATGAACAGTGAGAACTGTATAAAGATGGGCTCAACTTATTAATTCAATTTGTAGAAGAGTCCTGCACACATTTCCCTTCTCTTTCCTTCTTCCTTATCTCACAAACCACATACCTAGTAATATGTTATTAGAGAAGGGAAGTACAGTGATTTGGGAATCATCTTGGCTCTAATTATCACTTGCTGTCACAACCAAACAAGAAATCTGTATGTGATCTTGAGAAAGTTACTTAATCTTTTGGATGTGTCAGACTTACAATCTACAAGACAATTATTAAGTAGATCCCATGGGGGTTGTAAGGTAGGGGACACCTTTTCAACATTTTGATGTCACAGACTGAGAGTTCAACGCAGATGATAACCATTGCTTTTTTAATATATTACCTCTTGCTGTGAAGAAGTTGCTCAATTCCAGTAATCTCTGTGACATTATTCTTCATGTAAGGGCATGTTGTTGAATGGCAGTTTCCTTCAGAAGAATCTCCAGTTCACAGCATTACAATATCAAATGTGATAGAGGTATTTATAATTGCTGACCAAAACCAAGTGCTTATATTTTTAGTATGTTTCTTTCAGACGAAAAATGCTTTCTTAAGTCTGTACATTTTTCGTTACCATTTTGCACACGTTACTTCAGCACCTGCAAGCACAGATTATCCTTGCCTAGCTGATCTTTCTTTCCACTGGGAATAATTATTTATCCTTGCCATTAACTATACCAATGTCAAAATAAGGAGGTGGTTTTGTTCAACAGGTTTCTTGCTCAGAATAAAAGCAAAGTATCATTGCCAAGTGCACACTGGTTTTCCTCTAGGGAGGAGCCTGACATATCTCTGTTTATGCTGCAGACTATGCCTTGGGCATGTTTTCCTAATTGGGGCTGGCCGAAACTGTTCTGCTTTCCTGCTGCCTGTCATAGGCTGAATTACAAACAACAGGGAGACCGGTTACCAGCTCTCTTCATTAATGACACGTGTTGCTGAAACACATTGAGAGAATTTGAGCAAGATCAAATTTCAGACCAGCCTTTAAACCAGATGCCCCAAAAACAATAATGAGAAACCTAGAGATAGCTTGTTTTTCTGGTTTTTGTTTGTTTTGTTTTTTTTTTTTCTGGTTTGGGTTTGTTTTTTTTTTTTGGGGGGGGTTGGTTGGTTTGTTTTTGTTTGTGTTTTTTGGGCTGTTTTTTGGGGGGGAGGGGGTTAACCTTGTGAACATTATACCCATGCTTGCAAATAAGTCCAGGGTCAGAATTTCAGTATTAAATATTATTTAGTGTGATCTTAATTAATACATTGTTTTTTCTTCAACCATCACAAGTCCAAAGAGCCCACAGAATAATAAAAAAATCAAGAAATAATGCAACAAATGTGGAAAAAAGAAAACCCACTTGTGCAAAATATCATGGACCTGGTAAATGAGAATAAAGAACAAAGTAGGCCAAACAGATGAGTTATCTAAAGGATATGATAGCAGGAGATACTCAATTGCTGGTAATTCCAGATGGAATTCACTACTAAATACTGTACTGTGTATCTGTGGCCCTCAGGTTTCATTTGACAAAAAACAAGATGGGAAAGACAGTAATTTGAAACTCTTCAGTCTTAATATATGCAAGTGCTAGGGTCTAAATCCATCCAAAGGATCTCTCCGTTTCCATCCCAGTAGTTATGCATGTGATGTTTTGATCTGTAGGAAAAAAATGTACACAAACATATACAGTGATCTACCAAGACATAACTGGTGATACACATCATCTACTGTAACATTCACGAAGGCTTACTGGATAAAAATTCTGACTTTCAAAGGGTAACTTTAATTTTCATTACTCTAATAATAAACCCCAGATTATTAACCTAATAATAAGTATGGTAGAACACATGATCCTATTTTTTAGTGACAAACTGAGTTCACTGGCTGCTTCTTCATGAAATGCTATAAAAGGCAGAGATTGGGAGAAATGCTGATAAAGCCAGGAGATTTTCACTGCTGTGGAAGTGGAGCAGACACAAAGAATGCCAGGCCCACAATGTGTAAATTGGGAGGGTTGGGGGGGGGGGGGGGGGGGTGATGGTGGGGAGAGTCTGGAATATCTCTCCCTGAAAAGACAGTGAAAAATAAAATCTAACAAAGACTCACAGTTTTGCAGAGTTCAACAAAACTATCCCCAGGGATTTGGAACAATTCCATGGATTTCACAGAACATGGCAGTAATTTCTATACAGACCAGTTACAACTGACTGGGTATGTTCAGAGAGCTGTTAAGAACTGGGCCACTGAATCACTCTGGGAACAAATATAATGGGAAATCCATGACCAGGTCTGATGGATTCAACTTCATGTTTATGTCCATTAATATTATAACTAGAGGAACAATTGGAACAGGACTTAAGACACTGTTTGTATTTTCCGAACTAAAACAACATGTAAGGAAATAATGAAATAACATCCATATTGTTATTTTTGACCAATATCTTTGTCAGTACTTCCCAACAAGCTAGTTAATTAAAATTACCTGAGATAGTGATGCATTAGCCATAGTAGCAAGCTAGGCAGAATGCATCTATTTGCAGAACAAATTACCTAGACCCAATGTGCTGTGTATAACTTGAACCTTACATGTTTAGTATTAAGCCTAAATACACATGTTGAAATCATTCCCATCTGAAAACTTTTCCAAAACTGTAAAAGAAAAGGACTTGGAAACCAGGAAGCACAAAATGCTATTAGAAACAGTTATATAGCCAGAGAAGCAAACAACAAAACATGTAATGTAAGCAAAAGGAGAAACAAATAGTTTCCATCTGGCTATCAACCCATTCTCAGCCTACTGTCTGAGGAACCACTGCATCCTACCAGGCAGTCTCTACATTTCCAGTTCTTTGTCTTCCGCAGTTCTTCCCAAACCAGCAAGAGAAAGGGTGATTTTGAACCAAGCCATGTATCTCCACCTTGTCAACAGGACAGGGACTGACAAGGCCCTGCCTTCTTTTCCAAGTCTTAATAGATTGTCAGGGAAGAAGAGTTCAAACCAGTGCATATCTATTCAAACTAATGAGAGAAGGTTCCAAATATTTAAATGGAAAGCTGGAAAGTGCCTTACTTGAAGTCAAATCTCCCAAATTCTCTGCTTAAAGGTTTGTTGATGTAGAAGTAACCCTCCTTCCTCAATATTACTACAGAATTAAAATACTTTTTGAAAAATCTTTTGAACAAATGTTTCACTTTTTAAATCTTTAAAATATTTTAATTTAAAATTTTCAGTTAAAGGTTAAGTCAAAAATATTAACCAAAACATAACTGTTTTACCTGAACTAACATTTTGATTTCTTCCAAGTCATTTCATTTGATAACTTCATTCAGTATAAAATTCCAGCTCCTCATTCCAAGTGAAATCACTGTTTGCTACCTTTGGTAGCAAAGACAAAGAAAATAGAAGCCAATTTAATTTTGAGATTAAAAGAATGACTCAGATTACCCCTATGGAAATGCTCTGGAGTATTCTCTTGGATCAATTATTTCTATACTGTAGTTCTTAACATCTGTCCACTAGGTCTGCAGTATTCAGGTGAGTTGCACCCCAATTCTAAACTGTTAAACATGTCAGCTTCAATCATGAATAATGCCAGATGCACAGAACACTTGTTCTAGGTGAATGAGGAGCCCTAACTTGGACACAAGCATCTCCGGTAATACACAAGTTTTCAAGAGCTCTTAAGACTCTCAAGCATCTGGTTCCCATTGATTTGCTGTTGTGGCAAGGTGCCTGACTCCCTTAGGTGGTTTAGAACAGTCAATCATAGGCAAGCTTTGTCTGGAAGACAAAGTTTCTAAGAACTATTAGATCCAACTCTTCCTACAAAAAGCAAGGGAGCCGATCCTTACGAATCTTAAATTATCAGTTAACAGAACTTCACACTCTTTCTGGTGTTGATGAGCATCAGCATTTCATAAGAACAAGAAAAACAGACACAAGAAAAATTTCATTGTTTCATGAGTGTTGCAGAATGGCTCTAAGAGCAAGGCCATGGAGCCTTCGAGGCCTGTGCGAGCAAGGCAAGGGGTAGGCCCCACAGGTAACCGGATACCGGAGGTGGGAGGAGAATGTGGAGGAAGCTCTGTGGATCTAACCAATACTGTTGTGCCTAGGAGGCATGAATAAATATCATGCCTATATAAGTGAACTGCGTCACAGATAAAGTAGAAGTTTGCTTATCACCCATATTGGGTTGGCCTGTCTTGCTTCTCCTCGCCGCTTACACATGAGTGCTGTTTTCTTCATGCAGAGTATAAAATTCATTCATTAGAAAGTAATTAGTGCTTGATGAGGTTAAAAATGTAATTCTCTCAAATGAAGAGAAACTATTGTAATATCAAGAAATATGAGGACACTCATAGCAGTGGTTTAAACTAAGAATGGTTGTTTTGCTGCTTTCATTAGAACAAATTGAATTAATAAGATTTTGATTATTTCCAGGTTTACTACTGGGTGATTGATACCGTTTCCTTAATAAAAAAGGGATCTTTAATAAAGACCTCCCTTTTAGGCTTATTCTTTAATTCTAGGAATTCATCTTCACTTATCACCTTCATCCCATCCACAGCTATGAACTACACAGCAATTTTTTTCTGCTGGCTTTTTGGTTTATGCAAATATCCTTTGTGCTAGAATCTCTGCCACTTTTTTAAAAAAACCAAACAACTCATTCTTTTCTGCAGATACAATTCATTAATTTAGCACTGCTAATTCCTTGTCTTTGAGAAAGCTAATGGCAAAGTCTCTGGATCAGCTATAGAATCATAGAATCATAGAATAGTTAGGGTTGGAAAAGACCTCAAGATCATCAAGTTCCAACCCCCCCACCATGGGCAGGGACACCTCACACTAAAGCATGCCACGCAAGGCTTCGTCCAACCTGGCCTTGAACACTGCCAGGGATGGAGCATTCACAACCTCCCTGGGCAACCCATTCCAGTGCCTCACCACCCTAACAGGAAAGAATTTCCTCCTTATATCCAACCTAAACTTCCCCTGTTTAAGTTTTAACCTGTTACCCCTTGTCCTATCACTACAGTCCCTAATGAAGAGTCCCTCCCCAGCATCTCTATAGGCCCCCTTCAGATACTGGAAGGCTGCTATGAGGTCTCTACGTAGCCTTCTCTTCTCCAGGCTGAACAGCCCCAACTTTCTCAGCCTAGAACTACATGAAGCATGAACTACAATGTTCCAACACATGTAATTACCTGTATGGTGATGCTTTTTGGATCTACACAAAGGCTCTAACCTCTGCCATTGCACAAATGCTTAAGTGCAGCTCAGCACTGGACCACAAACCAAGTCAGAAAACCAAAATAATATGGAATTAATCTGAAATATCCAAATCCTAACTGCTGTGGAAATGCGCAACACCAGATCAAAGTGGTTTAGTTTCTGGGCCCTTTTACCAATTAAATACCTGTATTTTTAGTAAAATGTGGGAAAAATTAAAGAACACCATTAAGTTAAAAAATCTGGAACTAGGAAAAAAAGTTAAGCCTGCGTTTATTTAGTCTGCCTGCTCTGCAGAATACATCAATATTAGGACGATATAATAGGGGAATAATTTCTGAGATATGAAGAGCTTTCCATCAGGAAGGTTCTGACAAAACCTGCCAGGGGCATTTCCCAGAGACAGGCACACAACCAAGTGGCCAGCAATAGAAACTGAAATGGTTTTACTCTGCTACTGATCCTATAAGCATCAGTATCAGTTTTACTGATTTGCTTTCAGAGGATATTATGAGCATAGATAACAGAAACTAGTATTCCTTAATATGCGTTTAGCTAAACAAACAAATCATTAATCTTTTCTTAAATAGGAAGAAATATCCCTTCAAAGTTTTGCATTAACATTTATTGGATCCAGCCATTTATATGATTTTTTTTTTTTTCTGCATGGAATGGCCTTCTTTATGGAGAAAAATAAAATATTTTAATCATTAATGAGGTTAACATATAACCCCCATTCACTTAAGTAATGCTTCTTACCATTCCACTATCCCATATTTGCTTCACAGTGAAAGGGATATTAATATGGAAAATTCAATATCTTTGTAAATATTAACCAGTGAGCTTCTTAGCAAAGACTGAAAAAAATTTATGTATATATTCTGTCGTTTCCATTTCCTTGGCTTTATTGTTTTTATGTAAATTCTCCCAGGACATTTCAGGTTATATGTCTGGAAGCCCCAGCCACTCAGCAGAGGAAGGGTTGAGAGAATAATGAGAAAAGTGCTGGAAGAATTCACATAAAAGCTTTGGAGACATGAAAATGGAAACAACAGATACTTAAAAGCCTTATTGCTCAAGAAAAAGAAATATCTATCCAGCATGTGCATGTGTGTGCTTTAACACAGCTATCTTTGCATACATGGACAGCTATTATTCTTAAGACACTGTACAGAGCTATGAAGGAGTGATATTAGTGTATCTGATAATATGTTCTCGGGACATTAGGGCAATGAAAGTAAGATAATCCAAGTGACTTACAAGAACCCAGACATATGTATAAATAGCTCTATACATAGTTGTCTTGCGCTGAGTTTTATATATATATATTTATGTAAGTGAAAAATAGAACCAATTCCAACATGAAAGTGTGTTTATAATATCTCCCTGTACTCTTGTGAATGACAACAATCGTAAATACACAGAATTTAGGAGTAGGAAAGAATTTTTAGTTGCTATCCTTACATGTACATATTCCCCCCACCCACCCAATACTTTTCAAGACACTTAATTGTTTAATACTAAACCCATGATATAGACTAAGCTTAGTCCTAGTAGTATGCTTGACTTCCTACAAGTACCATAGCATTACATATCAACATGACGTTATCCAGGGATTATTAAGGGATTCTGATAAGATGGGATCTGAAACAGATAGCTCATTAAGACACTTCTTAACAGGTACCCTAAAAGGGTGGGTGGGTTCAAACTGCCACAGAAGGCTGAATTTGTGGACTTCAAATAATAGAAGTACTTTGCATGAGTAACTAAGCGTTTTCTTGGCTTAAAGAAAAGAATCCCAGAAAAGGGTATGTAGACAAATACTCTTACCAGTACATGCTGTGATTTATCAAACCCACCACCAAAAAACAGCAAGTTAAACCCCTCTAGAAGGTATCACAAACAACAGCAAGT
Organism: Pezoporus flaviventris; assembly: GCF_033815535.1. Classification (NCBI taxonomy): domain Eukaryota; kingdom Metazoa; phylum Chordata; class Aves; order Psittaciformes; family Psittacidae; genus Pezoporus; species Pezoporus flaviventris. The sequence goes on along the minus strand of NW_026892691.1, from coordinate 513,756 downwards.
GATCAAATCACACAGCTTAATACCTTTCCATTCATCACCTGAGTGATGTTAAGTGACTGTCTGCATGCTCTTATCCTACAGCAAACACAACCTAAAATGCAATAGCTCAAGCAATCTTAAGCTAAAACTGGTTATAGCTCATACACACTTAACTGCAACTGGTTTTGGAGTGCACACGTGATGCACTTATCTAGCAAGAGGCAACTGTGTAAATATCTACTAACTTCACCACTTCTAATCAACTATTAACAGAAGTAGGTGGCACAATTTGCCACTCAATTTTATTTAAAGTATTCAAGAGCTATACTCTAGCTTTGTAAAGTGTAGTCCTGACTCATAGTGTTAAAATAAAAATGCGGTTAGGCAGCGAAGTCTATCTGTTTATAACAACTTCCCCAAAATTCAGTTTTGGTATAGCTAGACATAATTCCTGGAGTGTTTTTTTAGGTTCTCAGTAATGACCTACAGGACTCATTTCAACACACTGTTTTTCAAACAATTTTCACTCTAGCACATTATAAAACTGCTGCTTAGTCACTGCATTGGTTATTGAAATCACAGGTCTAGCTCATCACAACTGGGCATTGCTACTAACATGGTGATAGGCTACAGTCAGCCTTTGTAGAACTTCCGGTGCTATCCTAACTGGAGCACACAGAGGATTCAGGAGAAATTTGCCCTGCGGAGAAGGACTTGGGTGTGTTGGCCGATGACAAACTTAACATGAGCCAGCAGTGTGCACTCGCAGCCCAGAAAGCCAACCGTATCCTAGGCTGCATGAAAAGGAATGTGACCAGCAGGTCAAAGGAGGTGGTCCTGCCCCTCTACTCTGCTCTTGTGAGACCTGTTCTGGTGTCCTCAACATAAAAAGGACATGGAACTGTTGGAACAAGTCCAGAGGAGGGCCATGAGGATGATCAGGGGACTGGAGCACCTCTTGTGTGAAGACAGGCTGATAAAGCTGGGGCTGTTCAGCCTGGAGAAGAGAAGGCTGCGTGGAGATCTCATAGCAGCCTTCCAGTATCTGAAGGGGGCCTATAGGGATGCTGGGGAGGGACTGTAGTGATAGGACAAGGGGTAACAGGTTAAAACAAACAGGGGAAGTTTAGATTGGATATAAGGAAGAAGTTCTTTCCTGTAAGGGTGGTGAGGCACTCGAACGGGTTGCCCAAGGAAGTTGTGAATGCTCCATCCCTGGCAGTGTTCAAGGCCAGGTTGGACATGGGTGACATGGTTTAGTGTGAGGTGTCCCTGCCCATGGCAGGGGGGTTGGGACTAGATGATCTTAAGGTCCTTTCCAACCCTAACTATTCTATGATTCTATGAAATCCTCCCACAAATACATTTCTTGTACAGTCTGTGACCCACACTGATGTACAAACTGGTAGATTCGATACCTTTATTATGCAATTTGATCTGTTCTCATTCCAAAAGCCCACTACAGCCTTGCTAGTTTTTAAACTATGAGAGATTACATTGACAAAAAGTTTTAAGAGCCTCACCATAAGTTATGGAAGGGGTAATACAGTCCGACAGGTCCTGGCTTGACTAATTACCCATCTTCCACAAAGTCTGGTACAGAAGCGGGAAGAAATTCTACAAGAATGGTCCACAAGTTCAGAGTCTTCAACATACATAATATACAGTACAATAAGTGTGGCAACTTTATGCCTAGCATACAATTTGAGGCAGCTAAACAAACCTCCTTAAAGTTGAAAAGTGAGCATTAGTGCTAGAAACCTAGCAGATGATCAAACATGTCTCTCAATGTATTCATTTTTGTAATTTGAAATAACACCTCCTACCTAAGAAAACACCATTCTGGAGTTTTGTAATACTAGAGACTGAGTAGACAACATCCTAAATGTCTATTAAGGTGAAATACCATGTTACAGCCAATACAGCTTCTGAGAGGAAGGAAAATACAATGGAATCCAGACTTCTGGCTACTTTGACAAGTTTTGCTTCAGAACTTATATTCCCTGCCAGGGTGAATTTTACTGGCTCCATAACTAGAGTGAAGAAACTCACTAGGTTCCATAAAACTTTGTATGAATCTTTTACTTGACTTCTCAGCTTAGATAAAACAGTGCAGTAATTCATACTAAATGCAGGGCTTGCGAAACCGCTCTGCAGTGCTTCACTGAAAAGTAAGTTTGTTTTCATGGAGCTGTGGAAATGACTTCCCAGATACCGTGTCTAACAGGCCTTTTCCATACTTGCTCAACAACTTTCTTTGCCACTTATCTTATCAATCAAAAGCTCAAATGAGAAATATTTGCTACAGCTTAACACAATGACAGATGAATACTCTCACATTCTCTTTTCTTATTTTAATGCTTATTTCAGAGATTGAAATAAAAATCAGACTTCATTGAGAATAAATAAACACCCTCTGCAACAAAGCAAACAGAACCAAAACCCACAACACAAAAAACACTGTACTCCCATTCACACTCTCAGAGCTACTTGTAAGAAGCACATAGAACAGAGCTTAAACAATACAGTTGCAATTATAAATCTATGCTCTAGCCTATCATACAAAATATGCCATTTTCTCTTCTGCTTTCTTCTTTGCTTTTAATTCAGACAAAACAAAGAGATGACTCTTCAGACTATGTAATCAAGTAATCAGTCTTCAAAATACCTGAAAAATGCTACTTCAAAATATTTCCCCATCCTCCATAGCATAAAGTCTCACGCACTCATACATACAATCTATATAACTTTTTTTTATGATATCTTCATAGGTTCCACTTCTTGTTATGAAAAAAAAATAAAGAAACTACATAGTTTACATGGAATGAAATACACATCCAAACACCTAGAACAGCAGGGAAATAGTAAAAGACTCACTAATAAAGGAAGCAAACTCATATACCTCATATACCCCTAGCAAGAGCTAGAAATGGACTTTTAAGGTTTTTCTTATAAAGCAGTCAATTTAAGTAGAAAACACAAAGCTACCTGAAAATCCACTCACCATTCTATCCCCACCATCTCTATGCTCTTACTGTGTCTCCCCGGAGCCTGACCCAACCTTTCCCATCCCTTTCCCCAGCATTAACTCTCTCCCTCACCTCCTCAATCTTGCTCAGTATTTACCTCCTAAATATCTCCCCACTATCCTATAGATGTTCCTCAGATACAAAACCAACTCTGTACAAACACTTTTAAACAATGCCTAGACAACTCAGCATAACTATTGGGTACCAAGAGACTTAACATAAGTAGATAGTAACTACAAAATACAAATTCTTAGCAGTCTTGCTGTTCATAACAAGAAACATACAGCTACACAAGCTACTGCTTAACTAAAACTAAGACTGCTCACACAAAAAAGAGTACTAATATCTAAAGGCTCCATGAAAATAAGTCCCTTGTGAGGGAAAACAAAAACAAAAAACCCCAACCCAACCCAACCAACCAAACAAACAAAAACACCCAAAACCCCACAAAAACAAAACAAGCCAACCAAACAACCAAAACCACCACCAAACCACATTTCTTCAATTTAATTTGATTATTACATGGCACCACTCTCAGCAGATCAGTCAACAGATAAATAGATTTCAGTCTTGCAGTGGAAGGTTCTGAAGTGCCTTTTGAGAGTGGCTAGGCTCCTAATTAAGGATACAAAACTCAGTGTGGAAATTTCCTCAATGTTGAGCATGAAAAAAAAATTAATGTTTTTAAGTGTTACTGTTTTGTAAAAATTCATATGAAACAGAATTGTCTCAGTATTATCCTTATTACTTTAGTTTCTTGAATTTGTCTTCTAATGCTTCTAATGCAAATTTGTCTTCTAGTGCAGAACTCTGCTGATTCTCCAGGTTAGGCTCTGTTTTCATTTTATGTCTCTCCATTATGACTGGAGATTCCAAATGCAACTTCAATATTTAGAAATACATTTGCATGAACCATTTATTACAGAGATATCAAACTCTACCTCTGTGAGAAAAAGTGCTGATATTTAGACTTTTCACCCTAATTTGAGACAGAACTGAACGCTGAAATAATCAGAGTTTTTCACAGAACAGAAATTCAGTTTTTCAGGCAAGTCTGCAGAGATCCATTAGAACACACAAGCCATCTCCCTTCACATGCAAGAGTATTCCATATACCATACTACCCAGTGTTTCTTCTAGTCTGGTTAGATTTCTGCAACTTGGTTTTGTGAGTTTCCTGGTGCTGCAAATGAGATTATTTCATTTATTTCAAGTGGAACATACAGAGACATTCACAGGATATAAACCCATATACTTTATCCAATAAAGAAAAGAACACTAATGTGGAAGACTTCTTGTGAGAAGTTTTCTGGTGTACAGGGAAATTTCTTCTCTTTATGACTTGAAGCATATACTCCAGAAATATTCCTCACTAAAATAGAACTGAACTGGTTTTTTTTTTCCTTTATGCTACTGAACACAAGAGATGCTGGATTAAACATAACTGAGAGGCCAAAGTACGTAATATGTAATCACACTTTGAGCAACCTGGTCTAGTGGAAGGTGTCCCTGCCCATGGCAGGGGGTTCGAACTGGATGAGCTTTAAAGTCCTTTCCAACTCCAACCATTCTGTGATTCTATGTTCCAACCACCTCATGTTTCTGTCACTTATGTGTGTAAGTAACATGTCCCAAAGTGTTGCACGCAACTGCATGCAACTGAAAAGTTTGCATGTTCTATCTTCTCTTCAATATGTATTAGCTTATAATATGCTTTAGAATATATGGGGACAAGGCAGGTAATAGGTAATTTGTTAACAATACAATAAATTTCTAGCCACTTGTAGCCAATTTCATGTTTATCATTCCAGAAATATTTAATAGAAATGTTGAAAGAGATTTTTTTCAAGAGGAACACATTCATTATTTGAATGATACCTGGAAATATGAATCTGCAGCCATGGAGAGGTTATTACAAGCTCCATAGACCAGAAGGGCACAGAACACTACTGCACACCTAGCCCAGTGCAGCCCAGTTCAGATGACTGCCTCCTCCCTTGGGCACTGCTGCAGCCCAGCTCCAGGCCCAGCGATACTGCAGGGGCTCACTGGGTCTCTCTGCTCCCTCTGTACCCGTGGAGTGTCCAAGTTTATAACCCGGGGGCTTTTGGAGTCCCAGAGGGGCAGGCAGCAGCTCCCAGAGGCCATGCTGCCCCCTCATACCCTCAGGAGCACAGAGGGCACCTGTGTAAGGTTCTAGAAGCCCCGCTGCCTGTTGCCTACTGTGGGGGAGTGCTGTGCATAGCAGGGTTGTCACGGGGATGAGGAAGGACACAAAGGACCCATCTCCCAGGCGAGCAGAAGCCCTGGACTTAATGGACATGAGAGAAGCAGCCGGGAACAGTCACTCCAACAGGTAGGCCACCTCCTGTGAGCTACACACAATACCAATAGCTCACAGTGTAAAACTGTTCTTCAGCTGGCAGACGCAGGAAAGGGAGAAGGGGTGTCCTTTCCTGGCTGTAGACAGAAGTAGTTATGGTGCATGTCTGCCATGATGTCTGTGTGGTAAACCCTGTATGTGTCAGCGCCCAGAAGGCCCTGGTGGATGTTAGCCATTGTATCTACATCAACCAGAGTACTAGAACAGGTAGAGGGGGAGGTCAGGTACCCTGAGAAACTGTTAATGAACGTCAGGAGGGTGAGCCCAGCTGTGTGGGCATAGTGGGATTGTGCCATGGCAGGGTGCTGAGCTGGGGGCAGTACTGGGGGGCAACCCAGTGCCAGAAGATGCTCTGTCATGGCTGCCTTCCGGAGACAGGGCATACCACAGAAAGCAGGAAATGTCCCCAAAATGTAGGGCAGGGGATGTTTGCTCCTGGAGTTGTGGGCTTTTTAAGGGGCATTTACAGATATCATTCTAAAGTTTATTCTAAGGCTCTTAGCGGTTTTGTTTGACTTTTTTAACTTAGTCCTACCTCGTTTTTAACGCTTTAATTCGGTTCAACTTTCCAGTTTTTCGCTGAGGGCTTAGAGCGGTTAAGGTCTCCTTTAACCGAGACTCAAACCGCATCAGATTGACATCTGAGTGAGCCAATAGAGTTACAAATGTCCTCCCTCTCCGGCTCGGATTGGCCCCAGTTCCGGGGGGAGGCAGGACCTCTGCTCAAACGGTTGGCGCGAGGGCTGTTCGGCTTGCTCGCTATGGAGGCTGTACTGGAGCAGGTGGAGCAGCTGCCCGCACTCCTGGCCGGCTCCCGCTCCGCGCTGGTGCGGGACTGGGACTCCCTGACCTTGGCCCGAGCTCTAGAGTGGGCCCGGTATTTCCAGCATGTCCACGATCGCTTCCGCACCCGGCCTCGGCTCCGGGAGGTCCTCGGGCGGCGGCTGCGGCGGGCTCAGCCGAGCCCTCCGCTCGGCTTCCCGCACCTGGGCCGCTGCCCACAGCTGCTGGGCCTGGCGCTGCTGGAGAACCGCGCTCTGCCGCCCACCGCCTGCCGTTGCCTGCTCCATAGCTTGCTGCAGCTTCCCGGCGGGGAGGCCGGCCCGGAGCCCCACAGCCTGGCACTCCTCGCCCGCCGGAAAGCCGCCTCCCGGTTGCTGGCGCTGCCCAGCGGCCCGCCGCGGCCCCCGGCAGATACGGAAGCGCAGCTGCAAGCAGAGGCGCAGCTACTGCTTGGCTGGCTGCGGGAGGAGAGGCAGGAGACCGAGCCAGCTGGGGAGTCCGCGAGGCCGCCGCGTTGGCTGTCAGCTGTGCTGGAGCAGCTCCCCATGCTACGGGCCTTCGAAGTGGTGGCGGCAGCGCTGCTGGGGCAGGGCAACGGCGCTGACCAGGGTGGAGACGGGGATCAGGCTGGGAACAGCCTAGAAGGAAACTGGGCGAGTGCCATAGGAGACAAGTGCGTTGCCGGACCCCTGCTTTCCTGGCTGCTGGGGAACCAGGAGAGGTTCTCTGCCTTCTGCCTTTTCCTCCCAGGATCCCTTCTTGCTTCCCTAGCTGGTCACTATTCCCAGTTAAGCAGACCTTATTTGGACCTCTTAACCGGCTGCGGAAGCCATTTGCTCTATGACCCCTTGCAGGGACGGTGGGTTATAAATTGGCCTAACAAAGCTGCTTTGTCCTGGGAACAGTTGAGGGAGCGCTTCACCTGCCTTTGTCAGGGATCTGCAGTACTCAAGGGACAGACACAGGCTGCTGTGAAACTCCTGAAAGCACAAGATGGGGACTTTCAAGTCCGTGGCCTAAGTGTGTGGACTGACTTACTTATGGAAATAGAGGAATGTCTGAGAAAAGATGCAGAATGCTAATGCCTGAATGCAAAAGCAACATGAACACTTCCAAGATTCAGGAAGTCTGCTTAACTTTGTTTAATATGAAACACAAGAAAACTGTACCTCTTAATGGGTTGAAAGCCAAGCATTGTTGTGACTGCTGATCTTGCGTTCCTGACTTCATGTGAACTCTCTCGGGGAAGCTTGGTACTTTCTTGTAATTCTGCTGTTAATTCTGGTCACCGCAGGAAATGTCTTCAGTACTTGCTGTTCACCTAATAAAATGAAAATGCTTTCCTTTTCCTATATTGAAGAGTTTTCTGTTTAGAATATAGTTGAGATATGGTCGTAGTTGTCCCTAGCTGATGGAGGCTGACTAAAATCTCGAAGGTGGAGTTTGAAATGTGAAAACCCCTAATTAAGGGTTAATTTAGTTGTGGTTGTCTTCATTGGGCTGTCTGCTGTGGTGGCTGCTTTCATGCTTCTTTAGCTCTTGCATTTGACTTAGCCCCTTGGTGTAAGTGCAGGTGAGAAGGAGTCAACTGGAAAGCTTATTGAAAAGTTAAAGTTAGATTTTAGTTGTTGCTATATTATATGACAATATGCAAGTATTTCCTAAGAAAGCTGCTGGAAAATGTAGGGTATTCTCTGTGGTTTTCTTCCGTTTTCCATAGCCTGTTACAATACTTTAGGTTTTTTTTTGTGTTGCAGAAAAGTGAGTGGACAGCAAACTTTATTTTTTTTTCATTCTTTTATGTTTAATCAGTTTCTGTGAACAGAGCTTGATCAGGGTAGTTTCCATGTTATCTTAATTTAAAAGGAGTGTTGTAATGCAGAGGTAACGTGTTCATGTGTCTTTAGCTCTGTATGAACAAAACCACACAGTGTGATAAAAGAATAGTTGAGGAAGATGGGGGAAATGTATGTAAATATTGCAAAAAGTCTTAATTAATCTTTTGTGTGGAGTACCTGTCAGATTTCCTGTGGCCCACATTCCTTTAGTTTCAAGATCAGTTGAGATATCTTCTGTTCCTGAAGTTCCTTTAAGAGGGGTTAAAAGGTGCTTTGCTTCTGCTTAGAAACTTAAAAAAGCAAATGACATTGAAAAGTATAAACTGGATTGAAGCTCATTAGAATAGCCTGTACTGTAACATAAAATAGTATATACAGCAATGGCAGGTATTTCTGCAAAACTAGAGTGGGAAGAATTTTGTGATTTTTTTGAATGGAAACAATTAGTATAAGGGGATGAACATTGTTTATCTGGGAGAAGGCCAATTCTAACATGTATGGAAATAATTAAAGTCATAAATAAGTTCTTATTCTTTCCCCTCTTCTAAAACAAAAGAGATACTCAAGGGTAACGCTTTAGATAGAAGAACATGCTGCTAATCTCCCATCAAAAATATGGCTGTTTGCTTTGGATTCCTTGCTACATCATGTCAGTTGAGGTGATGAAGTTACAGAGCTCTGCAGATGAACTCATTCTAAAAGCTACAGCTGTCAGTTGTCTTGCTCTTTCTTAAACAGGGTTGTCCCCCCCTCTGCAGCTTGTGGTGGTCAGCCTTAAAAAACAGCACTGTGGCAGTAGACCTCAGGATTGAGTCAGTATTTTTGTGGTATCAGAAGAAATATGAATGCTGTCTATAGGTGTTGAAAACTGCCCTGAAGTATAAAGCATGAAGTTTGAATTTGGGTTGTCTAGCCATGGTTCCCTGCGTTAGTTTTGGCATTTGGTATGGAAACTCTGCATTTGAGCTTGCTCTTAATGCTTTTAACAGGCATAAGATTTTCTGTCTCAGAATACTTTTTGCTATCAGAGGTTCCTGGTGGATGATATACCCAAAGGCACTAGTCAAAATCATTCCCTTCTCCCTGGCTGTGTTAAGATTGAATTTCAAATATTGCAGTAATATTACAAATGTTACAGTAACAGAACAAACCTTATCAGTGCTCCTTCTTCTTTGTGGGGATCTAATGGGGAAAACTGGGTAGAAGCTGCTGGCATTCCTTCTCCTAGTAAGGGATAATTCATCACAACTCTGTAAAAACTTACTTTTCCCAGGTACTTGAGTGTCTGTGACAAATTACAATGAGAGCTAAACCTTGGTTTTGCTTGTCAGGCTAGATAGGTTTCCTAATGTACTCAGCATGTTGACTGTGATTTAAGTCTCTTAGCAGCTTGTAATTATTTCTGGGATAAATCTGATGCTTGCAGGGAGGTTGTACTGGGACTGTTTCACGTCTTGCTTTTAATAAACTTAAGCTTTCTTTTACAAAATTCAGTTCATGAACACAGATGTCTTCTTTCCAATATTATTAAACACCTTTTACTAGCTAATGTAACAACAGAATCATCTACTGGAGTAGTTAGGAAGTAATAGGCTGTTCAGTATGACTTTATTAAGAAATTAAAGAAATAATCAGGGAGGGGAAGGCAAGAGATGGGCCAATGCAGACCAGGCATGCTTGATTTCCAATTCCATCTTCCTTACAGGAAACTGAAGAGTAAAAGGTAGTTTAGCCTCAGTGAGGCAGAAACACCTGCTTATAGGAATTTCATAAAAACATTCCGATCTATCCCAAATACATTATAAAAGAGGTGCCAGATCCATGATTACCAAATTCCAAAATCCATATGGCATTTATTGAAATAACTGCAGCAGTCCACATGCCTGTTATTTCAGCATGGTGGTTGAGTTTGCCAGGTAGCTGTGCAAATGACAATCACAATTGTTTGGAACTCAATTTTTAATAGAAGTGTTAACAGAAAAGGAAGAAGTGTGGTCTGTAACTTCCTCCCTCTTCAGCTCATATTTGCATGCTGAGGTTTGCAGCCCAAATTTGAAAACTCTTGACCTATACCATCTCAACTGTCATTTGAAGGAAGATACTGGAAATGATAGACTACAGCCTCTTCACCTATCACCTTCTTCCCTTGATACTAATAAAGAGAAGCAGATCTCTATTTTCTCTATTGAAATAATGATTAACTGCTTTAACCCTGTTTCAGAAGATTGGTCAGGATTGTGAAGTGAATCAGGAGGATTTTACTTGCTAAGATGGATATATTTTGCCTTTTTTTTTTTTTTAAGTAATAAAGGAAAAGATTTTACCTTTTCTGCAAACAGTACCATAACTCTCTGCAGGTGGTATGCTAGGAGATGTCAGGGTACTAAGTGCTTTTTTTCTGTTTCTTCTGTGAAGTTCTCTTACTTTGTAATAACCTTATTAAGCTAAATATAGAAGAAAACTTATTGTGTGTTCTAATAGTAATTTTTAGTATGTATCTAGATACTTGAATAAGAATAAATGGTGAAGAAAAAATTAATCATTTAGGAAAAATAAGAAGATTGGTACTGTTCAGATGAATATATGATCCCCATTGTGACTGAAAACAAGTGAAAATCAGAATGTCCAGTTGAAAAGTCTGTTAAGGTATTAAAAGGAATTCTTGTTTTGCATGCCAGGTTTCTTTCCCTCACCTGCTAGCTAAGTAAATAAGGATCTAATGTGCTTAGTTTTCAGTGACAACGAGTGATTTTTATTTATTTTATTTTTGAGTGACTCTTTTTAGATGATAAAAAGAGAGTAATATTTTGGTCACATGGCAGTAGTATTTCCAGGTGTTGTTTAACTACAAAGCTAATTGATATTGCTTGGCCTACAAGGATGCTGGAGAAGAACTTTTCATCAGGGACTGCAGCAACAGGACAAGGGCTGATGGGTTTAAACTGAAATGGCGGAAGTTCAGATTAGATATAAGGAAGAAGTTCTTTACTTGTGGATGAGGCAGTGGAACAGGTTCAGGTTGCCCAAATAAGTGGTAAATGCTCTTTCTGGCAGTGTTCAAGAGCAGGTTGGACAGAGCCTTGGGTGACATGGTCTGGTGTAAGGTGTCCCTGCCCATGGCAGGGAGGTGGGAACTAGATGATCTTAAGGCCCTTTCCAATGCAAACCATTTTATGATTCTATGATTTTAGTTTATTTTCTGCTGTTTCTGAAAAATGGAAGATTTAAAGCTAAATTCTAATTCTTGTGACCAGTCTGGATGAATGACCTGTTACAGAGTACCTGTGAAGGCCTCCACACCACTGCCATGCAGAATACAGCATAGAACATGGCATGAGAATCATCTGCTTGAGTAGCTTATGTAGTTTGATGGGGTAGAGTTAGAGAAAAATAAATCAAATGAATGTGGAGATGGTGAGGAGAAAAGGCAGAAAACTGCTGCCTTATGGAGGCCCTTGAGAAAGGGTAGATTTCCCATTCACCAAAACTGAGCCTTTGCTGCAGCTGGGGACAGCACTTGGTTTGTGCATGTTGTGATTAAAAAAAAAACAAACAAAAAAAACCAACAAAAAAACCTGTCCAAGATACTTGATTAGATGTTGGCTCCTCTGCTAAAGCACTCAGCCTCTGTGTTCCCTGATGACCACTGCAATCAATGGTTTAACAGGCAGGAATACTAGGGTTGTGAATGAGAAATGTAATTGTGTGTGCTGGGTAGGAAATGGTGCTTATTTAAATAGGGGCTGCTCTGACAGAGGTGAGAGCAAAAGAACAAATATCCTATCTTCCCTCAAATAGGCCTGAATCACTAGTGTGGTCAGGAAAAGTAGCTTTTAATCAGTTAATAATTAATAGAAATCCCTTTCAGAAGCTTTTTGCTCTCAGTATTTTATCTGTCTCATGAGGGATGAAACATAATTTTGACCAAATGCAGCTATTAGTCAGTTATGTGCCTGTACTGAATTTCAGATTAAGATGACAGCCTCACAACAAATACTTTTGTTCTCCCTTACCTATATACTTCTTTAAGGATTTCAGAAAAAGAGGTATCTGTAGCAGTGGACTACATTCATTAACAGAGATAAACACATAGTTAGGTGCATTCTCTTTTACAGCTTTTCAGATGTAGCCACAATAGACTGGTTAACATAGCTACTGCTTCAACATTCAAGTCATTCATGTACCAACCTCACTTTAATTCCTTGTGTGCCAATACCTAGAAATCACTGATATTACTTTCCCTATTTAGTTATATCCTAGTAGCTTTTCTTTGGGTAAGTTCTTTCACAAGTAGAGATCTTTGTCCCTAGAACTTTAATTAGAGTGCTTGGCATTTTATTTAGTTAGTGTTTTGAATCATCTCTGCTACCACAGAGGGTGGCAGCAGAGTCTCTCTGCACAGATGGCCCTGGACTTCTGATCCTGGGGGGAATCGAAGCTAATGGGCTCTTTCTTGAGGCAGAAGAGATACAGGGAGTAAATACCCACTGTTGTGCTACCCACTCAGAAGTTTTTTTGAAAACTCTCGTTGAGAGTCTATTTTGTCCCTGCAATTCTGATTTTACCAGCTCTTTAATGTAGGATCAGGTAATAATATAATCTGTATCCCCTACTTGTCTCTATCCAGAGACCTGTTTTATTAATAATATTAGATATTCAGCTCTTAAATTCCTTTTCTATTACATGATAAATTCCTGTAGTATTATGTGATCAATTTACTGTAACCCTTAACTAGGACATTTTACCAGAAATGATAGTGTGCACTGAGCAGAGAATATAGCAATCAAATTCTGATTTTCATCTTAAAATGCACCTTCCTATTATATTTCTCCCTCTGGGAAGAAAGTCCAGGATGAATGCTCAGACATAGGCTATTCATAGTGTGTAGCTCACAGAGGCTAATCCCAGCATCTGATAAAGCGTTATTTAAGTTCTTGGCAGTCACCATGACTTTTAAATCCCACCACAAAGATTCAGCTGGAATGTTTTCCTAGGGATCATTTCCAGAAATGAAATGATATGAACTGCTTTTACCTGCACATTTGTATCCGTGTTCCACTTGTGGCATGTTAGGCTTTATGACTGAGCAGGAAATCATAGTTGTGGTCTTGAGTTTCTGTACATAGTCTTTCTCAACATAAATGTAGCAATAGAAGAAAAAGATTATGTGCTGTCTATTGTGTATGATAAAAATTACATCCTCAATTACAACACAAGACTTACTGTTATATGATCCAATTGTCAGCTAAATGTGTAGAGAAGTATTTGATTTTAATGATGAATGATTGGGAAGAATTGTGTGGTTTTATTTGTTTTCCTCTCGTAAGAGGAGATAATGAATCCTCTTGAAATACCAGCAGGGTAAAATGTAAATGCAGCTGCTGTTTCCAATACTTACAGGCAGTGAAGTCATTAATATTTCCTTATTAATGTGAAGGAGCTAGGTAAGAACAATTGATTTCTTCTGGGAATTAATTGGACATGATCAATCCCTAAAACAAGCGTGACAACAAGGTCATTCATCAGCTGCTTAATGTTGCAATACCCAAAGCTTGCCCTTTCAGCCAGGAAAAGATGCCATGCCCTGGGGAAAAGGCTTTTAAATCATTATGCTATTGACAAGAAATTGTGTACCTTTGCCACTTGCAGCCTCATCATTCTTAATGTTGAGGTGAAAGTTGCTGAGTTCAGGTATTTTATAATTTGCCTTGTAAACGGTATCTCTTTTCAAGCTAAAGTTGATTTTATGTAGTAGAAATCTAATGTGTGAGGAAAGCTAAATTTAACAATCAAATGTGACAGCTGCTTGGGCTGGCCCACATGTTTGAGAAACATGGCCAGGTTTTGTGTCCTGCTCAAGCAGTTGCGTTCATAACTTCGCAGGGTTGGTGGTGCTCATGAAGATGTGCTTAGCATTCTGTTGAGTTTCATGTTGGGGTGGAGGAAAGGTTTTTATCTGAAGCTAAGGGTCTTGACAAGCTACACAGGGATCTTTAGGCGTTGGAAGTGATAAGCAATAAAAAAAATCATCTAATTAATGTCTAGATCTATTTTTTACTCATTCTTGAGTAAGATGATGTTTTATGCTGGCTTCTACCAATGAAATAGTCTGACCCATCATTTGTTTATTTACTTCAAGTTAGTTTGAGCACTGAATTTACTTCCAGTTTGCATAAGTCTTTTTGTCTTTTTGCTTACAGGTTTGTTTTCCCCCAAATGCACAAACATCTTTCCTTTTATTCCTCATAAGCATGCACAACAATCTGTTTGGGTTGAAAGATAATATACCTTAGAGGAATGCCAGCGTGACCCTAGTGCAAAAAATAATTTCTGTGTGAAACTAGAATTTCTGCTATTGCAGTAGTCAACTATTTTGCTTTAGTTTAAAAAGAATTTTATAACCAGTTATTACAAGAGCCAAAATTTGACAAGGTGTCAAAAAACCCACAACTTCTACTCATGTTCCAAGCTATCATTTAACCTTGCAAGCAGAGATGAGATCCAGCAGCAAGAAAAAAGCTTGAAGCAGTTAAAAAGAAAGATTCAGTTTTGTGTAATGTGAGGATTATCAAATTAATGAAATTATTTATGAACACTTTTTGTGATTTTTTTTTTTTTTTTTTTTTTTTTCCCCCATTGTTTGCTTGCAGTCTTTTGCAGGGATTTGATGTGTTTCTAAAATGTCCAGGGTGCTGCATGAAGTGGTGATGCAGTGCAGAGGTGAGATGAGCAGGAATACGGTCCTCCTGTTAGTACCCATTAGTGTTTTGATGGTTTTTATTTGGGGTTTTAAAATGTAAGTTTTTGCTGTGAGAGACAAAGAGCCTGGCTCTGCTTGCAGCAGCAGGCGTGCAAACTCCAGAGGTGGCACAGAGGGCAGGTCTAAAATGGACATGTCATCATTCATCTTGCAAGTAGTATTTACCTTAAATGCAAGGAGATAGGTACAGCTAGAGAAATGGTTTATATTGCCAGAGGAGTTCTGCCGCTATTCTTGGAGCCAATGTCCTGCTCTTTGTTTCAGAGTAAACAAACGTTGAAACAGGTGGTAGGACAGTGAGTGATGTGTGAGTTTTTTGCTTTGAATTCACAGAGTTGTGGCAGTACTATTGAGTGCAAGCTGCTGTCATCTTGCCTTCACCCACTGTTGTTCTGCTGTTGTCTTTCTGATTTGACAAAAAGCCCTGGTTCTACACACCAGAACATCTCGCCCAAGTAAGTGGTTGGGTGCTGTGCTAGCGCATGCCCTGGAATTCTGCAGTTGCTGCTTGTTGCACCTCGTGGCCCTGATCTTCTCTAAGTGCTGAATGTAGCCTAGAGCACATGGCTTCTCAAGATGAAATTTGTTGTTTTGAAGTGATCATTTCTTTAGGACTATTGGAGTCCCTCCAGTAAAAGTGAGAAAAGAAGTTTTATCTAGATCAGATTTAATAGTGCTTCCTTTGGAATGTCATTGGATGACTGTGATTGAGCAAGATAAAGCATGAATTTTGATGTGAAATGTAACAGACATTGCCACCAAAGCAGAAAGAAATACTGCACTTGTGTTTGAAAGACCGTACAAACATGTAGGGCGGGGTTCCAATGTACGGAATTTATACTGTGAACAAATAGTTGTTTCTTTTTAGTAACTGAGGAATGATTCCTGAGGTATTAGCTCTGGTAACATAAAACTTATCTTCACACCTTCTATCTCAGTTGAGTTTTCTAAAACTTTCTCCCTGTCTTATAAGTTTCTACGTATGACAGTTTTTATACCTGTCCATTTTGTGAAGAGGAAAAATGGCATAAATCATTCCTTGCCTGTGTTCTCAGTAATGTCAAAACCATGTGTTGCTGACACTGCCAGTTCAAGCCTGTTGTTGGAAACATGAAATAGATTGCAAAGGACTAACAGGAGCAATTTACAGAAGGTGCATTATCCAACCACAGACATGGGCATGCTCCACTCGTCAGTGGACATCTGGTTGAATCTGGAATTACTGCAGTAACTTCAGGTAACTGTGAGAATGCACTAGCCACTAATTACAGCGGGAAAACCTGGACCCTGTGCACTGCACTGACAAATTGCTCCCAGTGGTATCTAAGCTATTTTGCTGCTGTCATTATAGCCTGTAGCAAAGTCAGGATATTTGAAACGAGTATGGTGTCTGCAACCTATTAAAGGTATTAGATCCCTATTTATAGTCCAGTTCCACGAATAGAAAATTCCAACAGAAGAACATTTGCTGTAGAAATTTTGGAATACGGGGCTTTTCAAGGCAATTGTGTTTAGTTTATACACCAGCTATTTAGAAAAAAAGGCAATTAAAACCACCTTGCTCATTAACCTTTCCGTTCGTCATAGAGGACTTTAAGCAAAAGAAAGTGATTGCATTTTGATTTGTAATGCTTCAGTGAACTGGCCCTCTTTTCTGTGTATGTGTGCTTTGTATTAGAACACAGCTTCTAAACACTTGCATGTGGTTTTGTTTTACCACGCTTTAACTGATATGATGATCCCTTAAACTCTTTGAGCTCATGGAATCCCTTTGGCATGAGCTTTGTTCAGTTCTTTTTACCTTTGCTTTGCAAAGGTATAATACCAGAAATACATGGCATAACTGCATCACTAAGGTTATGGCTAATTTCTGGTGACTGAAGAGACTCAGCAAATGATAAACAACAGCAAATCAAGACCCTGATTGATAGAAAGCATAATTTGACTTCTTCATTATAAATTGGAAGAAATGATAGCATGATTGTTATCTCTCTATCACTCTTTGAGAATGATGAATCCAAATCAACAAATCAACCTTTAGAAGATACCTGAGGTGGGGGTGAAAAACCATTATTGCATACAGCTTGCCCAAGAAATGGGTTAGCTGAACCAGAAATTGTTATTTTAACACAGTGTCATAGTTAGCAAAAGACACAGCTTTAAATGTGTTCTGATTCTCAGAAGCTAATTAGAATTGATGTGTGTTGATGGGTGTCCTGGGTTCAGCAGTAGCAGTCATTTTTCTCCTTCTTGGTAGCTGGTGCAGTGCAGTGTTTTGACTTTCGGCCTGGGAACAGAGCTGATAGCGATGTTTTGGTTTGGCCAAGGACTTTGTGAGCCTCATGCTCTGCCAGGGAGGAGGGGAAGCCAGGAGGAAGCAGAGACAGGACACCTGACCCAAACTGACCAAAGAGGTATTCCATACCACAGCACGTCATGCCCAGGATGTAACGGGGAGTTAGCCGGAAGGGCTGGGAGACTGCAGGGTTGGAGGAGGTATCGGTCGGAGCTTGGTCGGGCTTGGGGGGCGAGTTATCGGTCAGCTGGTGGTGAGGTGTTGTATTCTCTTCCCTTGTTATTTCCTTTATCATTATTATCATTGGTGGTAGCAGTAGTGATCTGTGTTATACCTTAGTTACTAAACTGTTCTTATCTCAACCCGTGGGAGTTGCATTCTTTTCGATTCTCCTCTCCGTCCCTCCGAGAGCAGGGGGAGGGCAAGAAAAGGGGGGGGAGTGAGCGAACGAATTACCTGACTGGGTTTAAACCACGACAATGGGGATGTTCATATTTTCATTTTCTTCCATCGGCAATTAAAAGTAATTGATTAAAATCATAAAAGGTAAAATTTTTTTGCTGTTTTCTAGTCACAGAAAAATAACCCATATGTTGGATTAAGTTTTTCCTCCTTCAGCTTTTATGAAGGCATATCCAAATAAACTTAAAATACAGAGCCTCTTAAAATACAAAGGTTTTTCATAATCTTGGCAGCTGTGACACACGATTGTATGATGATGAATCCTTGTCACTACAAAAGCTTCAGGCACAGTGGCATTTCCCTCTTTGTGGTGCACATCATGGCTTTAGTGTTTGGTGAACTCTATATGTGTACTTGAGATAAAAAGCTACTTACTAAGGTCTGGAAGGACGTTTTTTCCTAACAAGGTTAGAAGAGATCTTAGGTTTTCATTTCACTGCATGTTTTGTAGTCTGAACTGTCATTGCAAAGGTTAGAAATGGTGGTTCTTTTGAGCCTGAGTTATGCAATAATACAGCATAACTAAAATGGTTTGGTCCAGCTAAAGCAGCTGGTCTCAAGGAGAGGCTTCTTGAAGTGTAATGGTAAAAATGAGATTTTCATATTCTTATTGCCATGCTGTTTGCTATACTTTTAAAATCTGTTTTTACCAAATCTCAGTCCATAAGCCTGCCTATACTTCTAGACATACAAATATTGTTAAAGGAAAAAGAAGAGTGTTACAGCATTTTCACTGAGAATTGTGTTTCCAGATGGTGAAATGGATTTAAATGTAAAGCACACTCACTTGAAAGTTATCAGCCAAAAGTTATATCTTGCAAATGAATTAAGTTCTAAAGAAAGTGAACAGTGGCCTTGTCCATCTGTGAAGGGAGAACTTGAGTTACAGAGAAATTAAATGACTTGTGCAGAGTGATAGAGGGAGCTTGTGGCATTTGGCTGCTTGATGCAGCTATTTATATTTCTGGGTCTTCTCACAAATGTGTCTTTGCTTAATTAGGATACCAAAATGTTTTGAATGTTTTGCAGCAGTTTGAATGCAACTTTTAAGGCAAAGCAAGTAGCCATTTGATATTACCAACAAAATTTTCATCATGTGCACTGTTGTAGGCTTCATCTGGGTGACTTATTCCTTTGGCACTTGTATGGTAAAAAGTAATTAAGTTCCCATGAAACAAATGGAGAATGGTAACTTTTCCACCACAGTCAAATGCTGAAATCTGAATGAATGTTGGAACCTGTAGAACTAGTGTCACACTACTGTAGTGAACTGAGAGAGTGACCTGCCCTGAAGGGACAGGGAAAAGTAATAATGTTCATGTCCCATCTGTCAGAAAGGTGTAGGAGACATTTCTTGTTACATAATGGCTGTCCCATTCTTTGAAATATTGTGGGGATTAGAAAATACCTTGAATAATTTATGTACACCATCTCTATTCCAGAACCATACATTACCGTTCCCACAGACAGATTATGCTGACATTCTGAACCATATGTATGGTTTATGCAGGTAACATGATACTTTCAAATTATATATGCTATGAGCCAATAAAATTAGTATGGAGTACTTATGCAATAGCCTCGTAACAGCTAAACTAACAAAGGTTTATAAAATACTTCTCTCCTAATTTTTCATGGGGCAGTCAGTAGGTTTTATTTTTTTCCTTTAGCTTTACTAATGAAATGCAGCATTACAAACCAGTTCTGTAAAATGCTGGTGATCTCAGGCGTATATGGAATTCCATTCTCCTGTCTTCTCAGACGTGAATTTCTAAGATTCAAGGGCTGAACTTTCAGCTAACATAGAATTGCTGCAAAACTATGACAAGTTAAACCTGCTTAGAATCAGGCTTTTTGAGAGAGGAGAATATAGATGAAAACTTCAGATATACTTTCCAAGATGGCATTTTACTGTTCCATCAGGTTTTATTACTGTATGGGTGGCCTGCATTTTTCCAAATTCCTTACAAACCAGTTACTGGCCCATTTCATTCCATTAGGGGTTTATCTCTTTGTTTTGAGGGGAGTTGCTTCTTTTTTTGAGAGTATTCTGCTGGTACAAAACCATAGAATCATAGAATGCTTAGGGTTTGAAAGGACCTTAAGATCATCCAGTTCCAACCTCCCTGCCATGTCGCCCAAGGCTCTGTCCAACCTGGCTTTGAACACTGCCAGGAATGGAGCATTTGCCACTTCTTTGGGCAGCCTTCTTTGGCCAGCGCCTCACCACCCTCACAATAAAGAACTTCATTATATCTAATCTGAACTTCCCCTGTTTGAGTTAAATACATCATCCTTTGTCCTATTGCTGAAGTCCCTGATGAAAAGTCCCTCTTCGGCATTGGAAGTATTTTATTAAGACCAATAAATCTTTCCAAGAGTTTATGAAAGGCCGAGAAGATTGACTGTTTCCATCTTATCAGGATTGCTTCTGGGCCTAGAGAGCTGGAGGCAGGACACTGAGGAGGATAGTGATGAGCAGCTTGCTCATCCACCTGGGAACTGGTGCTGGGTGCTGAGCTGTGCTATCCCAGTGGCATCTTTGGTATCTGTTCTCTGCAGCTTGCTGTGCCCTTGTAGAGCAGCCTGGCTCCTCTTCTTCTCAGGAGGATGGTGCTTTCCATCTGCTCCACTTCCAGCCCAGCAGTGCCTTGGTTCTGCAGCTCTGTGAGCCTTTGCTGCTGCTGAAGGAGGTGGCCTGCCCAGCCTGCTGGCTCCTGGGGGGAGGCCAAGTGCTTATGTGGTCCTATGGTTAGGTGGGTGAGTGCTGTAGTTCAACCAAATCCAAACAGCCAGAACCTTGCAAGGACAGCATACCTCATCTTGAGTGTGTGTGTGCGCTAGAGCGAAGGTGGTTCTCCACATATGTGAGAACATACGGCTGGGGTAGGGGATATGAGCAGCAGCTTTTTCTCTTACATTAGTGTGTTATGCTTTCCTTGAGTATGCCTTTTGGTGTGTATTTTCTTTATTCCTAACCAACAGTTTAGAAAATGGGAGATGTTTTGATCAGGTGAAAAGCATTAGAAAGTAATGGAGTTTTTTCTTTCGTGTTACTCCATTGCAAAAGTGCTGGGCTGCCTTATTCATGTAGTCATTTCAGATGTGACTATATCTGAACTAATTTTACCATGTTTTGCTGAATCAGCTTAGGTTTATTCTGAAAAGTACATGATTGTGCTTACAGTGTTGAGTCCTTTTCCTTTTTCAAAATTCAATTTCATAATTTGAAAGCCAAGTTGCTTGTTTTTCTATTTAGAAGCAATACTTCTTACTGTATGAGATTGCTGAGGAAAGATAGATCTAATAAAGAAAAGAGGAAACCATGTCTGCCTCTGTTTCACACCTGAGCAATGGAACTGCCTGGGACATAAGGCATTGGTCTGAGATTTGTTTAAGACTTCCAGGATTGACGCTTGCTAAAACTCATGTTTCACGGTAGTATTTTAAAACCTGATTTGTGAGCATTGTTGTGCTACAATAACTGAAATAGGTGTTGCATGGTGAATGTGAAGTCTTCCTGCCTTTACTGCTAATTTGAAATGTGTAGCAGGATTTAATAGCAGCAGGTGTGTTTGCTGATATACTTGCTGCTGATGAACCAAGTGTGCTCTCACACCTAAACAAACACACCCACATGCGGAGTTCTGAAGTAACTGTGTTTTAAAACTTTTCCATGCTGTAAAAGTAGGTGGTTGCTGTCAGCAACAGCATATTTGTTTTAGATTTTTCTGCAATAACTATCATTCTGAAAAAAAAACCCAAACCCTAAGAAAATCAATTCCACACAAATAAAATGTGTAAAAGGCAGGTTTAATTATTTTTCTAATTATATTAAATACCCAGATTGTGTTAAGATGATGTTGATTTGTGTAAGTCATGCCACATGATTACATGAAATACGTGAACATGGATTTATAGACTGGATAGATAAATTACTTTGCAAGTATTGTCTGTGGCTGTACAGACACATTTTGCCTTCCTATCATGTTTTCTTAACACAAAGAATTCTTGGTGGTAGGAGATGTAAAGAGAATAAAGCTGTAGGAATTTAATGCCATTTCACTGATGTATGTGAAAATCACCATGGGAACTTGGTGAGTCTTCTCATTGATTTCTGTGCCTTGATTTCTTGAGTGTTCCTTCATAGAAAGGGCCTCAGGTTTTTCATTGTGTCTGAATGCTGCCTCTGTGTGTGCTACCCCAAGGGCTTTGGAAATCAGCAGATAGGGTCATCGCTTTCTCATGTGTTGTAGGTCTTTATAGGTAATGTGTAATAGTACCTATTCCAAAACTGTCATTTGTACAATAGCTGGTGCATCAAAGAAAAGAAATATTAAGCATGAACTCCATTTCTTCTCCTGTTACTGGTATAGACCAGTATGGAAAAGACTTAATAGGTCAAAGTTTTCTCCCCACCCCGATAATGGCAAGTGACTGCTTTCATTAGGTTTCATGTATTTTGTTATTGTGTGTCAGGAAACAATACTACATCTAGACCTAAATTACAAGTGAAATCCCAACAATGTTGAGTCACAGCAATGCATCTGTTGACTTAGGGTCAAAATTTCCTCATCTGTGTTCTTTTGACAGTGGAAAGTACAGACTTCACAAAGTGCTACTTTGTGAATAAGACTGCCTAGGTGGTCACCTAAATGTGAATTCCTTTGCAGTTTGTTTTATCCAGGCTCTGTATTTTGGGACACTACCATGTTCTTTCTGCCACATCAAATAAGAAAGGTCAGACTATCTCAGTGAAATCAGATCATTTGGAGCCAAGATGCATTTCTGCTTCAAATTCTGTTCTGAAATATCATGACTGACCTCGCAGTGTTCTCTGGGTGCAGAGGTGGAAGTGCAAAAGCAATACAGGAGAGAGTAAAGCAAATATTTCTTTTGGTACAATCCGGGGATGGGGAAGGGGGTGTACGGTCTGGAAAATGAGACTACTAATTCTGCAGTCCCCCAGTGAAAGTAATCAGTAACAGTTATGTTATGTGAACTGAGTTGCTCAGAACACTTGGTTTTTGATAGTTTTATCAGAATTACTTAATTGCATTTCAGATGGATGCTATTTGTACATGGAAGAAACTGTGTATGAAGAGTAGTGTCTACTTTCTCAGTTCAGCTTTTACCCCCACTACTGGGCAGAAAGTTAGCAAAGGGAACTTAGTCTGCTGAGGGAGTGGGAAGCCCAGGGGTATGAAAGGCTGAGCCAGGGGAGAGTAGGTGACCTGCCACACCACAGGCTGAAGAAAGAGGCATTTTCAAGACAGCCCAACTTAGCATCTAGTTGGCATAAATGCCATTGGAATTATACTACCTTTCTTTCTAACACATTTAATTATTCTACTGATTTACACTTTCCTTTCCTCCCATGAATAAATACCTGCAAAAATTTGATGTAGGTTTTGGTGGGGTTTTTTGGCTTTTTTTTTTTTTTTTCTAACAGAAGGTGGTGGCTGGCTGTAGCAGGATGACATTTTAAAGAATGCCAGTTTCTCTCCACATTTTGCTGTAAGGCTGAAATTCATCTTGTGCTAAAGGCAACATAAGGTCTATTCACACCTTTTTCTTATTTAAAGCATTTAAGTTAGAATTAAAATAAGCTCTAATGTGGCAGCTTAGTGTTGAACTGGCCCTTTGAGAATGCCTAAATGGACAGACTTTTTTGTACATGTTCTTAGCATTCCACTCTTGGATTACTTTGGTTATGTCATATATTTGAATCTGTCCTGCTATAACATTGTAGCTGATGTTTCTTCTGTTTTATTATGTTGACTTTTTGTCATTCCTTAAATTACTACAGTCAATACCATCTCTATTTTCTTTCGTTACCTTTTTGTTTCTTCCCAGGGTGAATTTGTCTGTATAAAGGAAGAGTAAATCAATGTATAAACCCATCTTCAAATGCTTTCAATTTATTCTTGCTCTGCTCTTCAAGCAGGAAGCAGTAATTGGCACAGTATTTGGTGAGAATGTATGCAAATATTCTTAATATGAACAAAGTATAACATTAAATAAAGCATCCTAATTGCTTTTCATAAAACTATTAAATACAAAACCTGTGCATTATGATTAAGCAGTAAGTTTTTCACATCTACAGATGAAAAAAAGAAAGCTAAACATAATCTAATTTATCACAAAAGTTATTCCAAGGCAACTTTAAAATAAAATTGAGTTATGCTGGTGAGAATACATAGGGAGTATTTCTATTCCAACCTTTAAGAGCATAATGTTAACATAGCATAAATAATGAGTGACAGTCATTTTACTGAAGGTAAATGCCATGGCAGAGAACTGCACCATCATTAGTGGGGGTGAAACTCAGTAACTATCCTAAGGAAAAGTTTTTGCCACTCCCATAAAGCCAGGAGGGTGATGCCAGCAAAATGCTGGGTTAAGTTTTCATTTTCTCTCCCTCAATATTTTAAGCTTTCCATTGCTGTCACTTGTATTGCCACAGTGCTGTTGGCTCTTACCCAGCCTTGAAGTCCCAGCTGTGATGTGCAGCAAGAGACAACAGGAGAGACACAAGGAGCACCTGGTATTAGAGCGCTTACACAGATATGAATGTTGGTCATGATCTTCTACAAGTTTGGTCTTTGTGTGCTCCCAAGTGTGGAAAAAGGCCTGTGTTAGGACAGGCTGATCTTTAGCCAGAGGTGTTGGTAGGGCTTACTAGCTTGGTCTGGGCACCAAGCTAGCTGCAGGGATTGTCTGGGTTGCTTGGCCTGCACAGCAGAGGAAAACTGTGCAGTTGAAGGTAATGTCAGAGGGTACTGCAGTTTCAGAGCTGCAGCAGATCCTCAAGTCAGCCCCTAGGCAGCCATGTACAACGGATATACAAGCAGGAAAATAACTATTGGTTTGTACCATGGTTATTTCAGGCCAACAAACCAACATACCTACAGCTAAGGAATCTTAAAGCACAAATGTACTACGTGGTTCATGGTATGGTTATTAACAGCTACCACAGAAATCTTTAGGGCATTTAATTATTATTTCAGTATGCATTATTTCAATGACAAATGAAAATTGATCTCTGTTAAATGTTGTTTATTTCCTTGGGGATTTTATTCGGAACAGTAATTTGTCTTTTTTTCTTACCTTGCTTTCTGTAAGCCCCGTGATGAATTCAAACATTCAAGTTGATGAATTAAAATATTTCCTTCTCTGCTTATTTTAAAATGACACACAGTTGATTACCTTTTGCCTGAATTTTGAAGACTGATGGTTCAGCTTTGCAAAGTTATGGCTCTTATGAGAATGTTCTCTGAAATTATTTCAGTGGCCAGGTCTACGGTACGATACTACTTGAATCGTGATGGGGATTAAAAAAATGTTTTGTAATGGAATGCTGTTCTCTGTAATGTAACAAGAGGGGGAAGAAGAAAAGAAATAGTTTCCAAGCTTTGCCATCATGAGTAACAGATGAAGAAGGATAAAGCTGGGTGCTCTGCAAAAGAGATGGAATAGCAGTGGGGAGCACTGCTCTTAAAAGTTCTTATGGTTCTTTGAGCTCATGAAGATGCATCCCCGAATTTGGAGAGTTTAGTTGCTTTAAAAAGAATCCCCTTCCCCTGGCTCTGGAAAACAAAGAGGTATTCAGCAGTGGTTAAGAGGCAGAGGGGCTGAGGCTTTTGGAATGTTGTGTGTAACATGAGAATCCCTGGAGCAGAATGAAGGGACCATGCTGTCTGGGCCTCTTATTCCTACTTGCCTACAGGGATAGAGCTATGCAATTTTAAGTGCACTTTTTATTAAACTCATAATATTTTCCTTATTAATTCTGTAGCATTTCAGAGAATATTTTTGCACATATTTACATAGAGAGTGGAGTATATATAATTTTTATATTAATTTTTTATTAAGCATTCAATAGTTGAAAAAATATTTTTCAAATCCAAACCCGAAGGTTATTTAACTATTAGAAGTACAAATATAATGAAATGGCATTTCATTATGTTTGAAATCAAGTTGACAAAAAGTCAGGAGCAGACAGTTTCTCAATGTGCAAGCTGAAACTCATGCCGCCTTTTGTAGTTGCTGGGCCCTGTCGCAGGTAACCTGTGGGCTGGAACACCACTTGGTTGGACTTAATGATCTTAAAAGTCTTTTCCAACCTAGCTGATTCTATGATTAGTTTGGATGATGAGAATTTGGTTGCCAAGATGGCTGATATTATTGCAAGGGGCTGAGATTTGCTGGTGAGAGGAAGGAGAAAGGCATCCTGGTCTAGTGGAGGGTTGGAGCTAGATCAGCTTCAAGAATGCTTCCAACCTAAAGCAATCTATATAATTTGGTGACAGCAGCAGCTTTGTGCTGTGCAGAGGTTTAGCGGCCTCAGTGCTATGCTCTGGGTGCTGTCTCAGGGAAGCTGCTTTGCTGTGCTGTTGAGGAAAGCAGCATGCCTGATGATCTTCACAAATGGCCTCTGCATTTTTTTCATGACTTGATGGTGGTGTACTTTGGGCCAGTTCCTGAGCAAAATGAGAACCAGTTCAGAGTGGCTAATTCCTCTTACTCAGACCAGAGGAATCCTCTGCATTTTTTTAACCATCGGTGTTTGCTTTTCATGTTCTCAGACTTCTAAATGCACATTTTAGTATTTTTTGGTTTTGGTGTTTGGTTGGTTTGTGGGTTTTTTTGTTTTTTTGTTTTTCTGTGTGGGTTTTTTTGTTTGCTGTTTGTTTGTTTTGGTGTTTTTTGTTTGTTTGTTTATTTTTTTTCTGAATTCCTCACAGGTTTAAGTGCTGGATCATTATGAATTCTGTTCTTGTGGATTATGTCCACTCGGACTTGTAGGTAGTATTTACTGTTATTTATTTCTAGTCTACAAAATAGAAATCAAGTATAGAAATCCTCAATTCTGATTGCATCTTTCAGCTTCCTCCTGATACTGGCAAACTGAAAAGTGTTTTCTTTTCTTTGCATTTTTATTTTTCTTTCTAAATTACTTCCTTTGTATCTGGGTACCATAATGTAATAAGTCTTTTGGGTACTCCTGGAGTGTTTTCACTGCTCAGTTTATGGGCAGCCTTGATGAGAAGGCTCTGGCAGTTAGCAGCTGTTTTAAATAGGATTGAGATCAGAATTTTGGAGAGTTTCAGAAGGGTTTTGTCCTGCTGGGACACAAACCAGTGTGAGATGACTGGAGAGCTTCCAGGCTAATATGGAGTAGAGATGTGTCCATAAGAATGTTATAAACAAAGACCTAATGAGCATTGAACTTTATATGCTTTCAATATTGATAATAGAATGCACGTTGCCACAAGGAGCCGTGCTGCGCAAATGTAGCTTACTTCAGTGCAGATGAATTAAGCTTAGCAGTAGCATAAGTCTGCTCTGGAAACCATTATGGGACAAGTCATATGTTACACATATAGGAAGAGGTCTTCACCTGTAGAACAAAAACCCTTGCTGCAACAAGCACTGGTCGGCTAGAGCTATATCAGACAATCATCTGGACCAGAGAAGGACTGAGATGGTATCTATTCTGTTGAATGGTAAAAAAAAGTTTTTAATTTTGTTTGAGTTGGTTTTAGTGAGTTGTGAACTAATTCTGTAACATTACCTACTTGCTGAATTAAGGAATATTGAAGTTCATTGCATGATGGCAGATGCTGCAGTGCGAAAGAAATCATGGGGCCTTTTCACATGCTTTTTGTTTGCATATGTAACATAGGATCATAGAATCAACTAGGTTGGAAAAGACCTTTAAGATCATTAAGTCCAACCATTGCCCCAAGACTTCCAAGTCCACCACTAAACCATGTCACTAAGGGCCTCATCTACACAATTTTTGAACACTTGGCAGGGACAGTGAGTCCACCACTTCCCTAGAAACCCTATTCCAATGCTTGATCACCCTTTCTGTGAAGAAATGTTTCCTAATATCCAATCTAAACCTCCCCTGGTGCAACTTGAGGCCATTTCCTCTTGTCCTATCACTTGTTACTTGGGAAAAGAAACCAGCCACCTCCTCTCTCCGTCCTTTCAGGTAGTTCTAGAGAGCAACAAGGTCTCCCCTGAGCCTTCTCTTCTCCAGGCTAAACTCCCTCAGGTCCCTCAGCCGTTCGCCATCACACTTGTGCTCCAGGCCCTTCACCAGCTCCATTGTTCTTCTCTGGACCCACTCCAGCACACAGGATTTGAGGTACAGCCTCACCAGTGCCCAATACAGAGGGATGATCACTGCCCTGGCCCTGCTGGCTGCATGATTGCTGATACAAGCCAGGATGCTGTTGGCCTTCTTGGCTGCCTGGGCACAAGCTGCTCATGTTCAGCTCTGTCAGTCAGCATCCCCAGGTCCTTTTCCACTGAGCAGCTTTCCAGCCACTCTTCTCCAAGCCTGGAACATTGCATGGGGTTGTTGTGGGCCAAGCGCAGGACCCAGCACTGAGCCTTGCTGAACCTCATACCACTGGCCACAGCCCATCGATCCAGCCTGTCCGTGATCCCTCCACAGAGTCTTCCTACCCTCCAGCAGATCAACACTCCTGCCCAACTTGGTGTCATCTGCAAATTTACTGAGGGTGCACTAGATCCCCTCATCCAGATCATCAATAAGGATATTAAACATTGGTCATAAGAACAAATCTTACTTTATGTAAAAGATGATAATGAAATATATTTACATGAAGATCTTCAGCTGAGACCAGAGAGACAGACTGGAAGAACCCTTTATTTTTCAGACTATTTATTACAATATGAACATTCCTCCTGAGGACAGAGAAGAGATGGTCTTCACAAAGGCTGTTGCTTCGTAGCCATTGTAATTGTACTTTCAAACTTCAGCAGCTAGATACATCACAGTGCTCCATCCCTAGCAGTATTCAAGGCTAGGTTGGATGGAGTCTTGGGTGACGTGGTTTAGTGAGAGGTGTCCCTGCCCATGGCAGGGGGGTTTGGAACTAGATGATCATAAGGTCTTTTCCAACCCTAACTATTTCAGAATTCTATGATTTCTCTTTCAATTGTTTTGTTCTAATCACATTTAATAGGATTGAAATGTATGTTTACAAGGTCAGTGGGGTTTTAGCCCGTCATGTTGAACTAAACAGTGTGGTTCAGTGATGCTCACCTGCCTTTTAATAAGGCTTTTGAATTGTATTATGGTAACCTGGCAAAGATAACAGGATGTGAAGAAATACCATTTTTACATATCAAGGCAAGCCAATTGTTGTGCCTTTAATCTTGGAAGCTGCTGAGGTATGTTTTTTGTTTAATGCTGGTTGGCTGACGTACATCTCATCTTTATAGGACACTTTCAAATATAGCCCAGCCTATTGGGTTTTACATTGTTTAGATTGTGCTTCAAAGTCTGTCTCCTATCTCCCTTTCCAAAACATCCTTTTACCAAGAGAGACTCTGTACTAGAACCACTCAGATCAGGTGTAAAGCCAACATGAGCATCTTATAGCTGACAAGCACTGAGGTTTTTAGTGAATGTCAGAAAAGGGAGAACTTTTTGTCCTGTGAGCAGTGATTTAATAAATGGAATAAAGGTCAATGCCTATTGAAAATAAAAATCATAGAATAACCCCGAAATATTCTGTGGAAGTGGTGATGGACAAGCCACCTTGTACAAAAATAGCATGAATGAAGGGGAAAGAGATGGGCCACAAGCTTCTATGTACTTATTGGACTGAAGATCCTGCTTCACAGAAAGTCCGCAGGAGTTTTCAGCAGAAAAAGAAGCTGCATTCAGAGCTGACAATTTCTCAGGCCAGCCAGGCACACTGTGACCTCTTTGGTAAAGTCATTATGTATAGATAGTTGGTAACTGTGGGCACTTATAATAAGAAAATCCTATACCCTTGTCTCGTTATCTTGAAAATCTCAGGTACTGCTGTGCAGATAAACTCACAATCGCAAACTTTTCAATATCGGGAAATGCACTTTTAGGACTGGGATATGTTCATAGAACCCTGGCAAGTTTTGGGTTGGAAGGGACCTTAAAAGCTCATCCAGTTCCAACCCCCCTGCCACAGGCAGGGACACCTTCCGCTAGACCAGGTTGCTTCAAGCCCCATCCAACCTGGCCTTGAGCACTTCCAGGAATGGGGCATGTTACTGTCACATATGTTACTGTCTACAGGTGTATTTTTTACTGCAACCTATGAATTCTATCAGTAAGTTGTGGTAGGTGCTACAATTCATGAACAACTGTTGGAAAAGCTTTTGCGAGTAACTGATGTGCCTCAGGTTTTGAAAGGGGTATAAACTGAAATCTGTGAGTGGGATTTTATGGCAGTGGGTGCTCAGAGATTTTATTTTGAAGCCTGGTCCCTACATGCTTCATGGTAAATTTTCCCTATTTCACAACTGCAAAATTGAGAAGCTGTGAATTAGTTTCTCTGTCGTAGTTTGGCATGTGGAAATGAAAAATGAAAGGGCCTGCTGAGCTCAATCCCCGTGTGGGAGTTACCGGAGCACGTTGCAGTGTGATGCAGTCCCTGTCAGACCCGATCCTCTTGCATTTTTACCTGCTGTGGATTTCTTTGTTTCCAGGAAATCATTATATATCTTTCTAGCTCATGGTTTTGGGCCATTTGGTGAAGAATGGAACAAAAAAGTGGATAGTGATTTATGTAAGAAATAAGGTATCACAGAAGTAGGCTGATAGAAATTAGCATTAAGATGTATTAAGGTAGTATTCAGTGTAATCCAGTTTTTCATGCCCCTTTTTAATAACTTGTGATACGAAATAGTTTATGAAAATATCAGATGTTCAGTATGTATCTATCTGGTATAAATGTGACTCATTCACAATTCCACTCCTAGCTATGCTATTATATTATAAACAAGTCTGGCAGTGCACATTAACTCCTTTGTGTAGACTAATGTCATGTCTGTTTTAGTAATCCTCTGAAGTTTGATGGCCAAATTCAGGCCTGATGTGAGTCTCTGAGATTATAGAAAAAGGAAAACTTCAGCCTATTTGTTGAAGTTTCTATTTGAATAAAATAATAAACACATTGATTTAAAGAACAAAATAGCCTTAAATGTATGTAATATTTAGCTATTACCACATAGCATTGTTCAAGTTGGAATACTTTGTAAAGAGATGAATAATAATCCCTTCCATATTCCAGAAATCCAACATTGCGCTTTCTCCTTTGCCCCTAAGCTAGGGCACAGCCACCAAGGGATGTTTGTCTGGCATCTGTCTGGGTAGGTTGCAGCTTTACAAATAACTGCAAAACTTCTCATCTCAGCTGCTTTATAAATACTTTAAGATTCCCAGCTGTACTGTGCTTGAACAAACAAATTATGAGCTCACTGGCACGCAGCTGGGTGAATGCACAGTTACAAATGGTTTATACCCAAGGAAAATAAGTGAATAGCATCAGAACTTTTTATTGAAGTAATCTAATGTTAGGGAAGTGGAGATGTTAGGGCCTGGAGGTGTATTTAGTTTTCACTATTACTAACATACCTGTCATTTCATAGGTGGTGATGTGAGATCTGTGTATCAAGATAGTTATCTTGTGTCATCCTCTGCTCTCCTTTGTACAGAGTGAGTATATAAACTGCATACACTTCCTGCTTGTTTATAGCAGGAGGCGATGGAGGAACTAGAAAATGCAAGTAGCCTGTTACAGAGGATGCTGTAATAAACGATGTTTCTATTATTCCTGGATGCTCCAGTGAACTTTCCAATGGTGACACCCTACTTGGGGAGTACAGAACCCTGTTTCTAGAGGGTCTGTGCACACTAAGATTATGACTTCTTGCACAATGCTTAAACACTTGGAAAAGCAAAACCACCTTAAGGATGGATACCTTATTACATATTATAACTTCCTTGGAGCCACCTGCTGGCATGTTTCTACATCAAAGAATATTCATCTTTTGCAGATTCAGGGTCCCTTATAATTTAGTGTTTAGTTCAAATATCAAATTACAATTTTAGTGTATGTTTGTGGTAAAATATGGTGTGTTAGTTTTGAACTGCATTGTCTACATGACTTGCTTTTTGTTAATTTTAATGTTCAACTCCTTGGGGCAGAAGAGTTGTTCTTAAGTTTCATAGTATTGAGCACAATGATAGAGATTAAGTATGTGGAAGTGTGATGAACTGCATCCTCTCTGGCATGAAGTCAAGAGCAGTCAGTTTCTAGTTTAGCAGTTCATGAACCGGCTTTTGTTTTGACTGATGATGTATTCTTTCTTCTCAGACATCTGGGAGACTCAAGATATCTGCTAGCAAACTATGGTTCCCTATCTCCCTCAAATGACATTCTTTCACATAATGTTCATATCTGGGTTTAGCACTACTTCATAACTCCCGCTATCAATAATACACCATAGAATTACAGAAATGAATTGTGGGCAATACAGATATAAAACCCTATCTTGTGTCAGCCTGTCAGTCTTCTGACTTAGGCAGAGGTTGATTTAGTTTGTAGTGTATTGGTCTCATTTTCCTGTGGAAGCCTAAGGGTAGACTAACACTACTTGTGACTAAGAGAACCCAGCCTTTTGGCAAGCAATTGTGTTCTTCTGGCTTCATCACCAGGCATGTCTCTTCTCATTCATAGGGCACCTTTTGACTACAGACAATGCACACAGGCAGTTCTCATCATTTGCTTTTCGTTTTGGAAACATAAGGAAAAACAGATTTAACAAGTTGTTCAGTTAGCTTTAAGTTTTTAGTTTTCAGTTTAAAAAAGTGCTGTTTGTTTATTTTAAAAGAAATAGTTTGAGTTGCTTTGTGTATATATCCATATATTTATAAAGTAAATGTAGCGATTTATTGATGTATTCATTAATTTCATTGAGTTTTTTATCAGTAAGTTTATTTCTATTTATTATATTTGAGATGAACTATTTATTAGACTGAAGTAAACAGGGAAAGAATAATGATTCCTTCTTGCAGCATAGTAATCCTTAAAATCCAGACCTGCAATAGGTCTTGTACACATGACAGGCATTTATGCAGTAAATAATCAAAATTTTTACTACTCTTGGCACAGGTACTTGGAAAATACATTCAGTATTCTGAATTTTTCTCACTTTTCATGGTGTTTTCTCTATAAACATTCTGCCAAATGCAGAGAAAATTCCACTCACCACTTGTTTGATTCTCCCCCTGTGCTCGAATCTGTTCCACACCTGTACATTTTCTGTATGTGCTGTGCCCTCATGGGTTCGTAGCAATTTATTACCTGTGGTTGGTAAGAGAGGTTTCGTACACACAGCTCTTTCTTGTTGTGAGACCTTGAACTTCCATATTTGTGTAAGAATTCATGGCAAAAACCAACTTAGTGTGGCAAAGGTGTTCAGTGACCAATAAAGGTGTATGTAGGCATTACTAATCTGATTTATATTGTGTCTTGGTTAAACTAAAGGCATATTTGATTCTTTCACAATAGAAAAATGGACAGGTGACTAAAAATGCAATAATTCAACTTTTTCAGGGAAAAGAAGAGCAATTTTATATAAAGAATGGAACTGTAGGTCAGAAGTTCAGGGAGGAAAGCTCAATGTGAGAAAAGGTTGGGTACATCTGAATTGTCCTGTACTTTTTCAGCAAAGAAAGACTGAAGTTAAAATTTGTGTTTGAGCTTCTTAACCCCTTAACTTTTTTAGTACAATATATAATCAAACATGATGAATAAGTATGATGTTCAGACTTGGCTGGAATCTAGCTCTGTGTTTTATCTATCAAAGATTGATTACCAGCTGCATTGGTAAATAAGCCATTTTGAGGGAATATCAGCTGTCTAATACAATTACCAGATAGGTTGCTGAGTACTTTGTCATATACCTTTTACTTTAAGCAAACAGGCTAGATGAACTTTTAATGCAGATTTATATTCCAGGAGGTAGAGAGTAGAACTCATGTCACTGCAGCTCTTTTCCACGAGGAATTATCTGAAACAGTATAAGCTTATGCTGCCTCTGTTTTTGAAAGCAAACAAGTAATACAGAAAGCCAGGAGATAGAAAAGGTTTATCATTATTCAGCAATATCAAGATATTTATCTTGAATTCCTATTCCAGAAGACACTTAGATATCGTTCAGTTCTCCAGTGGGAATTTTTGGAGACTCCAAAATCATAGGCTAGGTGAAACAGCTTCTTAAAAACCTCTGTTTGCCAGCCTTTGCCACTGTTGTACTGTATTAGCCATGCAATACAGAGTCAGCAGATTTTTGTATCTGAAAAGCAAAACTACCCCAAAGGAGTAAAAGAATTTGACCATCCTTTACGTTTTAAAGAAGAAAGGGGGGGAAATGTACTTAAAAAGCTTCATTTGTAACTTTAGAAGTTCAGTCTGGCCAAGTGGAGACATTTAAATAACAGGAAAAGAAATTATCTAGAATGTTACACAAGAAAAAATAGATAAATGCAATACCTTTAACATAGGATAATTTTTTTTTGAATACTCAAGATGTAGAAAAATAGATAAAATGCTGGGCTAATCTCTTTATTGTTGTAATATTCATGGCATCAGAGGTAGGATTGTGTCCTTGTTATTCTCTTCCCCTGTTGAAATATGGGTGAAAGGGTCACGCAGAAATGGGAGTCCCTGCAAGCCAAAATTATTCCTTTCAATTCCTGTATGCAAGCATTAAAGTATTTGCAGAGCTTGTGTCATGCTTTCTCTTATTTGCCATGTCATTTCATCAGCCTCTGGGGTGGGTGCAAGCCTGGCCCATCTTTCATCCTGTTTCTTCTTGCTCTTTCTCTAAAAGCTACTGTTCATGAGATTGCTGGCAAGAGTTGTGTTTCCCTTCATATTCTTGCCAGGTCTACTACCTACAAGAATTTTTATTTTGGGTATTTTTGTTTATTGTTGTTGGTTTTTTTTAAGGCTTCCAGGTACATGATTTTTCTTAAATTTTCTGACTATGATCGGGAGTATCCTACAGTTAAATTTTAGAAGGGTTTAGAGGTGGTGATGAGTTTCACTACTCTGCTGTAAAGGTGGTAGAGGTTGCAAGCAAACTTAACATGAAAAGACATGGAAGAGCAGGCCTTCAGGACCACTTGACACTTGGTCTAAAACCATGAAGATGTAGAAAGGCTGATATTCTCACCTGTGAAGAACTCAACAAAATAAGTCTTTTAAGGGAGCTGCCGTGCCCATCAGGATACCAGTTATTATGCAACTTCTCTGGAATAAAGCCTCCCGTTATATTTAAGTCAGAACTAGTGGAACTGCTGTCTCCAAAAAGAAGGTTACATGAAGCTAGCTAGCTTTCTGGAACAGCATTCTAAGTTAAAATGAATGTTCTTTGGAGCAGAGGTAATAACAGGTCTGACGTGAGACAGCCAGTTTGTGCATGCCAGAATACCGTGAGCAGCAATGAGAGTACTGTCTGATGAACTTTTGGACATATTGCCACAACTTGTTCTCATGTTCCACAGCTTGAGTAAGAC
The DNA here is from genome assembly GCF_033815535.1 of Pezoporus flaviventris. Lineage (NCBI taxonomy): Eukaryota > Metazoa > Chordata > Aves > Psittaciformes > Psittacidae > Pezoporus > Pezoporus flaviventris. Next base: position 478,831 of record NW_026892691.1, on the reverse strand, counting down.
TATTTATTCTGTGTCTTATGAAGCTTACCTTACCCAAAATCAGGTTAAAGAGGATACATTTTGCCATTAGTTTCCAGTTGTGTTATGTTTATTGAGCAATATGACCTAGTGAAAGTTATTCCTGCCCATGGCAAGGTGCTGGGACTAAATGTGTAGGAGTCCTTTCCAACCCATATCATTCTGTGGTTCTATAGAGATAAAGCAATTTCTCAATCACAAGACAATGTAGCCATTAATATATTAATTTATATCATGAATAATATTAAGAAATGTAAGTACATCATAAACGTTCATGTCATAATATATTAATTAAAAAAAAAAAAACAAGTGCTGCTTATTATTAAACTTGTTTTATAAGATACTTTGAAAGCTAGAAGATGGTTTAAAGATATTTAAAGAGCTCTTCTGAAAGTGACTCTGTGCAATGCAGTATGCATATGTAATTTAATAAATCAAAGGCAAATTAGTAGTAATGGAAGAAAGCATAGTCATTTGAATTAGAAAATTTTCTAAAGTTTCCACTACAGCAGGTGGGGGAAAAGTGATCAATAACACATACTGAAGTGGAAAAATAATTTGATTACAGCATATTTTTTCGTGTATATGCTCACATTAATGTGAAGCTTTGCTGCCTTGATGTCTAATATTTTAAATCCCTTTCATATTGAAAAGTAAAATGTGTTGCCTTTTATTGTCATGTACAGCTGAGACAACGCTGTGAAAGAAACTGGTAACTTTTCTGCAGGATTTTCCTTTGGGGTGGGCAGAGGGGTGGGTATTTGAATTTCCCATTGATTACCAGTGCCAGGTGAGAGTTAAGTAGGTGCCAGTTAGGCCAGCTGGAGACTTCTGAGTGCCAGGTGAATCCTAGGTGGAAAGACTGAGCTGCTTTTTGGCCTCTTCTGGCTGTCAAAGGAGACACAAATGGGCTAGAATGATGTTCAGAGTCTGGCCTGCTATTTTGTAGAATCCCAGACTGGTTTGGTTTGGAAGGGACCTTAAACCTCATCCAGTTCCAACCCCTGCCATGGGCAGGGACACCTTCCACTAGACCAGGTTGCTCCAAGCCCCATCCAGCCTGGCCTTGACCACTGCCAGGGATGGGGCAGCCACAGCTTCTCTGGACAACCTGTGCCAGTGCCTCATCAGCCTCACAGGGAAGAACTTCTGCCTAAGGGCTCATCTCAATCTCCCCTCTTTCATTTTAAAGCCAAATTCCTGAGGCAGAATTGCTGATAATTCCAATTTTAATTTTCATTTAATTAATTTACCCATATGTCATGTAAGTATTTGTCAAAGGTGTTGTGAAGCCTTCATGGAATGGTTTCATGTGGAGGACCTTGGTACTGGGAATCACTTTAAGGTCCTCCAATGAAAATTGCAGTGGCTGCAAAACCAGTGCAAGTGTGAGTAGCTGTTTGTAGGAACCACTTGGTACATGGCTTGTGATTACCTTTAGGTACCTTTTGCTTTTACGTTGGAATCCATTGCCTTTACAAATGCTGTTCCCTGTAACAGACAAGAGATCTTTGGTTCTAAACCACACAATTGCTATTCATAGAAACAACTTTTCAGCCAATAAATACTATAGAAGCCTGGATTGAAAGGTCATTGCTGTGATAACCGGTGAGGGCCTGTTTTTTTTGTTGTTTTTTTTTTAATGGAAAGTAAGTATTATGTGGCTTTGCTGCATAATGTGTTTTGTTGGGAGGTGAAGCTGTGTAGCAGTGAGCTTTCTCTAGAGTCCTTTTCTCTTGGCTTTATGTCGAGGACAGGCTTCAGATTTAAATGGCATTAGGCTTGTCAAAGAAAGGTTATTAAAAATGTTCCTGCCTTTCAGTCTCCATACTCAATACACACAAAAAATGCAATACTACAGGGAATTTTTTTTCTATTTAGTCATGTCATTTGGCATTTTGCCTATAGCTAAAAAAGGGATACCATCTGTTTTAGGCTCACTAATTATTCTGTATTGTGACTTGAACCAGTTCACTAGTTTATAAGAAATAAACTTGCCTTCTTCTAATTGCACTTTTGCTACTATGATTTGGTGAGATTTTAAAATATCAATGATCCCTTGGGGTGGGGATCTGAAATCAGAGTTGTAAGTCTTCTGGGAACTCTGGGTAATCATAGAATCACAGACTGGTTTGGGTTGGAACGGACCTTAAAGCTCATCCAGTTCCAACCTCCTGCCACAGGCAGGGACACCTTCCACTAGACCAGGCTGCCCCAAGCTCCATCCAACCTGGCCTTGAACACTTCCAGGGATGGAACAGCCACAGCTTCTCTGGGCACCCTGTGCCAGTGCCTCACCACCCTTACAGGGAAGAACTTCTTCCATATATCTAACCTAAATCTCCCCTCTGGCAGGTTAAACCCATTCCTCCTTGTCCAGTCCCTGCAGCCTCTCGTTAAAAACCCCTCTCCAATTATCTTTCAAGATGCAAAGTTGTATTTGTGCTGTTCTGATCATTTATCGCAGTTATAGTCTTATATCATAGTGGGACCACATCTGTCTTTGTCCCTTTGAAATTCACTGATAGTTTGGTTTTGGTGTGTGGTGGCAGGTGGGAAATTGAAGTGCTACTGTTGAGCACAGCACTGCTGCTTTGCTAAACACGGGTATAGGGTAAAGCAAAAAGCAAGGGAATAGTTGTAGGCTCCCTATGATAGTAGTTACTGGTGCAGAAGCTGCCATAAGTGCTATTGCAGCCTGTCAGGGCATGTGTACTTCAGTGACAGGAGACTTCCTCAGACCTGTGCGTAATGCCTGCCTAGAGGAGTCCTCCAGAATAGTCATGGAATCATAGAATAGTTGGGGTTGGAAAGGACCATGGGCAGGGACACCTCACACTAAACCATATCACCCATGTCCAACCTGGCCTTGAACACCGCCTGGGATGGAGCATTCACAACTTCCTTGGGCAACCCGTTCCAGTGCCTCACCACCCTTACAGTAAAGAATTTCTTCCTTATACCCAATCTAAACATTCCCTGTTTAAGTTTCAACCCGTTACCCCTTGTCCTATCACTACAGTCCCTAAAGAATAGTCCATCCCCAGCACCCCTATAGCCCCCCTTCAGATACTGGAAGGCTGTTATGAGGTCTCCATGCAGCCTTCTCTTCTCCAGGCTGAACAGCCCCAGCTTTCTGAGCCTGTCTTCACACGAGAGGTGCTCCAGTCCCCTGATCATCCTCGTGGCCCTTCTCTGGACTTGTTCCAACAGTTCCATGTCCTTTTTATGTTGAGGACACCAGAACTGCGCACAATACTCCAGGTGAGGTCTCACAAGAGCAGAGTAGAGGGGCAGGATCACCTCCTTTGACCTGCTGGTCACGCTCCTTTTGATGCAGCCCAGGATACAGTTGGCTTTCTGGGCTGCGAGCGCACACTGCTGGTTCGTGTTCATTTTCTCATTGACCAACACCCCCAAGTCCTTCTCCACAGGGCTGCTCTGAATCTCTGCCCAACCTGTAGCTGTGCCTGGGATTGCTCCGACCCGGGTGTAGGACCTTGCACTTGGCATGGATCATTATGCACTTGGCATAATGATCATCTCCATGATGGTCTGTACTCAGGCTGCGTATTTTGAAGATATACCTCACTTGCTTCTGTTTTCTGATGAGTTCTGTGACTTGTTGACTGATACAAATGTTGCTTTTCATGGTAGAAATCTCTTGGATGTGAATCAGTGGGCACTGGGGCTTTGTTCCACTTTGCAATGAGTGCTTTCTAGCAGGAAGAAGTGTCTCTTCGTGGCACTAAGCAGCTTCCATGCTCAACGCTGTCCTGGGCTCATTCCAAGCTCCCAGTCCACCGTAGAGTAGGTCTTTGGGACTGGGGACATCAGAGTTCTTCACAGTGTCAGGGTTTCCTGCTCATTCTGTATAGTGGAAGTGCAGCATAGCTTAGTACTACTGTAAGCTAGTGAACCTTTCTTTAATGGATTACACCCTTCTGCTGCAATGTAGACACAGAGCAAAAGTCCTGCAGGAGTTGGGGGCAGGGGAAGCTATTTTTCCCAACTGTCAAGCTTACTCCAGTAGCAGAGCTCTGAATCTAAGGAGATTTCAAAAAGAGATTAGAAAGCAGTAAGGGACTGTTCTATGTGACCGACAGGAGCAGCATTTTGGTTGACAATACTGAGCAAGGGCTTTTCTTTAATGTCATCAGAGCTGGAGTCTGTGTCTATGTGCATAATCGTAGCATAGTTTGGGTTGGAAGTGACCTTCAAAGGCATCCAGTCCAACCCCCCTGCAAGGAGCAGGCATATCTTCATCTAGATCAGGTTGCCCAGAACCTGTGCCAGGATTTTCAGATGAGTTCAAGTCTTTCAAAGACTATGTAGGACTTTCAGGGAAGTCATTTCTGTGGTCAGCCCATGGACACCTCGAAAAACAATTGCTTCTCTAGAAATGCCTCTCATAATGGGGACTGAGATGCTTCTCTCATTACGAAACCTGATTTTGTGAGAATCTTACCCCAGCTGCTTCAGATTGTATGAGCTTAAAACTTTACTAGTCAGCTTTTCAGAACGAAGGCATTAGGTTCAAGTCCCAAATGGTTTTAGTATCTTATGTTCTAGTTACTGAGCAGTGTGGAAAGGTAATTTAAAGACAGTCCTGTGTGACTTTTTTTTTTGCCAACATCTCCTTGCTTCTTAAAGAAACCTTAGATTTTTGCAAGCAGCACTTCTCTCAGAAGATGGTCTTTAAAGCCTTGAAGCTGCTCTGATGTTTCAGTTTGAAAATTGGCTATAGCACATGTCTATATGTTACTTCCAGAATATATTTTTGTCTTGATGCTGTAATAGCGATGGTAATCGCTTCGTGATGTGATAAAAGATGAATAGACCACTTTGGTCCAAAATAGGAACTGTTTGAAATTCTTTCAGTTTAGAGTTTAAAAGTTATAGTTTTCAAATCTTTCCGTTTCACTGGTTTTCAGTTCAGTTTGCAATAACCAAGTATATGGATACTAATTGGTTGGTATAATGGTGTAATTTAAAAGGATAATTGCTGCTCATAAGGATAATCTTCACTGTTTGCAAGTATTTGCTTGTAAAACTATTTTGAATGGTGTAAAAACATGGTCTGCATTTAGTTCTGGCAATTTTTAAGAAGCTACACAGCACAAAACCAAGATGGATTTATCCTCTACAGCTTTGATTAAGATACATTAAATTTTGAATTTGGAAGACCATTTAGACTTTATTGTGACTTCCCTTTCTTACAGTTAGCCATTGGTTGTATTTTAGCCTCAGATTAAAGCCTTGCTTTTCAATAGTTAATGTTCAGAATGATACAGTTCTGTGAGGGTGTCAAAGAGAACTTTTAGCGATATCTTCAACTCTATTCACTTTTTGCTTTTTCTGAAAAAGTTGCATATTGTTACGTATACATAAGCCAGTGGGTCATATTTCTAATGCACATTGCTTTGTTTTCTAGTTTAAGGACACTAGCATTATTCATAGCTTAGGGCACAAATGCTTTTACTCAGCCACATGCAAATGACAGAAACAATTACTATATTATTTCAGCTATCTAAATCAACTCATCTTATTAGACTTGCCTTCTGCTCCCATTTTCTGGCATTTTTGTGGGAACCCTATTTAATGACATAACTATTCACTAACACAGGAAACCTTAAGAGACTATTGCAGAATATGAGATTTGAAATTTGAATATGAAACAGCAGAGAATTCGGTTTTGGGAACATCATCATCATGGCATTGAAAATGAATGGCACTTCTGTGATCAACAGACTTAGATTTCAGCACGTAGGTTTTTGTTGAATAGATGAAACAAGTCTCAATAGGAATCCTTAATGAGGAATTGATTATCTAAAATGCAAGTTAAGATTCAGCTAATAGTTTCCCATAAGAAATATCTTTTAAAATAGAGAATTGAATAATTCACAAAGAGAAAGAAGAAGTTGCCAACAAACTTCAGTTGGTGAAAAGATCTAAGTTTTGAGTTTAGTAGTTGAAAACATTTTCAAAGACTGCAAATGGTAGACAGGCTATATTGCTGAGAAGAGAAAGATCTGAAAAATAGGACTCTGGGAATCCAAAGCAGAGAAGTTCAACAAACTATGAACATGGAAATAAACAAATGACATCTATTCCATGAAATACCAATGATAAGCACAGAACAAATTAGTTCATGGATTTTCGAATATATATCAGAGAAAGCAAAAGTAAGAATACTTGCATGGAAGTTGGGAAATTGAGGTGGGTGAGAAGAATGGAAGTTGGGAAATTGAGATGGGGGAGAAGAATGGAGGGCATGAGGGGAGCAGACCAAAAGGGCAGAGAAAATGAACATCTTCAGAGATTTTGCAGATTTTACAGCTTCAAGTCTTAGATATCCGTCAGAAAAATATATTCTGGTGAAGGGTTTGTATGCTTAGGGGACCAGGTTTACATGAATTGCTACCCTCTGCTTACCCATTGGGGTCTTGCTTGTGGCTCTATGTGCTGAAGCTGATCAGGGCTGTAGCTGTTAAAGCCAAGAGAGGAGGAAAACACCAGCCTGTATGGGTGAAGGTGCCAGTATCTGTAGATAAATTAGGAAAGCCACAAAATCTAAGTTTGCTATCATAGCTGCCCCAGCTGGAAGTGTGAAAACCCAGCACAGTGATGGGGAAGATTTTCCAGGGCCTTACAGGAATTTGTTTTAGTACTTTTCACTGTTGTCCTCAAAACCTTTCATAAACTTGAGAGGGTTTCCAATGTACAAGTCCAGATCTAAATCCATATTTCCTAGTAAAATAAGACTGTCTGGATCCAAAGTTCTGGACTGGCTGATTATTGCATGTCTCAGATCACGAAGTCTGGACCTGGATATAGTTTTTTTAAACCTGAAAAGTGTATAATCCAATGAAATGATCCAGAATACTTGATCTAGATCAAACAGTGTTATTTGGCAGAGTTCATGCCCTTCAGCATTCTTTTCTAGCCACAGACCAGCCTCCCTTATTTTAAAATTACTTGGAATGTTTTGTCAGATCAGTACTAGTCTGAACAATGTTACCTGCTTTTTGTGTCAGGTGATAATTGCACTCTTTTATAGAGGGAATGTGAGTTTATAATCAGTCCCTGTATTGCTCTTTGCAGCTTGCACTTGTCTTACACTTCCCATTAAAAACACAAATAAATCTGAAGTGTTTTGAGCTGTAAAAAATCTGAACTGTTCTTTTCTGGGTGTCTTCCCCAGGATGAATGTTTTTGAGAAGTTCCAGCAAAATCCTGCTCATTCTTAGTGGAGTGGGAGAAGGAAGAGAAAGAAGTAGTAGAAAGAAGCAATAATTGTATAGGCATTAAGCTCCAAACTTCTGAGGGCTTTGTTTTGCTCTTTAATATTCCTTTTAGATTTTGTACTTCTTACTATCTCTTTCTGCCTGGCTATTTCTAGGTACTACATCTCTTATCACTCTAGTAAGAGGACGCAAGTGGGTACAAGCATTCCAAAGTGCTTTGTAATTAAATGAATTGGACTGCATCATAAATATAAGGGTTATATTCATGTAATGTATTTTTTATTATGATAGAATAGTTAGGGTTGGAAAGGACCTTAAAATCCAGTTCCAATCCCCCTGCCATGGGCAGGAACTCCTGATGTTAGACCATGTCACCCAAGGCGGCTCTGTCCAGCCTGGCCTTGGTTTTCAGTCAAAATTAATCCAGAATTGCCAAGAAATCATTCTATACTATATTTGGTACTTTCCTCCCCCCCCCTCTTTGGGAAGATGGTAAGATAAGCACAGGCAGGAAACCTCAAAAAGGCTCAGTTCACTTGATCCTTGGCCTGCCTGGTGCTGCCAACAGGGATTGGCAGCTCACTCTGGTTTCTCCTCAGGTCAGCTTCCCTTCTCCCGCAGCTCCTCTGACTGCAGTCACTGTCTGCTCCAGCCACTCGTGGATTACCTGTCCAGCGCAATTAAATTAGGCTGTATGGAGCCTGTAGGTTTCTATTACAAGCACCTGCAATAGCAACTGTGCCAGATAATAAATTTGTGACTTAAAACCCCAACAGCAAAGCATTTTGTGATTGAAAGAGTGACCAGTTAAAAGACAGTATTATAATAGAATCACAGACTGGTTTGGGTTGGAAAGGACCTTAAGATCACCTAGTTCCAGCACCCTGCTGTGGGCAGAGGTGCCTCACACGATACCATGTTGCCCAAGGTTATGAAGTAAAAAATAATTTAACCTGAAAATTTTCTGGGAGTGCAGTGAAGCAATGGTTATTGAACCAGACATCATCAAATCCTAGAATGGTTTGGGTTGGAGAGGACCTTAAGATTATCTAGTTCCAACCCCCAGGTGTGCTAGGTGGCATTACCTTGGCTGAACAGAGTTCATACCTCCACTGAATTCATGTCTGAAAAGGGAAGAAGAAACTTCCCCAGCATCACCATGTAATAGGCATGTTCCAACTCGTGATAAAATTGTAAGCAGTATCGTGAATGTTCATAGCATATGCTTTTATTTAAATTATTTTGTTGGGGGTGGAGGTGGTATCTTTAAAAGTTTATTTTGGTTCTCATTAAAAAAAAGAAAAAAAAAAGAAAAGCTTTATTATTCTGCTTCAGTATTCCAAGACAAGTGTAACCATCTGGCACCTTTTATTTAGGGATGTGATTGCTCATTAAAAGTTTGCATCTCCGTTTTTCCTGAATTGTGTTTTTCACATTAGGTGGTAGTGGATTTAATATGTATTATATCTGAAACACTGGATCTTTACCAAGGCCCAAGCTTCATACTCCCAGTATATTTAAATGAAATAATTTCTGTGCTTTAGTGGAGGGGGGGAAAGGCCTTGTTTATTCATCAGTGTAGTAAATATACTGAGTTTTGGCATCTATTTCCTTTTTGAAATCACTTCAGAGAGTAAAAATTGGTATCAGTGGTCTTCAGATTTTCCCTCCCACACCTCAGAACCTTAGAGGAGCTGAGTAAAGAGACTATTTTTTCTCATTTTTACTTGCATCTACTGTCCTGGCTGGAGGTTGAGACATTTTCGATGCAGGAGAAACTCAAGGCAGTCGTTGAGGTTTTTCAGTAGGGCACACATCCAAAGGCTGTCTGTGCTGGTAACAATTTCTCTTCAGTGCTGTTCCATTGTCAGGCAATGACAGATTTCCCTTGCATAGCAGAATTGCTAGTTCCCTTTTTCATCTCTTGCAGATTAACATCCTGTGGACATTCTCCAGCCTGAAATTATGTTAAAACCAGTTATGGTAACAGAGCTTGGGCTGACTATTCACTCCTTTCTTCTACTTAATCTCAAACCAGGGTCAAATGTGCTTAAATACAGTTTGAAATAACTATAGCTATGAGCACAAATACTCTGTTGAATAAGACTAGGCAAATTCTTCATTTTCTCAGGTACAACTGCAAAGCTTCTTCATTCTCTGCTGTTTCAAACTTCCCTGGTACATTCTGTGAGCTGATTGCTTTTTAATACGTTAAGGTGAAGATGTTTGTCCCTCATGAGCAGGACATAATCCTGTATCCTTATGGCTGGCAGGTGATTGGTGTATGAGTGCTCTCATAGCCTACAGTGCAGCTTGGGAAACCCATTCTGTAAAAACAAATGATTTGGGGCATAATAGGTAGTTCATTCTCTGTGCATGAAGCGCTTAGTGCTTGTCTCATACAACCCCTAGTACAGCATCAGCCCTTGACTTCCTCCCATCAGTCTGGAGAGGCACCAACCTGTGGGCGATGTCCAGATGGCACCAAGATATTGGTTTGGAAATGGTATGTGAACTGAGTTGTACAAACAGCTTGTTCTGCTCCCCAGTTAAAAACTGTATGGAAGATGGGGGACAATACATTACTGCTGTAGGACAAAGTGAGAGTATGAAATGAAAGCAGCTGTTTTTTGCTCTTTTTACTCAGCAAAAAGCACAATAGATTTCATGGTCACGAATTGTATGAATAGCAATTTATATTTAGAAGGTTTGAAGTTGCTGATTACAGATTTATGGTTTTTTTTTTTTAAATATTCAAGAGTCAGACTGTCTTGAAACTCTATCTCTCCATACCTTCTGAGAATCTGGGACAGACAAGCAATTTGTAAGAACTGCAATTTAATAGACTTAAGTGCATGAGTCTGAGCCTTCTGACTCACAAGTGATAAGCAGCTTCACTGACAAAGATTTTTCCCTTTTCAGACTTGGATCTTGATGTGTTAGATGATGATGCTGTGAAGAAACAGTGACGACAAACTTACCTTGTGTCTTAGTTTATCAGCACAAAGACAAGTGAGTTTCACTTTTGGCTTCCTCTTTTTCTTTCCCAAGTTTTTGTCTTGTTTAATTTCTAAATGTTTGGGTAATTGTTGGGCAGAGTGCATTCCCAGCTTCTTTTCCCTTCCCATATCACAGTCCTTCAGCTGGTATTTTTCCTTCCATGGGACAACTGTGCATGTGTGCCTGTATATGAGGGTACATCAGCTATGTAGTACCTGTCATCAGTCATAGAACCCTGAAAGTGAGAGGCCATAAGCTCCAAGTCGGGAGACAAAGATCTGAAGTCCAAATCAGTGTGATTTGGATATAAACGGTTCCTTGCTTGTGTTGGGATTAAGCCTTAAATCTGAAGCCTGTTGGCTTTACAGGAAATCAGTTACTAAGGATTCTCTGTCTCTTACTAGCACTCAGGAATGCTTCACGTATCTCTCATGTGAGAATATTAGTTACATACAGGACAGGAACCTTTACTTACCTGTATATCCCAAATGAAAAAAAATAAATTTCTCTTTTGTAGGGTTTTAAAAAGCAAATGAATAGCAAAGCTCTTGTACATCTTGATGTTCTGCCACTAGAGTGCACCAGAAGGTTTGGTTGAAATGGACTGATTGCAGTAACTGCCTTAAAATGCTGTTACTTTTTGCTGTACTAAAATGTCTGCATGATTTTAACCCAATTACAATATAAATGAGAAAATACCTGTTTGTAAGTATATGGTTGATGAAGGTGTAACTTGAAGTTTAGGCTTTCAATAGTTAAAAATGAGTTCTGCAGTTTCTGCCACAAAAAGTAAAGGAACTTGCTAATTCTGCCAACAGACGTTTTGAGCTCTTCAGTCTCTGACACTGGATTTGACTGAGCAAAGATCAAGTGGAAAACACAAGGTATGATTAGAGACACAACTCTTACAGTTTTCCTAGCTCAAAATTGCTATTAATGTGATTGTGTCAGAGTTTGAGTTGAGAGATGAAAATCTGATCATGATTATTCCTGCCAAAAATGAAACACTCATTAATAAAACGTGAAGGTTGGGGCAAATTTCAGGTAGGGACCCCTTTGCTTGCTTGCTGCTTTGTTTTGCTAGGTTTGAATGGAAGTGCTGACCTAGTTCTGCTTGTAAACAAGAGAACACATGACAAAATGCAGTTGTATCCCCACTTAGAGCAACAGCAAAGCTTACACTGGTTTAGTGGAGCCAGGATTTTATCCTCTGTGTCAGGGAGAAGAAATATTTTTTCACACAAAGGTAATGCTGTGGGGAGGGAGCTTATGCTATAAAGGAGACGTATCTTTTTGTTACTTTTCTGAAAGGTTCTCCAGATCCCCAGCACATGGATATCTAGAACTAGAGCAAGCTGTGCCCCTAAGAGTGCCTGAAAATCCTCTTTTAGTAAGTAACCTAAATCAAAGGATCCCAGACAATGCCCTTATGTGGCAGAGGATGTGCAAGACAGTAGACTGAAAATCCAGTAAAACTGGGGGAGAATAATGTGAAATGTGGTTGTTTGCCCAGTCCTGACTTGTGAAACTTTAGGGATACCGATTCCCTGAAGAAATATTCTTGACTTTTAGAGTGGTGAAAGAGAGACTTATGAGTTCTGCTATACCAATAGCCTCTAATTATAATTTTAAACATTGGGATTTGATTACTATAGAAATAAAGACCCAGGCTATTAGTCTATCAAAAATACAGATTTCTGGAATTTTGTTTGACCTTGGTACTTCTATCTGTACATTCATGAGTAAAGTTGCAATAATATTTCAATGCATTAATATCGCAGCAGCAAGCAACAGAGAACTCTGCTTCTAGAAATGCCTTCTAATGGCAAATATATCAGGAATAACAGTGCTTTTTATTTTTCAGGACTCAAACACTTGTCCTGAGCTAAAAATTATTATTTTAGTGTTACAGGATTTAAGTAATCCCTAAAAGGCATACTGAAACTTTAGCGAAATCCAGGTACCTAATTGCCTAAAGGCCTGATATAATGTGGTAATAGAACAAATAATCAGTAGATGATTGTGTTGGATTTTAAATCTACCTACCCTTGCTAGAAAAAAATAAATAAAGACTAACAATATCTATAAAAATATGTCTTAGGACCCATAAAAAGAGGAACCAAAAATATAGAAATAAGCATCAGCTGGTTGTGTAGATCATGAGGATCTGTAAGACTTAGTATAGGTTTTAATAGGTTGGATTAGGCAGCAATTCCTCAGTCCAGAAAATAAAGAACAAAAATTATGAAAACACTTGAGCATGCAAAATGTACTCAAATAAATCTGCTTTAGCAAATCCATTAAATATAATTTTTTTTTATGTAAGCATCTTCTTTGGTCTCTTCAATAGCAGGAGACTTAAATTTAAGGAGGGTTAAGTACTGTGATGAATAGACATGACCTGATAAAAGTGGGCTATTTGCCTCATCTAGAGTCATCCAGACTCCAGAAAAAGATCAAATTCTCACATGCCAATTATTTATTAGCAGAAAAAAATGGGTTTGATCTTTTTCTGATGATACTGCAGCATCAAAATCACAGAATCACAGAGTCATTTAGGTTGGAAAAGATCTTCAAGATCATGACATCCAACCCTTAACCTGGCACTGCTCCAGGCCCCCCTTTAAACCATGTCCCTAAGTGCCACATCTACACATCTTTTAAATACCTCCAGGGATGGTGACTCTACTTCCCTGGGCAGCCTGTTCCAATGCTTGGCAACTCTTTAGGTGAAGGAGTTTTTCCTAATATCCAATCTAAACCTCCACTGGTGCAACTCGAGGCCATTTCCAGTGATCCTATTTCTTTTTACTTGGGAAAAGAGTCCAACCCACACCTCCTGGCTCCTTCTTCCTTTCAGGTAGTTGTAGAGAGTGGTAAGGTGTAGAGAGTGATAAGGTCCCCCTGAGACTTCTCTCTCCAGACTAAGCTTTCTCAGGTCCCTCAGCCATTCCTCATCAGATTTGTGTTCCAGGCCCTTCACCAGCTCCGTTGCACTTCTCTGGACACCCAGAGTTCTCCAGGGTGGTTAAATTTTTTGTAGAATTCCATTGTAGGAGTAATGTTTGAAGTGAAAGAGGAATTCCTGTGTGATTGTAAGTTTAGCTTGTTTGCCCCAAAGCTCAATTACTTCAGACTACTTTTTAGTTCTTTATTTTTTTATTTTTTTAATACCACTGATTTACTGAATATGTTTACATTGGAATAGAGAAGATTTAAAGGATCATTTCCATGTATGTTTTAAAACACATTATCTAACTGTTTTTCCCCAAATGTGTTTCTCTTGACTGCCCTTAACTCACAGTTCGCATCTGTGGCAATAAATTTCAAATGAAAGAAAAGAAAAAAAAAAAGTGAAGGAAACTCCATTGTAGTAATTTGATTACTCTGGAAATAAAGCGGTGGATTACTGCAATCTAATTTGGAAGTGATGAAGTGCATGTGATGGCCTAGTAATTATTTCTGCACAGTTGTTGTCCATGGGGAGAACAGAATTATTGGACACTACACGATGTTAATGATGCCATAGTTTGACATTCGCACAAACATGCAGGAAAACTGGACTTAGGAGTACATTTTGTGACAGCAGTTTGTATCCTTCCCAAAGTCTTTATTAGTATGTGCACCAAAATCAGTCTGCATTAGCACTTTTTGCTGCTGTTTTCTTTTTGCAGAAAAAAAAAACAAACATGATCTTAGGATCAGAATTTAACTGTGTATGTTAACTCACTTGCAGAAGATGTTGGAGGAAGATGATGCAGTTGTGAAGCATGGAACATTTTGTTATATATAATTCTGCTTGTAATATTATCTGAAATTTTTGCTAGGCAGTGGCAAATGTAGAAATTGCTACCTGTGTCCATGATTATTAAATATTATTATATTGTAATGCCGAGACTATTTTCATTCTATCTTGGACGTATCTCTCAGATGAAATTTTTACTAATCTAAACCAATGAATTTTCCTTCAGCAAGAATTGCAAAATCTCGTTGTTAACTAACAGAAGGGCCAAAGCAGAGGCAGCAAATTAATGTACAGATGCACTAATCCTGTACCTCCGGTCTTGATTCCCTAAAGCATGTGTTGGTATCAGAATTTCAATTTTTATTTTAATTTAAAAAATGCTAATGTGTTTTATGCTCAATTTAGGTTTGCAAGCTTAGTTCATAAATAATGCAGAAGATCTGCTGAGTATTCAAGGAGCTTCCAGCAAGTTTCTGCCATGAGCTGGAAAGGAGTTCAGCTTTAGGGAGAAGTGGAATCCCTTTGTCAAGTAGGGGACCAGACATGCTCTATTCTGAGCATTGCAGTATGGATGCCGCTTGGGAAAGAGCACATTTTTATGACATTTGTTCATGATGGGATTCTCACTTGGGGGCAATAGTGCTGTAATTCTCCTCACTACCCCAGCTGCAATGATACCTTAACATGAGTAATGGTGAGGAGGCATCCTACCAGGATTTGCTCCCATTCTGCTAACTGGAAACACAGAATTGCAGAAAGGTTGAGGGTGGGAAGGCCACGTGGGCCTTGCTCAAGCAGGGTCACCTAGAGCCACTGCCCAGGACTATGTCCAGACAGTGTTTGAGTATCTCCAAGTAGGGAGACCTCCATCACCTTTCTACCATGCCACTCCAGTGCTTGGTCTTACCACCCTTAGTGGTAGATACAGTGGTGCTTGTTTTAGGTGTTTAGGTGTAGAGATCTACTGCCAATTTACTCAATACTTCAAACACATGCAAAATCATGTTTAGAAACTGTAAAAATAAACAAACAATGCTACTACCAACAACAAAATTGATGTTGGAGTCCACATATTCTCATTTTACTTCATTAATCTTAGATAAAAAATAGTATTATCTTAAGGTGAGCTCTGCTGCAAATACTAGTCACTACTGTATTTTTGAAGGCTTCCAAAAGGAAAAAGAAAGTTTAAAGATACATATTCTTCAAATAGTTCTTTGTTGGAAGTTATAATAAGTGAATGGATGATCTCCTTTTACTTTTCAGAAAAGTTAGAAATGGTGCTGGTGTGATGGTTATGAGCTTATTTGGGATAGCCTTTATATGTCCTATCTGGCTTTGAGGCTTCTCTGTTTAACATTTAGTTTACTGATGGCTTTGTTGAATTGCTTCCTGCCTGCACCCACTTCTTCATCAGTGGTTTAAAATACTCAGCAGGTAAACTATAAAAGTAATAAAAAGTTGTCTCAAACTAAGCTTTGCTCCATTAATAAAGAATGCCCAAACTTTATTCCAAATAGAGCATAATAACTGACTCTAGAAATAGCGTCCTATGACTTACACCAAATGCATTCTTTTATCAGTGGGCAGAATTCATCTCAAAGGGGTAAAAAGCTTTAGTACTGAAATTATCCTGTATTTTTCAATGCTTTCCAAATTAGTGACTTTTGCCTAGCTGGTTTTGCCTTATTTTTCACTTTTTTAGATTTATAGACTCTGATGCTCATTTGTAGTCAAATTTCATGGAAAAGTTTCATCAGCAAAGCCATTTCCCAGGGTTTTGATTCAGGCAGGGGAGTCACCTTCTCACTTTTGAATGACAGTGATTGCTGATGCTGCAAGCGTTCTCTGCATGGTTGGCAAAACTAGTCTGATGAAAACACCCACAAAAGGTAAACTAGAGATTAGAGGTAATAAGTATAAGAATTCTGCATGCATGTAATCCATTAAAGCTTTCTCTGACAAAGGCCAGTATATATTATATGGAGACTTACTAATCAGAAAATCAGTTGGAGATTTATTGTTTATTTCTGTGTGTATTGAAGGGCTGACCCTGCTTTGCTGAAGTCACTGGGAGGTGTTATGACAGAATTAGGGTTTAAATTTTAATTTTCCTAAGCATTCTTTAAAGTGCAGCTGTCAAGATTTGCATGCAGTTGTATTTGTAGAATTGAATTTCAGCTGTGACCTGCATTTAGAAAGACAGATTTAGAACAGGCTGTTGAATCACTTGTGTTACATTTAGGCCATAAGTAATGTTTAAGTGCTGTAGGATACTATGGTACCTAACTCAGTGGGGAGATAACCCACTGCACTCAAGTGACAAAGGAGCAGGCTTTGTAAGTCATAGCTCTTCTTGTGCAATATGGTGATTCTCTCTCTGTTATGGGATTAAAGAGTGATCACAGTGAAGAGAATGACCAGCAAGGATAAGAGTTTTTCATTTAAAATATAAAAATAACTATATGTTGCACCAAGTGAAAATTAAAACAGTTTAATTCCTCCTGGATTCTGAAGGAATTCTGAAAACATTCTTGTCCCTATTGGCTATCTTGACTAAATCAGAGACAGTATCTGTATTCCATTATGTTCACATATCCAGAAATCCATACGGAAATGTTGAGTGGTGAATCATTTTGTTCCCATTTGTTTTCCCACACTTTGCCTTTCTGCTGCACATCCTGAGTGCTGTGCTTCATGTCTGTGGCTGGAAGCAAAGGACTCCAGGCAGCTCCTGACCCTGGGAAGAATCTGGTGGGTGTAATGCTCCTGCTACCAAGTTTCAAGAAGCTGTATGCAGCTGTCACACTTAGGAACTGCATCTTCCATGAGCTTTCATATCACCAGTGAGGAAACGAGAACTACTGAGTTGATTGGTTCCAGAACAAGTATGTAGCTTTACACTTAGGAGTAGAGGGAGTCAGTTCTCCAAAATCAGGTGGTATGAATGCTACCTAAATGACATGTCTCATCTCATTTCTCCTGTAGCTAGAAAAAAAAAACAGTGTAATTAAAATATTTGGAATTCACTTTGAGTGGCTAGGATCAGATCCTTGTCATGTATTTCTGCTGTTACTGAGAAAATAAGTTGGAAAGATAGAATATATTTTCCTGCTTGCAGAACTGCTTTGAGGATTAAGTTGGAGGATAAGGAATGTGCAAGAAGAAGAGAAATGTAACCTGAATGTGTACCTAAGGTTTGTTACCTAACTGCTAGCAGATTGAGAAAATGAATTGTTAGCCCTGAAAATGAGTATTTCAGCTGAAGTTCTGCAACAAATTGCTGTGGAGTAGATTTCCTGCTTTTCACTTAGAAGGGACATTGAGAAGGTTAAGAATATTTTTAGTTACTGTTGTCTCATTTGTTTATAAAATAAATACATGATAAAGTAGCCTGCAAGGCCACAGTCAAAATGCAGCATATGCTAACTGTCCCTTCCACCTGAGGAAAGTAATAGGAACTGTCTTCTGATTTTCAAGACTTTTAAGTTTTTTTAAATTGCACATACTTATATCTTGTATATATCTTGTATATAACTATATAAATGGCTATATATTTCATTCTATCCCTATATAATTTATTCATTATAAACCTAATTCTAAAATCAAGATTCTAACTTGTTTCAGTATGCTTTTTGTCAGGGATTGTTTAAGTAAGTCTCTAAATACCTGATCCACTTTCTTTTCTGCTCTGCCCTCTCCTCCATCTGCTTGCCCTCTACCCTGTAACCCTTACAGGGAAGAATGGTTCCTTCCCTCCATCTTATAGAGCTTGCAGTATTTGCAGGAGTTACTGAAACTAGTAACAAGTCATCATTATATTTAATTTTACCTGGCAAAGTCATATTCTTATATGAATAAGTAAATTAACAGAGAGTTAAAGCACTTGGTGTTAGTGAATTCTCTTTCCACTTAGTATATGGAAAAAAGCAAAGGCCAGGACTGCACATTTTGGAAAATCTCAACCTCACTCTGATAGACCAGATCCAGTATAGTAGGCTGTTTCCTTCAACATAAGCTTAGGAGTGGAGAATCCTGCTTTTGGGATGATGACAGCCATGCACAAGGAAGGACTTGTAATATTTAATTCAGTCTGCGCTGGAGCTGACTTAGACGTTCTGCATTATTTTCTGCTTCCTTAGCCTTGGTACTTACATCTCTTCATTAAGTGGAGCCCAAAAGGTTTTGCATATAGAAAAGGGAGGTTCAGGAATCACTAAATATTTCAGAATCCTTTTCTGACAGTGTTCGTACTTTGTCTCAAAACTGCTAGAATAGGGACAACTTTAGTACCATCGTTTCCTCTGCACTGAAGAAATGTTTTTAGCAGTGCTGGGGAGGAATCAACACTTTCTTTTGCTGTCTCTGGAGAGTCTAGCTGCCCTGGACCATGGAAATTATATGATAAAGGGCACAAGAAAAGCCACTTTTTCAAACATCTGCAAAACCTGATCAAATATCTCATTATGAGAAAAGCAACATTTACCAGAAGATCAATATAAATACTTTGCGAATATATTTTCCACTATCACCATGTCAAGCCTGGACAGGATCTCTAGTGTTTCTGAGATAGCTTAAATGGATTTCTTCTTTGTTTCTGGCCTGAAACTTTATGCTATTTCTATAAAATAAAAGGTATTTCAAACAAAACCTAGATTGAGTGTCCTAACACTAAAAATGTATTTGTGTTTTATAGAATCACATTACAAGCCTGGTATGCATATGAAATGCTCTTTCTCAAGCCAGTTATGAGACTCGAATGGGTTAAATTAACCAGGCTGTATAAATGTGAGCTGAACATATGGTCAGTCCCTCTGAGAGTTTTAAAAAGCAAATGTCTGCTAAAAGAAGTCAGGTCCAGCTTTTTGTGAGTATGTTGTCAGCATGAAAAGAGTCCTCCTATTTACCACAATGAAAAAAAGGGGGACATCCACAATTATTTCACCTCTCTTGTTGCACACAATGAAATGGGAGGAAAATTAACTTTTAAATAGGGACAAAAAGGTAAAGAAGTGGAAAATCCATTTGGGAAAGTGATGTGAAGAATTGTGGAAGAGAAGAAATGTTTGATGGCTGGTCTCGTAATAAGAAAGAGAGGAACTCAAACTGCTGCAGTTTTGATTCCTAAGAAAACTGGGTTTGTTTTTACTCATTATAGCGCCTCAGACCTTATGAGATGAATGTGCCAAACCCCCAATTTTTTAAAATGAATTGTCTCTTTTAAGATTCTTACCAGGTGTTGGACTGCAAGTTTTAGAACTATCAAAGACATCAGAGGTTTTTGTGCTGTTTAAAAGATGATAAAATAAATGCCTGGGCTGTGACATCCATATGATTGCTGAGTGAAAGATATTTTTATCCCTCTTTCATTCAGTATGAACTAATACTTTCAAGCAAAAAATAAGAGCTAGTGTGGCTACTTCATCTATTTCAAATCAGTTTCAACCTAAAGTTTCAATTTTAGTTTTAAAAGATATCTCCATTGTTCTGAAAATCTACTTGACAAACTAAAAATAGTTTTCCTGTGTCCTTGTGACACTGTTCTCACCTGGCTTACACATTGAATGTTAGTTTAAATTGATAGTGATTGAAGAATCAAGAAGTCATAAGTCTTCTAAACAATAGACAAGTCAGTCTATTTTCCCCTACTGGATTTTCATCTGTGAGAGAAAATTATTACCATTTTGTCTCGTAGTTGGCAATCTGAAGGCTACAACAAAGCAGTCAAGGACACAATAGCATGCAGAGAATGAAGCTTCCTTTTCATGTAATTTCCTATACATCCGCTATAATCTCCAAGCACTGACTGAGATATGAGGATGTGAAAGAGTCTGTGTTTATGGAAGTAATGGTTTTAAGTTAAGCCTTAAGGGTGAATCAAGTCTAATAATATAAACAAAAGGATTTTGCTGATTGTATCTGATACTTAAAAATTTGTTTCTTTTTCCTTCCATGGGAAGTTTACTGAGGTTCACTGATTTCATCTTACATTGCATGCAAATAATGTCCATTTTATCTAAAGACCTAAGACAACAAAAAGCATTTTTGCTGAAGAAAACCAAAGAAAAAAAGACCTCTTCAAACAGCCAACAACCCCTATGCCCCCTCTTTATTCGCCTACTATTATTGGACTGTGCTTCACTTTTTCTCATGAAAATAAATAGAAGTAAATGTAATGTAAGCCTCTAAATAATACACTTTTTGCTATTTGGCTCTAGTTATTTCATTATCAAGAACAGATCAAATTATTATGATAATTTTAGCTCACTCAGACCACTACCTTCAAATGCAAAATATGGCTCTAAATGTCAAAGGCTTGTCCAGGGTCTTTAAAAGAGTTTGTAAGTAGCTCATAATAACATGAGTGAGCTTCCCTACATGACAAAAGATGGCAATAGCAAAGCAGTGTGGAGATGGCCATAGAAGGGATTCTTTGCTGTACAGTTTGACATGGGCCTGTTCAGTACCTGGGAAGTTGTTCTGAATTTGCCAGTCAACTTCAACGAGACAACATGAAGGATAACAAGTTCTTCATAATCCATTGAGAATTTTCCTCTGGCTTTTACTTCAGTGAGTGAAGTGAACCAAATTCAGTTTTGTCAGTGTCGCATGTGTTGGAAAAAGAGGCATGGATTGGGCTGGCCATTAGATAAACTCAAATCTAAAAAGAGCAGGTAAATTCTGTCCCAATCCCTAAATCCTCTAAAAGGTCTTAGGGTTTCAGGACATAGAATGTAGGACCATAAATACCAAGGACTAACTAGTTCCAGTCTGTTGGGGTTTGATTTCACTGTGTTGGAATCAAGAGCTTTTTCTTCTAATAAATACTGTAGTTGCATAGCTGTTGTGCAGTTGTAGGTTGTTCTTCTAAAGACAGCCACCCTACATCAGAACGTAATAGTTTAAAGGTGGGATTATTTGGAATGTGCATACCAAATACCTGATAACTGTAGTTCTTGGAAAATGCCTTTTTCTGTATTCACCCTGCCAAGGCTGTGGCTGTACTTTTTCCAGTTTGAGCATACAAACGCTCATTTGTATTGCACATACTGGTAATTTCAAAGGTCACATGATTTCTGACAGCTATTTCAGTCACTAGTCTGATTTAGAAACCAGGTGTGCACAACTCTGTGCAGATTAATATGCTTTATCACCACATTCAATGAAAATGCGCAAAGTCTGGGATAGACAGTGTTCTTCCTATGAAAATAATAATTTAGCTTCTAAATCAGGCTTTTCAGATTTTTTATTAACTCTGCACCAGCTTGCACTTTCAGTTACATGAGTATAAATCCCTGTATGTCTGAACAGTAGTTTAGGGCTTTCAATACATCAGTTTTCAGACAGGTGTTTTCAGTTCAAGTTCACACACACCCTATGAGTAGCATTTTTAGAAATTATTTTCATTTGTATTTTAGTGATCTACTCCTGAAGCACTTGGAGACCTCAAGTTTTTGGCTAGAATTGGATATTAGTAAGCCAGATCTTCCAGATATACAGAAACATTTGACTTGCTTTGTGTATCAACTTCCACATTCAAGCTCGAGTCCTGGAATTGTTTGAATTCTTGCTGGCTCACTAGTCATTTCTTTATGCGCTTTCTTTGCATCTGGAGATATCTGCAGTCAGGTTTGTGATGGAGTGTGAAGTGAAATCACTGGAGAAACTACAATCAATATGTGAGCTTGAATGGGGGTAAGGAAAGGGGGTGGTATTCTTAGTGCTTCAGAAAAGTTTGCCCTGGCCCTTTCTCCAGTCGTCTTATTACCAGTCTCCAAACAAAGTTTGCTTCTGATGTTTGTAGGAAGACAGTTCATCAAGAAGTTCACAAAAGTGACTAAGGGCATTCAGAAGTTTGTAATGGAGCATATTCTATTTACTCTTAATAAGAATAATAAGAATTTGAAATTCAGTAGTGTTCAGAGATAACAATTCTGCATCACTCTGGCAGGGTGTACAAGTGGCCAGGATGGTTTAGTTTCCATTTTGAGTAATTTTGGAGTTAGGCAGTGTAAGGATTAGATCGTAGAGTCATAGACTCATAAAATGGTTTGGGTTGGAAGGAACCTTAAAGCTCATTTTTTTCCACCCCCCTGCCATGGGCAGGGACATCTTCCACTAGACCAGGTTGTTCCAAGCCCCATCCAACCAGGTCTTGAGCACTGCCAGGGATGGGGCAGCCACAGCTTCTCTGGGCAACCTGTGCCAGTGCCTCACCACCCTCACAGGGAAGAACTTGGTGTTTTCAAATACCCATTGATCCTTCCTCCATGGAAGTTAGTGGGGTGGTACAGCAGGAGACATGAATACCTTGAAAAATCTCTGTAATGACAGAGAAGAACAAGCCTCCCAGGTACTACACACCAAAACCCAATCCCAAACCATCCTGCTAAGCAGGAAGGTGCACAACTCACTGACTTGCAAATAAGTCACTGGTAAATTTGCACTTGTTTTTACTTGTGTGCCAGGCTAACCCTAATTGAAAATCTTTAAGGACAAGAATATAATTCTTCCTTTTGTACTAAATCTTCCTGAGGTCAGGATTTGGTCCTGCATTTCACCCTCTTAACTCTGCCAATAATTTAGCCTTTCTGATATAAAGTGTATTTCTCACAATATAAGAAAACATTAAAACTCAAGAGATAATAGTGATAAAAAGAATAATAGTAATGATAAGATAGTGATGATAAAAAGAGAATTTTATTTTTATTCAGATTGTCTTCTAAAATCAGCTTTTTGAAACATACCCAATGGTTTATAATTTCTGTCTGCAAGCCACTAAATCCAGTTAATACACATGTTAAAATGCACACAATGCATCTCACTTCCCACTAATGAGCTTTCAGAACCCAGCCTGGTTTGCTGCTGTTTCCACAGGGAAATGCAGGAATGGATTGGTTCCTTCCTCCCCTAGCTTGCCCCCTCCCTGGCCGCCCGCCGTGGCTAGGCAACCGCATAGCCCCTCTGGAGCGAGGAGCAGGCTTGGGAGCAGCAGGGGCTGTAAGGAAAGAGGCTCTGGGATCAATTAAAATGCCAGGCTTTTCCAGGCTGGTTTCCAGAGCATCTGTGCATGATTCCACATAAATTTAGGGAATTAAAGATCAGACAAAGGTAAACATTTCTATGCTTTGCTTACTATTGAATTAAAATGAGGGGATGAAATATGACAAGAGCATTCAGACTGAAGCTGTGTTTAAAGTCTTCATGTTATTTATTTACAGCCAGTTGCTTTATTATTGCAGGTATGTCGTAACTATAGGCTGTTTGAGTCACTGCTTGGGTGCAGAGTGTATCTGGCAGTTTAAATCAAAATCAAAATGTTTTAGCTGTTGTGAAATGGTATCTGAAAAGCCACATTACCTTAACAAAGAGAAAAAAAGAAAACAACAGAAAAAAAAAAAAAAAAAAAAAAACAACAAAAACAAAAAGACGCCCCCCCCCAACAAACAAACAAACAAAAACAACAAACAAACAAACAAACAACCCAAAAGGAAATATTTTCCCATTAGTCACATACTCAGCCAATTCTGGTATTCCGTATCCTGGCAGACATCCTGGCTGTAACCAGAGCTGCTCACAAAAGCCCTTCTGTGTTTTTGAAGTAAGCAATACTACCTTCACAACAAATGCAAAGTACAGGTACATCTTTCCCTCTTCATCTCAACACCAGTCTGTTCCTGGAAGAAAATATGCTTTGTTTCTTTGCTGCACAGGGCAGAGCTCGAGCCCCTCCAGCCCTGCAGTACTCTATCAGGAGGCAAGGTGAAGAAATAGGCACCACCTTTTGTTGTTGGTTCTAGTATAGGTGGGGAACAGAAGCAGATGTCAGTGGGAAGTGATGGGATTCTGCCAAGATGTCAGAGAGGTGATGGGATTCTGCCACTCAGCTCAGAGAAAGCACTGCTTACATGAATAAGGAATTCAGAACTAGAGAAAGCAACCCAGAAACAGACCTTGAATCAACAAATCATGCAATGCTGTGTAGAAATGTTCAATTCAGCACTCCAATTAAATCCAAAAGGTAAACCAAAGGGCATACAAAAATACATCTAAAAAGAAGAGTTCAGGTGCAAAAGAAATAAAGCCTAGTAGCACCAAGAACATATACGTGAATCCTTATATTAGCAGATTCTGATACTGATCTCAGAATAATGTAATTCTTTAAATAGATTGAGCCTTTCAAAATTCCTTGAAGGCATTCAAATCTATCAGTTACTTTTCCAGCCTTCTTCAAAGCTTCATCTAAAACAATTTTACAACAGATAATTTTATCTCCAGAGACCATAAATGAACCATAGAGAATGTTCCTAATTGAACTTAACCTGCTGAAGTAGGTTTGGTGAGAAGGTGGTGGTTTAGATTGCTCAGAAACATATATGGCATGGTGCAAGTTTTATTATCCTAGATAATGAAATGTATAATTAGGAAAGGAGGGAGGTGTATAAAGCCCAGGTACTGATTGCAACAGCTGACAGGTTTTTGCTGTTAAGAACACAGGACAGAAATGCTGGCAGGAGAGGATATTTAAAATATGCCAAGAATCTTTTCTTTCAGATTGTCACAGCTTATTCTGTACCACTGCTGCCTTCTCACAACTAGATCATAGATCACATCTAGTGCCAGCAGACTGCTGCTGGTTGGGAAATGGGTCTTTTTTCAGCTGAATACAGATTTATGGTCTTTCGAAATCCATGATATTTCTTTACAGCAATGCCTTTTTGCAGTAGGATATGTTCATTTATTTTTTTCCACTAATCCAGCTATATGAGATTGCTGGCTATTGATATTTTCAGCACTATCATCTGACTTTCCAGCAGTAAACCTACTTTACAACATTTGTAGATTTGTGTTCTAGCACTGCAGAAAACTGCTACCTTTTGTTTGAGACTCTTGCCTGGCTAACAGCAGCAGGTTTGTCAAAATCCACTGTCTCAGCATCACAATAAGGTTACAAAGCTCATCTGATGTTATTTTTGGTTCTTAATGGTTCAAGTGCTAATTTAAAATATACCAACAGCATTAAACCAAATTGCTGAATCCTTCAGGTGAGCGCATATGGGTACTTTGTATCATATATCTTAGTTATATTGATACTGTTTTTACAGGCTGATAGAAAATATCCAAAATGTTAGCATCATGTGATTCTGTTACAAATGCAGACTTCAAAAATCTTCAACTGCCTCTTCTGTTGGTGCGCCCTGCTTTGCGCTAAGTTATATCTACTTAAACCAGGAATCACTGTCTTAACAGGAAAAAAAAATGGGTCAGCAAGTTCAGCTACTTTTGTCTTTCTGTATTGAACCAATGGCCTTTGCAGGTGACTGCCCCCGTAGCTTTCGTTTTAATCTTTGAGGAAGAAAAAAAAAACATTTATTCTGCCCTCCTGGAGAGCTTTCAGAGTCGCCTCAGGTTGGCATATTTTCTGAGCTTAGTGACAGGATAATTAATTTCTTCCATCTTCCCATTAAAACTGAAATGCTTATTGAGAGAATGGTCTTTGCTCCACCCCCTTCTTATGTGGATAAAATCTTGATTCATATCAAAAGGCAAAGCTGACAAAAAGTGCATTACTTCTTTGCTGCTTCTTTGGAACCCGTTCACTATCTGCCGCCATTTTAGGTTTTGGTGAGAAAATTCATTTTCTAAGCTTAGTAGATTCTTGCCCATGTCCTATTCTGTTTGTAATACCAGCACCTGCATGTGTACTGAGTGAAGGGTATGGTTGCTGTAGAGCAGTTTTACATAATGCCTCATTTAAGTCTGATTAAAACTGAACTTTTCCTCCAAATGCTGGATGAAAATTGCCCAGAGCAACATCTGTATCCACATTAAAAAGTAACTAAAACATGGAGTTAGCACCTTGGACAATTTATAGTGACTACCTCCCTTTTTCTGCAAATACAGCTGTTGTCTTAATATGTCAAGCAATGAGTAGATTCTTTCTAAAAGTATAAAAATATATTTTAAACATCTTCTGGCCAACACTTTTTATATCTTAAGTAGACTTTTACGTCTTAAGGAGGCCAATTTGAGTTCCAAATTGCAGAATGTGTATTGAATTATAGACTGAAGTAATAACATCCATTATGCTTTTATTGCTCTTCTAATTGTTATATATTAAAACATTTTCTAAGCAGTGTTATAGTAGAAGTCACAGGATCTGATATTCCTTTGACACAAAACATGCCCATAATCTGGGTAATCTGTGGGTGCTGGGCAGCAAAATAAGGATTCTGAATGTGTGGTGGCTGCTGTTTTGCCATATGTGGTTCAAGAGGACACAATCCCTGCTCCAGTCCTTCTGCTTCCCTGGCTAGCACTGCCATTGTGAACTGACAGGATATTGGAGTTGACAGGTTTCTGCAGGACCCAAGCCAACAGGAGCACTGAAGGCCCTGCATGAAATATATACTTTTTTTTTCTGGTGATGGGCCATCCAGATTGAACATTTTAATATCACCTTAGAATTCTTCTCAAGACATACAAATTAGAAAAGAAAATGCTCTGAAATAATGAGTATTTTGAGGGAAGACATCGTACTTAGAGAAACCGAAGGGGAAAGGATACCATGTTAATCTTCAACACATCTCTGATCTGGCCCTTTGACCCTTTGGATGGCTTTCACACTGCTTCAGCATGCCAGGTGGCCTCTGCACCACCCCACAAGAGGATTGCCCAGGCTGGGGAGGATCCTCAGGTGGCACAGAGCTCTTCTCAGCCGAACCAGAGAATCAAAGTTCTGCCAGCATGTTTCAAACTGTCAGTCACACCAACTGCCTTAATAATTTAGGGGAAGAAAATCAGACATTCCTGAATGTTCAGAGGAAGAAAGTGTATGTGTGTTTTTCAAAGCACATTGCTCAGTTTAATACATGCAGTTCCCAATAAAATCAGTGGCATACCTGGCCAAAAACCTTAGCATTTCTTTGAAAATTTGCCCCTAATGTGAATAACCATAAAGTGTATTTAAGTGCAGATGACTGTTCTTCTACTGCACCAGCAACTGTAAAAATAAAATGTCTCCTGCTGCTGCCAATGCATTACTCTGAAAGATTACTACAACACATGTGCTCACAAAGACTGCTCAGCACAGTCTAAACTTGGCTTACTACAGCAAACCACAGTAATGCTTTCCAAGAAATGGTTTAATGGTGTTGGCCTTCAAGTTTATCCGTACTCTTGGCAGACACCCCAAATCACAGAATGCAGTGAACACACAGGCTCACCGCTCCCCTCTCTGTTTTTGTGTCCATACATCACCCAACATGGCATCTATTCCTTTCGTGTGCAGTTGCTCTGTGCAGTGGCTTTGCCGCTTTGTTCAATCTTTGTGTTTTCTGAGATGTGACATTGTGTTGCTATTCTGCTCGTGTTCTCTTCTACAGGGCATCAAAGGGGAGTTGGTAGGAACTTTTGCCAATGGGGTTGACTGTCAAAATCCTCTTCTCAGCCTGCAGAAAGTTGTTTATTCAAACATGATACCTCCTGTTGGTCCAATAGCATGAATGCTTATGGCAAGAACCAGAGTTTATGTTCTCTCACTTTTCTTTAAAGTTCATAAAGGGCCTGAGAGCACCATAGACATGACTTTTTCATCATAAACCAAGGAGTAATGGGTTTAAGCTCAAACAGGGGAAGTTCAGATTATTTATAAGGAAGTTCTTTACTACGAGGGTGGTGAGGCGCGGGCACAGGTTGCCCAGAGAAGCTGTGGATGCCCCATCCTTGGCAGTGTTCAAGGCCAGGTTGGACAGGGCTTGGAGCAACCTGGTTTAGTGGGAAGTGCCCCTGCCGTGGCAGGGGGTTGGAACTACATGATCCGAAGGTCCTTTCCAACCCAAACTGTTCTGTGATTCTGTGATTCTGTGATTTTAAGTTAGCAACTTATCTGTTGAGGTATGCTTAAATAGAGAAGACAAATATTTTCTCCATTCCCTTAAAACAACACAAGATCTTTCGAAACTTTATTAGCTCCTAGTACTTAGGGGAGACAGTTTTAGGTTTGCTTTTGCTTGTTTGCTTTTGCTTGTTTGCTTTTAAATTGAGAAAACATGATGCAATATGGAGAGAAATATAAACAGCAAAACTGTTGCATTTCTCTGCCTTTGACAGCTGATTGTTTCAGGCTGGACTCGGTCCTACACTTCTATAAATAAGAATATATCATCACAGCAGTTCTGCACAGTGTTCCTCTGTATTCCTTGAAAAGTTCCTGAATGGATTTTCTCTCTGTAATTCTCTTCTTATATTGCTTCTTAAATTTATTCAACCAACCATCACTGGTAGCAGGTTTTGCCCTTAGCACATTTAAGGCAGTCAGTGCAGCTCTTGGTATGTTTTTTTGATCTGAATATTAGTTTCAAGTACATCTGTTTGAGCGATTAATTTGGAATAATGCCTCCTTTCAACTTTGCCTGTTTGGTTTTTATCATAGGTTTTGTGAACTGATTTCAACTTCAGTGGACTCTCACCTGCTAGTAGTTACCAGATAGAGATACTAACTACAATATGTTTTTAGTATGTTGTTTGAAAGTTATTCTCACTGAGCACATCCTGACCATTATAATATACAAGGAATAAATTTGATTTACAGCATGTGAGAATTTGCTGTTTGACAACCTGCTATTAGTGGTATAGAAGTGGTAATTTAAGACATTTTTTTCTTCTCTTGAATGACTGTCTTCTTCAAAAATGGAAAAATAAATGACAATGCCAAATAACGGACATATGTCTCTCTTTAATTTGCTTTTTTGTTGAGTGATTGTGTGAATGGAAATTAGAATACTGAAATACATTTCCCTTTCATGCTTCTTAAACTGGCTTTTGATTAGCCGGTCCATCCATTCCAAGCAATTATGAATAAGGAATTAGGATGAGCCAGAAAAGAAAGTCCTAAGTGAGATTCAGAATGGGGGTTCCAAATCAGGTTTTCATTGGGTTTGCAGCATTTGTTCAAATTTTTTTGAGCAGCAGAGCAGGCATTTCCCGCAAGTCAAACTTCATGTAGCTTTGTCATGAATTGTTTCCCTTTTCTATCTCTGCTTGTTTGATGTGAAAATATATCTAACTTAAAAGTTCTGCAAGCAGTTCCATGCTATATTTAGAGTTAGGTATTTCTTATCTTGTCTAACTACTGAGAACTTAAAGATTTTGTAGTTTCCATGATATAAGCAACCTGGCCTAGTGGAAGGTGCCCCTGCCCATGGCAGCGGGGATGGAACTGGATGAGCTTTAATGTTCCTTCCAACCCAAACCAGTCTGTGATATGCTCAACAAATGAAAGCAGAAGTTTTGCATGCATTGCCTAATAATAATTCTGGTTTTCAGAAGGGCAATATGCAGAGCATGCAGGGTGGATATCACCTAAAGGTATCTAATTTCAGTGAGGAATGAAACTACTCATATAGTCAAAGTTTTATGCATAAACAAGATTTTGCAAGACAGGGACTTTTTCATAACTCTGCTTTGTAAGGTTTGTAGTTAGCTTAAACACTGTAATTTGTTTCAGGACTAACCCTGTTTCATATCCCATTTTCTTTGCTCTTTTTCCCCTGTATTGTTTTATCCCACTGGAATATATTGGTCAGGAATTATTGAATTTTAATTCAAGGGGATTAAAAATACATTTTCTTCCCAACACAACATTTTTATATTTATGCTAACATCTCTTACAAAAGAACAGTCATTTCTACCTCAAGACATCACAATAAAAGCTAATTAAAAATAAGATGTTCTTTCCCTGATAGCCAAATAGAATATTAAATTAGCTATTATGTGTGTAATTCATTACTATTTAATAAAGTGACAAAGCTCCCAGTTGAGATCATGGCTCTATTTAGTTTGCTGCAATACAGAAAAAACATGGGTTTCAATCTCAAAAAGTTTATCGATTAGTTACTGGTTGGCTGGTTTCATTATCCTGAAAATTAGGAATAATAGAACTTTTTTCTGTGTACCTGACATATGCAGGAAAAAAAGAAATCCCTTCTTTACTATGGAAAGAAAAAAGAAATCCATTTGAGAACTTATATCAGCTAAAATAAATAATTAAACCTTGACATAATTCACATTTTGAAATGTCCTCCAAAATAGTTTAGAAGAAACAGTAAGGATAACTTAAATACATGAAACTGAGATCTGGGATTTCAGAAAGCATTCATGCGTAGATTTTGACATATTTTACAAAAAACAAAACAACCCACAGTAATTCTCAATATTGTGCAGACAGAAAATTGAGGCCAAGAGGAAGCAAATTACCAAAATTCAGAAGACAGGCCACTGGCAAGGCCCCCCAAAAATAGATATTTGAGTCCTAAGTCAGTGTCCTATTCACAAAATCATGTCATTCTATATGTTCTCCCACTCTTTTCCTTCTTTAAACCTGGATCACATCACTGATCTAGTTCAGAACTCACTCTTGCAAATCCTTGCTGAAGCTATCTTGGTTTGGGGAGCAGAAATGAGCTGTGAGGACCAAAGCGAATTAGGTGCTTTTCTTGTGTAGGTGTTAGAGCATTTAGATACATTCTCAGTATTTGTAGGTATTTTTTGGCCCTAAGTCTGGGGTCTTATTTTTCCTGGTGGATTATGATTGTGTAGTCATGTGGGTCTTCTCTCTAGTGATATTGGAAATTTCTGGGAAATCCAGGAGGGAGCAACATCTGACTGGTGCTGTGGCTAAGCCCTTCTTAGAAGGCAAGAAGCTTCTGATGCCCTCTAGATACTCTGTATAGCCAGTGACAGGCATCCCCTGGTATACCACATTTCTCTGTAGGTAGCTGCTTCTTCAGTAGAACCAAGTATAACCTGAAGAATTGTCTTATTTTTCGTATCTTCAGTGCCTCAAAAAAGCATAAGATCTTCCATGAGAGTAAGTATCTGGTGACAAAATGCATGTATCGCTTCTGAATTTTCATGTATCTTGATTCCTGTGGAGAACATTATCTGGTGATTTGAGTCCCAAAACATTTAGTCATCTTATTTTCAGTATCGCTATCATCTTTTTAAGACACATTGCACAAAATCTGTACCATCTGTTACACTTAAATGGATGCATATTAGTCATCTTCACACCTACAAAATGAACTTCATAAGCAAAGCAAAAAAAGATGGTATAGAATATTAATGAGCTAAGGATTATTTTTCTGGTTTATTCCATTTTATCCCCTCTTCCAGTCTTCTCCCCATGAACCCCTCTACACAGGTCCTTTCCTCCCCATCTTGGACCCAGAATTAGGGAAGTGTGCTGTGGCTTCTTCTCGTCTTTAGCATACTCATTTATCTTCTGGTGCATGAATACCTGCATAAATGATTTTCAAACTGACATGCCCTTACTCAATGAACAGCAGTAACATCATACCACTTTTAAAGAGCCTGTAAGCTTATTTAGACTGCAATCACTGCATATCATTCTTGCTTATAGGAAAGATAATGTAGTTGAACAGGGGTTTAGCTGGTGAGCTAAAGTGTAAAGCTCACATATCCACTGATGCTTGGGTTCAAGCAGGTAACACCTGAATCTAAAATTGGCTTTAAAAGCTTCTGTTGCAGTCACCCGATAGTGATTTTGGAGTTCCTGCACATACACAGCTAAAGATAACATTTGGGATGAAAGATCTCCTATGATACTGTTTGCAAATTATTCTATTTCTGCTACATTAGTCATGCAAAAGAACTGCCTCTTCTCATTGCAGCTGAGGGAATGAGTCAATGCCATCTCCCACAGATACCACCTGAGGCAGTGTGGGCAGGGGAACCACAGCAACCACAGAAAATTGCCTTCTTCTAGTTTGAGTTGTATTTTACCATCCAGAAAAAAACACTCATTAGGGAGTGTGAAAAGCTACTTGTGTTCTTTACCCTCTTTGTTCTCATGAAGCTGCTGTGTTCCTTGGATTAATTCTAAGAGCATGCTCACAAGTTGGGCAACAATTTCAGACATTCTGGATTGCATGCTGCGGTAGGAAGACCTATCACACACACAACCAAACTTGGGTGAATCATGTACTACACAGAGCTGCAAAGCATTTTGCATTCAACACTTCCTCAGTCACATTGCCATGGTGTTTACTTCACATCTAGCAGGAGTCTGCCTACAAAATACTTAAGCCCCCATTTGAAATCAACACACATGTAAGTAAAGCTACACAAGTTTTTAAAGTCCTGCCTGGATTCTGAAGTTCTACCCGTCTACCTGAGGGACACGAATGATTTCTTTGGAATAGATATCATTACCCTCAACAGGCTTAGAACGTATTTCTTTTTTCAGTGTTGTGCTTTTAGATGATCATAGGAAAATTCATCAAACAGTCTATACTTTCAAATAATGAGCACACTTACAGGTCTGTGAACAAATTCGCTGTTCATATTTCTGCCCCAGGTCTCTTGTTTGTTCTCAAAAGATAGACTCTATGCCCTTGTATGGGTTCTGTATCACTTAAATCTGCCAAGTAAATTATTAGCCATTAATTATTTCCTGATTGCAAAACATTACCAAAAGGCAACAGCAAAAGAAAAAGAGGTTATACCAGGGTAGAATATATCTCCTCAAAGAGAATTGCCATATGCCAACAGCTTGCCACACAGCTTTCATAAAATCAATTTAAATTGATTGAAACACAATGCAAGCAGATTATATCCTGTGGAACCTGAATTGCAAAAATCTGCAATATATGTTATTTGTAATTTTCTCTTCTCTCTGAAGGTTAAGAGATATTTCACCCGAGACATCTTTCCAGTGATTAACTGAGATAAGGTGTGGGCTGGAAGTGACTTGTGTAAAGGTGCGTATCTGACAATCACAAATTTATGTCTCCAGTTAAATTAAGTTGTTGGCCTGTCATTCATCACATCAGCTCCACTCACTGCCAGTGAAAAGTTGTGTCAGTCCTTTGGGGGAGAATTTGAGTAAGAAAAAATGCCTTTCATGTTAGAGTTCTCCTAACAACATTTATTTTGGTATACTGAAACCCTGAGAATAACACATTTATCTTAGGTGGTTTTTTGATGTTCCCATTATAATTGCTCACTCAGTATGTTGTGACATACAGTGTTACTTAGAAGTAAATTGTAGGAGGAGGAAAATGCCACTCCAGTAATTGATAGAGTTATTATAGCGAACTGTTGAATAAATATAATGCAGGCTGTATTGCTCATCAATGAATAGATTCACATCCTTCCTTACTTTATTATATAGCAGGGAATGTCAAAACCTAGTCAAGCAGCTGAAGTGTTTCAGCAACAGAAGTGGAAAAAGAATGATTCTAGTGTGTGAGCTACCTAATGGGTGCACTTTTTTCTTTCCTTAGATGAATTAATTTATTCAGTTGTAGGAATGTGCTTCTTTGGAAGCAGCTGCTATTGTGCACCCATCTGAGAGTCAACATGTTATAAACAAAGCAGTTATTATGCAGATTGTTATTAACTGAATCTTTCCTCCCTTCTTTTCCTCCTACCTTTCCTCCACTTGAAGCACAGCTGATTTGGAAAGTAAATAGCAGCTTTTTGCATCTGTGAAAAATAAAAAAAAAAATGCCATATAAGTGGTTTAGCTTTTTATTTTTCTACATAGAGCCTTGATGGCAAAATACACTGCTGCCAACAAGTGTCTGTACTAGTTTCTCTGTGCACAGCATTCTCCTCTTCATGTACAGCAGGAAGACTTGGACATTTGGCTATAAAGCCCACTCTCATCTGATCTGTTGACCACTATTGTTAAAGACAATATATAGTTTTTTTATACACACGCACACACATACATACATATATATAGATAAAATTTTGTCATCAACAATTCTCAATTCCATTCCCAATTCAGATCTCTATTGTCCTCCATGTGCCAAATAAGGAAGCTGAGGCAAGAGGAGGTAGGCACCATACCTTCTGTCCTTGAGCATCTGCTGCAAGGTGGCAGCACTGGGTAAACCCACATTTTCTTGCTGACCATCTTTTTCTGAAGGATTAATGCCAGTTGCGTTATTAAGGCCCTCTAATCAGAAAGGAGTGAAAGGAGAGGGGGGAAGAACATGTCTTGCCAGCAGCACTAATGGTTTAGGGCAGACAGTTAAATGGGAAATATTTTGTGTGTGTGTTTGGCAAGCCAAGACATAACAGGTAATGCTCCATAATCTCCCTGAAACTTATTTCTGTGAGACTTTTTTCTTAGAACACTGCCAGCACTACAGCCTGCTAGAAAAACAAAACATTCTTACATGGACAGGCAGGAGGACGACTGCCCTAGAGCAAATTTAATGTCTTTTAATTACAATTGGGCATTTGGAAATGCTTTGTGTCTTCGCATGTAGTTTTGTTTAGCTCTTTTAACCAAAGAGGGAGAGAAAAGGTAAAGTGAGAAAGAATCTGACTTTTGCAAAGACTGAGTGTCTTGTCTTGTTTCAGTTAGTTAACTGACTTGAAATCTAGCAAGTCCTCACTCTGTGAGGACTTTTTTCTTTTGAGAATCTAATCTTTTTTTACTATTATTAAAACTTGTTACTTTTTAGTAAACCAGTAACGCAATTGTACAGGCCTAATTTTGCTGCACAGGGGAATTGCACGTGAATCTGCACCAGAGTTTTGTCTGTGCTTGCCTGAAGTGTTTTCAGTGTGAGCAGACTGTGTTTTCTAGCAGTTCATTTGTCAGCCTTGCTAGATTCTGATGAAAAGAGGATTTCCAAATATATTAAAAGAGCTTAATCTGTTTGTAAATCTTGTTTATTTATTTTGGAGAAACAAAGCAACACAAAGGCTTGTTTGTCTGCAGGCTGTGCTGTATGTTGATGAAGAACTGACGGGGTGGTGTGGGCTGAGGCTCTGTTTTGCTTTGAAGAGAGAAGGAGTCTTGTTGTTGCTTGGCTACAGCCCTTGCTTTTCACCTCTCCAAGGGATAAGTTGTGATGTTAGGAAGGCAAAAAGTGTTTTTTTTTTCTAGAAAACAATTTATATTCAGAGCTGTAGATGGGGTTCTTAAGAGATCCTTCTTTTAAGCACGAACATCTGAAGATACATCACATTGTCTTGTTTTTCTCTGATGCTGTTCATCTGTATCAGGATGGCAGATGTCTTTTCCAAGTACACTCTTGTAACTATGTACATCCTTCATTTCCCCTCTCAATCTCCTGCCAACATGCAATGAATCCACATGTTCTGGGCCAGCGAATTGTCCTGTGTGACTGCTGAAACTGATATACACCTGTGCCCTGTGCACTCAGAAGCAGCTGAGGCTTTCATGACCTTTTGATATGAAGCAGCCAAGAGAGGAAACCAGCTTTTAGAAAGGTATGTAAAAGAACAAATAACTAAATGATTATAACCTGATACACTGTAAATCAGAATCAGTGGCAGTTCTTTTCTGTATTAAAATTAGATTAGTTGAATGTGCTTCCTAGGTCTTCTAGCCTGGTGTCAAAAATGTGTCAGTTATTTCCCTCTGCAAATAACCCCTGCCTATTTTACTTCATCCAACTTTCTTTTGTGCTGCTTTAACATCCTCTGCACAGCAGGAGTTTCTGTGTCTCCATCTAGTTAAGGAGCAGATGACTTCTTCCATCTTACTGGAGATGCTGAGCCTGGGATTGCCTAAATTCAGCCTGTGTCTAGTCCATGCCTCCTTCCTGCAACAGCAGTTACACAAAAGGTGGCTATGAACACCCTACAAATCACTGTCATAGAATGGCTGAGTGGTAAGGACTGCTGGAAATCATCTAGCCCAACCCTCTCTACAGCAGGAACTTTTCAGCTGGAGTTTGAATATCTCCAGTGATGGAGGCTCCACAACCTTCTTGAGTAATCTGTTCCAGTGCTTGACCACCCTCATAGCAAACAGGATTTTTTATGTTTAAAAAGTATTTCCTGTGGTTTTGTTTCCATCATCTCTTCTCTTGTCACTGGGCACTTCTGGGTTACACCTGGCTCCATTTCCTCCCTCCTCTCCCAACCACTCAGCACATATTGATGAGATTGCCAGCCTGGACAACCCCAGATCTCAGCTTTCCTCATGTGAAGGGTGCTTCAATCCCTCGGTCGCGTTTGTGGCCCTTCACTGGATTCACACCAGTTATGCCCATGTCTCTTGTACTGGGGAGCCCAGATTTGGACCCAGCACTCAAGCTGTGCCTCACCAGTGCTGAGCAGAGGGGAAGGGTCACCTCCTTTGGCCTGCTGGTGACACTCTTCATAATGCAACCAATCTTAGAATAAAATACCAGTTTAGACATCTCATAAGAAAATAGTTTACTAAGTATATAAAGAAAATATGCAAAACTGCCAACTATTCAAACACATTAACTTGATGCTTTTTATTCTCTTACCCTACAAATGCTTTTCTTATGCCTTTCCCTATGCCTTCTTTTTAAGGAGAAGGTGCTAGATTCCAAACAAGATTCCATCTTCTTTCCAGCTGAGCTGTCAGTGCTGATAGATTTAGAGGATTTTATTACCAAGCAGCGTTATCCAAGCATCTGTCATCCCTTTAAAAAAGTCCTCCTTTTTGACTGACAGATGTCACAGAACAGCAAGCTTTTTTGCACACTTGTCTCCAAAACAGACACCCTCCCGGTCCATTTCATAGTCCTTTGTGCTTCATCATTCATTTTTGTGATGAAATCCCAAGGTGTTATTTTTTTATCCTGTTGGCTACATTATTTGAAGCTCTTCATTATATTCAACAGTTTCTGATTGCAGGGAGTTGTTGCTGTGATGCCTGACAAGGGCTGCATCTGAGGCCATAGCAAGAGAAAATGGCAAACTAGAATGGATGAGATTCTGTTTCTGCACCAAGTCAACAAAATCTGAGTTCATGGGACAGGATTTTTCCCCAAGTCCATTATGTTTTTCCTTATTCACCTTCCTAAATCTTAAATTCATATAAGAGAGGTTTTGGTGAACTGGAAGTTTAGCATGAGACACAGAACACTGTAAACTGTTGGATGTGGATTACCCTTCAGTGATGAAAGCTAGCTGTAAAATGCAGACATGAACTGTGCCCACCTCCATATGTTCACACAGTCAGTCCCAAATCAGAGAGATTAAGGTGTTTGGTTTTTTTCCCTTTCTTTTTCTTTTTTTTTCCTGTCTGACTTCTGTTCGAATTCAATGGGCAGTATTGATAATTCACCAGCGGACACATACTGCAGGGGCATGTTGCTGAAAAAAACTCAAAGGCAGCTATAAATTGAATAAAACAGACTCAAGTATGTCTTCCAAGGTCTGGCAAGCAGAGAGATAATTAAATTGTGATTAGGAGATATAAGAACTTTAACAGCAAAATTTAAGGAAAAAAACCCTTAGAGAGTGCTGCCAAATGTCAGAATAATTATTTTTTATTTCTTAAATAAAGCTTAATTTGCTATTCTTCATTATTCTTAGGGGTAAGTTCAAGATGCTGCCAAAGCTTTGACTGATAAATTTGACTGACTGATAGTAGGATTAATTTGTTTCATTATAGAAAATTGTATTTTAAACAAATTATGTGATGGAAACACAAACCATGCTGGTAAGACGCATGGGTTAAACCCTCCCACACCGTATTTTTTGTGATTTCAAAATGATGCCTGCTTTAGCATACATTGCAGAACTGCAATATTTTAGCAGTTTTGTTCCAATGTATAAAGAAATTGGAATAACCATAGACTTCTTACAGGCCCTTTGCTTGTCTGTGCTCTTCCTAGTTAAGTACAGAGACCACTAAGTAACTGTCATCTCTGTCTTTCTGTCTCATCCTCCTCACTGCCACATAAAACAAACACCTGCACTCCAAATCTCTTCATTCTTAGGTGACAGCATCAACGAATGTTCAGCTGCAGCCAAAATATTTTGGGTTTTGAGCATCTGAGGTTTTTCATTCAGCTAAAATTCTGAGGTCTCTGTAGAAAGCTGACCCTTTTGATAGAATAATAATAATAAAAATAATTGAAAATAAAACCTACTGTGAAACAACTTGGATGGTTTTCTACTGGTTAATTTTCATGAAACACTTCCTTCAAACCTGCATAGAGGAGAATTTAATATGTGGGCCTAAAATTTTCTTTTATTAGATCTTCTCATAAACTAGTTATTCCATTAAACTTTCATTTTGGTTGATTTTTTAGTGTTGAATTACTAATTCAATCTACAGTTTTTAGAAGCGGCAATGAGAACTATTGAGAGCAATGTCAGAGGGAGGTACACTTATAATAAGATTTCCCATCTGAATTTCTAAGCCTTTCTGTTGCTAACAGTATGGGTTTCTGAAATGTGGCAGGGAATTAATCTTTCAATCTCCTGAATTTTGATTTCCCAGTGGAAATCAGCCAGGAATGGTCAAGGCTATGAACTATGTAAAATTGCCGTTTGCACAAGGGAATGCTCAGGGTTAGTTCTACATGAAGGCAAAGTAAAGGTTTGGCTGTGGTGCCAGATAGCTAAGGAGAGCAAAGTGCTGAGAGCAGAGGAAAGCCAGGCTTCTCCCCTTTGGGAAGAAAAAGATTCCCCTTCAAATATCAGTTGCCATCTTCACCTTTCCATTTCCATAGGAAAAGTAAACCAAGCTCTGCAGCTCTTTCTTCTTCCTCTCTCTTTTATATAGTGGAAATATCTGGGCTACATTGCCCACATTCTTCCAGCAGCAGAATTCAGCTCTGCTGATGCCACACAGCGTGTGCTGGGATGGTCCTGAGATCATGGGCATGGGTTCTTTTAGCACTGTAAGGTCCTCCTACCACCCTGGCAGGATTTCGACCCCCTCCATTGCTGCTTCCATAGCACAATGCTTTCCAGATGAGAAAGAATACTGATTTAGGGAAGCAGAAAACTATTAATCCAATTCCAACTTGGCAAAAAATATTCCTCATACAATATAGACTCTGTAATACTGAGTAAGTCAAAGGACAAGAGGAAACAAACTCAAGCTGCACTAGGGAAGGTTTAGACTGGATATTAGGAAGAGTTTCTTTCCCAAGAGAGCGTTCAGGCATTGGAACATTCTGCTCAGGGCAGTGGTGGAATCACTGTCCCTGGAAGTGTTCACAAACTATGCCAGGGTTTAGTGGTGGCCTTGGCAGTGCTGGGGAATGATTGGACTTGGTGATCTTAAAGGTCTTTTCCAACCTGATTGATTTTATGATTCTGTGATTCAAAGTATGAAATTCCTATCCAAAATCTTTTATCCACTATTTGAGTCAGGTAAAGAAAAATCCTTTCCCATGTACAAGTAGATTAACTGAAAAGCTAACTCAAGTTTATTCTCATAGCAGAGCATGGAGCACTCTCGAGTAAGACAAATTCCAGCCATATCTTGTTAAAAGGAGTTTTTGTGAATGACTGTGATTGACTCTGCTGTCTATTACCCCTAGACATCATTTTCACAGGACTGGAAAAGGGAGGTGAATCCAGTAATGTGATTATCAGACTTTTACCACTGTATGGCAAGGAGTTCTGCCTGTCTGTGGCAAAGAGCTGGTGCAGGCTGAAGCTCTCAGTGGGTTCAGTGTGGTAACATACAGGGAAGCCAAAATCTGTGGCTCAGACCTTGCCTGGGGCTTACATGTTGGGGTCAGATTTTCTGTGCAGTTACCACTGACACACAGCAGGAAAAAGAGATTCTTTGCATTTCCAGTGTTAGT
Organism: Pezoporus flaviventris; assembly: GCF_033815535.1. NCBI lineage: Eukaryota > Metazoa > Chordata > Aves > Psittaciformes > Psittacidae > Pezoporus > Pezoporus flaviventris. The sequence goes on along the minus strand of NW_026892691.1, from coordinate 439,223 downwards.
ACTTATTGTAGGTACTACAAGCCCAAAAAGGGCTAGATTAAACAACTCTACCACTAACATAACATGTTACCTTGAGGTTATGTCAATTTAAAGACAATCTGTTTACTAAATAGTGTAGCATGCTTTATCTTTAAAATCAGACAACGCCTATGTACATAAAGTGTGCCTTTAGTTATTATCTGCAAATAAACCTTTAGTAATGAGGTTTCAGATCTATTGGTTGAGTGTTGATAGTAAATTCTCTGTGGAACTGACTTCAGCCCATTAAGCAAGTCTGCTTCTGCTGTCGTGGTTGTTAATTTGACAGGACTGTGTCACATTAAGTAGAACAAACATGTTTTCACCCACTCAGCCATCCAGAACGGACATGGCTGTTACTCTAACAACTGGATATTGATTGGAAGCATTCACCCTTTCTGACCTGGGGCTGGTACATGAAAACAGAGCCAGGACTGATTAAGAAATCGCATGTGTTTGTGCACATGTGTGCAGTGTTAATGGTCCACATAAATTTCAAGCCTTTTGAATTCATGTCATGTTAATACTCTGAGCATGAGATCTGTCACTCCTTTCCTGCAGGGGCCGTGAAGCCTCATTTATTTTGAATTATTTATTTGTCTGTATGCTTGTACCCATCTGGTCAGGCCATGCTTTCAGGTCCACTGCCCCATATTGAAAAATTCGTTTATTAGCTGCAACTCCAATAAAAATATCTCAGGAAATGTTGAAGTAATGTTGGGATTTATTTCTGGTTTTAATCTCATGTATGGCATAGTTCAGTAGAGTGTTACTTTTTTTGTGATACAAAGAATATCTTCAGTAATTTCTGTAGATATCCTAGAAAAAATGAGCTGAAGGGGGATTAAGAAAATAGGAGACAGTATTTTCATCTATTTATGAGAGTAGGCTACCTTGCAATAGAAGCATTCAGTATACTGTAAATTAGTCTCTATTGCTTATTGATGTACATGTTTTGATGTATACACAGTCTAGTTTGCAGCACAAGAGAGGAGGAACTGGGGTCAACTGCTCCCATATCCCATGTGGATCAAGTGTGGAGAGCCACTGTGGAAGGAATATGCTGCTTGCCTTGCCACTAGGAGATGGATGGCAGGTGGTAGAGGGGAATCATGAACTCAGGAGTAATTCTCCAAGGTTCACTGAGGTTGTGTGCTGTCCCTCACCTCCTACAGACCTGCTGGAATCAAGTTATCACTTCACAGTGAAGTTGCTGGTTTGTTTTTCCTTTATTATTCTTCTGTTTTTCCTGCCGCCTCTCAGAAGAAGGGTTCCACCAACTGTATTAGATCACTCAGCAAAGCTGCATTTTCTCAGCTTTACCATTTCCAAAACCAGTACCAAGACCTGATAATAAATTTTAACTTGTGACAGCAACTATTCACATACTGCCTTACAGTCAGTGGTCATGTTGTGGCAATCAAAGTGGTAAATAAGAGGTTTAAGTAGACATAACATGAAGAGGAAAGAAGAATCATTGGGCCTAGTTATGTCTATGAATTTTTAACATATGCTTGACCTTGTGCTCACCAACAGGGAGGGGCTGGTTGGAAAGTTGATGCTCCAGGGCAGCCTTGGTTGTAGTGATCATGAGACGGTCAAATTCAAGATCCTCAGGACAGTGAGAAGAGTGTGCAGCAAGCTCACTGCCCTGGACTTCAAAAGAGCAGACTTTGGCCTCTTCAGGAACCTGCTTAGGAAGGTTCCATGAGATGTAGCCCTAGACGGTAGGGGGGCCCAAGACTGTTGGTTGATATTCAAGGATCACCTGCTACAAGCTCAGGAGTGTTGCGTCCCAACTAGAAGTAAGTGCAGCAGGAGGGCCAGGAGACCTCCTTGGATGGATAAGGAGCTGCTGAGGAAAATTCAAATGAAAAAAGAGGCTTATAAAAGGTGGAAGCAAGGACAGGTGGCCTGGGAAGAACACAGGGATGTTGTCTGAGAACCTAGGGACCAGGTGAGGAAAGCTAAGACCCAGTTAAACTTGGCTAGGGATGGGAAAGATAACAGGAAAGGATTCTATAGGTACATTGCGAGTAAAAGACAGACTAGGGATAATGTGGGCCCTCCCCGGAAGCAATCAGGAGAACTGGCTACGCAGGATTTGGAGAAGGCTGAGGTTCTGAATGACTTCTTTGCCTCGGTCTTCACTGGCAAAGGCTCTGACCACACCACCCAAGTCTTGGCAGGCAGATGCAGGGACTGTGAGAATGAAGACCTTGCGCCCACTGTAGGAGAGGATCTGGTTCAAGACCCTCTTAAGAACCTGAACATGCACAAGTCCATGGGTCCTGATGTAATCCATTTGTGGGCCCTGAAGGAGCTGGCAAATGAAGTTGGTGAGCCACCGTTCATCATATTTGAAAAATCATGGCAGTCAGGTGAAGTTCCCGATGACTGGAAAAAGGGAAATATAACTCCCATTTTCAAGGAGGGGAAAATGGATGACCCGGGGAATTACAGACCAGTCAGTCTCACCTCTGTGCCTGGCAAAATCTTGGAGCAGATTCTCCTGGAAGGCATGCTAAGGCACATGAAAAACAACAAGGTGCTTGGTGACAGCCAGCATGGCTTCACTAAGGGGAAATCCTGCCTGACCAATTTGGTGGCCTTCTATGATGGCGCTACAGAACTGATGGACAGGGGTAGAGCAGTTGATGTCATCTACCTGGATTTGTGCAAAGCATTTGACACTGTCCCACACGACATCCTTGTCTCTAGATTGGAGAGACATCAATTTGATGGATGGACCACTCGGTGGATAAAGAACTGGCTGGATGGCCACATACAAAGAGTTGTGGTCAATGGCTCAAAGTCCAGCTGGAGACCAGTAATGAGTGGTGTACCTGAGGGATCGGTGTTGGGACTGGTCTTGTTCAACACCTTTGTCAGTGACATGGACAGTGGGATTGAGTGTGCCCTCAGCAAGTTTGCCGATGACACCAAGCTGTGTGGTTCAGTTGATAGGCTGGAGGGAAGGAATGCCATCCAGAGGGACCTTGACACACTTGTGAGGTGGGCTGATGCCAACCTCATGAAGTTTAACCATGTCAAGTGCAAGGTCCTACACCTGGGTCAGAGCAATCCCAGGCACAGCTACAGGTTGGGCTGAGAAAAGATTCAGAGCAGCCCTGCAGAGAAGGACTTGGGGGTGTTGGTCGATGAGAAAATGAACATGAGCCGGTTTCAGAGTGCACTTGCAGCCCAGAAAGCCAACTGTATCCTGGGCTGCATCAAAAGGAGTGTGACCAGCAGGTCGAAGGAGGTGATCCTGCCCCTCTACTCTGCTCTTGTGAGACCTCACTTGGAATATTGTGTACAGTTCTGGTGTCCTCAACATAAAAAGGACATGGAACTGTTGGAACAAGTGCAGAGGAGGGCCATGAGGATGATCAGGGGACTGGAGCACCTCCTGTATGAAGACATCCTGAGAAAGTTGGTGCTGTTCAGCCTGGAGAAGAGAAAGCTGCATGGAGACCTCATAGCAGCCTTCCAGTATCTGAAGGGGGCCTATAAGGATGATTATAGGGAAGGGACTCTTCGTTAGGGACTGTAGTGGTAGGACAAGGGGTAATGGGTTAAAACTTAAACAGGGGATGTTTATATTGGATATAAGGTGTAAGTTCTTTACTGTAAGGGTGGTGAGGCCCTGGAATGGGTTGCCCAGGGAAGTTGTGAATCATAGAATCATAGAATAGTTAGGGTTGGAAAGGACTAGGGATGAACACTGCCAGGGATGGAGCATTCACAACTTCCCTGGGCAACCCATTCCAGTGCCTCACCACCCTTACAGTAAAGAACTTACACCTTATATCTAATCTGAACTTCCCCTGTTTAAGTTTTAACCCATTCCCCCTTGTCCTATCACTACAGTCCCTAATGAAGAGTCCCTCCCCAGCATCTCTATAGCCCCCCTTCAGATACTGGAAGGCTGCTACGAGGTCTCCTCACAGCCTTCACTTCTCCAGGCTGAACAGCCCCAACTTTCTCAGCCAGTCCCTGGGATGCTCCTTCCCTGGTGGTGTTCAAGGCCAGATTGGACAGAACTTGGGTGAGATGATTTAGTGTGAGGTGTCCCTGCCCATGGGAGGGGCTTGGAACTACATGATCTTAATGTCCTTTCCAAGCCTAACTATTCTATGATTCTATATTAAAAAAACTGCACAACATATACAGTATCTATTTTCCATAATTTGGTATGCTTTGTTTTCTATCAGTAGTAGAAATACACATAGACATTATAATATGTTATGAATTATTTAAAATAATTGCAAAACCTTTAGATTTTTAAACCTTAAGTACTTTCATTTCAATAGAAGATGCTTAAGAAACCAATATAGCATGAGAAAAATGAAAAATTTAATTTTAAAAGTGATTGGCTTCAATGATATAGCGACATATAGAAACTAAAATTGCATTGCTCTTTCACTTCTCTCCAACATGAAGAAGGAACAAGCAATTCAGGCTGAGAGAAACAACAGTGAATTTCATTGGAAAGCAGAAATTAAGTGTATAGACATGATGCATCAACATAAGATAGAAATGTAGCACAGTGCTAAAAATGCCACAGAAATAGGGGAGAAAAAGCTGCAGAACTAAATAATAAATGAAGGGTTATGACCAGCAGAAGATAAAGCTGATCAAATGTGGGGGTGGGGGAAATGTTATGTGTAGAAACCTTTCCTTTACAATTTTAGTGAAATAATTCTAAGGTGACAGAACATATTGAAAATTATCAGCTCCATAGAATGGATTTTTCCAAAGGATCTGTTTTGATGTTGAAAGAGCCTTTATTTTCCCATCTTGCTATAAACCCAAGCATGTGAAAAAATCAGAGGAAATATTGTTTGAAAACCCTCTAAACAGGGTGTGTGGGGTTCTGAAACTGAATGTTCTTTTTATTTTAGCTCATAACTTGTGAAACTATCAATGTCAGAAATCTATTTTGATCCTGGTTTGTGGAGATCATTGAATTCAGCTAAGTGGGTATGATGATGAAAAGGGATTCTGGCATCACTGAGCTAGAAGGGAATTAAAGATTCATGGGAGTTCTGCAGGGGGATGGAAGCCTGGAAGAACATCAGAATTCACAGTTAGTCACAGGGGAGAATTCTGCTGCAATTTTAAAATATCAATACATTGGAGTTTCATACCGTTAAGCTATAAATGTATTACATCAGAAAATCACTCTTCACTGCAGATTCATTACAGAACAGTAGTACAAGAACATATTATATACATATAATTATGTATATAGCGAAAAACATCCATCACAATGTGACAAGCAATTAGTGTTCAGTTGTGGCTAGTCAATATTACTGTTCCAATTTTACTATAATGTTAAATTCTGAGGAATATTTCATTTGAAAATTTTAGAGCAGTGCTCACTGATAGCTCACTTGTAAAAGTAGCATTTTACTTGATTAGTAAAGGCACACAAGATTATTATTTTCATTTATACTGAAATTACTGTGTTCAAGCATTATTTAGCAGATGAGATCTCAGGCAAATGAAGACACTGCCTTTGGATAGCTCATCAAAAAGGAAGCCCTCTTCCTTTGGAGGAGACAGACACTTCATTTGGCACAGCTAGCTTCACCTCTACAGCATTAGATTGTTTTCATCCCTTTAGAGGTAGCCTTGGCTTGCTTGGCCTGATGAGTTATCCTTGCCCAATGCTGTGCATCACACCATGAAGAACAGAGAGCAAACCTTTGCCTTCCTGTCACCAATTCCTGAAGATGACTTTTACTTCTGGTACTACTGAGTGCTCTCACCCAAAGCATCTTTCTGAATGTTCTATTTCAGGTTGAAGAAACACTCAAGATTGACATATGTTACTAAAAGTAGTTAACATTCTTACAGCTTTACTGTGCACTCTTTCATCATATGTAATAGAGATCCAAATAAGAATGGGTAGAATGATAACCGTGTAAGAGCTCTTCATGTAAATGTCCTCTCTGGTCTTTAAATGAATACATTTAACAAGCTCCTATCCCTTTTGGAGCAACTTTACAGACCAGAGGTTTATTGGTACAAGATCTTTCAGGCTCTTGATATTATTTAGTAGAAACTACAGTTTAAAATTCTACAAGGCAACATTTGTGCCACAATAAAAGAGTATAACAAGCATAGAATGCAGTATGACACATGGCATAAACCACTTACCTCCAAGAAAAAAGAGTGTATATTAGTAGAAATTAGTAGTATTTGTTTTGATTTGGTATGCATGCACACAGCAGTAGTAAATGACCCTTAGAAGATAAACTTTCCATACTTTTTTATAAATTCTATTATTTGCAGATATCTCAGTCCAATTCCTAGAGCCAAAACTACCTCCCAAAACAGTCATGGCGTTCCTGTTAATATATATCTTTCTATTAACTTCAGTCAATTTTAGATCAGGTAAAAAAAAAGTATTTTCAGAATATCAAAACCTTCCTGAAAATATTCCATGAACTGAAGAGGCTAAACTCAGTTGATATTATTGTTAATTGGCCATTGCTTCTATTGTATCTTTCTAGCAGAACTTTCCTCAATCAGTTGTTCCTTTTAGCTATTGTCTTACCTTACTCCTTCCTCATTGACTCTATTTTTTTTCAAAAAAAAAAAAAAAAGCAGGATTTTCCTAACATATTGATCGTGGTTATTATAAAATGGAAATATGTTAGATATGTCATAGACACCTAGCCAAATGGAACAAATAAGAACTCAGTCATTTGTTATTGTTCTTTTATCTTGATAGTTCTGGTTGGGTCCAAATCAAGTTTTGTGAAGTGTAGAAAATCTTAAATCATTATTTCAACGCTGTTCTAGTTGGTAATCCCCAAATTTAAACTCAGAGAAATCCATACTTCAAACAAACACACAATGTGAGACAAAACTGACAGAAAAAGTAATGATCTTTACGGTTTCTGTGAAAACAATGATTGAAATAAAGCTGATGGTCATATCATATATCTGCAGTAGAACCAGACATTGAACTAGGGATGTAATCCACTGCAATCATAGAAACAGAAGAATCCAAAACTGGAAGGGAGTTTTGGAGACTGCTGAGTACAACCCTCAGAACAGGGCCCTCAGAACAGGGTCAGTTTAGACCTGGCTCTGGTTGCTGAAGAAGGTTGTCCAGTCAAAGTATGAATGTCCCTGAGGACAGAGATTTCACAGGCTCTCTGAGCAGCCCCTCCCAGTAATTAACTATTTCTGTGGTGGAATAAAATTTCTCAATATGTGATGGCAATTTCCATTCTTACAACTCTTCCCGTTGCCTCTAGTCCCACCATTGTACACCCCGAAGACTTTGACTCTAGCCTCCCAATAGGCACTTGAAGAGAGCAACAAGATCCACCTTTAGCCTTCTCCCAAACCCGTTTTTCTGAATACATCCAACTTTTTCTAGTACACAACGTATTTCAGTCCACTGCCCATACAGATGGTTCTCCACTAGGCTTGATCACGTATGTCAACATCTTTCTTATACTGAGAAATCCAAAATCGGACACTACTCCAGATGCTATCTCATAAATGGGGAATAGAGGGGGGAAATCCCTTCCTTCAGCTTTCTGGCCCCACTCTTGCTAACACAGCCCAGTGTCATTGGCCTGTTTTGCTGAATGAGCACATGGCCAATTCACATCATGTTTGTCCGCCAGAACCCCCATTTCTCAATTTGCAAAGGTCCTTTCTAGCCAGTAGAGGCCAACCTAGATTGCCTTGGTAATATTCCATCCGAGCAGTATAACTTTGTGTTAGCATCAGATTCCTGTGTCCCACTCAGAAGTGGCCCAGTCTCCCCAGGTACCTGTAACAGATGGAAAGGCTGATCTTGTGGCTTTTATTCATTTTTGTTCATTACAACTGTACCAAGCTATTGATGTTTTCATTATCAGAAGTGTCAAGGTCTGGAAAACTAATATGTCCAGTTTTGAGGAAAATAAATTATAGTTGAAGAAGCTACTTGAATCAGACCCTGATTTCAAGTGCTCCATATCAGTTTGATTAAAACAACACTGGATGAGGCTAGGAATAACATTAGGTGGGTTTGATTAAATTGGAATGCTTCAGAGAATTATGAAAAAACTTTTGAATAATAAAATGTTCCTCTTTCTGTCCTTTGCTTCACTTCATTTCATCTGGGTGAAGGGAAAATGTTCTTTCTGTACTGCTGGGCAAAATAAGTTGCAAATTCATGAGGTCGGTTTGAGTGACAAGGAAAAACAATCAGAAATTGTTACTAGATGGGTATTTTGAAGTTTGGATATGTGGTTAGTGTTTGGGTCTGTACCTACTTTTATAGCAGAGCAAGACTTGCAGGCTAAATAACTCTTCACTCACTGATTTTCATGGGGAAAAAAACCCAAAAGTGATTTCTAACAGAAAAGGATCAGTATCTGATTTTTATTTTTTAGATGTGCTCTTTAATTCTGTTGTGTTTTCTTTATAATTAGGAAGTACACAGCTTGTGTCTTTCTCTTTCATTCTTAGACTAAATGTACAAGTGTTTTTTTTTTTGTATGCCATGTGCAGCAATAGTTATGTGCCTAGAATGACAACAAATGTGCCCTACTAACATCATTTTGATCATGCTCAGAATTCCCAGTAGTCACTTTAGTCTTCTGTACCCTTTACTTGAAATGAATGGGAATAAAGATGTGTATCTCATCGACCTAAATATAATTCCAGTGTGATTTATCCTGCAAAGTAGATTAGAACATCTTAATGGTGTGATGGTGCTTTTCCCTCAGTGGAGACAAGTAGTTGATAAAATAGATGTTTAAATCTTCATCACTCAGTTTCTAATAACAGCAACTTATGTAAGAGTTTTCAAATGTGTTACAGGTAGTGCTTGTGCTGTTGCCGACTCTCACTGTATTTGGTTTAGGGGTTTCAGTATTTTCTTTAAAATCCAAGTAGCTAGATAAAATGCAGGATTTCCTTGTGAAACTTAGAGTATAACCCAGTGTATTTAGTGAAGCCGAATTTGTTTCAATCAGTGGTCATTGGATTTGGGTGCCCTTTAAAGGCAGTGAATTTTTTTGACCTATTTGCAGACAGATTCATTCACATCACCAAAATTGCCTTTTTGTTAACTTGAAACAGAAATCTAGATCACTACATGTTTATATATTTTCCTCCTTTCTACATGGCAACATCATATTTTTTAGTGTTTATTTGTAACAGTTGTGTCACTGAATTCATGATCACTTGTAAGAATTTCCCCCCTCTAGTAGTGAAAGATTGGTTTTAAAAATAAAAAGACAAATCAAAGTTTGACAAATTCTTTTGCATTTAGGGCACAAAATAGCATACAGCCAAAGGAAGCTACTAGGATCTGTGCCATGCTAGTATTTAGCATAGTGAGTTGCTATTGTGTACACAACAGACAACTGGATTTTGCTGTTCACCCTTTGTTACTTTTGATAGAATCATAGAATAGTTAGGGTTGGAAAAGACCTTAAGATCATCCAGTTCCAACCCCCCTGCCATGCGCAGGGACACCTCACACTATAAACCATGTCACCCAAGGCTCTGTCCAACCTGGCCTTGAGCACCGCCAGGGATGGAGCATTCACAGCTTCCCTGGGCAACCCATTCCAGTGCCTCACCACCCTTACAGGAAAGAATTTCTTCCTTATATCCAATCTAAACTTCCCTTGTTTAAGTTTTAACCCATTACTGTTTGTCCTGTCACTACAGTCCCTAATGAAGAGTCCATCCCCAGCATCCGTGTAGGCCCCCTTCAGATACTGGAAGGCTGCTATAAGGTCTCCATGCAGCCTTCTCTTCTCCAGGCTGAACAGCACCAACTTTCTCAGCCTATCTTCATATGGGAGGTGCTCCAGTCCCCTGATCATCCTCGTGACCCTCCTCTGGACTTGTTCCAACAGTTCCATGTCCTTTTTATGTTGAGGATACCAGAACTGCACACAATACTCCAGGTGAGGTCTCATGAGAGCAGAGTAGAGGGGCAGGATCACCTCCTTCGACCTGCTGGTCATGCTCCTTTTGATGCAGCCCAGGATACAGTTGGCTTTCTGGGCTGTGAGTGCACACTGAAACTGGCTCATGTTCATTTTCTCATTAACCAACACCCCCAACTGCATCCATTTATGAAAGCATGAAAATTCTGTAAGAAAATGTGTTCTTGTCCTTTGGTATTCAGCTGAAGAAGGTGAAGTTTTAAGGGGGGAGTTGGATGCCTGTGACATCTCTCGTGAAATTTTAACAGGTTTTCAAAAGAATATTCTCTCTTAAAATTGGGACAATTCAGTAAAAAAAAAGAAATATGAAAAGTTTGGGTTTTCCATTACCTCTGCAATTACCAAAACTTTGCAATTTTGAGGACAGAAATGGAAATCTTATCAAGAAGTTTCCAACACGTAGCACACTGCTATGTATCTAAGGAGTTCATGAGATGTGTAAGGACTGTTTCAATGTTTGTTATTTTATCTTGGGCCAGCTCTTGAATTCTGCTGCTACTGACTATGGGCTGGTACCATTCTGATCTCTTGTACTTTTGAAACTTCATGGCCATAAATAGCTGCCGGTTCCATTTGTGTACTTGCGCAATCTTGCATGACAAACCTCCTAGGATACTTCTGTATTATAAGCAGAGAGTATTCAGGGCAAGGATATATTCTATCCATTAACCTCATACAATGCATAGCATTTTTGGGTATTTGATTCATGACAGAAGTGAAGAGGACAAGAAGAGAACATGGTTTAGTGACAAGGAGCAACCTGGTCTAATGGAAGGTGTCCCTGCCTGTGGTAGGGGATTGGAACTGGATGAACCCTAAGGTCCCTTCCAACCCAAACCATTCTATAGTTCTGTGACACCAAGTTGACTGGGAGTGTGGATCAGGTGAAGGATAGGAAGGCTCTGCAGAGGGATCTGGACAGGCTGGATCAGTGGACTGTGGCCAGTGGTATGAAGTTCAAACAGGCAAAGTGCTGGGTCCTGCACTTGGGCCACAACAACTCCATGCAACTATCCAGGCTTGGGGAAGAGTGTCTGGAAAGCTGCTCATGGAAAAGGACTTGGGGTACTGATTGACAGAGCTGAACATGAGCCACCTTGTGCTCAGGCAGCCAAGAAGTGTTATTCCTAGTGGTTTTTAGTTAGTGATTAAAGACAATTCACCTAAGGAAAATGAAAACCCCCTTCCATAGATGTGTTGCACAAATTAACTAATTTTTTTTTGAGGCACAACAGTGTTTTTAATGTAAACATTTAGTACATATGTATTTTGGTTTGTTTTTTGTTTTTTGTTTTTTTTATTCACAGAAATCAGGATTCTGGAGCTCACATTCCATGAGCAATTCTGTTGAAAAAGAAAAGATTTGGTAGGCACCATAAAGTAAGTAACTGATTTTTTCCATCCTGTTTTTAAGGTTATAATCAACAGACGGTTCCTCTTTTTTAACAAGGTAGCTAGATATTTGTTGTTGTTTCTGTGTGAGGAATGGTGTGTAATCTTGTGTACTGTAAACCAAAGCTAAATGACTTTTAAGGTCTGTCTCCTTAAGAGACGCAAGCCGTGTATCCTGATGGGGGTCCCTCTGAACAGGATCCTTACCTTTAGATATTGATGAATTCCTTGGTCAGTCTTTTGGGCTGTTAGAAGTTCACAATGTGATGGTGCACATAATGCTATCTGTGTTGAACTGGATGTGGAGTGAATGAAAATGTTTAGCAAGTCTCCCCTCTAACGATCATTAACTAAGCAATAAATCAAGGAAGGAAACCACAGCATGATGAAACTATTGCAGCCCAGGGCTATTACAACACATGGGGCACCATCAGAGCACTCTAATCCCTCACAAGAAAAATCTTTTATTACAGCAACATCCTCTGAACTTCCCTTATTGACACAAAAATTATTGGGATGAAACATTTGGCAAAGCAATATCAGCATTGTTAAGCAGGTTGCACATAGAATCATAGAATAGTTAGGGTTGGAAAATACTTTAAAATCATCTAGTTCCAACCCCCCCTGCCATGGGCAGGGACACCTCCCAACAGACCTTGTCGCCCAAAGGCTCTGTCCAACCTGGTCTTGAATACTATCAGGAATGGAACATTTACCACTTCCTTGGGCAACCTGTTCCATTGCCTTACCACTCTCACAGTAAAGAACTTATTCCTTATATACTACCTGAATTTCCCCTGTCTAAGTTTGAACCCATTACCCCTTGTCCTATTACTACAATCCCTGATGAAGAGTCCCTCTCCAGCATCTTTGTCAGCTCCCATAGTCGCTTTCCCTTTATGAATTCCCATCAACATTTCCAGTAATGAATACAACTATCTGATTTTGAACCAGAGATATGGTGAGAAGAAAATGCTTCTGTTTGATGCAATTTGACAACAAAAATCTTTCCTTTTAATTGTAATGACAAAAGATCAGAAAAGTGTATATGAGCGAAGTATGAAACTCTTTATTCAGCTTGAAGGAGTGCCCCAGTATTCCACTGTGTCTTTGAAATCATGCAAGATATTCTTCTGCAGGTGTGATACGTCCAAGCTTGGGCAGAAGATGTGGAAGTGGGATTCTGATTGTACTTTTGACACACTTAGATTTCTCTGCAAACAAGTGGAAAGCATTAAGCTATCTTTAAAAGACTTCAGTGTCACTCAGGGCCAAGAATTTCCGCTGTCAGCAACTGTATGCTGGTTTCTTGACAGATACCAGAAGAGGCATGGTATGCTGCAACTAGGGATACAGGGAGAGATGGATCTGTCAGGCCACAGAGTGTGTGGGTGACTATATTTATTCTCTCTAGCCTGAAAACGACTAACTGCTTTAACAAGAACATAGTGGCTGAGAGCAGCTCTGTCAAGAACTACTTTCACTGCCTGAGCAATCAGGTTTGTGAGAGCATAAGGGTGGATTGGAGTAAGATCTGCCCTGTATTATTTCCATATGTATTGCCCCTCTGAAGGGAAAAGGCAAAATATCTGCTAGGCCTTTGGAGAAAGCTGGGGAAGAAAGTCAGCTCAGAAGTTTTTCAGTATTAGATGGAAAATTTAGCTGTGATTCCTGAGTCGAGGCTAGCCAAAGCTTAGATGCAATGAGCTGTTCAACCAAAACAAGATAAATGTGGGCACCTGAGAAATTGCTTCTGTACTTTAAATATGGAAATATGTACTGGGCTTTGGGGTTTTTGTTGTGCGTAGCACCTTTACTCCAAAAGGTGTACAGAAAATTAGGTGGAAAGCTTTTTATCTCCTATGTCACTTATGATCACAACTGGGTGGATTCACCTGAAGATTTTGTCTTTTTTCCCACTGTTCCTGTTCTACCCAATCTTTTTGAGCAAAGGGCAATGCCAATAGTCTTTCCAGAGGCTGGACATCCACATATTGAGAAATTTACTCATTGAAGTGAAGTTATGCATAAACCATGTCTGAGCAGTCATATTAGTTTTGTTCTTGGTTTTGCTACAGTGGTCAATACTTAACAGATTTATTTCCTTAAGTAAACATTTTAATAACCAATGTCTCTTGTAACTCCTAATTCTGTCTACATAATCTTGTCTATTTCAAATTCACAAGGAATCGTTTATTGGAGCTTCTGGATGCAGAGACCCATTGGAATTCTGGGCCCCTGCTCTCTTAAATAGGCCCAGTTGGGCAAAAGCAGAGAAGCAGTCATGCATGGCTACACAATCAGCTTTTTCAGTATTGGCCAGGATATGCTTAACAGAAATACCATAAACCTGTAAAAGAGTTACAGGTATTCCTGGTAGTGACAGTAAAACTTCAAAAGCCCTTAGTCTACCCTTGTCCTATAATTTCATCTTCTGTTTTTCCTTTGTGTATATTTCTCAGACAAAATGCTAACAGCAAAATCATTCCAGACATATGTCTTCCATTAACTTGTTGAACTCCAGAAAGTTATAGCACTCCATTAGAATGATTTCCCCTCTCCCTGAGATGCCCTGCTGCAAATCATAGAACAGCTTGAAGTATTACTTGTTTGTACCTGAAAATACTGTAGTCCTGGGAAAAAAATCACTCTCCATTTTGAAAAAGAGGAGTTTCATTCTGAACTGTGGCCCAGAGGCATTGCAGGCTTCTGCTCCGAATTACCATAGATGAATTCGATAGCCTGAGGTTGTGTTAGTTGAGATTGATTGAAACATCAGTTGGGTTTAATCCTGCTGCTTGAGGAATATAAGAATATAAATTGCAAGCAAAAGGGTAGCCCTGAATGAGATGATCAATAAATAAACTCTCCCAGAAATCTGAGGTATTACATTTCACATGAACTATGAACTTATTTAATAGAAGTTGTGCTAAAATGACTATGATCCATATGAGGAGGGAATGATTAATATTTTTATGGCATTTTATTAGAGTAAATTTAAGTTCATTTTTCAAATGCATGATTATGCTTGCTATTTTTGTATGGCTCCTTGAAAGTATTTCCTCAGAATGAATCCCCTGAATTTTCTTTTGTGTGAACGGAATTGAACCTTCCCGTTAAAAAATGATGAGCAGTAATTAGGGTATAAATTATTTAAAGGTCTTGTAGTTTAAGCAGACATAAAAATTGGCAGGCAATTAAATTCCTGGTAAACTATAGGGGATACTGGTGGAAGCAGGAGGAAGCAAGTATTTTATGAGACCTGAGAACAAGCTTGAGTGTCAGGAGATGGTGGTGTGTGGATGAAAACTGGAATTTTTCAATCTAATGCTGGCTTAACAAGATGTATAAGAAACCTTATTGCCCTGGCGTGCGTGTCCCCTGTGGGGCAGGGTGAGGATAAAGTTGCACATTTAGAGCTCCAGATGGGAACAGCCAGCCCTGCCTCTTGGAAAGCTTTCTCTTCCTGCCATCCCTTTATATGCATAAATGGTATGCACAGGCTTTGGAGGCTGGTTTCACAGCTACTGTGAAACCAAGCAGAGCAAATAAGCCAAGCTTGCCAGCATCTACCAATTTATTTAGGAGCATAAATTCTAAGGGCTCTAGTGCATTGTACCTCCCCTGTCCCTCCAGAGCAGAAAACATAGGATGAACAAATATTGCCAAAATCTCTCTGCCTAATGGAAAGAACTTCTTTGATTTTCCACAAACCCAAAAAGGTTGTTTAATATTCATTTGCCTTTTTATGCTAGCATTGTTCCAGTTAGTAAACAGCTTCCCTAGGAAATGATAAGGTGTGGGAGACCTGCACTTATTTAAAAATTTGTGGAATACCTTTGTAGAATAATCTACATTAATTTTTAAGGATATGTGGCAATTATGTTGAACCACAAATCTCTTTTGATTAGTCGTGACCATGCAGTGTGTGCACATCCACACATATTTATTCTCCTTATGTATGTGTTACATTGGTGGTAAATAACCTGAACTCATAGGTGTGGTCAAACAAGCTGGTTAAATAAATTTATATGTAATCAAAAAATTTTCTTTCATCACCTTATGCTACCTGCCCTGAATTATGTGAGCAATCTGAAGACACACAAGAACTAACTAGTAAACTACTATGAGGCTACACAGTTATTTTCTTCAGGTTACCAAGTCTGTCTTGTTATTTTAATACAGCTTAAGACATTGTTGGTTGGTTCGTTTGTTTTTATTCTCTGAGCTTGGGACTGCCGAACAGCAAGACACTCATCAAATATGATGTAGCACAGATGTTATGGCTGCCTTATGTGACAGCATTTTTGAAAGCATTATCAAGGTTGTTGGTGATATTTAAAGTCATACCATGGATGTGTACTGCCTTCAAATGGCACTGTAGTCTTGTCCACTTCCAGGAGTGGAAATTGCAGCTCAATAATGCAGTTTTTTAATTTCTTCTCACCAGTTCAATGAGGATATAGGCCAAAGACAGTTGTTCTTTCTAAGAAGGTGGAACACTTTGCTACAGAGAAGATCCAGCCTGTGAAAAAATTAAGATTTCGGTAATTATTCCTATTCCTTTTATAGAATCACAGACTGGTTTGGGTTGGAAAGGACCTTAAAGCTCATCCAGTTCCAATAGAGGAAAAATACCTAAATATGGGAATTTCTAAAATGAAAATTTTAGAAAAAAATTGAAGGCGTCTTGAAACAGTTTGTTTTCGTCAACTCTCTGTGTTAGAAAAACTACAGACTTTCAGTTCAGAATTGCCAAACCAAGGTGATTTATTCTTGACATTTCAGTTAAATCAGTGTTCAGCTTTTGGTGGTGAAGTGCATTGATATGCAAAATATGTCAATTAAATATTTTCTAAGCAGCAAGTTCATTTTTATTTAGTTTAGTTCTCCTTGCCAAACTTCCCTTCTCTTTAATGACAGGACTCTGCTATTAGAAGAAAACTGAAAAGCCTTTGGCTCTGACTCCACAGAAAAGCTCTATGAAAGGCTTTTTCAGTAGATTAATTTCTCTGTATTGTTTCCTCTTCCCCACATACACAGTGCTGTAGTCCTGAAGCATCTGTGTATAACTCTTTGCAAACAGTGATTTTTCCTTTGTAAAAATACTTTACCAGTCCTAGCATGCCTACAGATCACAATGTATCAGACATCCACCGGCAGACTTGATAATACACCTTTGCAGGCTTTAGACTCAGCTCTGTGAACAACTAAACTGGATAGGGTTCAGTTCTGCTCTCAGGGTAACTGAGAGGAGGTGAGACCCTGATATATGTAATCAATACAGCCCGAGCACATCCTCCTTGGGAAACTGCAAAAGGCACCATTGAGGAATCTAAGTTAACTGTCAAAGGTGTATCCATGCTTAGCTGTTTTGCCTAAGAACTAGCCTCCTAATCTAGAGAGTTCAGTGGGAAACACAAACTTCCATCAAGAAGAAAAAATCTAATTTTGAGTCCTTGTACCTGTGGAAGAAAGCTGGACAGCATAATCATAGAGTCACAGATTGGTTTGGCTTGGAAGAGACCTTGAAGCTCACACAGTTCCAACCCCCTGCCACAAGCAGGGACACCTTCCACTAGACCAGGTTGCTCCAAGCCCTGTCCAACCTGGCCTTGAACACTGCCAGGGATGGGGCAGCCACAGCTTCTCTGGGCAACTGTGCCAGCGCCTCACCACCCTCACAGGGAAGAATTTCTTCTTAATGCAATGATATTGTTATGATCCAGGAAGCTAAAAGCAAAAAAAAAAAAAAAAAACCCCAGGCAAATAGCTGATTAAATTTTAACACATGAAAATTATGATTTTTCCCTCTAAACCATTTGGTTTAAAGGCCTAACTAATGTTTTGTGAATGGTAAAGATAATGCATTCTGGATCCTCAGATTCCATGTGCCCAAACGTTATACTACAATACAGTGATCCTTAACTTGACAGGGGTGCTCCAGTGTAGTAGTCCCTCATTTAGTAGAGCTGCCCTGGCTCACTGCGAGGAGGTCTCTACACCTTTGGAGCCAGAGGTTGACATGGTCCATGTTAAAACTCTGTTTTGTTGCACAGTATAGACTAATACTATATAGGTCATTACAGTTAAATGTGTTCCAGCCTAAAATTTTTTACAATAGCTTTATTTCTGTTTTGAACAATTAAAATAATGTTAAAATTAAATGGGGACACATAGAAGGGAAGATTTTGGCCTTGTCTTATAGAGTGCACACACTGAATTGTACAATTTTGTGATGTAAAATAATACTGTAAGCTATGAGGTCACTGTTTTCTTTTTATAATCCGCATCAGATTTCTGTACTGAGGAAACATACTTGAAAGCTCCAGAACCCCCGAAAGAATTGATTATTTTTAGGTCTTTTGAGGGTTTGTGCCCTTTAAATCCAGCCATATTTCTTCAACTAAACCTGGTTGTGTGTAACTGTTAGTAATAATAAGTTATTTTTCATACCCAAGAAAAGTTTTTAGCCTACATTACAGCTTAGCACGGGATGCACAGTGCAGAGGCTAGCAAAAGTAGTTTGGCCAGTAATGAAATCAGTCCTATATTTGCCAGGAATACTAAAACCCAAAATGAGTAGGCTTACCAATATTTTTTTTTTTCTGAAGAATAAGAATACAGCTGAATACAGAAATCAGTAATATATATTCTTGCTGGGGAAAGAATTTCCTTTTTAGCTTTTTAAGCATTGTCATAAGTCTTAAGAGATGGTTTTCAGATTGCACAGGGTATTGGACTATTTCCTTTTTATTTCAATGGGAAATTAACACATAAATCCCATAGGCCTGGATTTTCCAAAGCACCTTGAGGGACTGCTGATGTTATTCAGGTTGCTTCTTCATATTTAGGGAAGGCAACATTCTAAGTGAGTATGCCAGCAGTGGTGGTCTGTGACCATGGTTTTAAAAGCATTTTTCTCTCCATGAAAGAAATCATAAAAAGATAGTTGTGACTGAAAAGGCTCCTACATAAATGCAACAAGTGGTTACTCTGTTGCCAAAGTTACTATAGCTCTTACCTGTGGTTAGGACCCCACTGCACTAGATATTGTACATACAGGGGAAAATAATCCATGTCGTCCCCCCCCCCCTGAGCCATAAAATCCACATGGAAATGAAGCCTGAATGAAAGCATTTCCATATAACCTTACACATGGGAAATTGAATGAACTGGTATGGGGGCTCTTGAAGTGCTGCATATTAAGAATAACCTGGCTTCATCCCTCGTATCAGCATCTATTTACTCCATTTGGGAATTTCAGTGTCATGTTAAACAATTATTTACTCTGAGATCTTAAAAAAATAGTTAGCCCTTTTATTTCTATTGAATAGGAGTCTAATAAGTTTGAACATCAGACTTCAGACCCTATTGAACCTATACCCATTTGATTTTCAGTTAGACATAGAGACTATGATGGTTAGGGGACCTTAGGTCTCATAATGCCACACCTGGCATATCCCAACTAGTTTGCTCTCCACTGCATGGAAACCACAGCCAAGGTCACAACACAAGAAAAGTCAGGTTTAGTCATAACACGTTGTGCAGCAGCTAGAAGACTGGCCAAGGAACTGTGGGATGGAAGGAGGAAAGCACGATGAGAAAGGCATAGCTTGAACTCATCTCCTTCCAGGAATTAAAAGGCTGTCAGGCATATGGATTAGTTACTTTCCTCAGTTCAGTCCCGACTTTCCTTAGGAATCCAGCGTTTCTGCTTTTTTTCTGAGGTAAGGAGAATCTTCTTTCAAAAGATGCTAGAAAATTCATCTAATAACTCAGTGGGAGAAAGACTAATGTGGGCTTCAGACTTGAATTCAATTCCCTCTTTCCTCTAGCAAATGTTCTTTCCTTTCTTTTCCCTCCTTTTTTCCCTCACTTCCCCTTCTCCCCTACCACCCCCTTCAATTTTTCTCTCCCTCCCTCCCTTCCTTCTGGTTTTAGTTATCAGCCAGTAAAATACTGCCAAATGATACATTGTCAGTCCCTCCTGCCTGAAGCTGTCCCACACTGCCTTCGATAATGAAATATTTATAGAGGTCTGCAAGGGAGAGAAGGCAGGTTTGAGACAAGGGAGAGAGTCTACAGCCCAGTGATAGCATTAAGTTAGGAAGGGTGAGATTTGCTTCTTGTTCCCAATCAATAAGTAAAATAAAAAAAATTAATTATTTAGTGGAGTAGGTATTAGGAATCTGATCTCTCTTTTCCATGTGACGTTGATTGTGTTGCTATTTCTGGTTCTTATTTCTGGAGTAAATTATTTATATATAAATTACATATGACAATTTGGGTTTATTTATCTGTAATGTGTTACATAGGGGAAAGATTGTCCTACCTTCATCTATAATATGATGGGCTCTGAGATGACAATTACCATCTAGGAACAAGGCATTGGAATCATATTATAGAGGCACATGCTATGCCCAGTGCTCATCAAAGATCAAAAATAAAAATCAAAATCAATCATTAGGAATGACTAGAACAGGATAACGTAATGAAGAGAAAACTGCATTAAACCACTAAAACCATCAATGGTTTGCTGACACCAGAAATATCACTGACAAGTATGGTCCTCTGACCTCCCAAAATATATACTACAACCAAAGTTCCAGAGAGAAGGAATTCTAAAGAATCGAATGGCTTCCGCACAGAAGATGACTGCACAGATTAGTGATTTTCAACATGGAACTTAGTCAAGACAGAAATCTTACAAATCATGAGTATCATGATATGCTGTCATTTTTGTCTTTTCCAGCACAAGAAATCAGGACCATCAGATCAGGGCAGTAAAAAAAACAAACAACTCACAGGCAAGCAAAACTACACAAAAATAGAAACCCCAAACCAAACAAACTGAGAAGTTTTGTTAGATCTGTGAAGTTCTTTACTTTAGGACATTTTGGATTACAAAGTATATTGTGTCAAGAGGGGACTAATAAGTATTTGGAAGAGATATTCATCAAGCATTACTTAATAGACAGATACCAGCAGGCTTTGGTATTTTGGGGGTATTTTCCAAGCTGGAAATTGTTGGAGACTGGGAGAGTTAAGTATTAACAGGGGGAAATACTGCACATGCCTGCCTTGTTTGTGCCCTGCCATAGGTGCCCACTTCTGCGTATTGGTGGAGTCAAAGCAGTAAGTTGTGGTCTGAGGAGTATGACAATTCTTGTGTTCTGTAATTGTTCCTTGCATGTGGAAGTGCTTCAGCAGTTCAGATGAGTTAAAAGATTGTGCCCGAACTTTATTCCCTGGAATTTCCACTGGAAAAAAATCCCTTCAGTCAGTGGAGAAAGCATAGGTTTTCTGCATCCTACTTGAATGACCTTCCTAACATGCATGAGATCCTACAGGAAGCCTATATCCTAACATGGGGATCAGTTTAAATCTTCACAATCTCAGAATAATTCTTTAGTCATCAGCTGTCAGGTTTTGCTAGTGAAGATTCTGTGGAATCAATGATGTAATTTTGATATCTGATAATTCTGTAGTCTGAAAGTCAACAGCAGTCATGGTGAAACATTCTGGTGTCCACCCACATGTTCATTGAAATATGTGTGTGTCAAATGATTCATCTTGATCCTCACAGATTTTCTGATATTCTTGAAAGTTAGAAGATGCATTTGGTTATTTAGAGAATAAAAACTTGTTTTTTCACAACCGGAAGACATATGGGGTAATAAGAGAACAGATAATGTTGTACCTGTCAGTCTGAAAGAGCAGTTATGGAAAATGCCTGGTGCTGCCGTACTTGGTCTAGACCTGAAAGCCAAATTGAGACATCTGTGTTAACTTTAAAGAACTAGCAGACCCAGTTAAAAATATTGTAATAATCATTTAGTCAGTTGTTTTGAGCAACCTTTATGCAGCTGAATGATTAATTATCAGCAATTCTGTCTCAGGAATTTGGCTTTAAGGTAAAAGAGGGGAGATTTAGATGAAATGTTAGGAAGAAGCTCTTCCCTGTGAGGGTGGTGAGGGGCTGGCACAGGTTACCCAGAGAAGCTGTGGCTGCCCCATCCTTGGCAGTGTTCAAGGCCAGGTTGGACAGGGCTTGGAGCAATCTGTTCTAGTGGAAGGTGTCCCTGCCTGTGGCAGGGGGTTGGAACTAGATGAGCTTTAAGGTCCCTTCCAACCCAAACCATTCTAGATATGAGATGAGATGATATATGATATGATATGATGTTACTGATACAATATGATTCACTGTGAAAGAAAACCAAAGACTAATATCCTGTCAGAGTTTAAGTCCAGCTGGTAATTGAGAATTACATAGCTGCTCTCTCACTCCCCCCGTTCTTCCTCCTGCCACTCGCGGACGGATGGGGAGGAGAATTGAAAGAATGTAACTCCCAGGGGCTGAGATAAGAACAGTTTAGTAACTAAGGTATAACACAAAACCACTACTGCTACCACCAATAATAATAATGATAAGGGAAATAACAAGGGAAGAGAATACAATCACTCACCACCTGCTGACCAATACCCAGCCCGACCCAAGCAGTGCTCTAGCCCTTCCAGGTAACTGCCCCCAGTTTATATAGTGGTCATGATGTGCTGTGGTAAGGAATACCTCTTTGGTCAGTTTGGGTCAGGTGTCCTGTCTCTGCTTCCTCCCGGCTTCCCTTCCTCCCTGGCAGAGCATGAGGCTCACAAAGTCCCTGGTCAGAGTAAACATTACTTAGCAATAACTAAAAACATTGGTGTTATCAGCGCTGTTCCCAGGCTGAAAGTCAAAAAACACAGCATTGCACCAGCTACTAAGAAGGAGAAAAATGACTGCTACTGCTGAACTTAGGACACCGCTGTATAACAGAATTCCATTTCTTCAAAATAAAATAAAATTATAGCATCATGTTGTGGATGTGAAGTGATGTTGAGAGGCCCACATTATGAATATTTCCCATAGGGATTTTTTTGGTCTTTAAAAAAAATCTTACATCTCGCAAGGACTAGAGGTAACTTGTGCATGTACTCTGCTGCTATTCAGACTACACTGCATGCACATTTACATGAAATGATCAAGCTTCATCCTAAAAGTACTAAGTTTTCTTCTCTCAGCATCCATGCAGAAAGGTATTCCAGGATTTCATTGACCAGATGATTAGAGAATTGATATTCTAAGTTTTATAAGTTTGTACTTTAGTCCCTATTTTACATGGTCACAGGCTTCAGGCACTCTTAGATTTCTGTTGTCACTGAAGAATATCAAGATAAGTCAGATTTGAAAATTTCTACAACTATAGAATACATTAATAAACTTGAGTTAGTGATGGAGTGGGTCCCATTTATCATCATCTTTAAGAGAAATAATTCACCACTTTCTCCACATATTCTTTAGTAGCTTAATGATGACTGTAGCTTATTTGAAAGTCTCAGTGTGAGTTATAATCCCCCAAGTCTTTGGAATCTCTGTGAGGATTCTCAGATGTATCTGTGTAGGAGTCTGGCTGATTGATAGGTGATTTTCTCCTTTCTGTTAAGAATTCATTTTGCTCAAGGTGTAAACCAGTTGCTGTCAACATGCAGAATGAACAGGCAATTTAACAAGAAATATTTTAAACTTTCTGGCACACCTTCTGTTATTTTTTATTATTTTCCCACTAGCTCCTAGTTGAATCGTAACTAATTTTTACTCTAGTAAATCGTGTCTCTCTTTCCAAGAGCTAGAACAAAGTCCAATGTACTGATTATATCTGACTGACAAATCAGTGGCATTTCCTCTTTCTCCAGAGTTTTCAGTGTTGAAGTCCCTATTAGAGAACATCAAAACCTTTTTTAGACTACTCAGGGCTTGGATCCATCATGTATTCTAATATTCTCAAAATTATCTTTGAATATACCGTTATGATAATGAACAGCTTGTTCTTTCTTCATCAACATCATTACACTACATTTCTTTCACAGTATGATTCATGGTAAAAAAAAAAAAGGGGGAAACTCCCAGTGGTTCGTGTTTGGTGTTTTTCAAGGGTAAACCTGTTTTTCCACCTTGTCAACAACCACCGATGTTATGCAGTGCTTTAGGAGGTCTTCTTTTTATAGACAGTACCCTGGTGACACAAACCAGAGCAGCAATGGCAGCAGTAGAAGCAGCCGAGGTGGTAGCATGTTTTTTAGTGGATGAAACAGAAGAACTTGCCAAACCTGTGAGAATGTGACCCATAGGAAAACTTGTTGCCAACTTTCTCTCTTTCAGAACTTTTCCACTTTCTTTTTCATTATATTTGACATTTGCCTGAGACTGTTTCGTTAGTTTATATAAGTAGCTTATGGTAATGAACAAGAGAAATAGGGTATGCTCTGGTATGGAAAGTAGACAAAGAAAATATGCAAAACCCCCCATGTTTCAAAAGATGGAAAAAGCATTCATGAAGTGCTTGTGATCTTCCTCTTTGTCTTCAGATGCTGGTAGAAGCTAAGGTTCTCCATTCCTTGCACAGTTCCTTGTAAACAGAATAAAGTGTCATTAATTTTTATCCCTAATTAGAGCTGTTTATTTTCTTCTACCTTCACTTGTCAAAAAGTATCAGTTAGAAATTACCCATGCTCTCTCAGCCATGCCCCATTGCTGTATCTAGAACCCATTTTGAATTTTTTTTTTTCTCCTTAAAATCAGCTAAAAACTGAGGAAAAATGAAATAAAAATGTTACTCAGCAGTGCTCTCATACTAAACCTATTACTACTGTAATAGATCAAGATGCTAACTTTTACTTATGCGGCCTCAAAGAGCCAAAAGCAGGGTATTTAGCAGAATACTTATGTAATTTTGGTTCCACTCAGAGAGAAACTCCAGTTTTCCTAGTCTTTTATGGTGGTGGGATCTCATCACAATTGTTCTTAACCAGGGAATAGGGGTAAGTACTGCCAAAAGCAGGATTCAGGTGGAATGCACAAATGCAGTGTGCAGTAATGTGATTGTAAGATTTTAGTAGCCTTAAATATGATTTTAATAATTTTCTGTTATAAAACACATTCAAAATTGCTATAGAAATGCTGCTAGACCTTGAGAAGTCTAGGATGATTTCCCAGATAGATTCAAACATCAGTTGTAGAGGCATGAGGTAAACTTATTTAATTCGGCTGAGGAGCCAATGTCTTTGGGATTCAGAAGCAACTCCTGGCTTATCAGGAGAAGTCCACCAGATTACTTCCATTTCCAGTACTTCTGAATTTGTGATAAATCCTGATGGTAGACAGTAGTGGTAATATCAATTAGCTTTTTGGTATTGTTTCTGTATGGTTGGCAATGGAAAAGAGGCCAGCCTTTTGCACCAAGCTCATCTTTCTGTTTATTGTACATCTGACCCAATGTGCACAGAGATTCTGTGAAAAATCACCACAAGTTGGAATTGATGTGAAACAGAAAAAAGAAGCAGCTCTGTTTGCCATGCAGTCAGTAGTTGCATTTCCAGAACAAGAAAAGTGATGAGACAGATAAACTACTTCTTCCATCTCCTCTTCTTGTTACCCCCACATATGTAAGCAAGCACCTTTTAATGAAGCATTTTGTATTTGGTCCATCCTTTCATGTCCTTCCCTAGTCACACACCAGGCATTGCTTTAGACCAAATTCAATGAGAACTTTGAACAAGAGAGTTCTCTGCCGAGAGAGAGATTGCTTCACAGTTAAAGACAAGCTGCTTCAAACGCAAGAGCTCTTTTTTCAGGTGTAGAAGGTGAGACAAGGGCATACTCTTTCTTCTGTTTGAATAACTGGGATATTTTCTTCAGGATTGGTGTTTAGGTTGTGAACAAAGACAAAAACTCATGAGGTTGAATGCGCTTGGAGCAACCTGGTCTAGTGGAACATGTCCCTGCCTGTGGCAGGGGGTAGGAACTGGTGAGCTTTAAGGTCCCTTCCAACCCAAACCAGTCTGGGCTTCTATGCTTCTATGAACTTAGAAGTTGTTACTCACATATTTGAAAAGAAAAAGCCTACCAGCAACAAACAAAACAGTATTTCAAAATCAGATTAATTTTGCTGTTTCTGCATGACTGCATGAGTTTAATGCATATAGAACCCTTCTTAGCATATCTATCAAGTGCTTTCAGGATTATATTACAAAGCAGAGAATCCCTTATTTTTGTTATGATTATGTGCAAAGTATATGTAATACTGTTTGTACTGTACAAGAATGTAATGGAACTTCTGCCCTAAGGTTTTAAAATCTTATTGATCATTGTGCCCATTGAGCAAGTTTCAAGCAAATGTGTTTTTACTGTTACCATTGTCTGGCTTGTAAAGTCATGACATGATCTTCTCCATGCTAAGGTTTTTACACCTGATCTAATTTAAGATGTACTGAACAAGGAAGGTTATCTACATTTATTATCTGTTATCTATGCATGCTTCTTTAAGAAGATGATCTATATATCTGCAACAGCTTCTGGCTACCATGTGAAGCAGGAATTACCATGGTAACTACCTGTATGTATTTTTTTCTGCACAGCAAGAGGAGAAGGCAGGAAAAGATGCAGAAGTTGTTGGGGCAACACAAGTTACAGCTGCCCTTGGTTTGTGTAACTCAGTCACTCACTGTGATAAAAGCATTGTCATTGTCTTAGGATAGAATTCATATATTTTATCCATTAAATCCAAAGGAGTCATATTTTATTGGAAAATTGCTTGGACTTCTTGTGTATTTCTGATTTATGGCACGGAGAAATATACTTGCTCACACTTAAGAATGAGAAAGAAAAGAGCCTTTCATTCCTTTATCTCAATGATAAACTATTAGGCATTCTGTATGCTTCTGTTACATTGCTGCAGAAATGAACACATTTCTCAAAGAAAGAAATTCAGGCTGCTATTCCTTGAGGAAGATATATAAGCAGCATTTAAAGCTTTCTCAGAAATATGATTGCAGAAAATTCAGTCAAATTGAATTTCCTCACATAGGATTGCTGTACTTACTCACGCATTTTCTTCCAAATGCTACATTAAGAGGTGTAGAACCTGAAATGCAGATGTTGGCTTTGAGGAGATAATAGTTGTATATAGAAATGGGTATGCCCCTAATAACATAGTTCTAATATCTTCCTCTAGAGTTACTATGTGTGAGTGGATATGGCATGTAATGTTATTCACTGGCAACTGCTCTGATCCTTCCAGGAGCATTTGTTACTCATTCATTGTATGCCTGCAAAGCCAGGAAGCTCAAAATGGTTTATTGAAGAACTGCCCAGTAAAATTTGGTTTCTTGCAATTCACTGCTTAAAGGAGAACAATGGAAATTTTAAAAGTGGAAAAACACGTCTGTGCCCACAGCCTGATATTACAGAAGTCCCCTTTACAGGAATGAGAGTAAAGAATTGTTGTCATTCCCAGCACTTCTGCCACAATTTCATTCTGATGAGTCACTGCTCTGCTGGAATCAAGAATTAATTTGTGCTGAAGTCAATCAAAGTCCAATCCAATTAATTCAAGTGTGCGTCTACTTTTTTCTTCACCAAAATGTAGCATAGTTCAATAGTATGTTACAGCTGGAAACTGGATTTGTTTTCTAGCTTGACCACTAGCCTACTGGGTAAATGTGTCCTGGTCTTTTCAGTTTGTGGTACCTGGATTTTGCTACAGTAAGACAGCATACAACTTCCTTTTGTCTGTGAAGATCTCTTTGAGATCACTCTGGTAACATATAAATAATCAGTAGCTTTGCTGTCATTTTCATAAAACAAAATATTAGATTAGTTGTACTGTAGCCACATCTTTCTTCTTTACTATCTGCTCTTCTTCCCACTGTCATGGACTCAGACACCAATGACCAAGTGAGTCACCAATTCTGCATGACACAGAAGTAAGTCTGTGGGACCAGGACCTTTGCTGATCTCCCAGTACATAAACCAGTATAAAGAAATAAGGACTACTTATACCTTTCTTGAATATTCCTTTGAGGAAAAATATTCTGATAAATGCTGCTTCACAGTGATTTGTGCTTATATTAGTGTTTTATATTAGAAAGAATTTCTTCCCTGTGAGGATACTGAGGCACTGGCACAGGTTGCCCAGAGAAGCTGTGGCTGCCCCATCCCCAGCAGTGTTCAAGGCCAGGTTGGACAGCGCTTGAAGCAACCTGGTCTAGTGGAAGGTATCCCTGCCTGTGGCAGGGGGTTGGAACTGGATGAGCTTTAAGGTCCCTTCCAACCCAAACCAGTCTGGGATTCTATGATTATCACAATTTCACATCTGCAACTTTAAACAAATTATAATAATAAAATTTAAATTATCTTAGTTCCAGAGCTGCCACACTGCAACCTGGAACAACTGCCTCCACGTAAGTTCCAAACTGGCAGAGGGCAAAGAAAAGGAAAAAAAAAAAAAAATATCATATCTCTCCTGACTTTGAACAGAGCATTCAGGCTTTAAATATAAAGTAGCTCCTGCTTCTAGTCTTTCTCCTTGTCAACCTCAGTCTGCCACCTGACGGATTTAAAAGCCCCACAAGGCTGCATTATTTTCCAGTACTGAGACATGGACTGATGTCACGCCTTATATAAGACCACAGTTAGCTGAGTTTTTTCTTGAGCTGGTTCCAGTGATTAAATGAGTTACATTGACAGTGCCTGCTGTACACAGTAACTGGCTCTACTCAAGTGTGTCGAATACCAAAATATACTTCTTTATCCAAACTTGCACTGAATTTTTTTAGAAAAAAAATATTGCTATTAAACTGTTAATATTAATCTTCTCTCCCTCAAGTAGCATTTCCTATAGCTTTTGAAAGTTGCCAGATATGATGCTGAAATGCAGGGGGATGTGATGTTATGCCACGTTTTTGAACATCAAGTTGCATATGCTACATGCTGTTGCTTTAAGGAGGAAAGGGAATGGTATGTGTCTGATGTTTTCAACAGTATCGATCATTCTCTGTGTGCTGCAGGGACCTCTTGGCATGTTCAGGAAGATAAAAGACTGTTTCTCTGGATGTAAAAGGTTTTACTGAGTATCAGTAGAAAATATAACGAAAACTCATGCAAAAATGTATTCAAAGCATGCCGTTGAAGTAGCAAATAAGTTAGGACTTAAACTGTTTGAAAAAGCAACCTTTAAAATAGCTTTCGAGCTCTTAGCAGTGTCCTTGTGTACATTGTGTGTGTGCAAAATGAGTTCAAATTGTGTCAGATCCTTAAAAAATGTTATTGTACATGCACAGAAAGACCAGGGATTGAAATTTCTGTATCATCTAGAGCTTGTGCATTTCCTAGATGTCAAGTGCTTAATTAGAATGCTCTTTTGAGAATAATTTTTTATCTATTTACTCAGTATGAGGTATCTTTCAAATGAAAAAATAAAACTAGATGATATTGTGTGAGGTTTTAGCAGACCTCTCATTGCACAGTGTCAATGGTGTGTAAATCCTTAGGCAGTATGGAGCTGCCACTAAAACTTTTATGGTAGCGCCTAACAAGTAGCAAGGAACAAGTGACAGTACAAGAGGAAATGGCCTCAAGGTGTGCCAGGAGAGGTGTAGGCTGGATATTAGGAACAATTTCTTCCCCAAAAGTGAGGCATTGGAACAGGCTGCCCAGGGCAGTGGTGGAGTCACCATCCCTGGAAGTGTTCACAAACTGTGTAGGTGAGGCCATCAGTGCCATGATTTAGTGGTGGCCTTGGCAGTGCTGGGGAACTTGATGATCTTAAAGGTCTTTTCCAACCTGATTGATTCTATGATTCTGTGTACTCTGTTGTTATCCTAACAGGGGCTCAGCATGGACACAGAGGTGCTCAGCTTGCTTTTTCTTCATAAAGGAACTGTGTTCTGCTGGGCTAGGTAAGAAATGAGCTGCTTTGCCCATGGCTACATCAGGTAATGGAACAAGATAAATGCTTCTTGATGCTCTCATAGCATATCTCATTTCCCAGTCTCAGCAGCTGCTACCAGCAGTTTCCACAGGTTCTCTGTACGATATCTGATGCTGCTGGGGAGATAGTGCCTACCTATTCCTAGGTAGTCCTTGCAGTAAAATAAGTTGACTGACAGTTGTCAGGTTTTGCTCCTGAATAGAAAAATTAAAGGAGAAAAATGATGGTAGCAGGGCATGTTTTGTGGAAATATGGAAATAATTCATGAATGAAAGAAAAATAATCGATCTAAAGATTTCCTCTTCTTGTAATGAATGCCTTGACTAATTACAAGGCATAATAATCATAAAGTTTTCTTTTTGATTATGATTCATTATATTTCCAAAAATTGCTACATGCTATTTCAGGTATATAGTGACTCTGTAATCTATATTTTTATATATACTCTATTTTAAAAGGCACTCAACCATAACGAAAATAACGATCTAAATTTGACAGTATTGCTGCATGGTGAAGATCTACAGTTGAAGTAGAAGTTGAAGTTCTACAAGCCGATGACCTTTCACCTCTCCCCATTTCATCTGCACTTTGGCCTCTACTCTGCCTCCACTGGGACCCATATTCATAGTCCAAACCGCAGGGCAGCTGTTAGAGGGGTCCCTTTATTATCATTTTATTTTAAAAAGGCAACTTACCATAAACTATGCCAAGTATTTTTGAATTCTCCTGTGATGGGAGTGATGAGTAGCAGGCACTTCTTTTGTAAGGAATCCTTAGTTCTCTCTTGCTGCTCCAGTGACTAATCCCTTCCCCTCCAAATGCTGGGTTTGTCAGTGGAGCAGATGACTGAGGGGGGGCTGGGGGGAGAAGGGGGAGGCAGCCACGTGCGCGCTCTTATTTTTGGTGGTGCAGATAAAAAATTAGGTTGCTATGGATTTGCAAGATCTTTTTATGTCAGAGTCCTGACAGTAAGGTTTTGAAATGGAGAAAAGGGAGAAATAATTGGTTTAATAAGCTTTTAGGATACAAGGGGAACATGTGCTTGTGAGAGAATACAAGTGGAACTCCACACATTGGCCATGTTTGATGTTTTGTTGTTTTTAAAGGTTTAGGTCAGGGTATTATTTCTCTTCATACCAGCGTAGTCTATCTGAAAATCTTGAAAGTAATTCAGCTTGCTGAAAGAAAAATCATAGTAGCTGTCATATCAAGATCCCATCCTTAATGTATATTATTCTGTATCTAATCAACTTGACATAGAGTGTGTAGAGTGGCAGCTTCCAGGAATCAGAAATGAAGGATGAGACACACGTCAGAAGTAGGAGTAGCCAGAAGTATGCCACTTCACTTTGAGCATTTGACCTCCTGCACATTGTGTTACCAGCTCTTCTTTTGCTGTTATCTAATATAGTAGCCACACTGCTGGGTTTTGTAGATTCAAAATGTATGTAGCTAATGGCAACATTTTTCTCTTGAAAAAAGGCTGTTTAGAGAAACAGACATTAGGAACTAAAAATTGGGAAGCAACTCAGAAATACCAGAGACAGATAGATGACATAGTCCATGCCTCAAGCATTTCATTCTTTATGTAACTAAAGGACAACATCTTCAAACTATATACTTCACCACAAGGTTGACAGCTTTGAGACAGAAAATGTTTTCATATTGTCAGTCGCTATTTATTTTATATTCAGTATTTTTCACAGCATTTGGATGCCAAAATATTCTTTGTCAGTTGTACAGTATGTACAATTTCCCCCCTTTGCTCAGAACCATTCATAATTCATGGTCTGGATTTGACTAGCTATATTTATTGTGAATTTGCAAAAAAAAGTGAGATTTCTTATACTCTAGTGGCTCCTGGTGGAGTTGCCTTTTTTAGACTAGACTCCTGCACACGATTCACTGTTTGTTGAAGGGCTTTTTCCTGCATTTCCTTTAATGTACATACAGATTTTGATTCTTAAGTGAAATAACCACAGATATTTGAAGGCAGAAGTCCTTTATAAAGTAGTTCAGCAGCTTCATTATATTCACTTTCAATCTGATTTGTTTCTTGGAATTCTGCCTGACTTTTTTTTTCACTGTGTTGATAAAAAATGCACATAATGAAGTCTTCCAAAATTTAAATGGCAGATGTATGGGGGACACTCTTAATCTTACTGAACTGGCCTGAGTCATCTGAAGACAGTACAGCTACTCTACCAAAGTGGAATGACCGTCTCATTGTAACCCTGTTGCTTCATTACTATCAGCATATCCCATCCACTTCTGTCCATTTCTGCAATATACACAACAAAACGAAAACAGTCTTTCACAGAGCAATAAGCAGACCTTCCTGAAATTGAGATTTCCTTCCTTAGACAATGAAATCACTATGCAAAACCTGAAACTTTGAGATTTTTGAAAGCATGCTTTCAAATATTTGCGTTTCAAAGTAGCATGGATACTTGTTATATTTGTCCACTGGAATGTAGCAAAAGATGAACCACTCCATTCTACCCAAATGCTCAAATATTTATCTGCATGCACTGAGTTCAAGCTCAGGGAGAATCCCTGTGAAGAAGATTCCATGGGAGATGTAGACCATGATGGCTGCTCTTATCAACCTCATAAGAGGGATGGCATGAGGGTAGATGAGGTACAACCATTTTGTGTGAATCCAAACAGTCCTCTGGACTAAGAAATCCAATGAAATTAAGATTATAGTTTGGGACTAGTGGCTGAGGCAGAGGGTGCCTATCAAATTACTACCAAAAGATGATGTTGCATTTGAGACTGTCAAATGCCATCCCTATGAACTGATTTCCTTTTTTTCTTACTCCAGACCTTCTAGACTGAAATTAAACAAGTTAGTAAACAAAACAAGCAAAACTTGTAGATATTAAATAACTCTGTCTCTTCTTTCTGGGAGGATAGTGTGAGATGATACAATCTGATTATGGTCAGATGATACATCTGATTTGATGGCATTAGAGCATTTGTAACTACAGCTGGTAGGGGAGGTTGTATTATAAACTTAGGTAGGTATAGTTATCACTGATTATTCTAAAAAATCAGGATTAAAACCTCTCAAATTAGTGCTGTATAAATTAGTTATAATTTTCTTTTTTTCATCTAGTTCTCCACCTGAGCCTGCAATAAAGGCCCTCTTATATTGCAGAGGTGCCGAGGAAATTTAGATCGATATCTGAAGCGCTAGGACACTGTAGTGATGAGTGTTAGTGAAGAGTAAACAAGGAAATTAATCATTCTGTCTTCAAATCAGGATTTAAATAGGGTAATAACATTGAACAGGGCGGAGAAAACAAAATACTCAATAACTTCTCATTAGCTGATGGTATTAATTTGTGTAGTGAGTGACAGAGAGGTCTCACGTCTCAACACATCAGTTCATCATGTGTTACTTCAGAATGTACATGGCAAAGGAGATGATTAGGGTTGTACATGCAAATTTTAACTCTAATGTCTCCTAACTGCTAATACTTGTCTTTGCAATCTTTAATCTTTATACACGCACACACATATGTATATCCATATAAACATGCAGTGTAGCACACAGAACTTTTTGTGGGTACATGTTACACATTCTGGTTTATGCCTGAGCATCACCTGGAGGAGAAGGAATGCAGGAGGAATTGAAAGAAGGGTTTATTCTGAAGTCTATGGACTTCAGCTGCTTTAAAGTCTCCAGAGAAAAAGAGACATGATTTCCTGATCTTCTGTTTTTAAGGTATAATAAATATACTAGCACTAAGGAGTGAGATTATTGTAAATGTTGTCCTGGGTTCAGCAGTAGCAGTCATTTTTCTCCTTCTTAGTAGCTGGTGCAATGCTGTGTTTTTTGACTTTCAGCCTGGGAACAGCACTAATAACACCGATGTTTTCAGTTGTTGCTCAGTAAGGACTTTGTGAGCCTCATGCTCTGACAGGGAGGAGGGGAAGCTGGGAGGAAGCAGAGACAGGACACCTGACCCAAACTGACCAAAGAGGTATTCCATACCACAGCACGTCATGCCCAGTATATAAACTGGGTCAGTTACCCAGAAGGGCTAGATCACTGCTCGGGTCAGGCTGGGTATCGGTTGGCGGGTGGTGAGTGGTTGTATTCTCTTGTTATTTCCCTTATTGTTATTATTATTGGTGGTAGCAGTAGTGGTTTGCGTTATACCTTAGTTACTGGACTGTTCTTATCTCAGCCTGTGAGAGTTACATTCTTTCTGCCATCCAGAGGGACCTCGACACACTTGTGAGGTGGGCTGATGCCAACCTCATGAGGTTTAACCATGACAAGTACAAGGTCCTACACCTGGGTCGGAGCAATCCCAGGCACAGCTACAGGTTGGGCAGAGAAGAGATTCAGAGCAGCCCTGAGGAGAAGGATTTGGGGGTGTTGGTCGACGAGAAAATGAACATGAGCCAGCTTCAGTGTGTGCTCGCAGCCCAGAAAGCCAACCATATCCTGGGCTGCATCAAAAGGAGCGTGACCAGCAGGTCAAAGGAGGTGATCCTGCCCCTCTGCTCTGCTCTCGTGAGACCTCACCTGGAGTATTGTGCGCAGTTCTGGTGTCCTCAACATAAAAAGGACATGGAACTGTTGGAACAAGTCCGGAGAAGGGCCACGAGGATGATCAGGGGACTGGAGCACCTCCCGTATGAAGATAGGCTGAGAAAGCTGGGGCTGTTCAGCCTGGAGAAGAGAAGGCTGCATGGAGACCTCATAGCAGCCTTCCAGTATCTGAAGGGGGCCTATAGGGATGCTGGGGACAGACTCTTCATTAGAGACTGTAGTGATAGGACAAGGGGTAATGGGTTAAAACTTAAACAGGGGATGTTTAGATTGGGTATAAGGAAGGAATTCTTTACTGTAAGGGTGGTGAGGCACTGAAACAGGTTGCCCAAGGAAGTTGTGAATGCTCCATCCCTGGCGGTTCAAGGCCAGGTTGAACAAAGCCTTGGGTGACATGGTTTAGTGTGAGGTGTCCCTGCCCATGGCAGGGGGGTTGGAACTAGATGATCTTAAGGTCCTTTCCAACCCTAACTATTCTATGATTCTATGATTCTCCTCCCCATCCCTCCAGGAGTGGCGGCAGGAAGAACAGGCTGATTGAGCGAGCGGCTGTGTGGTTCTGGGTTGCTGGCTGGGCTTAAACCACGAAAAATGTTAAATGCAAAAACCATATTGTGAGTTTAATTAGCCTTAAGAAAGTTTTATCAGTAACAAAGATAGATAAATTAGAACTTCATTCATGCAGACATCTTAAATTCTACTATTTCACATAAAGATTCTGTCCCATTTTTGTGTCACATCAGAGTGGAGGATCATCTAAACTATGTTGCCTTTAAAAACAATATAAAAATGAATTAGTAAGGGGATCCTGCTGCAAGATGACACATTGTAAAGTCTGATTTCCTTTCCTGGATGTGTGGTACCATTATAGGTTACTCAAAACCTGACATAAAATCCTCGTAGTAAAGAATGACAGGAAATTTATATTGGCAATCAGGCTCCTTATTTTAAACTGTCTCTGGCCAAAGCTCTTCTCTGAAGCTGTTCTGATGCCAGAGGGGAGAAAGGAACAGGACTGTGGCAGTGCTGCGCACAACACTGACAGCACCACTTTAAAGGAGGCCTTGAGTGGAGCTTCAGCTTTGCTGCCCTCTGATAGCAAATGGCATATCTCAGGCTCTGAGAGGTGAGGAAGAAGAAAGGAAAATGAGAAAGACAGTGTTAGTCTATAATCATATGCTAAATTATGATTTTATTATGTCCTGGGTTTAGCAGTAGCAGTAATTTTTCTCTCCTTCTTAGTAGCTGGTGCAGTGCTGTGTTTTTGACTCTCAGCCTAGGAACAGCTGATAACACCGATGATTTTAGTTGCTGCTCAAATGTTTAGACTGGCCATAGGACTTTGTGAGTCTTGTTCTCTGCTAGGGAGGAGGGGAAGCCTGGAGCTGGAGGAAGCAGAGACAGGACACCTGACCCAAACTAGTCAAAGAATTATTCCATACCACAGCATGTCATGCTGGGGAGGTAACTGAGAGTTACCCGGAAGGTCACTTTCTGCTTGGTTGAGCTTGTTTCGGTGGGTGATATCTTATTCTCTCCCCTTGTTATTTCCCCTATCATTATTATTATTGGTGGTAGCAGCAGTGGTTTGTGTTATACCTTAGTTACTGGACTGTTCTTATCTCAACCCGTGGGAGTTACATTCTTTCGATTCTCCTCCCCATCCCTCTGGGAGCTGGGGGGGGGGGGGGGGGGGGGGGGGGGCAATGTGGACTGCATGGCCAACTTGTCAACAGGCTTTAAACCACGACAGTTCTTTTTGGCGCCCAACGTGGGGCACGAATGGTTGAGATAACGACAGATCTGACCGTAGTGTGTCTAATCGTATTTGTGATAAGCATTCATTGTTTCGGATTAATTGTCACTCATCACAATGCTGATTTATTGGCTCTCCAATTTGTTTCTCTTGATCTCACAGTTTCAACATACTGTACCTTACTTAGAGCTGGTATTTGCTGTGTTAGTGCTTGTCGACTGGGGGCCTTGGGCTAAGATTCTTGTCTCATTGTACTTCATGTTAATGACTTGTAATACATTAGAATCATTGATCATGAAACTGATCTGGCTTATGTTCCCAGTGTGGTCACCACCTTTATACTTCGGGAGGTATATAATAGAAGTGCTTAGCAATTACACATCTTTTTTCTCCTTCTTGAGTGGTCAACCTGTGAAGGAGACATTCTCTTACCCTTCCAGCGCACCCCACCCCAGACCGTTTACAGAATTTTTTGTGAGTTTTGAAGTTTTTGAATGGCCTTCTAATACTGTTGAGATCCGTTTGCTAATTGTGATGGGGATCACCATGTTGGCCACATTTTGCCCACAACCATTTCGTCTGATTTCAAGAGTGAAGCAGAGTCAGGTTTGAGTCTTGCCTGGGGTTAGACGACGATATAGGAGGACCAAGAGGTTTTCCCCGAGGCTGGACAGCCATGAGTGGCAGGGTGTATGGGATAGTATGGGCAAGTATCTAGGTCAGTTGGCCCCTCCAGTACTTTGGAATTTCACCACCAAACAAGTGCAAAATACAGAAAAATTAGTAAAACACTTAAATATGGTGTGTTGTCATTCTGGCCATACCAGATATGGACAAATCATGGTAACGTGCTGGAGCTTGGCCTATGCTTATAGGACCTTGTTCAACACTATCCAGCACCTTCAAAAGCAAAAAAATGTCCTGGATCTGAGAGCAAAGCGACAGACAGTGCAGCTCCACCACCCCCAACGACAAGTACAGCAGCTACTCAAACTTTGGCTGCAACAGACAATGCAGCTACCCCAGCTCCAAGCACAGCAGCTACACAACCCCTTGAATGATCCTTCCGCAGGTAAAACCATAGGGTGGCCTGTGGCATATACTTTCTGTATCTTCTCTCTTGAGCAATAGGATGCCTTTTGTTGATAGCTGAGACGTGAGGAGCTGGATAAATCAGATAGATTGTTCCTCAATTGTTTGAGATCCTGGGACAGTTTTCCCACATCTGAGACTATGGAAGGGGTGAGATTGTCTTACTTTTCAGTGAGCCGTTATCAGCTTTTCCATTGCAAAAGATATTTTTCATTTTGTTTGTGCTTCCCCATCTGTTTTCCACAGATGGCTTGGGAACACTAGCAAAGAGAAATATTACTTAGTGTACAGTTTGGGGTCTCATGAACACACTATAAAGTGCCTTTTTAAAAATTAGTTTTACTGCATTTTCTTAGTAAAGCATTTTATCTGCTGCAAATCAAATACAACGTAGAGCTAAATCTACCCCAAGCCCTGCCTTCTGGCAAAGCTGTTACTGACAGTCTGTTTTTTCTACAGATACGGTATAAGAACAATGTCTGTGAACCAAAAATATTCATTCACAAATGCCTTATTAGCAATATATTAGGAATATATATTAGAAATAAGGAAAAGATTCTTCCCGGTTAGGGCACTGAGGCTCTGGCACAGATTGCCCAGAGAAGCTGTGGCTGCCCCATCCCTGGCAGTGTTCAAGGCCAGGTTGGACAGGGCTTGGAGCAACCTGGTCTAGTGGAAGGTGTCCCTGCCCGTGGCAGGGGGTTGGAACTGGTTGAGCTTTAAGGTCCCTTCCAACACAAACCAGTCTGGGATTCTATGAATATAAAACTGATTTGTTCTCATACCTTCAATTAATCACAACAGAGGACAAATTTAATTTGGGTTTGTTTTCTTTTTTTGCATGCAAGATGAAGAATGCTTTAGAGATGAACTGTAAACCTGTTCTAATTAGTGCCCAAAAGCAGATCAATATTTCATCTCTATACATTTTCCTGTACTTTGCTAATCATCCCAAATGAAATTAATGACCACACACCACAAATGAAAGGACAGACTTCAGCATTTTTCCCCGGGTGATCAGCAGCACTTCACTACAGAATGACATATAGTCTCTGTGGGTCCTACACTGTTTATTCAGGCAGCAGAAGCAAAGTCACACTTAACTGGATGTCAGGCTTCAAGCTACTCCATAAACACTTTTTGTCCATATAAACTGTGACATATGCACATCAAAAACATTTTTAAAAGAAAGCTTGGCTCTAAATAAAAATTAGACAGACCTTTTGTTTTGGAAGTGATTGAGATTTCCCAAAAGTGTTTGCATGTAACGTGTCTATACTCAAGCGTCAACACGATGATTTTTGGTCATTGATTTTATTTTCATTTCTGATGCGTCATTTTGCAGCCTGTTAGGATGGCAAGCTTTAAACATCTCCCTTTGGTCAGCTGGAAGATTCTTTTCTGTTTTGTTCATTCTCATGATTTCCTTTTTCTGTATGCCTTTTTGATTACTTTTATGACATTATTCCAGGGTGAATCACATGATTTGTGATTTCATTGCAGAAAAAGAAAGCCAGAGTTGCTTGAAATGAAAGAAAGGGAATGAATAAGTCATGCTACCAATATGTTGCTGTTAATCAACTTGCATATGACCCACTATTTCATTTTTATAACATAATTGGAAGTGATAGATTCACAAGTTTGAATCAATCAATAGCAAAAGAGAAAATAACCATTGACAAGCATGCCTCCACATTCACTTATTAGTCAGTGTTTTTCTGATCATATAATGCTTCTAGGTTGTTTCATTTGTATTGTGTGAGAGTGTCTTTATTGTGTGACTTACTATGGGCACTATTGACAGAAACTAAGGTGTGCCTTTAGGTGTATTACCTAAGTGATACTGGCACCGGAACATCTGGAACACCCACCACTTTGGCACCATGGCAGCAGACACATGCATTGTTGGGTGACCAGGAGCTATACCTTCCCTATTCTACTCTGTCACAAAGACGTCATTTCTCTTTACTTGAAATACCCTTTCTGACTCCTGCTAGGTAAACAGGAGAGATTACAGAGCTTACAGAAGATCAATTCAGTGACAGAAGGATTTGAACATCTGCCTGGAGTATGAGAGGCTTACACCTGAGGCTCAGATTCACTGCAGCAGCATCAGCCATGACCCAGGACTACTCTAGTTCTGAACTGTTCTCATTGTGAAGTTCTGAGAAGATAATGCTTTCATACTGACAGAGAGCTAACAAATGCCAGAAGCTTTGAATCTGAAATCTAGTGAGGAGCAGCACTCCAGGTCATCTCCTACATAGTCGTTCTAGAGCAGCATTTCAGTGCTTTCCATGCAGCTGTGACATAACACAAGGTGCTGTCATGGGCACAACAGTGGCAATTTTGAGAAACTAGAGTTATCTTCCTTGAATCTTCAGTGTCTCCAAAACACGTTGCCTCCAGAGGGAGCAGAACAGGGTATTTTGATAGAGGATAGGGCCCAGTTCTCCAAAGTTTCATGATCTGTGCATTAAAGTATCGCTTAGGGAATAGATCATAAATGAGTGCCAATAGGTAAATGCTAAATAGTGCTGGTATTCCAACTCCACAGGAATTATTTCAGCTTGTATGTTTTCTGCTAAGTAGTTTTTGTGTCCTCTCACATCAGGTTAATGCACAAGACCAAATAAACCCCTGATGGCCCAAAGAACTTTATTCTAAATAAAACATGGAGTATTTACAGTTAGTAATATAAACAGTAAAAGAAAGTTGCAATAAGGCTTGCATTGCATAAAGAAGCTTCTCAGCTAATAAAAATATTCTAAGACAAGAAAATAAATGAACTAGAAAATGCTTTTTAAACATACACCCTTTCTTTTTACTCATAAGAAACACACACACACTCACGCGCACGCACACACACACACACAATATCCTTTGAAATACTTGGCCTAAAGAGGTAATTGTGGTTCTTTAGGTTTTCATTTCTGCCCTATTGACTACTGAATGTGTTCAGTATATAAAAATGTTTATTTAATTTGAACAAGAAAGTCACATTGATATATGAAAAAGTCACATTTTAAGCTTCTCAGCATAAACCAGACCATATCTGAAAAATGAGAACTGGTTTTAGCTGGGTAGGTATGATTGAGATACAGGAGAAATAGGGGAAAAAAATCAAAATTATGTTTCCTGAAACATAACTTTTGAATATATTTAATATACTTAATTGAATTTTCAATCTATTTCATTTTAAGGTTGCTTAAAATGAGCTAAAAAGTTATTGGAGGGTGTATACACACGTTATATGAGTTAGCTCTTCTTTTAGACTTTAGGCTGGGATTATTACCATATTTTTATTAAAGGGCATATGTCAACAGTAATTGGGGTTTGCATGTTTATGCAATGGAGAATACTAGCTCACAAAGCACAGCCAGTCAACTTCTTCATAGTCCCACCCTATTCTATACCATCACACTCCACCAGTGAAGAAATAACTATGGATCATTGTCTTCATGACTCCTAAAGTAGAGCAAGATGGTCACTCTTCACTTTACAGTGCTGCCTTGTGATGCACAAGCCTAAGACTTGTGCATGTTGACAAGCATCTTTTCGTACATCATGTTTAATTTGGTGCATCATGTATACAGATACAGTTTGTGCTTTATTGATACTATGATCAGATATAACTGCACAGAAAAACACAGCTGAGAAAACTGTTGAGCTGTGGTTGGCCTTGTCTTAATGTGATTTGATTGTAATGACACAAAGCAACATTTACCAAAAAGAAAATAACACTCTAACTTTCCAGATTAAAACTGAAAGCGGTTCTGCTGGTTGTTCTGATGTTTACCTTGAAGAAAATTATCATATCCTCCTCAAAAACTAATTTAGTTCATGGCCATCTATGGCAGTTAGTCAGTGTTGGCACACTTAATTGATTATAGAAAGCAAACTTTAATTAAATGGCAATCTTCCAATTTTAAGAACATTATTCTTTATCTTTGAAATGCTCTCTTATCTAGTTAATCTTCTGCTTCCAAGCATCATTTCTGCTTAGTCTTACATTTGTTCTTGGCGTGAGGAAGTCTTTCTCTTTGATTTGCTGACCTTCCCAGATGCTACGAAAAGGTGGAGAGAAGTAAGTGAGTAGGGCTATCAGATGTTTATCTGGATTCTTCTAGATATGACTCCCCCTATCACACAGGAATATTTTTCAAAATACAAGGAATTTCTTGGATCCTTGGACATCCCACCATCCACTCACATCTTCTAAACACTGATTTAAACCAGCCACTGTTTGCATGGATGGTGGCATGTTTTTACAGTGCATGTGCTCTTCATCTGCATGTCCTGGAAATATAAGTCCAGCATTTCCTTGTAGCATTTTTAATGTGCATGTCCTACTTAATCCGTTGATTTTTTTCAGTGTGATGCATGGGAAGCTTGAGAACATTGTCAGGAGGAGTGCAACCATTTGAATGAGTGAAAGAAACTCCATTCTTCAAGGAAAGCCCTGTTTCATATTTATTTTTCTGAGAGAACAAACATGCTCTGAAAAGGTACTTTCTGAATTCAAGGAGATCCCTTATATTGGGGAATATTATTATGCTATTCATACCTCTAGAAATATTATGAGCCTTCATTATCTCAATTTAATTAAGTACTAAGTACTAAATTCCTGCTATGGGGAAAATAAATACTAGATTATTCTACATTTCAGACATAGAAAATCTAATTGTGGAAGTATCAAGATGAGCAATACAACACCAAGTGTTTCCTGACAATATCCCCATCCAGTTTTACAGACCTTTTTTGGGTTGCTGGTCTGACGTTTCCTCAAGCTATCAGATTTCAAGGTCTTCCCAGAGAGAAGAAAAACAGCATTTCATACTCTGCTGTGCTTTGGATTACAACAGAGTGAAGAATTGTTAAGCAAAGCTAGAATAGCAACAACAGATGCATTAGCTCGATCAGAGAGGATATACATAGATATTTAATTAAAATATCTCACTGTAGTTCTAGGTCCTTTGACTATTTACTCTTAAATCTCCCAGTGCAACGAAAATTATCCAAGCAAAAACCAAAGATAAATGAAAATAAGTACAAAAGCAGTTGCTGCTAAGCAGTTAATCTAGACTTAGACTAGCCTTCAAACTCCTTCACATCTTATCCTGAAAGGAACAAAACATTTCATCTTTCAGAGGCAGAAACTAGGCCTGTGATGTTATCTTCCTAGTGGTACGGCTTTGAACTGTGACATTTATTCTGGCTTCCACATTCATTCCTATTCCAAGCTTCATTCATATTTGCAGATACTCTTTTGTCACTGTTATTCAGCTTTTTCCTTGAGGCTTTCATTTCCCCCATAGAAAAGTGTTTTTATGAAATTTCTCCATTGAATTTCATGATCACTTCTGAAAGCAAAGAGCACTTTCTGATAACTTTATCTCTGCCACAAAGAGGATGTGTTAACAGAAGGGATCTGAGCAATGCAGATTCAAACATTAAAGAAATTCTCACTGGTTGAGTGATACTATGCATATGAAATCATTTGAAGAAATAAAGGTGAATGCTTGAGGTGATATTTCAGCCCATGTAAGCTCAAAGCTTTTCTAAGGATTTTAATGGAGCCTGGGTTCTGACCCTTTCTTATTGTTCATAACTGAAAAGATAACTAACTGATAAATAAAGATACACATAACAATTCCTTTCCTTTTTTTTTTGACATAGTAAGTGAGCAGAGAGCACCAGATAGGGGAACAGCACAGAAATAGGCAGGATAAAACTATCAAGTGACTGTGAACATAGTCTGATTGATAAACTGGGATCATTTGAGCTGCCAAGAGTTCCAGAGGAGGAACGCTGGGCCATATAAGTGCAACGCATCCGCAGACCTACTCTTTGAGTGCAGAAGAGAGATCTCTGGGCAGAAAGGGCACAGTTCAGAGGAAGCTGAAGAGGTGTATTTTAGCAATGCCACTTCGTAAAAATGATAACTTATTTACTGAGAAAAATCACAGGAGTTTAGATGGTCATGTCCCCTCGACTCTCCTTTTCCCTAAAATGGATCCAGCTGCTGATGCTTGTCTTCACTGAATCATCCTGTGCAAGAACCCAGTTATTTTATCCATTTTCCCTTTTTCCTAGTTGTATTCCTGATGATTGGTTCCTGTGTTTTTCCATTAATATGAGTCTTTGAAGAAATAAAAATCTTAAAACCTGTCATGCCCTTCATCCTTCCCAGAAGAACCGATTCCTCTGCTCTGCCATAGTAGAGGGAGTAGGGGACTCAAAGGAGGAGCAGAGAGCTAGAAAGACAGTGTGGAAAATCTCAGAGTGGTGTAGCATTTAAAGGCAATTGCTGAATTCCCACTGAATTGTGCACAGCTAAATAATGCAGTGTCTAATTGTTGGATTAAAGTCCCTCCTTTGTTCTAAGTAATTAAAAGGTATCAAGCTAGTAAGAAAAAAAAAACACAAAAACTGTACTTAATGAAGAGAAATTATTTAAATAATTCCAATGTAATTCTAATGTAAGATTAGACTAAAAATTTAGAATTGATTTTCATTTTCTTAATTAGTTTTCATTTTCTAAGCTGTCTGCTTCCTACAATAAACACAACAGGACTTTTTATAGCCCCTATTTATCCCACTTTTGCACCTTTCAGGACTTTTCCATGGCAACATCACACCAGTCCATCAAAACAATTAGCAGTAACTTGGTGTGTTACCTGAGTCAGCATCTCATGACAACTGGCCTATTGAAGAGAATATGGGGCACATTACTGCTCTGGGTAGTGTTCTGCATCCTTTTGTTCAGCTTGGTGTTTCTACATTCTTGGTACAATAAAATTACTGAGGAGTAAAAATTTTGTTAGATAAAGACATTTTTATTGTAGGGTTTCTTCCATTTACTGATTTCTGCAGGAATTACTTTTCCTGGATGAAAAGCAACATTATATTTCAGTTAAAGAGTCTATTGCAGGAACAAGAAAGGAAACAAATTCCAAGCACAACAGCCTGTGATGCCTTATTTTTTTGTTTTTTTTTCGGATGCTGATCTACACCAGCTTTTTAGCCAACACAGGTTAGTCTCTCTTTCCCAGTTTTGCTGTACAGGCTGGCACATTGATCCCCTTGCCTCTCTCTTCCACACCTACTCCAGCCATCCTTAGGAGAGGAGGAACAACAGCCTGTCCCACCACACACCAGTGCATGATCAGAGGAGAGACTAGACAAAGTAGAGCATCAGGTATGCAGCATAGCTCCCAGCTAGGACATGAAATCCTACCTCTGTGTTCCGCAGTGACTGTAATTTTAGTTATCTATATTAAAGCACCTCTGAAAAAAATGACAAGAAACGACAATGGTCCTTTTTTATATAAAAGGATAAATAGAGCATTTTATTAATACTTTTTTTGCAGCAACAAAAGTGACACAGTCCACATCTTTTTCATTAAACACAGCAAAAGCTATGGTCACATTTTACATCACTTTGAGGCACAAAGCAAAATACTTTTTTCTTAAGGTCAAGGTATGATTTGTATTAAAAAAAAAGGAGAAGAAACAATCCTCAAGTTGTATATTGCAGTAGCAGGGTTTCCAATCACTAGCACAATACAATGAATAGACCAAGAATCCAGAATGGATTATTACATACAATAATAATCATTTGATTGAATTAAGAAATGGATCATTGTTGTCATTTTAGAGTATTAAGAAGTGGTCTGGTGTTACTAACTTCAGTTGGTGCCGTTTGGTTTAATTCCAACAACCCCAAATATATACAACAAGCTAAATGAAGGTTACTATATAGTCTAGAAGGTTATGCACTTCATAATGCATTGCACTTATTGCTTGGTACACTAATGTTGCAGTCACTGTTCAGTTATGCTAAAAAGACAAGCATGATGCTTGTTGGCTTCTTTCAACCCAACACTAGTTATTTACCACT
The DNA here is from genome assembly GCF_033815535.1 of Pezoporus flaviventris. Lineage (NCBI taxonomy): Eukaryota > Metazoa > Chordata > Aves > Psittaciformes > Psittacidae > Pezoporus > Pezoporus flaviventris. Next base: position 394,702 of record NW_026892691.1, on the reverse strand, counting down.
TTGGTTTAATGTGAGTTTATATGTTACTCATATTCAGTGTCCATTATTATTAGGCTTAATGGAAAGACAGGTACATTTTCTTTTATTTCAGGGATTTCTAAAATAGCAACATTTTCTATAATTACAGTATTTTCAATAAACTTATATCTATGTATACAATTGTGGCATGATGTGTAAAAATATGAAAGCTATTAAAGGAAGCATAAGGGTTAAATTATTCTCTTTTTCCTCTATTGGCTTCAAAATAGTCTGCAGAACAAATACATCCTTTTTATAGGGCTACTTGCTCATAGTAAATTTCTCTTTGGAATTTTGTAAAAGACTATATTTTTTTTAGGTTATATTGTTTTTTTTTCTCTCTCTAAAGACACCAGTACAAAGTTGGAGTATTCTGCAAAAAACAGAATAATAAAGCTTGTTTTTTTGATAAAGGGATGTGACAGACTTAACATCATATATTGTTTTACTGTTAGTTGGTAAATGCAGGGAAGAACATGGCAATGCCTATCACTTCATAAAATTCTGTAAAGAATAGAAATAAGAATTTGTGCCCAAACATTCAGTATAAAACTCCTAAATAATTCCTTTCTTCATCACAGAGTAGCCTGCAGCATGTAATCACAATAAACATACAATATGCCCTATTTGTTCTTTAGGCTTGACACAATCACCATTAAGGGAACTGGACCAATCCAATGTAAATGCCTAGGACTCAAACTTTCTTCTTCAAGAAAGCTCTTAGGCTAAATACACAATTCCTACATTGCACGGAGTAAATGTGTGTATTTAGCACAATCTCTTTCAATACAGTGTAACAAATATATAAGTGCATTTTTAATGATCAAGTAATTTTGGCTTTCTAAGAAGAGCATTAGATGTGCCAACTTGGTTGCTTAGTTGTGCTTTAATCCTTAGTTATGAGTTTTAGCTCTTGTATACTGTATGTATCTAATTGCCTCTATAGTTTTGACCAGTAAACCCTTAAAACTCTAATGTTTATAGAACAAATATAACCTAATGAAAGTGATGACATGTCACAACTCATACAAATTGCACTTTGATGTATTTTTTTACAGTAAGACCTTCCTGTCTGATATGTGTTTACATATTTATACCACATTTTATTTCTGTGTGCAAACAATCACAATGAATTTAATCACAAACACTACAAAATATACCCAATATTTAGGTTTGTTATGAATAATCTCCTTCCTTGTAGGTGTATGAGTCTTGTACTTCCTCTTGTACAAATTCCTCTTTTTTCTCCCAACCGTTAGGCCAGCCACCGTTGACCTGGGTTGTAGCACCGTAAGACTTGGTGGTACCATAATTTACATAATTCTGAGTAATGTCCCCTGTCTCTTCAGCAAGTTCATCTTCATGAATAAAGCCACATTTCTCTTCACTTGTCTGCTCAGGGTCCGCCCACGGTTGTTTCTCTCCTGAAGCAAATATGCCATAGAAGATAACACCCCCATAATGAACTAAAGCAGCAATGAGGAAGACGTACTGCCACTCTTCACGTGTCTGTAAAGAAGAGATTTTTTCAATCAGACTAGTGCATAGACCTATCTAACTCCTCTGAGCTGAAAGATTTAAATCAGGCATTGAGGCTGCAAGAGTCAGCACAGCTAAAACATTTAATTGTCCAGTTTCCAATTATTTATATCTATCTTTCTTTGAAAAATCACTGTTCATTAGCCTACAAAAGCACTGACCTGGTGGTGAGCATATAATGGAGCATGCTTCAAATTTGCAAGTTCCTGGATACTATTCCCTGAAGGTTCCAGGCTCTAATATGGCAACCTGTACTATGGAAAGGTATTTTTCTTGAAGGCAATAGTATTAAACTAGAAGATATGAAAATGGTATCGCTGTTTACCTTGTTCTTTGTCATTGCTCCGACAATTATAGGGCAAACCATTCCAGACAAGGTCCCGACTCCATTAGAAATTCCCATTAAGATGCTGGCATACCTCGGGGCAATGTCTAAATGGTTGACATTGAATCCTGCAATACAAAGGTCATCAAACATCCATACCCAAAGCAGAGCATTACTTCTGTTCGGAAAAGTAATGCTGTCACTTGGCAATTTTACTATAACGTATTTGGGCTGTTTAATTACTTTTTTTTTTTTTTTTTCTGAAAGGCTTATAATGGTTAAATATTCCTAGAGAGACTCTGGGTTGCTAATTTCTTTAAAAATATATTTTAAGAGGATACTGAATGTATATTCTTCCCAGAATTGCAGTAGTGACTGTGTGCAGTAGAGAACCCAGAAGGTATTTAGACAGGGAGAAAGTTCATATTTCACAGTGTCATTCATGGCCATTTCATGGTGTAAATAACATTTCATGTCTTCCTCCAGCCTGTACCACTTCCCTTCCCTGTTGCCCACATTTTTCTTTTTGTGAAGCAAACCAGCAGAAGGGAGCTCCCTTCTGTGCTTGAGTGGTAAAAGGAAGTGGGGCAAAAGACAATATCTATAAATGCTGTATTAATTATTTTTATCACTGTTTTGTTTGTTGTCTTGAATTTCCAGCAGCTTAATTCTGTTGCAATCTATGCGGTAATTAGAAAATCTGAGGGGCAAAAGAAACAAACCATGCTTCTCTGAAGTGACAGAACTCATTGTCCCCAAAATAAGCGCCGAAGTAGGTGAAACCAGAAGGCAAATCTTTGGAACCAGAAAGATAATAAAAAGCAAAAGGAAGGCAGCATGATATGGATAACTGTTAAAGAAAGTGCAGTACACCTTGCAGAATAAGTGGGATTTAGGACAGATTTGATTAAGCAGAGTTTAGGTGTTTGGCACAGAAGAAAAGAGAGCCTGTTTTAGACATAAGGAACCAGCATGGGAGAGGATGCTAAGATCACAGTGGGAAAATAAGGGACAGCCAAGTGACTTGTGCTTGGGACAGGCAAAGGCAAAGGGGTAATATATCAGAAGGAAAGGGCAAGAGATTAATTTTAAATCAGGAAAAAAAAAGCTAGTGATTAAGCCCCAAAGTAATAAAATAATGCAAAACATTAACTAATATACACTGAAAAGAAAGTAAAAGGCCTATATTTAAACAAAAATGTTTAAATTTAGGTAGCATTGTATAATAGCAATCCATTTATGTTATATGTTTGATTTCATAAAAATCTAGGGTGTATATTAGCACCTCAATGAAAAGGCAATCTTATTAGCTGCAGTGAATATGGAAAAGATTGATGGCTTTGAACAACAATAATCTAATGTAAAAGATGTGGTACTGATTGTACTTTCCTTTGTAATGATCATAAATAGTGCCATTTGGAATTCTGTGGTTTGTTTAAATTATTATCAGTGAGTAAATACCAAATTAGATGTTCTATCTTCTGAGGTAAAATAATTTACTAATAACAGCAATATAATCTTACCAGATATGGCGAATCCACTAAAGCCTACAGCAAGCACTAAGAATGAAATAGCCACTCCTTTACTGTGAGAGTACCCCACCACGAGAAGAAGAGTTGCTTCCATACCAAAACCTGGGGAAATCATAAAGAAAAACAAGCACTGGATATAATTCCCTCTCAAATATTGCAGGTCTTAGGATATGATAATATTTCATAGGAAGACAGAGGCAAAATATTAGTTCAGAGTGGAATACAATCAGGTTTTTCTTTCATCCATAAAAACGTTCTTGCTATCTCAAATAATCCTTATTTTATTCTTTGCCTACTAATTTATTGGTACCTCCTGTCATTTTGGAGATTAACAGAAATACTTGTGATTTGCTTGTGTCCTTCCAGCCAGCCCTGATAGGAATATACACTTAACCTGCCCTTATCACAGCCAGGATTCAGCTCATGAGATTTTAACCTCTCAGAAGTCAGGGGTGGAATCTCAGGTAGCAGTCTGGGCTCTCTTAGTGCAAAGGGTGTTTAGATTAGGAGCTAAGGGTAAGGAAATGACCTGTCAAAATCTCATCTGTTTCTTTAAGAATCTAAACACTTTTTCAAATGCCAGACATCTATATTGGAACTGAGAATAGGAACAACTTTGTTTACTTTTATTTAGTAACCACATTAGAATACACAACAAATGCACAAAGTATGTAAACCCATGCAGTTTGTTTCTGCATACTGTATGGACATTGAATCTGTATGAGAAGCTTTGTAAGCAAATAGGAAGTCTTACCTCCACAGTTCATTATCTTCCTCACAGTAGTGGTTGAAAGAATCTGTTTGCTTCTCAAAAAGTCTGCAATTTGTCCCCCAATAGGAACAATAATTGTCATCACTAAATGCGGCACAGCAGATAGGATACCCACCTAAAATAATCATTAGAATTAGCAGAGTATAAACTGTAAGAAAATATTGATCATTTTCCGAAGCAGTCAGTAACTAACGATTTTTTTTCTCTTCATGTACAGGCTAAACCAAAATTCTTAACTTGGTTTATTAAATGAACAAAACTGGTGACCTTAAGTTGTAGTTGTATTTTGTGAAGGACATACAGTCTTTAAGAACCCCAGATGCCATGAGACTTTTTGTTTTAGATTGTTTTCACAGTTTACGTTTAAGCTAATGGCTTTTCCCCTGACCTCTGATCTTTCTTTTTAGAAAACTGATGATCAATTGTGTTGAACTGAATGGCCACATTTCTGTTGGTGATGTGTTTGGTGCAGCATTGCCCACAAACCTAACATGTCTTGGCAGGTTCCTTGTGGATCATCCTCACATGCAGCATGGGCTTTTGCCTTTGATTTCTGACCATCCCTCAACCTTCAAATTTCATGTGGGCAAAAGATATCTCTGAGAAACTCTGAACATAGTGGAAGAGAACATGCTAAATATCCATTGACAATATTCAACACATACTAGCTGAGTAAGACATAGTCATTTTGTGGTGACTGTTCCAAGCTATAATAATATATAGGAAGACCCTTCCTTCAAAGCAGATTAGGTCATCCATAAGAATGGCATGAACTGCCACCTTCTATCTCATGTCAACAGAACTGCCTTTGTTTAGTACACGTGGCATTTTGTTCTAATAGGGAAGTCTGATTATTGTGTATATCTGAAAGAGTGCTTAAGCACAGGGGGGGTTGTATAATTCCTGTCTGAACAGTCTGTCAGCTGGCCTGGTGTCTGACTTGAGTTACAAGCAGACAGAATCTGTCAGAACGAACGGAAGTTTTCTCTGCTCTTCAGCTAAAGGTGTGAAACTTTGCATTTCACTGCAGTTTATACAACTAGCAACTATGTTGTGACCCCTAGCTTCATGGTAGTAGATATTTCTTCCAATAACACAGGTATTAACCAGGAGGAAAATACAGTATTGCAGTTACTCATTTGAGGCGTTCTTATTAAATGCTAACTATTCAATTCTGAGCATCCATATCCAAAACTGACCTGCTGTTGTTGTTTACAAAGATCCACATTTCTTTGAATACACTCTGAGAAAAATCTTCTGGAACAAAATGATCAGATGAATTCAATAGAACTTGACCATTTTTATTACATGTGTAACAGATGATGTTTCAAGCTTGGCAAAGTTTCTTAATCGAAGTCCAGCTAAATACAGAAGCCCATATTTAAATGCAGGAAGACTTTACTCCATAATGCAGCAACACTTTGGAAACTACTCATCCAGTTGTCACACCTCAATTTAGGGTGACAATACCTGAGTGAACAATAGCAAAACAATACAGGTCTTTCAAAAAGCACAAGCCCCCAGCGCTTTCACAAGCAGGAAATCTGTATTAGTAGAAAGCTTACTATAACTCTGAAGGCCTGTTTGCATGTATCCCTGTTGACATTCAGGTCTGATCCAAAATTCATATGAATTATGTGGAACCTTAGATCCTCCCTATGCCTCATATTTTGTCACCATCTCTTTCATTTCCTAAGTGAAAAAGGGGGAGCAGTTCTCACCACATTAAAGGGGCATATAGTAAGATGAAAAACTACTCTTCTTCCTAAAACTGGATGGTCCTGCTTTGTAAAAGGCACCTGGAAAAATTAAATCACTTGTCAGTGCTTTCTTTACAGCTTCGATGGGATCCTGCATGCCCTGGGGTCAGGGACAGAAGCATAATAGCTCTCTCCATACCTTTCTAATACCATGCACAATCAGGTTTCAAGCACCTGACTGAAAATCTGGTTGCATCATGGCCCCAGGCAAATCATCACTAAATCTCACCCTGCTTTCACCTTCTCCATCCAATCCCTTGCCACCGTTGTTTCTGCACTTCCACGTGCTGCTCAACGGAACAATATCTGGGAGGGATAAGATTTGAGGATGGTAAACCCATGATAAAGACACAGAACACTTTTCTTCCCTTCTCCTATTAAATACCACAAAAGTAGCTCTGATACTGATTTAGCTTTACATTTTTTTTTACATACCTTGCTTATTTCAAATCCAAATACTTCCTCAAAGTAAGCAGGCTGGCTAATAAGCAGCAAGTAAAAAGTCCAGCTTCTACAGAAGTTTGCAACAATTATTGCATAGACTGGCATAGATGTAAAAAATTTTCTCCATGGAGTTTTGTATTTCTGAAACACAGAAGAGGGGATCCAGTCACCATTTTGATCATTATCAACCATTTGTCTTCCCTTTTTCTAGATGGTATGTTTATCTGTACTGCAAGAAGCTTGTATATGCAGAGCTCTATATATTTGAATCCATATGACTTCAATTATCAAGAAGGACATGAGTCCACATTTGAATGATCATGATTTAATTTAAAAACACAAGCAAGTAAAAATTACTACAAAATGCACAAGTGGAGAAACTCAGTGATACTTTGCTGTATCACAGCCCTCATGTAAATGCTATTATCTCCATTATGTAAACACGGACATACAAAGTCTGAAATGATAATATGTCTTTAAAAAATAATGTTGCTGTATCTAAAGCAACAGTCAGATTTTACTCTGCAAGCCCACAATTTCATCCAGACTTATTTTAAACATGGCTTTGTATTTACATATTAATAAAATATTCTGAATAATAATTTTTTCTATCAAGTCTCAGCTGAAACTGCTTGGTCAAGGTATTTTTTGTTTGTTTTCTTGTATTTTTAACATTAATTGCATAATGGATAAAAAAAGACAGATGGACAGAACTACAGTCCTGCTGAGTCCCACCACCTCTCCACGAGCCAAGGGCTGTGCCCATCTGTGTTGATATAGGATCCAGACCCAGATGAGTGTTTGAAAATCACTTCAGCAAGGTTCCAGGTGGAATTTAGTCTACTGTTGATTTGAGTACTGGCTTTTCTTCCCAGAAAACCAGTCCATAAATGGATATATGCAATAACTTTTATGCCTATTAAATAGCACTTGAGAGCTAAAGTTTAACTGTGCCTTTATTAATGAGAAGCCATCCAGAAAAGCTAACCTGATCCTATGGAAGAATTCAGCCTACATGTTTTAGAAATACCTGAACTATTGACACAAACACTTCCAAAAAATTTTTAATTAAAAAAAAAACAAAACCACAATGAAAAATAGACAGATATTATCCAGCTCAAGTTAGAGTTATGTGGACATCCTTTGAAGTACCTCAGTATCTCATGTCATGCCACATTTTGCAAAGCACTTGTAGGTATAAGAAACCATGAACACTGATGAATGCTGTTAGCAATCCAGACACTTCCTCAAGAACTCCTAAAAATGTCAGCTATTGAGAAATGTCATATTTCTAGTTCCCTATTTAGTGTGGACCAAAGCTTTTTAAGAAAAGAAAAATGTTTTATTCCTGAATTCAATCAAGAACCAATGTTCTGACCAATTAGAAAGCATAATGAAGAGTGCAACTTACAGTTTTTCTTGCAAATGAAACAGAGAATAGACAGGATTTGCTTTGTTAGAAGTTCTGAAGACTTCAAGAGACACTGAGTAGTGCTTTTCCTCCAGTTTACTTTTAGGAAGAAGAAATCCTTCCAGAAAGGATTATATAGGAAGGAAATTAGCAGCTTGAACTCAAGAAAATATAAAAGTCGCAGTAAAACTGCAATTTTAAATGCAACCATAGCTCCTTTTTATACTTTGGAGCAGAAAACCAGGCAGAAATTCCATGAGTGATCTGCTGGAGGAACTGGAACCTGTATTCTGTTTGTTCAGAAGCAATACTCACCCAGAAATCCCTCAGCAGATTTCAGATCTCCCTACCCCCCCCCCCCAAAAAAAAAATCAATTGTTTGAGACATTATTTTCTTCCTTAAAGAAGAAGGCTGTTTGATCTTTTTTGTCTGTTTCTTTCTATTTGGTTTTAGGGAGTTTTATTACTATGTGATAGGGATCAAGTGTGTGAGTAATATTCTTACTTCCATTGCACCTAGAAGATTGGCACTCTCTCCAATGCTTTCCTCTATGTATCTCCTTTCTTCATCTGTGATTGTAGGATGCATTGCAGGACTCTCATATGAAACCAGAAGCCAAAACATGTACCAGACTATACCAAAGCTCCCTTTGGAATGAAAAGAAAGGCTTTAAAAAGAAATGAACTGTAAAGCAGGAAACAAGGGGGGGAAAAAATCTATGATATGTGAATAAATATAACAAATTTAAATGGCAATTGTTGTTACTGCTCCTCTACTGAGTCATTCTAACAGACAGTTGGGTACTGCAAACACAATTTGTGCAAAGTGCATACAGAGCTGAAGCACAGTGAACATTTCTTTCTTTTATTTAAGAATCATTTCACTGTAAGTGAATATTCACTGATATTTTAGCATCAATTTGTATAATGCAATCCAATGACCCAGCTTCCATTTCATTTCACCAGCCTGGAAATGAAGTCCCATTCTGCTTTAAGCCACGGTTGTTTGATAACTGCACTAAATTTTTTACCTGCAAAATACAAGTCTGTGGCATTGTTTTCAACATAGCAATGCGCTTCTTGAGTAGTTTAGTAAGTTTGTATAAGGTGTTCCCCTAATTCACATCAATTTTACACTGTAGAATGAGCTCCTTTGGGACATCCTTTTCTGTTGGTGTAAGTTAAGGTAGCACAAGTAGTGTGAATAAAATTATGTAGGTCTTCAGATAAAAATTAGGACATTAGACAGGCAAGTACTCTAAACTTACAGTTGTATGAAGGAAAGGGCAACTTTACATGGCAGGAGATTATATAGAGCTGCATAGCAGTTTGCACTACTTGTACTGGAAGTGACCAAGTTTTCACCATGAACTGCCTTGTCTTCTTATTTAATAATGTTGCTTTCCTACTGTTTCCTTTAAATTCTGTACTTTCCCTGTTCTTTTCTCTCAACTGTATTTTCAGCTTTATGGACCCACTTCTCTTTTTTTGGCCTCTTACCGGTAGCTTTTACATTTTTAGAAGGCGTAGAATAAGGTCATACAATATTGGAGTGAGGTGAGCAAAACTGCATACCGTACACATAGAACACAGAAGACCACCCAGTATATTGCACCAGAATTCCAGCTAAAGGCATTGCAATAACAGCTCCTGCATAGGAACCTACAAAACAAGATGTGTTGATGAAAAAGGAGAAATCAGTCTGAAAATAGTTTTACATTATGAGTGAAAGAAAGTCAAGGATAGAAAGGTACTTACCACAAAAGGAGGTGGTTGCTAACCTACTTCTTTCTAATGGGGGGGCCCACTTGCTCCAAATCCCGTGGCAGGCAGGGTAAGTGACCCCCTGAGAAATGGGTGTCAGAGGTTAGCTAATGATCATCAAGCAGTTACTTCAGTGTCTTTGCACAATTATGATTTTTAATTGCTAGAAACAAGAAGTTGAGAACACTTTGCATTCCTATAGCAAAGTCTGAGCACAGCCATAGAAGAGCTGTGATTTCTATTCAAGCTGAAATGGGGTTTGTATATCACTCCAAATGTCGTGGTTTAAACCCAGCCACGCAGTTTCTCTCTCACTTCCCCCCTTCTTGCCCTCCCCCAGCTCCCGGAGAGATGGGGAGGAGAATCAAAAGGAATGTAACTCCCACAGGTTGAGATAAGAACAGTTTAGTAACTAAGGTATAACACAAATCACTGCTGCTACCACCAATAAAATAATGACAAAGGAAATAACAAGGGAAGAGAATACAACACCTCACCATCCACCGGCTGATAACTCACCCCCACCTTGCCCGACCGAGCACCAACCCATACCTACTCCAACCCCACTGTGAACTAGCCTGTCCGGGTAACTCTCAGTTACATCCTGGGCATGATGTGCTGTGGTAAGGAATACCTCTTTGGTCAGTTCGGGTCAGGTGTCCTGTCTCTGCTTCCTCCCAGCTTCCCCTCCTCCCTGGCAGAGCACGAGGCTCAGAAAGTCCTTGGTCAGTCTAAACATTTGAGCAGTAACTAAAAACATCGGTGTTATCAGCGCTGTTCCCAGGCCAAAAGTCAAAACCACAGCGCTGCACCAGCTACTAAGAAGGAGAAAAATGACTGCAACTGCTGAACCCAGGACACCAATGCATTCAAGAGGCGTTATGAATTACAGTTATTTTCATTTCCTTTTCCTACCTCTCCCCCTTCCGAGAAAGGGAGAATTAAAAGAATCTTAATGCACAAGAAGGAAAGACGAAAGCACAGACCCTCTGGAGTCTTTCTAATGCTGGGCTGAATTCTCCAACCCTCTGTTTTGCTGGCCTTCCAACTTCTTTTCATCTAACATTTTAAGTAGAATTTAGGAAAAACAGATTACTGTTCCACTGCTTTAAAACTAGAAAATATGATCCATAAAAGCTTAAAAATAGAATGTTTAGAGAAAAGTTTTTCACTCTGTCTTTAATGAGTCTTCTTGAGCACTTAAAGCAAATAATTGAATGATGTCAGTTGGTTTCATTTTAAACCAGGTACTTTTTAGGTCTCTCTTGAAAACAAGCCTTTAACTTACTAATAATAAAGAAAAATGCAATTAAATAAATAACATCATTACATCCTGCAGTATTGATAATTTAGAAAATGTAATATGGAGTGTACAGCAATTTTCCTCAGAACTCCTACTTAAGAATAGCTCTGATGCATGTATAGTTACTGTCACTTTTCTCTTAGTCTGATAATTTGTTTCCCGTGCAAAAAATAGAATAATAAGTTTTTGTGAACGTTGAGGTTATTATAAATTTTGAGCTTATCAGTCTCAATGTGCAATCATTGTAAAATACATTCTTCTGGTTTGAAAGAAGATCACATGCCAAATTTCATGTTTATTTCAGTCTTCTTGACTTTTTTTTTAAAGAAAAAGTACATAATCTTAAGACTGCAATGTTTTATTATAAACCCTCTAAAATGCTCCTATTTGAGATGTTTTGTATTCACAATACCTTTGAACAGTATTACAGAAATGTCTCTATTCTGTTTTGTAATTACCCGCTTGTTTCTGTTCCTCTCTTTGCAGACAGGCTCACCTCTTTTCCTCACAGATCGCATTTCAGGATTGCATCCACATTTATACACATATACTTTAAGAACTTGACTGACAGTTACCTAACTTTCAAGCACGTTCTGCACCCTCTTTTGGAGTCTTTTTATACAATAAAGGGCATGAGTTAAGATCATCTTATACAGTGGAAGTGTGCACCCTGAGGGGCAAAGAACCAGCAATCACAGGCCTAAAAATCTGTCTTTCAGTAAAGAAACAAGAAAAAAAAATAATTAGAAGGCAGGCTCAATTTTTTTCTCTTTTAAATTATGGTAAAACTCTCATTCATTCTAACAAGAGTGTGGTCAGGGCCTATGATAGAAGCTTAGTTCCTTATTACAGATTTAATCTGGGAGGCTGGGTAGGAAATAGCTGCTGAGAATAGCACCATTATAAGCCCTATGCGGTACAAGATTTCAGTGGAACTTCACTGCTAAATACATCCCTCACCAGCTTCTTAGCAAGAGACAACTTTGCTATAAATTTTATAGATGAAGGAAAATCAAATAGCTGTAATCCACACGCTGAAACCCATTACACTGGAATAAGTAATAAACTAAAAGCCTTTTTTGTTTTTCCTGCCAAAATCACAATTTCTAGTTAAAGGCTAACAAACATATGTCCCTTTTCCTGGTTATTTTGTGATTTCTCCTTACCTCTACAAGGCCCTGCAAGATCCTCACAAAGATGACGCATCCGTAGTGCACCCTGGCTGCAGATGGTATGAGCATGTTGAGTGAGGATGTCAGCAGTATAGCAGCACCAAATACTCTGTGGATATGGGGAAACAAAAGAAAAGGAAGTAACTTCAGTGTTGTTCCAATTGACTTGCTCCACATATGTTCACGTATCAATATAGACATATTTAAACATATGTTCTTTATGTAGGGAATATACTAAATGCTGGACTGAATTAGTGTCTGCTTCCATCTAGTGTAACAACCTGCCTGATAAGACCCAGACCAAACATGGACATAAACATCTATTTAGCCTAATTTCCTAAGGAAATACATCTTATGAAATCACAGTTATACATCTTATTCTCCCCATAAATCCCCACTCTTTCATTTTCACATCTATTTCAACCAAATCTGATTGAATTCACCACCCTCTAGAGAAATTAGGAACTAGGTCTCCAAATGGTTTGCTAAAACAGTTGGCCAAGAAAACGAGAGATTTTCATTAATACTTTAACTGTAAGAAAGTGGCACCATGCATTCATTGCTTATAAAGCTGTAGAAAATCTGCTTTTATAAATGCCAAAGCAGCAGGAAGAATTTCAAACAGAGCTGGGATTTTCTTAGACACAAGAGTAAATTAATTTGGAATCTCATATGCATAGAACGGATCATTCTTTCTGCTGTTTTTTCAGAGGCTACTCATTGAATACTGCTGATTTTGATTCCAAGAGCATCCTAGGAATTGCTTCCAATAAAGCATATTACAAGGTCAAAATAAATGTGTGAAGTGACGATCCATTTGCAAAATTCTACTGCTTTGACTGACTTGTAACTTGATTCAATTAATATCTGCCCCTTATAGGAGAAAGGCTTTTCTCCAGCAATATTATATCATATTTATGTTCATTCATTGTGGAAATAATAATTTTTTCCACCATTTTCCTTTCAATGGAATTTTGCAAAGGGATGAAACCAGTAGTGATGACTGGCCACTTTCTTTATACAAGACTATGTAATGCTAAGATAAATCTTGGAGATGTCTTAACATATGATATCACAGTATCTGATGTGGAAATGATTTGACAGAAACCTTTAACCTTAGCATGTGTTCTTCAGAAATTGGTACAGTGCCATAAGTTAGTAAGAAACAGACCTCAGACTAAAGGAGCAGGAAACATCAATAAGTTTCAAGGCAAAAATTCTCCTCAAAGACATCTATGTTTCACGTCCTTTCTTTCGAATTACAGAATTCTTTAGAATAATTTGAAATTATTTAAAGAGCTGTATCTTTAAATAGCTGAGTGTTTCTCCACTTCTATTTGACAAATATTAAAGGGCAGCAGAAAAAAAAGCCTTGGCACAGTAAGGAAGCTTAGTTCAATAGCTCTAAATCTGGTCTCGTCATTGTGTTTCCTGTGATCCCCCCCCTCATGTTAAACACTATCTAGCTGGGCAGTGCAGTTCTGGCTCTGTTTGGCAGCATGTTCAGTACCTTTACTAGGACTGACTGGTGCAGTATGTGAACTATTCTGGCCTGAACTCAGCCTTTACTCTTAACTTCCTTATGTGTAAGTTTCTAATCCAGAAGTATATGCAGTTTGTTTCTTTACAATTTAATACCTCCATGTGCTCACATAAACCACAATGGTGTTTTGGGTTTCATTTGCTTTCATCTTTATTTATTCATGATAAGAGTTTGGGACTCACAGGATTTTTGTTTGTGATTTTAACAATTTCTTTTAAAAAGTGAGATGTTCTCGTTAGCCATTTTTGAAGAGCAATAGGCTCCAACAGTTCTAAAGGTCCATCAAGAATATCATTCTTCACTCATAAACAGGAAGGACTAGTTTGTACCCTTTACTCTTTCTTTCCTGAACAGCTATGCAGCCAAATGCCTACTGCAGCAATATGGTTTTCAATTTGTATCTGTGCATAGACTTGCTGGAGCAGATTCTTAGCTAGGGTGAATCAGTGCAACTCTTTCTAAATCACTATTCATGTTAAAATCACACCAAGATGGAATTTTAAAAAATGCCATTTCTTTAGGAGGATGAGATTTGTAAAATTGTTGTGCTAGGTAGCTGTTTCTTCAAGGAAATTTGCTCCAGTTTTTCAATTCTGTATCTGCAATAAGCTCCTGTTTGCCACAACTAAAAGCTGTGCTTCCCAGAATTGCTTTTGTCCTCATGTTCATTAAAGAGAAGCTGTTTCCTTGTGTCTGCTCCTTCTAGAAGAGAAAGGAAAATGTAATTTAAGGAATCACCAGAAGCATGCATCTCCCAAGTGAAATCCTTGCCTGTATTTAGACAAACAAGTATCAGTGAATATTTAATTACATCGAGGAGCAGATGAGGAAATAACTCCACAATGTCACTTGTAAGTCAATTGTCTCTCAGACCTATATTTTGTATAGGTCTCAAAGATAGAGCGATTTCCCCCAAAAGAAAATATATGTATTTAAGTGTAGAATAAATTAGGGTTCAATTATGATTCTTGTAAGAAATGGCTTTTTTATACTTCTTTTTTGAATGCACATTAAAAGCAGCACCATGAATTTAGTACACAGCTATTAATGAATCAGCTTCCTCTATAACTCTTAGTCAAAAGCAAATACATCTTCCTACATTTATTTTGCATCTCAGTGCACATCCACAAATAGAATCAGTATTTCTCCTTCATGCTCTTTTGTTTTGTTACACTTATTTCACCTCCATACATACTAAACTCTTCTTCCTAACAATGTATTGTGATATAGTTCTGGCTTTTGTCCAATCTTACTGTTATATTTAATATCTCAGCTAACTGCTTTTATTATGATTTAGATCAAAGAAGAATGGTTTTGAGCTACAATAAACCAAAATATATTTGAATGCTGCACACATTCAAATACATTTAATTGGGAAATGGAGCATTTTACTGACCCACACATCAACCTCACAAATGAAATTTTTCTTTTTTTTTGTGCTTATGTTTTACTTATGTTTATGAAACTAGTGATATTATGATCTGATGTGTTTCTGTTTTGCTTCCAAACAATTCGCATTTGCTCAATTTTGCTACGATACGAATTCCAACAGTGGGTTAGAAACCATGTTTTTCTTTAAGATCCTTATGTTTCTATGGCAAATTGACAGTATGAGGGGTTCCATAGTTGTATTTCTTGCAGCTGAGAATGCATTTCTTCAGTCCTGATTTCTACAGTGACATGGGTTTGTGGAGAAGGCTTCACACCTCGAGCACCAACACCACTAACGTTCACACCTCTTACAGAGTGAGCCAAGCGTTGCTGCATGGTGTCATTTGGGTTGAGCTCAGGCTAAGAAATCACGTAGCCGTGCTGTTGAATTTTCAGTCAGAGGTATCCCTGAACATCCATTTCATGTTGTGCACACTCCAAACCCCATAAAACAGAATCATAGATTAGTTTGGGTTGGAAGGGACCTTCAAAGGTCATCTAGTCCACCCCCCAACTTTTTAACATGTTTGAATGCTGCAACACAAATAAAGAGCCTTAGCAGATTGCAGGTAAACTGGGAAAACAGCAACATGCCACAGTGACAGGGCAGGGCAGGCCAATGATACAGCCACCATTCTTGGCCCTGGCACTGAAATGCCCTGACATACCTCCACCAGCCCTAGACTTGGGGGAAAATCCCTTTTTGACTCAAAATCAGAAACTGTATACATATCTGCATATACACACGGTTGGGTTTTTTGTTATATATATATTTATATACATATATATACACACACATATATATACAGAAGAAGACGAATAAATACAATACTAGTATGTCTAGGAGAGACAAAAAAGATAAATCCTGGTCCTCATAAGTGACCAGAAGCAGCCCTGAAACAAAGAATTATGCTTTGCTTATCTATTCCTATTTCTATTTCTAGACTCAGTAGACTTGGACCTGAAAGACAGAATCCAACACTGATCCTCAGTGTTTTACTGACATTGGCATTATACGAAGGTCATAAGCTGTGACTTAGTCCTCCTGTAATACAAGCAGTAATAATAGCAAAATCATATTTGACTAAGAGATGTTTGGGATGGGAGCAGAAGAAGGAAATGACTCTGGCAGCTCAGGAAAAATGCTTAGAATGGAATGAAGTTGCAGGAGGAATTAATCTTTTTGGATTTCAAGCCAGCTGGCTCATTTTTCTCTTTGGGGACAAACTAAAGAGAAAAAAAATACGTATTTATTTTCATCACTGGATTTCTAATCTGCATCTGTGCAGTCCCACTGTTCTCATCTACCTTTTCCAGGGAATTCATACTGCATGAGTATTCTGCATACAAGTACTTTACAGATACTGTCACTCAGCTGGAAGAAGTGGCAGCTCAAAAAGTGAGCTGAGACCAGTGGGAGCACAGAGGCACACCACACGCTAAATGCCATATGGGTGACGTATTGGCTTACACATATGAGATCTAAATGTAAGGGGTCCTGCTTGGAAGCATCCTCTCACCCCAGTGACTGGGAGTGAAAATCCCTCTCTTGTATATGGGAAGGAGTCAGTTCCTTAGCTGTCTGAATCACATGTATTTCTGTTTATGTAATTTTTAATATAATTGGCAAATTCCACAATTACCTATATCTCTGTTCTTTAAATAATTGGTCCAACTTTGTAAGAATGAAACTACTATGGAAACCAAATGCTATGTCTGCTCCAAAGCATATGAAGTGCCTTAACTTATTGAATGTATCTAAAAAAATAACTGCATCTTGACTATCCTTTGATATTTGTTCTTGAGCAATGCTTATTTGGTGAGTCCCAGGGCAGGAGCAGCAGCTCACTGCTGAGCACAGATCACACAAAATGACTTTTTAGACTATTCTGTCAGCTCAAGATTTCTAAAATTTATTCCTTTTAACTCTCGCTACTATCACTCATCTTTGACGCACCTCTTCCTGTAAAAGACCAATACCACGAAATAGAACTCATGTTAATTTTCATACAACACGTAGAATTTCTTGTCTGAGAGGAGCTGCAAGGCTGAATTCTGGATTAAATGCTTCATTTTTTGAGTAAAACATAATGTCTAGGGAGAAACAGGGCAGGAGCAAGCTGGAATGCCTGTAGACATGCAGCAGTGTTTCAGAATCCTTCCTTCTGCAAATGTTGCTAGCAATAACAATTTGTGATCATGCTTTATAACTTATTTTTCCTTTGAATTGTGTAGTGACTTAATATATAGAAATATCAGGGGTTGAGGAGCCCTACAACCCTTCCCTTCTTACAGTGTTTCTCTAACAGTATCAGGTGGGATGAGGCCTTCTAAGATTTTGATATAGAAAATGAACATTTTGATGACCTGAATTTGCTGTGGTTTGATCTGCCAGCTTTGATGATAAAGAAATCCTAAAATATTCACAAGTCTTTTAGCAAAATGGACCATATAAGGGCTTGATCTAACACCAGAGTGAAATGCCATGCAGTGGCGAAGTCAATGTGTATCAGCAACACCAAGTCCCTTTAGCCTTCTTCCTTCTCCAAGTCCCATTGATGCCACTGACTCATGGTATTACATGGAAGCTTGGGACCTGGGAGAGTACTGGAAACAAAGTTATTTGACAGTATTGACATATCATGGATAATATAATCTCAAGAAATTACAAGTTTCTTTATCAGCTTGGTCCGAAAGCATCTGGTGTAATTTTATGTAAACTGCATAGCAAATTTTCTACAGATACTCATTTCAAAGAATTTGGATCAGTGGAGGATGGAATGCAAAAATAAATCCAAATTTCAGACAAAATCCTACTCTAGTTAGTTATATCTGAACAAACAGACACAAGTTCTAAAATTTTTGTATTTAGTCCTTGAGCAAGACCAGAGGAGGCCACGGAGATGCTGCGAGGGCTGGAGCAGCTCTGCTCTGGAGACAGGCTGAGAGAGCTGGGCTTGTTCAGCCTGGAGAAGAGAAGGCTCCAGGGAGACCTTAGAGGAGCTCCCAGTGCCTAAAGGGGCTACAAGAAACCTGTAGAGGGGCTTTTCATGAGGGCCTGTAGGGACAGGACAAGAGGGAATGGCTTTAACCTGATAGAGGGGAGAGTGAGATGAGCTCTTAGGCAGAAATTCTTCCCTGTGAGGGTGGTGAGGCGCTGGCACAGGTTGCCCAGAGAAGCTGTGGCTGCCCCATCCCTGGCAGTGTTCAAGGCCAGGTTGGACGTGGCTTGGAGCAACCTGGTCTAGTGGAAGGTGTCACTACCCATGGCAGGGGGTTGGAACTGGATGAGCTTTAACCTTCAACCCAAACCAGTCTGAGATTCTATGAAATAGCTCACTGAGAGTAAATGCAGTTGTCTGCATTTAGTATCATCTTGAAGATGCCACCATCCTATACCCAAATAATTCCAAGCATCCACATTTGTCAACTGGGAGTTGTACAGACGCTTCACAGTAACAGAGAAAAGAGTATTTTAGCCTATAATGTTCTTGTTTGAGCTAAGATCACCATTAAAGATGACTTACTTGCTTTCAATGTCTGTAAGTGTAAGCAGTGTTCTTCCTGACTTGTGAAAAGATTCGTTTTCCTCAGCAATATAATATGACAGTATTTTGGACTTTTTCAGCTATTCCCCCATGCACCAATGCTTACATCCCTGACAGCAAACTGTGAGTAGCCCCTCATGTGGGATATTTACATTACCTATGATGTTTGCTAAGCATGTACCTATGTGTCACTTGTTCATCTCCTCTGTGACTCCTGATAATGCTGCTCTTACTGTAGTTCTATTCTGCAATCATACTGATTACAACTGATTATTTATGTTTATGATTATTTATGTTTACTGCTGACTATTTATGCTTAAGTATTTGATATGGACTAAGTAAAAATAAACCCAGTGTGAGGAGACACTCTTCAGCTATTCTGTGACATTTATCATCAGTCAGACTTGTCTCTAGTATAGGCTAATTTCCTGATGACTTTGATGACCCTTCTACTGTAGACATATTCCTGTGGAATGCTCATCCTGACAGTTTATGGCTTCAGAAATGATAGACAGAATGTAGTGGGTTTTTCTGAATCAAGCCTTTATTTGCATAAAATGACATAGGGCTAACAAAGCTGGGATTATGCCATAAATATTAGAGTGGTTGATGAACTCAGCTGCCCAGCAAAGCAGATAGAATAAGCTACCTTTGACATTAGAGAGGAGCCCTTATTCCCAAGTGCCAGTCTTAGCTTGAATGTGCTTCATGAGAGATCCTTTTTAATAAGTCTGTGGCCAGAAGCTGTAATATAGCAGCTTTGTTTTTTTTTTAAATGTGATAAAACAGGTCATTTTCATTCATATGTGTACAAGGGAGGAGGGGGATGTGTGTCTGTGTGCCCTTCATACAAAATCCTATTATAAGGCCTTCATGAAGCATTAATATGTAAAAGCCGACCTCCCGCCATCTAATCCAGTATAATAACGGCTAGGATACATTATTAATTTTTGTCACACATCTGAGGCCCCCTTTTATCAACCAAAACCCTTATTCAAATCCCTTGTTGGATCATTAAATTGCAAAAACAGCTTCATCATTCATGACAGAAAAATGGAAGGACCCTGAGCCATATGGCAGAGAGAGCAGCGGTACCAGCCACACTGGACCCTTCCCCAGTACCCTTCTTGCAGTGACTGGTGCTTATGAGGCCCTGCAATGCAGTAGGGTGACAGAATCATCTGTGGGAGAGGAGTATGCAATATTGATTTCTTTGCCTGGAAACAGAGGAACCCCACAGCAGCACCCAGTTTCATCTGCAGGATTTTGAGCTGTGAAAAGCAGGCTCAGCAAGTATAGCTTCAGGTGTTCTGTCTTACAGTGCAAGGTCAGTTTATGTCTTCAGGAGTTCATAAGTTGGTTCTTGTCTGAACCCAGGACACTACCCATCCCCAAATTCCTTGGTTCTGCTGAGAATTATACATTGTTTGCAAATCAGAAAACTACATGATGGGGGGGGGGGGGGGGGGGGAGGGAATTATTTCTCTTTTTCAAGCAGAACAATGTGAAGATATTAGGTTCTAGGAAATCTTTGTCCTTGTTTTTCTAAACAAGTACTTCACCTTGCATGTTTTTATGCTTGTTGTCATTAAGACTGGCTTTGGGATTAAAACTGATTTCACTGCCACACTAATGACACAGTTTCAGTGAAAATCTTTGGGGCTCTGAGATGAGATGCACTGGCACACAATTGTCCAAAATATCATCCATCTTACTCATGCAAATAATCCTATTGGATTACTTGCTGGAAAGAAGGATTTAGTCCTCAATAACAAGATGAATGGCACTTTAAAAACAAAGATGAATTTGAAGTGAAAGGTTGATTTATATATTTTCATTCAGGTGAGAATGTGACAATGATGAAGAGTTCAACATAGATGAAAGATAATTGCATTGTAGAGACATTTAGGGTAGCTGTGTAGTAATGATTTTAATGGAATAGTGCCACTGCAGTTTAACAGATAATTAGAAATATGTGTCATTCTCATAGAATTACAGGGAGACTTTAATTACTTAAACACTATCATTCTATTCTGCCTTTTGTATTTCTTTGTGTAAGAAAGTTCTGTTTGCATATACACAAATGAGCTAAAGTGGTCACTTAGTTTTGTTTTACAAAAAAAAAACCCAGTTTGTGATTAGTACAGATCTATTTGTGAAACATTATTTGGCACGTGCAGTCCAAACCTGCATTTCTATTTTAAATATATAACTGAAAACTTGGGAATTAATTCCCTATCCTGTGTAATCTAGTGACGTCCCATTCATTTCAGAGAATCTTTCCTGATTTACAGTAAATGTTTAAACTGTTCACTTAGAAAATCAGTGAGGAAACACTGCCACAGCATTTTGGGAATGCTTTTGATAGAACAAGGGGTTTATTACAGATTTCCAGTGTGGTTTTAAAAGATTTTTTAAAGAGGGTACTAGCAGTTAAAATATAACAATATTTAAATTCTCCTGAGATGAGGGGCTAAAAACCAGTCCAGTTTCACACCTTCCCATATATGGGTGACAGCACAGCAGGGACTTCATTCACAGGCAGATGCAGCTTTGCAGTCACATGAATGTGAAATAGAAAATACTAATTTAATAAAGTTATTCTGTTTCTAGATTAAAGCAGAACAAGTGCTTGGCTTTAAGGCCATGTAGCCTGAGATTCACTATGGCATTAACCATTATGTTTCACTTGATTATCCTTTATATTTTGCTTAATTATCCTTGTACTGAAAACATTTTATAATAGCTAAAATAGAAATCCCAATATAGGAATTTAACACCCAAAGAAGAAAAATCTAACATTTAATTTCTCTGGTTGGACCAGCAGTGCCTAGTCATTATTGTTCATATTTATGCTTTTTTTTATTTATACAGCTATAATTTACTGGTTCTTGTTATTATCTTCCCATGGGACTAAAGCACACATTATTCTCAGTGATTTTTTCAGTAGCATACGTTGTAATCAGATTACCTCCTAATGTTCTTCTTTATATACTGATATCCTAAATATATGCTATTTCTTTCACTATGTGCCATTATATATTATCATCATTTAAGTAATTGAAGATCTCTAAATAAATCTCTAATTTTTCAACACCGATATTAATATGTGTGTAACCAAAATACCCACCACAATCCAACGTCAGTGTCCTTGACCTAAATACGCTCACTGCACTAAATACAGAAAAATAAAAAAGGATTGTAGCGACTTCCTTAGTACAGCATTATGTTGGAAGCTCATGATGGGTCTCTTGCCTAGCACTTAAGATCCCACTCAGCTTTCTCGGGGTGGTTGCCCCTCTTTGGTGTTACTTTGCACTTAAGAGTCATATTTATCAAACAATTCAGTTTAGTGAATGGTATTTCGTATATCACCTGATTATCTCATCCTCTTTCTACCCACAAGTTTATCAGCATTTATACATACTCCAGAAATGCCCGATAAAATGTGAAACTCACAGTATGGTTTGTTTAAGGGCTACTCAGCAGTATCATAATAGTATCAAAAATTGGGTTTCATCACACCATGGGATGACCTGACCAATACCACAAGTAACTTGGGGTCCTCATACAGTACATAGGCAGAGGTATGCATATTCTGGTGGTGACAAAATATACCTGAGATTTGAAGTGCTTTTTAACTTAGATAAGCACGATAAATCTCCCTAGAGGAGCTCAAGGTCAAGAAAAACTGCATCAGTTTCCAGTTTGCTATTTTCAAAGCATCAGAACAGCAAAATCCATTTATAATATAGTTGTTAAATACTACAAAAGAATGTAATCATTAGATGGCATTTCTGAATTTATAAGAATACTGCCTTCATAGCATTGTTGCAGAATATTTCAACATCTTGGCCACTGATGTTTAAATGCATTCCATTTAAATCAAAATTTGAATTATAGAGGTGAAGAACCACCAAACCCCAAATTTCTTCATTATTAAGATTTCAGTCACTAAGAATGATGATTGTTTTAAAAAACTTGTAAAGATTGTATGAATTCTGATTATCAAAATTTCTTTTCATTGGCTAAGTGGAAATTCAGATGAGGTGGGGTTGAAGGACTGTTAGCACTTCATACCCTTTCTCTTCACAGTGGATTGTAATTGTATGATGACAACCCCTCTGGTGGGAGCCTCTGTAATGCTGATATAGAAACCTGTCATTAAAAAGGATTCAAATGAGATCTATGTGCTTTTAATGGTATTAACTGCCATTATGAGTAATAGCCTTGCTGAATGAATAATGTGGATACATGGTGTAGGGCATCACACTTGAATGTTCATGTTTTCTGTATTCTTCAAGGAAAAATGTTTTTAAATAATGCAAAAGCAGCTCAGTTCCTTCCTCCTGAAAACCCTGCTGACAATAGTCAAAAGCCGTTGTGATTTAGTGAAAAACATGGCACCAAATCCCAAATAATCGCAAAAAAAAAAAAAATCTCATTCACTTTTTGGAAAGAAAGTTTTGCTATTGCTAATCAGAAAGGATTGTGACCAATCGACCTTTATATTATTTTGGATTTGTCTCTGGAATCTGCTTGTCTATCCTTGCCCCTGCAGTCTCCAAACCTCTGAATCGTGGGAGATTTTCTCGCAGTAAAAAGTTACGTAAAGATCTTTGCAGGGACCATGAATTCTACTCCCAGTGTCCAGTAGCTTTGTTTAGTGTAAGGCTGTATGTATGTTCAGATAGGAGAAGTAACCTAGATGAGTTGCCAGCCTGGATGTCCGTGTGACAAGATGCCTCCTCCCTAAGCTACTAGTGCCTGCTCAATACTCTCTGCTATCATCATGTCATGATGAATCTGTGACATGGTTAATTGTTCATTGTTCTTTGAGAACTTAACCCCAAGTAAAGGGATAGCTGTAGCAAACTACCCATGGGACTCCACATCATGCTTCCTTCATTCCCCCAGCCTGCTGTGGTTGGTTGCATAGAGTGTCTTCCAGAGGCAGATCCTCCTCTGGGAGGTCTGCAGCCTCTTGTGGCAAAAGGGAATCCTCTTCTATTTTCACTCACTACTCAAAGGATGCAAGTTTAAAGCTTCACTAATTGTAAATGAGGGGGCACCTGGGGCCCAATCCATGTCTTTTGGAAGATGATGTTGCCTTGCAATGTGCTGAAGTTTCTCTGTTCCTACAGAAGTCAATAAAGGTCGAAAGTGTTCAGGAGCACTGACCTTTGTAATGTATTAACCCGACTTCTATTGACCACCTGAGAGGTAAGTGCTCAGGAGAAGTGCTGTTTCTGACTGTTCTGTGAAATTTTTGAACAGTTTTGTTTGACCCTTCTTGGTGCTACAGCTGTGTAAACATGTCTTCTATATAAAGCATTTAATTTTGTGTTGGGCTGAAAATACTGTATAACAGAAAATTCTCAGTGTTGCAGCATGAGATAAATTGATATCAAAGCTATCAAGTGCAAAGTCCTGAGAAACCTCATTTACTACTTGTAGATCTGTAAGTCACTGAATCTGATCTGTCAGAAGTGGAGCTATGCATGATAAGAGCAGTGGGTCAAGGCTGAGCAGAATAATCATGCAGCAGCAGCCTTGAGCTCCACAATTAGCAAAGGATCTCAGTAAAATGCTTCCCACTGACAGACTCACTTGAAGAAAAATACAATAGAGAGTTCAGAGCTCAGGGTTCCTAATTCTTGATTGGCACTAAGCATTTTAAAACAGGGGAAGAATCAAAATAAAGGACTTCAGCCCAGCTTGAAATTAATGCCTTGTGTGTAGAAAGGCTTACTTGATACCACAGGAGAGTCATTTCTTCTGTATTTACTATTGATAGTAAAACTATCAAATTATGTCAACCCAATCTCTATAATTGGTTGCTAGACTGACTCTTAATGTCAAGCAAACTTGGTGCCATACACTCAGCAATTCCCTGTCACTAACAAATTAAGCTCACAAAGTGCACTCTGATCCTTCCTTTAAGCAGTTTCTCATTCCAGCTATGTTTTCCATGTACACCATTATCTCCTTCCCTTCCTGGAATGAAAATCTTAAAAATCTCCCTTTTTCTTGAGCTCAAGGCTGAGTTTCCCACAGGTCATCTTGAGGCTGGTGATGCTATTCTAGGTTCTATTCTTTTTTTTTATGTAAAGCACATCTGAAATTTGTTATTTTTCTGTATAAATTCAGACTTGCTCTGAATGCAAAACCACTGACATCACCAAGATATTAAATGAGGTTTTTATAAAAATATGAAGAAGTCCTTGGCTGCCATCCATCACCATGTGAAGGGACCTGTTGTGGCTGGAGCACTAAACATGTCTCAGTAGAGACTTTTAGAGTAGGTCATGTTCCTTTGGTGCTGTCAGCCTTGAGGCCTGTGTATGCACTTGTCTGACTTTCTCGTGCAGTTTCTTGGAAAGGGTATGGACCTGATGACTTGCACCGTATTTTGGGTGCTGCTTTACCCTACAGTCATTCTGTTCAAGTTGAACATATAGATATCAAAATCTATTTTTAGCATTCAGGAACTAACTGGAGGTTTGGCCTCCTCAGTGCGATGTTATTTCAAACACTACTTCTGACTACCCAGAACCCTCTTCTCTGGCATTTTTATCTGCAAACTAAATATAAATTACAGTGACTATCCATATTTTACTATTTGCAACCTCTAGTATGTATTCCATAGCTCATTCCTTTAATTAAATCTGTGATTTACAAAGTCATTTGCCTCGTGTTGGAGTTGTCTCAGAGGCTTCTACCATAATAATAACTAACCACTAATCTGTGAAAATTTCTGAGTTAAAACACACCAGTTTAATAACTGGGACTAGTACTCATTTGTTGTGAGTGTAAATGTTTGTGAAGAGGAAAATCTGTCTCATTTGTATACCAGGCTATGTTTCTGTTACTGAATTTTCCTGGGAACTGTCCTGCAAATCCTTGAGGTTACACCACATTACACTTGGGTTGACTCAAATGACCTCAATGAAGTTGCTGGGGTGACTGAGGGCAGATTTGGGATTCTCTGAGTCTAATTCTGCACTCTTTATGGGAGTAAAGCACTAATTAATCCTGAGGAATTACAGACTCCTTTACTCTTTTACTGTGTAAAGATGCAAAAATGCTCAAAAGGAAGAAAAGGGAAAGAACCCTTTAGGTGGCTAATAACTGTCATTTGAGATAAGCTTTTGCATTTCTGAGCCAGGGTCAGAAAGGTGGCACTTGTAAACAGGTAAGCAATGGGTACCCCAGATTAATCAGTGTTGCATTTGAGTTTATTTGCCATAAAAGGGGGGATGTTAGGGTTATCTCAGTTACAAAGCATCTCTCCATTAGTAAACAGTCATCATTTTTAATGAGCCTTTCTGTCTAAAGGGTATTTACCTTGGGGAAAGCATTTTTTTTTGCTGTAGCTCCCCTCTCCCCACACCCCTTTCTCAAACACAAGTGAGCCTAGACAACACAAGACCTACTCCTGATTTTACACACTCCTAAGCAGAGTTAAAGGTGTATAGTGCTGATTTTAGTATCCATTTGCACTCAGTAACTGCTTTGAAGGGTAGCATTAGGACCTTGGCTACTTCTGCAAACGATGAGCCCGTGGCATTAGCATGGATGTGAAAGCCTCATGTGTCTTGAATACTCAGAGGATCTAATTAACAGGTAGAATCGCACCCTGGGTGCTTGAGAAATTGCCAGACACCATAGAAACGAGTCCTTAAGTCCCCGCACCATCTGCACTTCCTTTTCATTGTGGAAGCCTCATTGAAACATGCTTTTTTTGACCATTCTAAATTCATTTGTGCGTGAGTGGAAAATTTGCCGCTGATGGTTTTCTTTTTCATTAAAATAAAATAAAAATCTGAAAATTCTGTCCTTCAATCGTGAGAAAAAAAAAATATCAAAAACTCAAGCTTTGACGAAATAATGAATCATTGAATTTGCCACTGAATATTTGACTATCATTGCCACAACCTCTTTAAACGACTGCTTAAAAGAAAAAGAAACCAACAGGAGGGTCTGAAGATCGGTCATCAAGGCACCGGCACATCCTTAAATCCAGGATTCACGCGTGTTCCTGCCTTGGGGGACCGGTCCCTGCCCCGCTCTGACCTCCCTCCCCGTGCCCGGGAGATCCTAAACCGCTGTTACCTGTTAGCTGCCAACCGGGATGAGATATACCCGCCGGGGATTTGGGTGATGATGTATCCCCAGAAAAAAGAGCCGTGGATCATGCCAACTGTTTCCGGATCCCAATTAAACTTTGCTTTCTTCCAACGCAACGGACCAGCAGAGAAGGAGAGAAAGAAAAAAGGAAGGCTGTAATCTTGCCGAATTAAAGCATCCACCCGTAGTACCTTTATACCGGGCAGTCGTGGGGGGTCTGTCTAACCTCGGCGGTGGCACACCGCGCTGCTGGCTCTGCTTTAGCCCAGCAAATACACCACCTACATCAGCTACAAACCTAATTAACAATAGGAACAACAAGAGCACCGGGCCTCCTGCGACGCATGGCTCAGGAGTGACCAGATTCCCATGTGCTCAGAGCCGAGGAGCCCCGGGGAAACACAGGACCGGCGGGACCCTCGGCTACTGCTTCAAGCACCCACCCCTTGCCCCAGGGCTAGGCTCCGGACTTGTGTATTGAACCCTCTCACCTGTGCTTAGCAACTCTACTTTCTCCCTAAGCTGTAACTCGCTTTAGAACGGGAGAACGGGTCTTTATTAAAGCAAACGCTCCCACTCCGGTGTTTTCAGACATTCCTACACAACATTCCCCTTCCCGTCGCTGCTACAGCGCATCCCCTGGTACCAGATCACCCGGCGCCCTGCTCTCTCCCGGCCCCTCCGCTTGTTGTACGAAGTGTCTGTGGGTTGAGGGCAAAAGAAAAATAAATGTGTCCTCAAATTACTACCGCAAAACGGGGCTGGAAAGCGGAAAGGCAAACTAGGAATAACGGGAAGAAATAGCTTCTCCTTTACGAATTCCGCCCTGGAAGGGGCCGGGCAGTGCGCGCGGGGCCGCCCTTGGGGAGCGGGGGGCACCTCAGGGCCCCCGACCGAGACTGTGCTGCGAGAAAGTGGGATCTGCGAGGGAAGGGTTCCCACCTCTTTGATAATTTTTCCTCCTCGGTGTATGGTGCTGTTATTGACCATATCCACGATGGCCACTCCCAAGTTACATCGGATCCCGAAGGAAATGCAGAATCCCAGTCCACTCATGATGGCAATGATGTACCTCCGGGGCAACCCGAAACAGGTACAGTCGCACAATGGGGCTTTCTTCTCGGGCATTTCCACGGGCTTCCCATCTTCCGTCAGCTCGATGGTGTCCCCTGGCTTCTGCCTCTTCTCTAGGACCCTGCCCGACACCAGGAGAAAGTCAAGCCCCAGCAGCCCGACCACCTGGGGCTTAACCCTCTGCTCCCCGCCCCTCGGATCCCTTGGGGTTGAGTTGGGGATTTATTCCTCGTTTTCCGTTCACCTTCAACTGTTCTTTAGACCTGTGCGAGTCAGGATTAGTCATGGTCAGCTCCCCCCGCCACCCCACCGCAGGAGCCCGGGGAGGAGCCCTGGCTGAGGACCGCTCATCTATCATTAAAGACTTCTCCTTAAAGATGTAGGAGGCGTTAAGAAGACATCATCTGTAACCACTGCGGAGGCGCCATGTTGGGTAGCCCAAAAGCCACAGCATGGAAAGCGAGACAGTCCTTTGGAGGAGGTTTTATTCCCTCCGTGCTGTATTAGGAGCACCAAAGGGGAATGATCTTGGTGTGCATCTCGCTTCAGGTCTGGGAGCAAAAGAGATGTTAACAGAAAAAGGACGGGGGGAGGGATTGCTACTTATTTTAGATTTGCAAAATGGCTGTCACATGTAGGGGAAGAAAACATGAGCGGCCTCAGAGAAGGCTTTCCACAAGATCGCAATAGCTCATAGCTTCACGTTGTGAGCAGGAATCCCTCAGCAGGTTTAACCTCCCCAGATCAACTTTAAGCCAGATCTCATTGTGTCGTCGTGTCGTCCCCCGTCCGTGTCCCCCCACCCCGTCCCGTCCCCCCGCTCCCCCGCCCACCCCGTCTCCCTCCCCCGCCTCGTTTTTACATGAGAATCCTATCTTCTAATTTTCTCCTGGAGAACAATGTGCAGGAATCTGAAGTGGAAGGGTTATTTGCAGCAATCTCCAATCATCAGAAAAACACCTAAAAAGAACCCCTAAACTGCACCCCTGGCACTCACGAAAGGGGATTTAGAACTTTTCAATTTATTTCTTCCTTGGTGGAAAAGCTTTTCAAATGCCGTGTCAACAAGATCGGGTCCATCTAGCAAGTGTCCTACGCTGAACCTCTTCATCTTCTTTTGCAGTCACCGAGATATTTAAAAGACAGGAAAACGGTCCGCTTGCACTCAAGCCCCATCGCCCTGATGTGAGCATTCCCAAGCCTCTGGGCTGTCCTATCCCTGCCCTCAGGAGTCTTTCCTCACGTCGGAAATACTCCTCCAAGGAGCATCCCTTTGAGGTTAACTCATCCGGCTAATGGGCACTAACAATTAGCAGAATGAGGCTCAAAAACTCTGTTTTGGAGAAAATCCCCGTATTTTTTCCAAGTTACTCGGTTGAAATTATCCTGATTTTTCTTTGCTGGGAGATTTCTTCCCATGTTTAAAGACAGCAGCATGAAGAAGCGTCTTGAAGGTGTAGACAAAATAAACCACCTTGGATTTATGTTCAGAATTCGTTTGTGCAAATTAAGGACGATGTAGAAGCGTTTTCCTCCTGAAACGGCTTCTTGTCTTAGGGCAGATACCAGAAATCAGTGTATAAGGGACAGGAAAACTACTGTAATTCTAAGATTCTGAAGAAAAGTAATTCAGTCCCGCGAGATGAAAAAGATTTATAAATCGTGCATTTGTTCATCAAGGGGGGAGTTCAAACGGAGTTCTGCTGGAAAATACAAACACCGTTTCTCCATTATTTGCTCTGTTCTTAAAAAGCACTAGATATGATAGTTTTATATGTTTTTGAGTCTTTTCGGGAGATAGGAGGTTTATTTCCTTCGTTATATTTATATTGTATATGTATATGTTTATATTATTATGGATTTTCTTTTTTTTTTTCTTTATTTTCATTTTCTGACCATTGAAAATGACTCAAATATGACCAAACCCTGCAGAATATTCACTGCGGTGTTGATGGCTTGCTTTTGCCTTTGGCTTTTCAAAATCGCCCCCTTCCTACTAAGACGACAATCTTCATTTTGCCTTTATCACCTCACTGATGTGTCCCCCATGCCTGCAAATGGCAGCAGCAGTTGTGACTCATGCTGTGGCACAGCCCTGTGCTTGTGCCCGGCACTGCCGCATAGGTAGGGAGAAAAGACTTTTACGTGACCTGCACTAGGCAGATAAATCCGCAGTTCCCTCTCTGTAATTCGGGGAGAAAAATATCCTCAAATTTCGGCGTACTTTGTAGCAGAGGCAACAATCGAAAATACGCTGGAATTTCACAGAGTACTCTCAAACGTCCTGGAGGTCGCTCAGGTGGCCAGATTGGACCGAGCACGATGTGTCAGCTTCATGCACTTCATACACAGGTGTGCGAGAATTTGGGGTCGGTCTGTGTACAGGGCTCGGAGGCGGCAGAAATGTTCAGTACACACACAAACGTACTGTTGAGGGATACTTTTGGGTTTAGCAATTGCAGTTGTGTATTACCTATAATAGAAGTGGAAGCTTCTCAAGGCAGATGGATAAATAATTAAACACATCCCTCTATATGTTTCAGCTTCAGGAGAAAAAAAAAATCGTTCGGATATTAATTATTTATACATCTCCATGTTTATCTTCCTCTGGCGACGAATTACACAAGGGAGAAGACTAATCGAAAACAGGAAAGATTATTATTATTATTATTAGTAGTAGTAGTAGTTAATGATTGGTAAGGGCAGCAGGAAAGACCCTGTGACTGCATTGCAAAATTAACACAGAGCCAGAATACCGGGAGCTGCTCTCCCTTGCTTACGATTTCAAGATGGGATCCTGCTTTTGTGGGAGAGAGATGGGGTAATCTTTCCCTTCGTATTTACTGACACTATCTACGAATCAGATAGAGAAGTTACGAGGGTGCCATATTGAGAAGATTCAGCAGTAGTTTGCAGGATACAGATTAGATCAGCAGTCTCTCAACGGCTCCCAGCCCTGCCACTACGAACCTCCCCAAAGCATCCGACCTCCTTCATCAGCTGCCGGTGAGGAAAAGCTTCCCATTATTTCTAGGAGTTAGAGCCCTATAAGAGATCGCAGTCTTACCTGTAGAGTTGACCAAGCGATTTCCCAGCAAAATTCTTCAATCCCTCCTTGCCAGGGGTCAAAATCCTTTGTTTTACCGACTCCATTCCTGCGGGGGTGCTCGCTGGATTCTGCTCTGCTCTGGATAGGGCACTGCTACGAGCAACGGTGGTTCATATTGGTTTAATCTCTTAACTTTTTCCCCTCATTAAACGGCTCTCAGTGTACCTCCGGGGAAAGGGAGAGTGAGAGGAAGCGTGCGCGCCCGTGTGTGTGTGAGAGGGAGCGGAGAGGCGGCGTGCAGAGCCGAGGGGCGGGGGGGCGAGGGCGAGGGAGCGCGCCTGTGTGCGGCGGCGAGCGGCAGCCCGAGCACGCAGCAGGCAGTCCCCGGCTTTCCTGGCAGCGCGGAGTTGCCACGCACGGTCAGAAAGTCTTCTTGGCCTCGCAGGGTTCGCTGCTGGCAGGTGGAGGCAGTGGAGGGAGTCCGGCTGGGAGGGGACGGAGATCCCTTTGCGGGAGCGCTTCAATGCGATCTCGGGCTGGCGCTGGCGGCTGGAGGGGGATGGGTGAGCTTCTCCGCCGTAGGCAGAGCGGCCGCTGGCTAAACCCTAGACGGCGAGGAGCCCCGGCTTGTCCGCACTGCCGCCCGCCCTCCGCGCAGGGCTGCTCCCACCGCGGCCGCGCAGGTCGCGCCCTGAGGCGGCGGCGGCGAGAGGCACCCTCAGGGCACCTCGGCCCGTTCAGCACCGTGGACAGCACCGCAGTCCGCAGGGTCCTCTTGGACTCTCCTCGTCGTCGCCCCGCTCCTCGGGGCTGATTTGCCGTACGTCGGGGCAAGCGTGGAGAGAGAAAGGGGCCTTCGTGCCGTCAGTCAGGGCGCTAACTGCACATGGCACCGCTCTTGCTATAAATAGATAACATCTATTCTGAAGGTATATTTATCTCTATAGTCATCTTTACTTGCACTGCTTACTTTATATCATATTAGGCATCCATTAGTGACTGCATTCTCTTAAACATTTAATATTTCCCATCTCTTCTGTCTCCTCTGCTTTCATGCCTCTGTGTAGGCCAGCATAACGTTTAGACTTGTGTCAGTGTTCCAGAACTGGAATGAGCTGGGTGTATTCTGAACTGAATTATTTTTTCTTTGCAGGTCTAGTAATTATTTTCCCACTTTAATCACTCTGAAGTAGATTGAAGATGCAAAATGTACTATTTCTTTCTAAGTCATAACCATTACATTTCTACATTTCTCTTAGGCTTCATGTGAATCCTAACGTTTCTATGTATTTTTAATTAAAAAAAAAACAAAACAACAAACCTGTGTTCTGATCAAATCCTCCTAAAATTATTAAACTCTTTCACTTGCTTCGTTGATGACAAAAGGTAAACAGAGTATTTAAAAGTAAGATTCCCTGATGGAAACGGGTGTTGTAGCTGCAGTGCCCTAAATGCAGCTGCTCTCTGGATTTATGTAACTATTTTTTCCGATGTTGCCCTCTCGTGGAGGGTTAATGAAGTTTTACAGCAGCAAAGCACATTTATACAAGGATTTTTATGTTTTTTTTTAAATATTGAAATTCCCATAATGTATAATCAGCGTAGAATTTTGATATTTCCTTTCAAAATCGTAAAAGAGCCACAAAGTACTAAAAGAGAAAATAAATGATGTGTAAATGATAGGTAATTGCAATGTTGCTAATTAACATCATAACACAGAGCTGATTTCTGAATAGTGATAGGTACTGAGGGAGGGGGGTTTCAGCACAGGTTTCAGTGCAGCATCTTGCCTACTATTGTGCTGCCGACAGGATTTTTCCCAATGGAAGCAAAGCTGCACAGTTACATAAGCAAGTCTTCCCAGGGTTTCACAGCTTCAGTGTGCCATTGCAGAAGCTCAAAGGAAACCTGTATTAATAGCTTCTTCTGACAGGCAGCAGGAACAGGAAATCATTTAGCAGGGATGCAAAGGGATAGGATTCCATAACGCCAGCCTTCCAGAAAAGTACTGAGCCCTTTTCTGAGCTGGAATTTGAGACTGGAAATCTGCAGAGCAAGGGTGCTTTGTTCATTTGTGCACTACCTAGGAGGAGCTCTGTCCCTTTTCTTTAGCAAACTCAGCACTGGCGTGGTTTTGATGCTATGGCTACTAAATAGCAGCAATAATTATTAGAAAAATCATAGCATTTTCTAAGTAAATGACTGATTTGGGAAAGATAATTTATTATATCACACAAAAATGGATTTACAGGAAGGATGAGACATTCCTGGGTGTAGAATCATACTTGAGGAGAATTAATTAGTCCTTAATTGGGTAAAATATGCAAAACAGCAATAGTACAGTGAAATGCTACAGTGTCTGGGCTGCTGCTGTAGCCATCTGAAGCAGAAATTCTGTGTCTATCACATGTTATATCCAGCTATTACTGACTCACATCCTGATCAAGCTCATCTGCTTTGGGTTTACATGAGGCACTAATAAAGAAAGCTAATGTCATCAGTGTTACAAAATATGTACAGACCTGTCAGCTTTTTAAACTTTTTATATTTTATTATTTATTGCATGTTACTGACACAAGTTATTTAGCCCTAGTAGATTACAGCACTTCTGAATGAAAAAACACATTAATATATGCTTTCAGAATTGTTATCAATATTTATTTCTATAACAAATACCTGTCACAGACAGACCTCTTTCACAAAAGACCTAATTCACACTCCAGTGAAATTCCTGTGAGGTCTTTCCACTGGTGTCAGTGGAAAGTGAAATAGGATGTGATGCAGCAAATTCCCATCCAGATGTCACAGCTAAATGTTCACGTATTGACCAGAAGAATAGAGATTTGGTCAAAAATCACCCAGTAAAAAATGCAGTTCTGAAAAACTCTTAACAATTCCTGTGGGTCTGGGATGACAGTGTAGGATGCAGGATGCTGCAGGTGCCTGCAGTTTTTCACATAGAGAGGAAAGCTTATTGTTTAATCCCCAGATCTTGTATTTAAACACAACTCTCTTTGCCTGAGAAGAGTTTCCTTTTGTTTTGTTTTTTTTCTTGCATGGAGACCAAAGGACTGAGTCCTTACCTGCGCTTTTGTTTCTGTAAATAGTCAATTCTTACAAGTTCCTCATTGAGCTATTTCAACAAGTTAATTGAAAAGAGATGAAGAATTACAGGCATGGTTCTTAGCTTAGTTTTTCTTATTGCTATATAGATAATCTCAAAAATTTCCTCATTAACCCTTAGTGTAGTGTCTAATTAGAGTATAATCCTTTTAGAGGACTACAAAGGCAACACAGTGATATATATTTCCCTAAGTTTTAGTCTGTCCAAACAAGACTAAAATTTTCATAAAACTAAAATTTTCATCACACTAAAATTTTCATCAGTGTTACGTACCAGTGATTTAAAAATACAAATTATTTCAATTCCGCTTTTGACCTTGTCTTCACTGCTGGTACACTGCCAGATGGATTTGGTCATTCCCAAGGGTCATGAATGCAGATCTTGTAAATGAATATATGTTTTATGAATCATTTTGAAAAATAATCCTGGTATGTGTTACTTTGTATTCATATGATCATACAGATTAAATCTGAAAGATTTCGTTTTACCCATCTATTCAGAGGTGACCAAATACTGCTCTTAAGGATATAGTATCATCTTCAGAAATAAATTATGTGCTTAAAATCTTAGTTATGCCATGAAATGCATGTCTGTAATACCGAGTCATCTGGGACTGAGAATAACAGAAGTATGCCTTAAAAATGATGATCTGATTCTCACTTCTATGACATCCATCTACTGAATTGAGTAAAATTTGATGTAACCTTAAGAACAAAGCAAATTTTTACCTTCTTTTGGAGCATGGAACTGCAAAATCCCAAAGCAAGGCCAAAAGAATGATCTTGCTTGTCAGGCACCAGGAAGATGGTCTTCTGGAAGAAGCAACAGCTATGCAAATAATTTTTCAATAAGCTATTTATTGAAAAGAAATATTCAATATTCCAAAACAAATACTGAAATGAAATCTTTTGCCAAGCCCTTGATGAAGAGGCAGAAAAAGAGGGCAAAGAGATTGTTTAAAATTGTGAGCTTCCTCATTCTTCCTGAAAGTCTGTGAGGGTCACTCACTTTGTTTTATCCTCCAGTGTCATGATGATTCCCAGCAACAACTGGATAAGTCCCTTGAAAAACTCAGAGCAATTTGAGGATTTAGATGTAGTGTCCATGTGTTGATACATTAAAGATGTGTCTGTGCTGAATCCTGCATTCCCACTTGTAAAGATTCCTGAATCCCAGCTGAAACTACATGAAGCTGGGTTCACCGTACATTATAGGTTATTTTGCCTCTTGCAGATATGTGCAGCAGTGGCTAAACATATATTTTATGAAATGTCCTTGTTCTTTTTTTGTGCACATAACTCCAAACCTAGGTTGTTCTCACAACGTGGTTACTATGTTCTGTTGAGATGTGTACTATACACAGAGTCGAAAGGAGAAACTTTAATGTGTCATAATGCTAGAAGTGAATTTCTTTCTGTTTCTCATTGATCTGTCTTGAACGATATTTTAATTTCCTGAGCTGCAGGCTGGATTGTTAATTTAAATGCTATAAACCAGACATGGCACAAGTTGAACTGTTGGAGCACATGTTGGTTCTCTGTGTCTATAAAAACATTGTGAAGACTGTTGATGTCTCTCATTTTGTGTCGCAAAGAGAAAAAGCTTGAGCTGAAACAAGCTAAAGAATGTGTGTGCCTGGGCAGAACATGCCCATTCACATGGAAGGTCATTATCAAACAGCTCCTGCTTCTTAGAAATAGAAATCTGGAGCTTTGAGCCAAGATCACAGGAACAAATAGGAAAACTGAGCAAGAAGTTTGCCACAGAGGCAGAATAAATTACAATGGTGGATTTTGTCAAACAAAGTTATGGAGATTTTCCACTTCTTTAACTAAGTGTGATATACAACAGCCTGGAGCTTGTTAATTGTGCTGCTCTCTTGCAGGTGCTCCCATGCAGTTGCTATAATGTTACTACATTGCTTTGCCAGTAGCCTGAGAAGTACAAGAAATGGTAAATAATAGCAGATGGAAGTTGCACACTCATTTTTTCAGGGTGATTTCTAGTTTTAAGACAAACTGGAGGTAATTTGCCAGAAATCTCTGCACTAGCATAGATGATGAAATACTCTAATGACTTGCTATAAACCCTAGTAGTTGGGAAGTTGCTATTGTTTTCTGAGAAGGTAACAACAGTCATTAAGAAAAAAAAAAAAGGAAAAAGGCACAAAAGTATCTGGAAGCTGCATTTTTTAATTTTATTTATTTATTAAGTAATTTCTTGCTTTTAAAGTCCCGGTGTTAACTCTAATGGCAACGCCTAATTCCAAGATAACCCGGCATGTGTTTGGCTCTGGTAGCAGGGCAGGTTCATTATCCTGTTGAAGGTGCTGCCTTCAGCCATCTAGTGGTAAAAGCCATTAAGACACTGTAAGTGCAGACAATTTTTGTGCGCTGCTATGTATAGAGGATTTCACTGCGGAAAAAAAAAAAACAAATCCCACTAGGAGATTTGCAGTTACCATATATGAGTACACTATGGCTGGAAATTTTCCTGTTATTCAGAAAACCACAGAAAGATTATTTCTTCCATCATCCTGTTCCTGTCTAAAATCTGGTTTGTTTTTTAATATTAGCAAATAGATTAAAATAAATAAAAATTAATCAAACAAAAATCCACCCAATGGCAAACGCCTTTTAAAACTGAAAACAATGATGTTACTATTAAAAATCTATTTTTTTTTGGTATATCAGTGGCGAAATTTGACAGTATTGAATATATCTTGAAAGTAGATGGGGGTGCTTATCTTCTTCCAGATATTACAGGAACATCTGCTCCCTTGAATTCCTGTACTGTTCCATGAGTTAAATGTGAAGGATCCCAAAGGACTTCCAGCCATCTGTCACATTCCACAGACAGAAATGCACCTACATCTGGGGGTGAGCTGGAGCATCAATTCTCTTGGTACACAAGCTATGCAACACTTGGTGAGTGGGATGCAATTAACCACAATGAAATTTAGCCAAGGATTGCAGTTTATTATCCTACCTTTTATTAATATGAAAGTTAATGATATTTTCTATCATTAATCTATTATTATTTTATTGTACCATTATGTCCATTACACTGTTTAAGAGCTTAGGCAAGGCTTTTGCGTAAGAGGCAGTTTGGTCTTAGTGATAGGTCTCTTCACTGCATGAAAAACCTGGAGAGAAATGTACAAACTGAAGACTGGATTATAGTGCTTTTTTATTGCTAGAATTAGAAAATCAGAACCAGATTTCCTAAGGCTGCAGTAGTCCTTTCTTTTCTGTTTACTTGTCTCTTAACATTACTCTAAACTGTATTAAGAGAAGTTTGAGAGTGCGTGTGGAATTTCTGTTGGTTCAGATGACAGATTGCACTGATTTGAACAGAGCTTTAATCTATTACAGACATCCATTTGCTAGGTGAACCATTAAAGAGATACTAAAGATAACTTCAGATACATAATTTGATCAGGAAACTATTCCTGGTGGGGAAACCAAGCCAACACAATTCATAATATATATTTAGAAAGTAGTTGTGCTTAGTACAACAGAGAACTGACACCTGAGTATGTGGGCAGACACTTGGACTCTTTGGTCTGAGACTGACATTACAGCCTCAATTTGTCACTCAGTTTTTTCATGCCTCAGGGTATTTTGTTATGAAAGAGATAGAATAATCCTTCTTTAGGACAAATACTGATTTTTCAATAGGCTAAATTAAACCAAAATACATAAAAAAGCTGTGTAGGAAGAATGTCTGGTTATTCTATTGCATGTAAAGAGGTTTTTCTAAGGAGAAACACATACGTAAAACTGTAATTAGTAATCTATAGCCACAAAGTATAATTTGCCAGTGGTACAGCCAGCCAGCATATCTTGCCTTCACTACTAGAATATGCCAGAACAGGTTCCAGTGATCTAAGGATACTTGTGTATTTTCAACTGCTATACCGTAGCTTTTCTCTGTAGAATGATATTGAGACAGGGTGTTTAACTGTAGCAGAAGATAAATAAGGAGGAGCCATGTGTCTTTAGCTGATATTTGGGGTTAGTGGAGTCTGTAGAAAGTGATTCTATACCTTCCCAAGAAATAACCATGTTTTTCACTGAGGGAGGATTCCACCCATTCCATATTTCCTTGTTTAGCTTTATTTCATGACATGACATCACATAAATTTAAGACTGAATGTAATCACATTTCATCTCTTAAATTTCATTGGAATCAGCCTAATAGAATTGTCTCCAACCTGGATCCAAAACAGGAAAATATGGAATCTGGGGGGGATTATTATGTTTTATGTTTGCATCCACATTGGATAGCAGTAATCCAAGCTAGCAGTGCCAGCATATCCTCAAATTGCTAGTATTTTAAACAAAGTACTCCAATCATTTTATTTACATCGTAAAATCAAATATTGCTTGTTTTGTGAACATCAGAATGAATGCACCCGGCTCCTTGAGTCTTCCTGTCTTCAGGAACCCCAGTTTGCTACTACCTCCTCCTCATACCAGGCCCCGTATCTATGAGAGCTCCTGTCCACTCCTGCCTGCTCCTTAATGCTTTCCTGTCAGCATCCTTACTTCCCATTATGTCACTAGTAGGCCTTTTCCCTCTCCTTCATCATGTCCCTTATTTTTCTTTACAAAACTGTTTTGGGTAAACTCTTTCCCCTAAAATTGTAAAAACTTTGGCACTTCACATTTCTGGCAAATTTGGGCAAAATAGTTCAAAAGTGATTATGAAGGGCAATGGACACACGAAAACATGTCTAAGTATGATTTCACTAGAAAAAAGGTCTGAAACAATCAGTGTTAGATATTGTTGGTATTGTTGATTCCACGTTTCATTAACAGTGAAAGTTATCTTTTATATTCTCTATCTTTTGAGAAACAATTCCTCTGCTTTCTATAAACCACAAAGGTCTCACCTCTTTTATGAGATAAATACTTAAGAATTGCTATAGATACCTTCTTTGGAGAACATGCCCATGGGTTTGACGGCAGAAGGGTCCAAATGTTCTTTTCCTTACCACAAGATACAAAGGAAGAGCAAAGAGTGTAAAAGGTTTTGAGGTAATCTGAGCACAGAACCACTATTCCTGTTGGTTTATTGAATACATAAGTTGCTCCTTCTTTCCCAGAAACATTAGAACAGTACATAATTCTATATAGGAGGAAAATCCCTGCTGCATTTTAAGGCACTGCTAACGAGTTTGATGGTGATTACATTGTGTTCCATGGGGCTAGGAGGAAGATCGGGGTATCAAATAGCTGGCTTTTGGCCAGAGCACTCAACCCATCCATTTCAAAATCTCTGTGATCTCTAAATGTAACTAAAAATACCAAGTTGTCAGTTCAGATCCCTTTTCTAAATGTCACAGGGAACACCCTCAATCTTAGGATTCATGTGCATTATGTGTAAATATTTTAAATCTACAGGCAGTGTCCAAGGCCATTTTGGATGGGGCTTAGAGCATTGTGGTCTAGTGAAAGACGTCTCTGCCTGTGGCTGGGGGTTTGAACTAGACAATCTCTAAGGTCCTTTCCAACCCAAACCAGTCTGTGATTCTATGATTCTGTTTTTTCTCATTGTTTGTTATAAATAAATAACTACAGATCTGATGGATTAACTACTTGATTCTTCTGAGGAAGCTGTGGCTTTGAATGTGTTGGGTAGTGTCATGGGGGAACATATGCTTTGACAGCTACACCATAGTGGCACTGGTCTTGCATGATTAGGCTCTACAGCACAAATTGAAATGGGTGGAGTGCTTCTCAATCCTTATTTAGCACCTTAATTTTATATATACATATACCAGATTAAGGTCAGGTACATCCACGTACTTAAGAACATGGTTCTGATTCACTTCTGTCTGTCTTGCCCCTTCCTTCCCAGGTTCCGCTGGATGTAGTCACCCACAACTTTAAACATTTCAAGGAATGCTTATTCTGTTCCATCCGAGTCAAACTGAGCCCAGTGATTCTTGTGGGATTCAGTCTCTGTGTCACCAGTTCTGATGTCTCTTTGTCACCAGGGTTTCTCCTACGAGGTGGTGAATTTTAATTACCTATTTAATGGTGTGCTTGTGGTTTTGAAGTCCAAAGAGTTCAAAAGCTTGTGCTGAACCTTCAGCCCTTACCACGCTCAGGATTTCCTTGTCTATTCTTAGGTTGGCATTGCCATTGTGAAAACCAGGACAAGCTTTTCTGTCTTTTGGTTTTCAGCCTAACAGCCTTCAGCACGACAGCTGATGTGTACTGGGCCTTCACCGTGGGCTTTCACTGTGTTATGTCTGATTATGACAACTCATTCTGCAGTCAAGGTGCTTTCTGGCTTCCCTTGTGATGAAGATTTTCTGTTTTCTACCCAAAGGGCATGGTTTTATGGGCAGCACTTAACTGGCTGGGTTGTTTTCATAGCTGGAGAAGTGATCAGTTGTCACCATGGGTGCTATCTCTGTATGCTGTGATGTATGATCTATGAA
Organism: Pezoporus flaviventris; assembly: GCF_033815535.1. NCBI lineage: Eukaryota > Metazoa > Chordata > Aves > Psittaciformes > Psittacidae > Pezoporus > Pezoporus flaviventris. Next base: position 354,309 of record NW_026892691.1, on the reverse strand, counting down.
TCCCCTTCTGTTTGCCAAAGCCAAATATTAAAGTGTAGATATAAAGCTCTTGTAAGGCAATACTGCTTATTCTCTGGTTCAGTGCTACAGAAACTTCTCAATCCATTAGAAAAATAACAACTCAAAGGAGGAAAAAGACAAATGTCAAAGTCTCTGCTTGGGCTGTATTCCTACCTGACCCATCAAGAGGCATGTCTCTGCAGAATATGAAGAAAGGAATTCAGGATTTCACTTTCTGTATGGAACTAACTCTACTGTGCAAGTTGCATTTTACCAGTTATCTGTCTGTAGCTGAAACTCTTCCAATCACAGTTTCACACTATGCTCTCCTTTCAGAAGTGATACCAGTTCCTCAAAGACTGTCGTTAAGTTGGTTATTCTAAAGCCCTCTTGAAGAATAGGCATTTCTTAGATGTTAAGCCTGCTTTACCCACAAAAAACATCCATTAAACTACAGCCAAGCAGAGATCAAGACTGAGATGTGTATAAATATGTAAGAAAAGGTAGGCTACAAGCACAGTTCTATTGCTGTTTGCCGGATGTCCTGAGATTACACCCTGGGGGCTGCAGCTAGGTAATTAATTTCTGCAACACATAACTTGTTAAATTTAGTTGTTTGTTTTCTTGTTCTCTCTCACTTAATATTTTCTTACAGTTCCAAACTGTAGGTCTAACTTTATCTATAATTCCAATAAAATCACCGGAGTTATTTCCAGAACAAAGGACCCAAATTTTCTTACAGTGATCTGAATCATGCCATGTGTTTTCTGTGCAGATAACTTCTTTTCCCTTATCATGATTGACTTTAACTCAATAAGGAAGGCACTAGTTGTACCTATTTTTGTTTTGTTTCCTTTTGTTTTGGAGGGATGCCTGTGTCCAGTAATTGATCTGAGGCGGTGAATTCATTCACACCCACCATGTTATAAATCCCCTTCTTTCTGGATGTCTTCTGCTTTCTGAAGGGCTGAACACATCAGAAGCTTTTGTGGCCTTAAGAACAAGAAGGTTCATGGCCTTTTCACTTCCCATTAGGAATAATAATATAATAATCAAAGCTCTGATATAGCTACATATCCCCAAACTGAATGGCCAGAAAAGCAAGTAGCGCCTACAAAATCCATTGTCAGTCATATCTTCTTAGCTTCCAAATCCTCTTTTACTATGAGGCCCCCATGGTTTATGGAAACATTGTTGCCTGGAGGTATCGTATCTTTAATGAAATTCCCCACCGAATCCCTGAGTTCAATCACTCTCATATTACTGAGTCGCTCTTGGTGAATTGAGTTGGTCTTTCGCCTTCACAGTCGAATTTCTTTGGCAGGCCAGCAATTTCTTTTTGTTTGTGACAAGAATATTAATCAGTCTCTGAGTGGTGTGTGCTCCATCTTCAGTGGACATCAGAAGTCGCTGAGAAGTACTTTCGCATCTGGTTACCATTACACCTGAGGGCTTCACACAGTGGATACTTTTCTGGTCTACATGGCATCTTTCCTTTGCCTATGTCTTGTACCTTGACTAGTGTTCTCCAAAAGGTTTCATAATTTGATATCTTGTCTTTCAAAAGCTGCCCTATACTCTCCAGCACTTCTAATAGACTTCAAAATGATCCTCATCAATCCTACCTCACTAAAAGGATACAAATCATGCATTCTGAGGGAGATGGGAAAACACAGCCAGTGAAGGAAAGGGAGAGCAGGGTTCTCTCTTAAGTCCATGTGTGGCACAAGGGAGGTCAGATAGTGTAAAAACCAGCCCAAGTTTTTCTACTCTAACTCAATCTCAAGGAATATTACTTTAAACACAACAGGACTTTCTCATGAGTGCTAGCATTTTTGCAGGAAGTCTCAGAAAAATTCACATTCTGGAATTGCTTTCCCATATCCCAGGCAGGTTACCAGCCTGAAAGCAGGCCATAACTAGGCCTTCTGGGGAGGTGGGGGTTTTGTTTCACATACACCTTCCTTTTTTCCAAAATACTCTATGTCTCATCATCCCATGCCTCATCTGCCCCAGTTCCCTGTAGCAGTGTAACAAGCAGCTTAGAGATCCATTGATTCCCAGCATTTGATTGAATGTCTCTTTATCAGCAGAAGTGGGGTGGCAAATGCAGAGGACATCCGAGTCATTTCCTTTTCTGCACTTTTTCTTTAATCCTTGTTATTTCACAGAAGGTTGGAGGGACTGTCCTGGGTTCAGCAGTAGCAGCCATTTTTCTCCTTCTTAGTAGCTGGTGCAGTGCTGTGTATTTTACTTTCGCTCTGGGAACAACGTTGATAACACACCGATGTTTTTAGTTGTTGCTAAGCAATGTTTACTCTGACCAAGGACTTTGTGAGCCTCATGCTCTGCCAGGGAGGAGGGGAAGCCGGGAGGAAGCAGAGACAGGACACCTGACCCAAACTGACCAAAGAAGTATTCCATACCACAGCACGTCATGCCCAGTATATAAACTGGGGGCAGTTACCTGGAAGGGCTAGATCGCTGCTTGGTAGGGCTGGGTATCGGTCAGTGGGTGGTGAGGTGTTGTATTCTCTTCCCTTGTTATTTCCCTTCTTGTTATTATTATTGGTGGCAGCAGCAGTGATTTGTTTTATACCTTAGTTACTGGACTGTGCTTATCTCAACCCGTTAGAGTTCCATTCTTTCCATTCTGCTCCCTGTCCCTTGGGGAGTGGGGTAGGGAGGGGGGGAATGAGCAAGTAGCTGCATGGTTCTGGGTTGCCGGCTGGGCTTAAACCATGACTAGGACATACACTCGAAAAGATCACCTTCAAAATTAAAATAATTCTAAGCAACAGATCTTGCTGCTAAACGTTTGGGCCCAATTCTGATGCCCTTAACAAATACATGACCAAAGTGGAACTTCATTGTTTTTTCTGCAGGAGAAATCGGGCTCAGTTCTTTCTACATCGGGGGAAAGGCTGAGTACACTGAGCATATGCAAGAACTGTTTGCTTCTTGATTAAGTTCAAATACCTAATGCTTTTCAGGATTTTTATTTACAAATTGGTCTGAGATTAGATCTTCAGCTAATATGAATAAACTACTAATCATATATAATCTGTCTGGCATTATCACCACAGGACAACCCACACATGCAAGCAGCTGAAATGCAACTTGAATGTTGGAATTGGTAACTCAGTCTTGCAGAACAAGATGGGGGTGGAGAATCACAAGATAAAAAATAGAAAACTTTTTGCCTTTGATGATAAAAAATAAAAAAACCCCTTCCATTCCTAGTATTTTGAAATATTCCCCCAAGCATACCTAATGACCATTTAAAAAAATCTGTATGATTTAGAGCTTTGTCAGTTTAAAAACTGTCCACAAAGAAGTGTGTTTTACGTGAAATTCTTCATTCATAAAACTAAGGGAGCTATTTCATTTGCCAGAATTGGTGGGTCCAAATGTGCCAACTCCTTTCACTGGCATTTTTTAATAGTACGTGAGATATAATAAAGCAATAAAAGAAATAAATGAACAAATCTTGATGAAGAGATCAGTTGTGAATCTTTAAAAAAAATGTTAAAAGCACAACTACTGTCAGGTTTTTAGTTTTTCTGCCTGCTCTGTTCATTGCCTACTTTGCTTCATTCAAAAATCACAGAATATTCAGGGTTGGAAGCTGACAATTGCAGTGCCTGAAGCCATTTTGCATGATCCCTGAAGCTGCCCAAATTAGTAGTCTTTCTTTAGAATATAAGCATTAGTGTCAGTATGTTTTCTGCATATATGGTGTAATCCCATCCTGGGAAGTCAATGAGGCTTTGCTATTGATTTCAATGGTGGAAAAGTACTAATTTCTGCAACTAATATTTGGAGTGGTGGGAATTATACTGGTTATACTGCTGCCTTCCACTGCTGACTTCTCTGAATTGTGCTGACACAAAATGAGGAGGCTACTGTAGATTGAGATGAGCTCTTAGGCAGAAGTTCTTCCCTGTGAGGGTGCTGAGGTGCTGGCACAGGTTGCTGGCACAGAGAAGCTGTGGCTGCCCCATCCCTGGCAGTGTTCAAGGCCAGGTTGGACGGGGCTTAGAGCAACCTGGTCTAGCGGAAGGTGTCCCTGCCCGTGGCAGGGGGTTGGAACTGGATGAGCGTTAAGGTCCTTTCCAACCCAAAACATTCTATGCTCCTTATGATTCTATGATCCACGTGATTCTATGACAGCGACCTGTTCTCAAAAATACCCACCAGCTAAGGAGCAGAAGAAAGAATTGATGTAAGTATTTAGGCTGCATGCTGCCATCTTCAGAAAGTAGCCACCCACCCAGTGAGTTTCCTGGCAACTGGCCACCATGCTCTCAAAAAGATGCAAAATTTTCCTTCACAAGGGTCGTGAAAAACAAAGGCAAAAATGATCAGAGTGGAATACCTAAGTTTGGAGAATTTATTCTTGTTAATAAAAGGAAAGGAAAGCTCCATTTGTCAGCAGCCTGATGCTGCTGCAGGTAACAGTGGCAAATCCCAGGGAAGGGCAGCAACCAGAGGCTGCACAGCCCAAGAAAAGGGGGAGTGTTGGAGAGATGAAGTTGGAAACTATATATAGATATAACCTCTATTTGTTTGACATGCCTGAGCACTGACAACAGAGATGACAGGCACACTGCTCTGAGTAGTCATTGTCCCTGTGGGGAGGCAAATCAGAACCCACCACTGTTTAACACTGTCAAGGATTTCAGTGGAAGCGTCAGGGCCAAATAGCAATCCATGCTCTGACATGTGACAAAAGGGATGTTACTGTAATAGCAAACATAGTGAATTGTCCTGGTTATCCTGCAAATAATACTTCTCAAGATACAGCGCAGCTGGCTGCAATGGAAATCAGAAAGGGAAAGGTTACCAGCCACATGGTTTCAGCTAAGACCAGGCTGCAAAGGAAAATCATGTTCTCTGAGTCCAGCATTTCCTGTGGAAGATGAAAAACCAGGTGACAGAGATGTTCAGTCAGCCCTACAGATGGAAGGAGCATCCTGTGAGCAATGTCCACCAAGATGGTATCTATCTGTGTTTCCACAGAAGTCTGTTTCTTCTATCCAAATGCAGGAACATAAAGCACGGTGTTTCCACTTTATGTGACAGACGTCTCCTCTCTGCGTTACAGTTAACATGAACATCTTGAGATTGCCAGTATCATAATTGCCAGTTCTGAGAAGAGATTTATGGTGGAACTGTTATTTTTTTTTTTAGGTGTTTGACATTTTACTGACAAATCATTATGGCCTCATCAAAGGCATTAAAAAACAACAGAGAAATTCCTACCTACTGCTTTGGATTGGCCCAATCAGAACACCTCCAGGCCCAGCTGCTGCTTCCAGCATGCTTTAAAAAGTAACATGAAACATGTTCTTCAAAGACAATGATCCTATATCGCTTGCATTTCTTATGCTAAATAATAGAAATCCTTTTGCAGGATAAAGGTCTAATGATAAAGTTTCAGAATGACTGAGAATTCTGTGCATTTGTGTGCCAAATATACTCCAAATAATTGGCATGTAGAATCCTACAATGGTTAGAGTTGGAAGGGACCTTAAAGCTCACCCAGTTCCAACCTTCTGCCATGGGCAGGGACACCTTCCACTAGACCAGGTTGCTCCAAGTCTTGTCCAACCTGGCCTTGAACACTGCTAGGGATGGGGAAGCCACAGCTTCTCTGGGCAACCTGTGCCAGTGCCTCAGCACCCTCACAGCGAAGAGCTGCTTCCTTATATCTAACCTGAATCTCCCCTCTGTCAGGTTAAAGCCATTCCCCCTTGTCCTGTCCCTACAGGCCTTTGTCAAAGCCCCCCTCCAGATTTTTTATAGCCCCCCTTTAGGCACTGGAAGCTGCTCTAAGGTCTCCCCAGAGCCTTCTCTTCTCCAGGCTGAACAAGCCCAGCTCTCTCAGCCTGTCTCCAGACCAGGGGTGTTCTAGCCCTTGCAGCATCTTTGTGGCCTCTGGATTCGCTCAAGCATGTGTAGTGCTACTGTTGTGTTGGGGGCCCCAGAATTATTGCAGAATGAAGAAACTTGCCAAGATAGTAGGCTTACAGGAGGTTCTAATTGTTCTCTTCACAAAAGAAACTGAAGTTATTATCTTGCTCATCATTTGCCCCACCTTCATCAGGCACCCTAAGTAATCTGGAAAAGCACTTGCTCCTATGATGGTCTTTGTGCCCAGGAATGAGTCAGGCCCCTGCGATGACAGATGGGTAAATAAATCACTGATGAGCAATGCACACGCAGGAGAAGGTTGCTCTGTGCACAGGGAGGTGTCTGCTTATCCTGGATAGACACTCCAAGCAGAGTTTATCCTAGCACTGAAAGTGAAGCAAATGCTCCAAATGATTTCTTTGCATCTGATTTCTTCCAGCTGCAAAAGCAGAGGAGAGCCTGCTTTTCCCCTCCCTGCAGAATCAACCTCTTTTGTGTCCCATTTCAGTTCCTGTGTTAAGTGCTGCTAAAATGTGCCTGCGTCTCCTAGGCAGGGGAGACTTGCTGACATACTGCCACTTACATTTAAAGCCGCCTTCTACATACCTGAATATTAACAAGTCTCCACAGCAGTTTTTCTACATGGTCTGGCTTCAAGCTCTTCCAGTGCCTCAGTTTTTCTATCTTCTCCAGTTAACGAGCCTTCACACTTCTATTTATTTTTCTTCCCCCTCTTTTGAAGATAAAGCCATTAGTAACTACTTTATAGTTCCTCTACCCATGTCTTGTCCTTCCACTCTAATCATAGTAGTGACACTATTAACTTGATCATCATCTTTTTACCAGTCCCGGGGAGAATACTTTCATTTGCTGAAAAAGTTGAATGTTGTTCAGTGGTACGAGGTACCTCAGCATGTTGTGGCATCTTCCAGTTAAAACACGAGTCACTGTGATCTGGTTGTAGCCACAAAACCATTTTTTATTTTCACATGAGTGCACAGCAACAAAAATATAGCAAAAAAGCACTGAACTTCTTACTGCTTACCATAAAACACACAGAATCACAGAATCCCAAGGGTTGGAAGGGACCTCAAAAGATCATCTAGTCCAACCCTCCTGCAAGAGGAGGGTAACCTAGGGTACATCACACAGGAACTTGTCCAGGCGGGCCTTGAATATCTCCAACGTAGGAGACTCCACAACCCCCCTGGGCAACCTGTTCCAGTGCTCTCTCTCACTCTCACAGTAAAGAAGTTTTTCCTGATGTTCACATGGAATCTCCTATGCTCCAGGAATTTGTTGTTCCCTCCCTCAAAGCATGAGACTTGTCTACTCAGAAATCTCATGGAAAAAAAAAATCCCATTGGTGATATATCAGACTTCCATTAAGAAAAAAACCCCAACCAACAACCCAGAAAAGCAAAGCAAAGGGCTGGAATATTTGTCTTTCCCAAGAAAATGCCCCTAACATGCCCCATAACATCATCTCTTACAGTTCCTCTGGCCTGAACCTACACACACCAGCATCAGTGGAACTGAAGTGGCAAAACCAGTCATTGCCACGGAGTACCTTGAGTTCTTGTCTGAGATGCAAGGAATATGTCTTGAAATGTCCACGCAGCGTGGCACCAACACTAATATTTCCTTTCTCCCCAGCACAATTCTTTATTGCCTGACATGTGCCCCTTCACACTCTGCAGCACCTTGGGAGGATGCTCAGCAGGCACTTGTATCTCACTTCTTGCTGAGAAACTCAAACCTAGGCAAGGAAGCTGCTCTTAGCAGATGAGCGGAAGTGTGACCTGGCTGCTAGGATTCAGTGTTTGGTACTACTGCCACATTCTCTCCTGTATTGCTTCTGAGGAAGCTAAAAAAGCTGTCATGACACAGAGACAATCCTGTGTGAAAAGAGAAAGCAGGGAATCCTTCCTGACTGCAATGCCCTAGCAGCTAACTTAGAACAATGTGGAGTCTAGACATCTTCAAATTAATGGCTTGCCATCGCATGGTGAGCTGTATGGAAATCTCTTGGCACACCTGTTTCAGCTGGTTTGTTGGTTTTTGACCTGGATCTTTGTTCCACAAACACTGAAACCTTGGCCACATCTGCAAATAATAGTAGTTTCCATCAGTATAGCCGGAGCCAGGATTTTATCTGAAGATAGATGCCACAACCAGAAAATAGGTTTAACTGTAGCAATACTGTTTGCTGACACTCTAGTAATGGGCTAATGCCAACAGAAATGTTTATTCAAGAGAATCTGATAGCAAAGCTGTTGTGATGTGGTTGTAAGATGGCAGGGAATCCATCCCTCCTATCGGTTTTCCCTTGACAAACCTTCTGTCTGGAGTACTTTTATTCCTTTTTGAAAACTTATTAGAAGAGCCAGCAAACATGCAGCACATGGTTCTTGAACACTGGCTTCCTACTACATCATACCAAGCACTAGCCCAGATTATTGAAAGCCATCAGCAGAGATGTGTGAAACTAGGGGCCATGGGACACAGAACATTTCTACCATGGCTTTTCATTGCCAAGGATGGTATGGTTCAGATATACCAGCAGTGTCAAGCATTTCAAACCTATGGAAGAGACAACATCACCAAAAGACTCATTTAGTTAACGCCTCTTGACTACAGAAGAAGTTATGATGTCCCTTATACTTCTCAGTACCAAAAGTGAAATGCTGAATAGCATTGGATATTTAGAACACCGAAGGACAAAGCTAGGTCAGTCTAATTTAAATACAAATGTATTTCTGACTAGCTAACAGCTCTGGTTTGTTGAGGAGCTGAAAACAGAATTAAAAGGAACCATACCCTTACTAAATGTTGCAGACTGACTCATTTCTGACTGAGAAAGCATAGTCACTAATTATTGCAGGGGAATGTGCATATGTGCCTTCCAAAAATTGATATGGCTGCTGAATTTCACATCCTACTTATCTCTCAGCAGATTTCTCGGTACACATATTTACATTAAAAAAAACCTTCCTGAGCTGCATCTGAATGATGTAAGTGTTGGGTAGAGAGAACCGATGATTTAAAAGCAGAAGATTTAATTTAGCTATTCCTTTTTTAGGATGCCCAGACTATGCCGCAGAGCTGTTGTGACCACCCTAAGCATGCAGGAAGACAGATGACAGATAGTAGCTGTGCCTTAAAGAGGTTACAAAGTGATTAAAATATACTGGAAATAATTTTGTTATCATTCATATGGTAATGATCATGATTTTTTTCCCCTTTACATCTTTCCATCTGTTTAGGTAAGGAAGGATTTTCATGTCTAAATGAGTCCTTTGTAAGGGCCGTCTTTGCCTTCTCTTGGTACAATCTCTGCTGCATCAGACGCTGGGAAATTCAACCCCATCCCCTTTGCTTTTGAGCCACTCATCAGTCTAAATCTCCTAGTTACAACCTGGGCTCTCAGACTGCAGGAGCTGCCATTGGTACATTAGTGCTGACCTCAGTATATTTTCAGTGCTGTGTTTAAGACATTACTTTCAGAAACATTAGTTTTCTTTTAATATTGAACATTTTGAGGAACGTTAGATGAGTGTTGCAGAGCCCACACATCTGAGGCAGACATGAAATGTGCACGCTTCAGATGTTGGAATATAATTTCTTCCACATCTCACCCTTCTTTTCCACTGATCTACCTATGAATAGGTTACATATTTTTTCTACTTCTGTATTTTACAGCAGTTTGATTGAGAGGCACATGTTCAAAATATTTCTTCTATTCAGGGCTCCCTACCATGTTTTGCATAGAATAAACACAGACTCATTTTTAGAAAGACCCTTTAATCTGGATAGATGAAGACACCAAGCAAATCAGATGCCTTGCCTATTTTTCTGATACAAAAAGTTCACCCACCAAAAATTCTGGTGCACCTCTTCATATACCGCGCAAGATAAATGAGGGGATTGCGACTGCCACATCTGGAAGTGTTTAAGGCAAGGCTGGATGGGGCTTTGAGCAACTTGGTCTAGTGGAAGGTGTCTCACTCATTGCCATGCTACTCTTTATTATAAAATACAGTTGTCTTTGGATTAAATTGAACTTCGTCACCCATTTGCCACAAGCCACAATGGAGCAAAGTTTAACCTCTAAGGGCAAAGCCTGAATGCACCTGAAGACTTTTAGCACTTTGATGACATATACCCCACATAGCAACAGCCCCTGCCTTTGTCTCTCTTCTGTCTTTAACACTCTATTTTTCCTTTTGATACCTAAGTAAGTAACCCATCCCACTTCAGTAAGCAGCACAGTGATAGGAGTATAATACATACTCGTACCGTGCTTGTTTTGGTCATCTTTTTTTTTTCTTTTTTTAAATACAGACAAGATTGTTATTCATCTCACAAATTTCTTTAATTACTGGTATTGCATCTCTCTTAATTTATCATTTCAAAGTTACAAAGGAAATGCCTTATCAAGTCTGGTAAGAGAAGTTCTGATAATGCGATGCAACAGGAGAAGTAACGTGCTGCTGCTGCCTAGTAAGTCACAAATTCAAATCCAGATTCTGTGTGATTTAATCCAAAGCCCCATACTAGTGCCAGAAATGAGTTTTAAGAAAGGTGCAAAGGTATCTATCTCTGAACAGTAAGATTCTACCAGTCCCTTGGGAAAGTTTCAGCTCTGCCCTATTTTCCAGTGTATGAGCTCAAAGCTATTTAAGCGCATGCAGATAAAGGACTTGCTCTGTGTGTGAAAACTGCATGCGTGACTGAGAACTTGAGAAGTCACCTCAGGTCCTGGCATCACAAGAATAAAAACAGTACCCAGAGAATGAAGGGAAAGGCACTCTGGCTGAAAATGAATATGTCTTCATGGACTGCTTGTACTGCATCTAGAGGACGATTAAAGTGCCAAGTCTGAACCCCTGAACCATCTTCTCATGTAAGATATTTGGAAAGCTCAACTCACTCATAGGCTACCCAAGCCCTCTCAGTCCATGGGCATTGACTACAACATATGCAGAATTTAGTACAGGTTTTCCTTGGTAATTCATCCTTAGGAAAATGAAGGAAGACAGAAAAGACTGTTACACAACGAGATTATCAAGTGGAAGATGGCAGTCAGGTGGAGGCTTTCTTCAGTAATCTGAGTAAGAAAGCTGTGAAGTTAAAATTGCAGGAAATCCATATTCAGCATCCAGATACCCTGCAATGAGTTGCAGGAATCTGTACGAATATACTTTTCCCCATGAGGGTCACTGGGTATTTAACTTTTAACACACTTCAGCTCCTCTCTGCAACCTTGGAATATTCAAAAACAGGCTGACAGCACATTAAAAATAAGCACTGCTTTATTTGCCAGGTTTAGATATTAAATTTACACGTGAGCTGAATGCAATGTTTAAAAAATTTATTCCAACATTAGTATATCATATATATCAGCAACATACTTAGCAGACAAAAATACCACTCGGATTACACTACAGTACAAGTCAAAACAAGCATTACACATAGAACAGTATGGAAGTCCATCTATTTTCACTCAGTTCTGTTGTCTCAAGCCCATAGTATTACATAAAAAAAACATAGTAACAAAATCTTCTAGAAAAAAAAAAAAACCAACAGTCTAGTGTCTTATAGTAGCACTCTTATTTTGCAGTCATTTGCTTAGAACATACCACACTAAGTTTTTTCAAGGTAAAAAGACTAAATTTTAAGTGGAAAAAACCTATACAATCCCTGATTGCATTGCACTTGAAAGGCTGATTTGCTAACTAATTCTAATAAAGCAACATACTGTTGCTTAAATGACAGTAGTTCCAAAACAGAACTATCTTCACTTTGGTTAAAGGACACTTTTAGATACTTGTATTAACCACAACTAAATCAATTGTTCCAACAGTAGGAATAAACATGTCCCCCATCTGACCAGTCCATTTTCCCTGTTTTTCTCACTTTCCAAGACCACTTCAGGAAATGTCTCTGAACCATTATAATCCTAATCATACTAATAATATTTAGTCAAAATACTGCTCAATGACAAGTAAAGGCAAATAATTATGTCAAGAGGTATTAACACTTAATTCGTTATGTGACATCAGGTCTTAAGATGACAACAGATTCTCTTCTGAACAGTTCCTATATATGAAAAAGTAATGCTATGAAGTGTAAGGATATATTTATAAGATATGCATCTTTCTTATTTAAATAAGCCGATTTCAGATTTTTTCCACTTTCCATTGTATGGATACAAGATAGACAAAACATCTGTTTGTACAGCATTCAACAGGAAGTGATCTCAAAAACTAAGCTGGAAAAAGCACAAAGTGAGGGTCAAAACATCAATTCAATTCAGGTCTGCATGCAGGGCTTCTGCATGTCAATGCTGTATCCTGAACTAAGGCATATCTTTGTTTTCCTTCTTGTTTTTTTTGTTTTCCATCTTGCTTTTAAAGAGCATTATTCACTCACAATACATCTAGTTTGCTATCACCTTCTCAAGTGTGGTATATCAGACACTTGATTACAGCACCTGAAGAAACTAATGTTTCCTAAGCAGGAATAGTGCATCTCATACTGAATTTTCAAATCTGTTTTTAGCTTCAATCAGATTGTACATTTTGCATAGAAATATCATTTTGCATCTCCTCACCTTACCATCTGAATCAACTGTTGGCATTGCTACCAGTAACAGAACTGTGAACTCTAAATTAAGCAGTTTAGTTAACAGTATATGTGCAAAAAGCAGCAAAGTGCCTGCATTGTGTTAATTCCGGTGTGGTGCCCATAATTATGGCGACTGATACTCTTCTTTGGCTTATACATTAAGCAGCAGAGCTAATTTATTTATACATGCATTCCTCCAATACATCCATTACTTCAAATACATCTGAATACTCATGAGCACAGTCAGTTCAGCATGAAGGCAAATGGCCAATGTGCTTGGTTTTTCAAGCAAACTTATAGAACAAAGTTGATTAACTTACAGTAAATAAGAAATGTACATCTTCGTCAACTCCCTGACTGGCAGCCAAACCAGGCTAATTTGGGCTGTTCAGCCTGGAGAAGAGAAACTCTGTGGAAACCTCAGAGCAGCCTTCCAGTATCTGAAGGGGGCTTACAATGATACCAGAGAGGGACTTTTCTTCAGGGACTGTAGTGATAGAACGAGGAGTAATGAGTTTAAACTTAAACAGGGGAGATTTGGGTTAGATACAAGGAAGAAATTCTTCCCTGTGAGGGTGGTGAGGCACTGGCACAGGTTGCCCAGAGAAGCTGTGACTGCCCCATCCCTGGCAGTGTTCAAGGCCAGCTTGGATGGGGCTTGGCGCAACCTGGTCTACTGGAAGGTGTCCCTGCCCGTGGCAGGGGGTTGGAACTGGATGAGCTTTAAGGCCCTTTCCAACCAAACTATTCCATAATTCTATGATTCTATGTTTGTTTGAGGTAGGCACTTAAAAAACTTTAGCTAATAATGGCAGTTCCATGGATTTAAAACTCTATTACAACATTAAGGTTATTAGCCGAGCACCCCCAGATGTAGGCTAGGTCTGCTAAAACAAAATACATAAACCTTAAGTTGTGGATCTAGTACACAGTGCATCATTTGGCTGACATGGAATACCAATCTGGATTATTTTTGTGTATACCTGCAAGGAAGTATAACTTTTTAAGTGCAAACATGGTAAAATTTCTCATCTCTCTAGCTACAGCACTTCAGCATGAGAGAACTCAAGTCTGGTGCTACTTCATTGAAACAGTCATGGTATCTATCAGTGGCTCTCTGCGAGCAGCTCCAGCAGCACTAATGCAGAAGTGTGCCAAAGTAAGCATGGTTTGGCTAACACTGAACAGCTCTGGGTGAAGGTTCACAGTATCACGACGCCTGCAAGCACGCACGTTGGAAACAGGCATTTCCCCATAGCGAGCATTTTCACATCTTCTGCCAAATGCAAACAAACAAGGCACTAAGCATGGAAGCGTTGATATGTTTCAAATATACAGCAAACTCATAAAAATGCCTGCTTCAAATTAGAACATGAGGGCACATTCAGAAGCAGCTGGTAGCTACTCTGCACAAGTAGTTATTATATATTTATAACCTTGATAACTCTGGAGAAAAGCTTTATGACAAAATAGGAAAAAAATCCTTCTTAAAAATTAAAAAGAAATAAAAGAAAACAAATGTCCAAACCCCAGGCTCCTATGCATAAGGACAACAAAACCCAAACAGAGATTATTTGGCATACTCAAAAAATCTTTTGACTATAGATCCAGCTTAGATCCATGAGTGTGGCAGTCCAGCTCCCCGTCACTGACTGCACTGTCACAGTCTGCACTATGAATTGAGTACAGACACATAGCTTGAGCCCAATAATCCAAAGAAAGGAGCAGTCTTGGCAAAAACTCATGTCAAACATCATCTTTCAATGGCAGTTTTTGAGATGGAGAAATAAATTAGTTACACTTGTCTGAACTGTATACATATTCTCAAAAAATACTGTAATTAGATGATTTGTCAATATTTGCACTAAAGAGCAAACTCTTTGGCAGGTGGTATCTTTACGAAAATAAATTATTTTTTTTTCCTTCATTAGTACTGACTGAATTCTGTGCCTGTAAGTAATTCCAAGTAGAATTAAGCCAATATATTTTAAAATAGCAATTCCTTCTAAAAAGTGAATAGAAGTTCAAAGTTTCAAACAAATGTTTTCTAAGACATAGCAGATAAAAAAATAAGCCCCAAACCCTAACCCTTTCATCTGGAGTGTTCTCCTGTTTAGAAGATCATGTCATAAAAATACTACTTGTCAGTATTTTCCACAGCAGGATTCCTCTATGATAAGCCGTTTTGTTCAGCTTGGATACTTTTGTATCATCCTGGAATTCTGCATTGAGCAACAAGTGGGGATGCTTGGCCACCATGACCTTACCCTGCCCTGTAAGCCCTTTGAGGGTAATGTTCTCTATATTGGATAATCCAAATTTGAGGATGACAAAATTATGCTTCTTATCCAAAGTGATGGGTAAATAGAAAACAGTGGTGAAATCATACAGTTAAGTAGATTTCCTAAACCTAGAATGCTCAGTGAGGCTTTTAGAGCAAAGTCTAAAATCTTTGGACTGAAAGCAAAGGGCTGAAACCTTTGTTGAAACACATCAACATGATGTGTACTGAGCAAATCACAGATGAAAAAAAAAGCTGAAACGAGCTAAATCCCAAAAAGCTGTTTTTTCAACTACATGGCTCTGGATAACTCCATTCTCCCTTCTGTGGCAATGAACTCTTTCTCTGTGGCTCGTTTATCACCTTGACACAGTCTCTCCTTCAGTTTTTCAAGTTCATACTCATGCAGGATTTTCTGTGTTAAATATTTTTCACGTTTTATTTTGGCTTTCACGTCCGCAGGGACGTCAGGAATCATCCATGCTACGAAGAATTTGACAATGAATACAACATGCTGGAAAAAAAAGAAAAGGAAACCAGGAGAAATGTCACAACTCATTACCAAATGACCTATTGTTTTATCTAACCCTAAAGAGAGCTTTTTTTTTTTTTCTCACAAACAGAATACATTTCATAATGTATATCTGAGGCGTGCTGAAGAAGAGACTTTAACAACTCTATTTCCGCTGCAAACTTGCAAGACAGTGGCCTAATACTGAAGTGACAATTAAGCAAATTATGGATTTAGCTATTTTTAGCCAATATGTATCACTGCAAAATGCTTTCTGGATTTTGGGTATGGCCATCTCCCATCCAGCTCTTCAGTGAAACCAGGGGAAGGAAAAGTGCTAGTAGAGGTGGTTCCTGTCTTTTCCATCTGCATAAAGACCTTCTTGAGTTTGGTATTACTTAGGGAAGCAACGATTTGATACTCAGCAGTTCTAATTTTGGTACTATTAGTAACTAGCTACAGTACCAATTTCAGCAGGAAAATTTTTTAGGGAACATACCTCCATAATAATTATAAAGGCCAGTTTTGCAGCAAGAATATGCCAGAACTGCATAGTGTGTAAATATTTCCTCTCATGATCTGGAGGGTATCGATAGTCTCTGTACCTGTTGGATAGAAAGACATGCAAAGTTGAAATGTCACCGTCAGTCTGAGACAGACTACAAGCTCAGTGACACTGACAAGCAAATACAGCTGTCACTTACGGAACCTTTTCACCTTGTTTTAAATGCTGTTTCCTTCGGCAGAAAAAGGTTGCCCCTTGATTTGTTTCTATGTGATGTTTGTTTAAACACCCTCATGCTCACTGCAGCGGAGCAGAGATGAGGATGTGTGAGAAGTGAAGTTTTGTACATAGGTCACTTTTTTTCAGGCAATCATCAGCTAATACAGGACAGAGGGGTGGAATGGATCAGAGTGACAGGCAGGTTTTGAGTAAATGTCACAGACATTGTCAGATTATGGGCTGGGCAGATGCAGGGTTTAATGGAAGGACAGTCTTGAGTAGTGTTCTACACTCACATGTATGAATAGAATAAAGACTCCTGAGGTTTTAAAGCTAATGCATCATACAAATGTAGTTTCTTCTTAAAGTCCTGGGGTTTTTTTGTATGTTCATTTATTTGGGTCTTTTCCATTTTCATCAAATCAATATTCTTCTTTTACCATGGACTTCTCCAATTCTTCTGGAGCTTCCAATGCTTCTTCCAGCAAGAAAGGATTATTTTATTTTAGTGAAAACAGGATGGCCCAGATCCTTGGTGATACCTAGCACAGTAATCATTGACTTCAAATACCATGTCTCATTTTCAGCTTTGGAATCCAAACATCCCCTTATTGATACTTTCTTGTCTAGCCTAGGCATTGCAGCCTAAAAACCTTTGAAAATATAGGCTGATGTTTGCAGCCTTAAGGACATCAATCTCCTCTATCATTCAAAAATCAATAGTTTAATTAAGTAAAACCACCCCCAAACAAGCAAAAAGATTAGCAGTGAGACTCGAAACAGCAAAAAGGTGATTTTGATCTCGTACCATCTCAGGCACCACTTTGTTAATAGTTTAAACACTACCTCTCACACTTGAGAATGATGAGAATGACATCATTTCAGTTCTAGTGGACTGCTTAGACCTGCATTGACTTTTTATGCTGTATTCTACACATACTAAGAATTATATATATAATATACACATACTGTATTATACTAAGAAAATATCTGTTATTACACCAACACCAACCTGCATATGACAAAGTCTTCTCGATTCACTTTAGGCTTATTTCTGTCAGGAAAATCTGAGATTTGAAACACTGACAAGCTATTGTTTATGTATCCAGACATTGGCGAGTCTTCGTTTTCAGAATAAGCATAGTAGTAAACTAAACGAGGAATCATATCTGATGTGAATGCAACAATAAAAGCCTGAAAAAGAAATTTGGAAAAGGAATTAAGGAGGTGGCCCACAAACCTTGTGAGGGTTTTGGCACTGTGACTTAGTGGTGTAACTCAGAATCTTTTAAAGCAAGCGTAAGCAGCATAGCCAGGGCACTGCACCTTGGTAAAGACACTGACTGCAGCCTCCCCTGCATTCAGTGAACAAAAAATATGGGAACACTCCTTACAAGAGGCACCAAATCCCAAATATCCCCTCAAACCAAACTGTCTTCTACCTGTGATAACAGATACGGTTTTGAATTCTTGTGAGAGGATGAACTCAAATTCAGTGTGCGATCACTGGAGGGAAAAGGAGAGAGCCACCTTCTCCAGCTGTATCTGAAAACTAAACAATGGCTCCCAGCACATTTTGCCTGGGAACTGGAGATACTTCAGATGCTCAGGTACCTTACTACTTAGGTAATACCTGCAAGTGGATTTATTGCCCAAGACACTTGCAGATCTGATACTACTCAATATTCCACATTAGAAAAAGGCAACTCTTGTGCTCGCCAGTCTGCCTTCCATTATAATTCAGATGAAATACTAGCACAGCATTTAGTTTCCAGTTTCTACTAAGTACTCTGAGCCACTGGCCCCACAGGGGCATCAGGACGCAGCTGAATGAGCAGAATGGGTATGACAAGACATAATGTCATCAGGCCGATGCAATTAATCCACCTCTCCTGTCCCCTCGAGGCAATCAGTGTGCTTCACCAAACTAAGCTTCAGACTGGCTTATACCATTCCAAAATGCTGGAAAACACAGCCAAGTGATTGAAAGATTACAGTCCAATGAAGTGTGGATTGTGTAATCAACAGAAAAGCCAAACCACCCAAATGAGGTAACATGTGATGAAGTCAATACTGATGATGAAGGACAAAAAGCATCAGATGATTTTTAAATCTGCAAATTGTGAGTACACGGAAGAATCAAAGTTGATGTAGCACAGTTAATGTACTTACATTAGTGACGACTGACAAGATGGCCATTCCATTCAGGATTTCTTGCCAAACTCCTATGCTATGTGCTTTTGCAGCCACAGGTCTCCTATACTGGGTGGTTAATTTCCAGGAGTCTACTCGTATTTCCAGGATATTATTCATCAGAGCAAGGAGGGGAGCCAGGGGAAAAGATGCCACGAAGAGAGTAATGAATCCAAACTGAATGACTGCAAGGGAGAAAAGAAAAGTGCCAAAATCTGCCGCTATAGAAGTACCTTCAGGGTGACAATGAAACATGCAAGTTGCCACTTGCAGACAAGCAAGAAGTCATCTCCAGCCCTGCCCGAAGCCAAGTGGCAACCTGCCCCAGCCCTGAGACTTGTCTAGTCTCTCTCTCAGGGCTGCCAATCAGCAGCACCCAAGGGAATGGGGCGTCTGGGTCCTCTCCAATAGTGCTGCCAGTAGTGCTGGATACTAGTTTTTTGATGGCGCCACAGTTGTCTCCTGAATGGAATGCAGCTGTAGGGAAACTGGAACATACTCATCCTTTGCATTTCTGAATTATGAGAGGAACAAAACCAGGCTGGTTTTCCATTCCTGCAGTTTGTACAGAGCAAGCCTATTCTCCTGTTACTTGTCAGCTATACTCCTAAATGAAAAAGAAGAAATATCACAACCTTACCTCCACCTATGGCTACTGGTTTAGTCTAAATGATACCAAATCTGAATGTAACAGTTCCACTACGGAGTTTTAATGTTAGTTTAAGAATTGCAAATAAAATACACGAACGATTTCTTCAGTCATTACCAAAATGAAATGTCGCTTGGTACAGAATGTGACAGTCCTCAGTGCAGAGCCAATACTGCCATGATGTCTTAAAGACAGGAAATAGAACATCTTGTCTGGTTTAGGCAGTGGATAAAAATAAATTCCCATGCACCAGCCATCAGCTCCTCCATGCTTTCAGTGACGAGTTCTTCATCTTAGACAAGAAACGAAATCCCTACTCGCTTAGCAGCCCCAGGGCAATGCTGGAGCTTAGTGGCTCAGCTTTGCTTCAGGAAGAGCAAGGACATCTATTACAGGCACGGCTGACAGCAGTAATTGTTCTGAGTATATTAGCTTCACAAGATTAGGGCCCTGTATGAAATATCACAAAGTGTAGGAAGTGACAATAATAAAGCTACACATCTCTAGGCAATCTAGAACACTTGACTGTTTCTGTAGAAATAAAACAGTACAAAGATCCACTTTTCAACAAATTCTGTCCTTATAATAAACAAATATTCTCTCTATATATATTTTTAGTGTACTTTACATTTAGTTTGCCTTCAGTGTTTGTTTTCGTTTCTCAGGGTTTGTAGACTAATTTCATACACTGACCTGCTCACATTACCTTTGGAAAAGCCTATTGTGCTACGCAAGCTCCCTCTGCTGGGCTGCTCACTGTATGGAAGCACTGATCAGCACAAACCTCAAACTAAATGGAATTTTCCCCTGTCCAGTTTACAGACCTCCTATTTGTGGTGCCCATCTCTACAGAATATTTGGCACTCAGCCCATACTTACAACTTTCCCATACTTACAACTTGCACTGACATCAGCTGAGAATATGCTAGGGAAGAAGAACAGACAGCAAGACAGCTAGCTGCACTGAGAATAATGTTCCCCATTCAAATGAGGGTAATAGATAGTCTTTGCAGTGCTTCTGTGAAATCCCCTACAGTCTAAGATGCAAAGGCAGCTTGTTTGTTTAGTTTTTTTTTCATTGGGCTGACCTATTTAACGATTCCCAGCAGTTAATCATCTGCTGTTTACCAGATGAAAGTGGTGGCATCAACCCAGAACAATGAATTGAGAAGCTTTTGTTTTTTACAGTGTCAGTACAAAGTGTCTTGTCCTCAATTCTAAATGTGTATTTTTAAACTTACCCATTTCTAGATATTCATAGAACAGGCCTAGAGCTCCAAATGTCTGCAGATCATGGTCTTGCTCCCAGCGACTGTATAAATTTTCTGGATTATTTCTAGCTTTCCGGCGCCCCCACCAGTTACAAATCCAGCTGCAAATGCAGATAAAAGGTTAATAATGAGAGAAGTAGATTAAGTATCCCTTTCTCTAAGCAAGCTCCTTGCCGCAACATGCTTTTACAAGCACAGCTTTCACAAAAAAAGAGGTCAAAAGCCTCTATGAAATAAGTCTACTTGTCTTGAAAGACTTTATCTTAGCTTCTTCATATGGCAACACTTGTTATTTCTTCCAAGAATCTCCTGTCTACAACAAGGGCATCTCAGTGTAAGAGGGAACTTACGGTACAATGGCTTCTTGAATATTTCCCCAGATCTGTTTGCCAGCCATGACTATGGTGAGCTGTGTCGTCAATTCTATCAAGCAGCCTGCAGGATCGCACTGGCAGAGACAAATAGAGGGTTAATGGACACGAATAACAGATATAACCCAGATAATCCCTAACCTGCTAAGGTAGAAATTAAAAGACAGACAAGTAGAAGAGTTCTTAAAATGTTTTAGGACAACACTTCATTTTCACCTAGGCTGCGAAGATACCCTTCCAGGAAGGCTGTTACAGAAAGGCTTTTCAGTGCTCAATGTGCTTGATAAAACACATTGATAAAAAAAGAACATGTCTGAAAACATACTAGTATCTAGTATCTGATGGGAGCCTACAAGGATGCCAGAAAGAGACTCTTCATCAGGGACTGTAGTGACAGGACAAGAGGCGATGAAAAGAACTTAAAACAGGGGAGATTTACGTTAGGTATAAGGAAGAAGCTCTTCCCTGTGAGGATGGTGAGGTGCTCGCACAGGTTGCGCAGAGAAGCTGTGGCTGCCCCATCCCTGGCAGTGTTCAAGGCCAGGCTGGACGGGGCTTGGAGCAACCTGGTCTAGTGGAAGATGTTGCTGCCTATGACAAGGGGTTGGAACTGGATGAGCTTTAAGGTCCCTTCCAACCCAAACCACTCCATGCTTCTGAGATTCTATAATGACCATTTAAAGAAGAGTAATCCCCCCTTCCAGGGATGGCGCACATCTTAGGATGATGCTATCTTAGGGAGGATAAAATTCATTTGGCTCCCACTGAGATTTGAACTTTTTAAGGACCTGATGCCGTTTTGAAACATGGGATGAAGGATGAGGCTTGGGCTGCTGAACACTTCATCCACAACAAACAGGGCTGGAATAGCCTGGATGCAATGTGATAGCAATGGAAGCTAATGGGAGCTTTGCCTGGTGGTCTACAGCGTGCCTTGTCATACTTCCCAATGAAGGTCAGTGGATGAGGAGCAGTGCAGAACAGGGATGCCTGAAATGAATTTACTTTAAAGTCTTGAAATTAAGCCAGGTCAGGATTGCCTCCTTGTAATGATCCCTTAAGAGGTGGTAATCTATAATCTATATACATTTATAGTAACTTCCTTTAACCTAAGACCTATGGCGAGACCCACTGCAATTTCAGGAGAACTTGGGCCACGGCAGACATTTTGATTTTTTCACCCTTATGTCTGACAATCACAAATTTCACTGCTGGCGTTTCCCTGATAAGCAACAGCAGGAAGAGTCCTTGTAATGCCTGAATGGTTTAGGTTGGAAGGGACCTTAAAGATCATCTTATCCCAACCCCCTGCCATGGGCACGGACATCTTCCACTAGACGAGGCTGCTCCAAGCCCTGTCCAGTCTGGCCTTGAACACTGCCAGGGATGCCTCTCCATCAGCATCAGGATGGCCAACTGAGGTCCAGCTTAGTCCAAGTCAAATGAGAAACTGGTAATTTATAACTGGAGGGGATAAAGAGTTTACTGTTATTCAAACCACCTTAAACAAGAAAGTCTTACCTCCTCATTTCGCCAGCGATTAAACATATATGTGTAGGCACCTGGATAACCAACAAATTTCCCTTTGAAGAAGGCCACATAGAAGCAGGATGAATAGTAGTTGACAAACTGGAACAAAAACATTTTCATAGTGAGCCTGTTCTCGTATTCCATATGAGTTCTTGGTATCTCTGTAAAATGGAAAGGAGTAATTTTATTTCCCTTTATTCCTTTTAAAAGGATACAGATTCATAAACAATCATCATGCACAGCACCCTTACATCCCCAAAGGAAAAAAGAAAGAAAACCACCTACAAACATTTCAGCAGACGGAGTTCCTTCTCTCAAACACTCTAGCTTTAATTTATAAGGCAACATTCTGAGTAGGCATGCAAGTGAAATTCATTCTTAAAACTTGTATAGGCTTCCATTTTCCTTTCCTTGTACCGTCCACTAGCACTTGCCCATCCCCAAACTGTAGGCTATTTTAGACGATCCAAGATGAATCTCACACAGTGACTAGCAGGGACTCCTATAGTATGACAATTTCACTGTTGGCTATGTACGTGATAATATCTTTTTTTTTCTTTGTGGTAGAAAAGTATCTTATAGTTTGTTTTTTTTCTCCCAATATACTGTATGTGTATAACACTGAAATCAGCAGAAACTGGGTGGGCCTTCTGCCTCTGAGAGAAGAGACTCTCAACAGGGGAAGAACAGGGAAGGATACAGGCATCTGGGTACTGCTGAGCATCACCAAGCCTTTGCTGAAGTTTTGCTGCCGTCATAGCACATAATAATAATGTTTACATTCTTAAAGGTAGCAGGAAGCCCTAAGGACATTGGTAAAATGTCTGTTACATGATAACATACAACCAGTTCAAGCTGAGAGAAAGGGGAACAAAGTACAAGCATTCAAGTGCCTCTG
Organism: Pezoporus flaviventris; assembly: GCF_033815535.1. NCBI lineage: Eukaryota > Metazoa > Chordata > Aves > Psittaciformes > Psittacidae > Pezoporus > Pezoporus flaviventris. The sequence goes on along the minus strand of NW_026892691.1, from coordinate 331,335 downwards.
AATTGGTCAGGATCTGGCAAATGTGTTGAGTTGACCTGCCCTGTGGTAAAGTGATTTTACAGATCTGAGTAAACTAACATTTCCAAGCTTGGCGTCAGTTGGCACGGCAGAAGATCATGGAGTATTTACTGGAACTTAACAGCAAGGCGTACTACAAAGGAGGCAGCACTCAGGTGAGGCAGTCTGCCTAGCTTGCAGCACATTAAAACATTTCTGTTGTCAGTGAGCTCTTCAAACGTTTTTGTCAGACACACAACGTTCAGAGGCCAGAGGCAGGTTATATTCCATACCTGAAAGCAAAACCTGGCCTAACCTTTTAAGGGAATTCAGGAGTGCAGAGGGTGTGAACTCCTGACAGCAGCATTTCCTCCCCTGGAAACAAGGGTGCCTCTAAGCCCGGGTTTAGTGCAGCTGCCAGAAGAGGGCAGCAGCTCCCAAAAAAGCCAACTGATTTTTCGCCTGTAATTGATAACCACAGGCAGAGCTGACTTTGAAAATTAATCCTCCACACTTGCAAGCAGCAAAATAACACTGCTGAGCCTTCATGCTTATTATTTCATGCCCGTCAAAAAAAGAAAGATTAAAAATCATGATTTTATGTTTGTTTTATGAAATTGCTAGGAGCATTTTTACTTATTACTTGTTCTTTCTTCGGTCTAATTTGGCCAAGCGAGATAAGTAATACAGATCTCCGAGAAAAGAGACAGTCCATGATAAATCAAAATAAACCCAATTCAGCATCCCATTAACTTTCTGCAAGAAACACTTTTCAGTTCTTGATTCCACTTGTAAGACCTCATAAAAAAAGATTACCTAACTGTTTTTATGACAGCTGTACAAACCCCAAACACCTCATACTTTCAGCTCTGCCTGCCCCCAGCTGAATATTCTGCAATTATTTCTTTCTATAAAATACCTGCAGGGAGTTGTACCTCTAAATCATTAAGTGCAAACAAAACAAAATATGTAAGAAGGGCTCTAGGGGAGGATATTTCCAGCAAGCAAGCAACAGACAAGCATCAAATCTGCTACAAAAGTCATAGTTCTTTCTGGACCTGCCTACCAGCTCTTCCAGTTCTGGAGCAAGGCTACCAATGGCTACAGCCACAGTGACACATCGCAGGTCCAGCTTTGCAACCTGCCCAATCTCTGCCTTTAATCTGTGACATTCGAAATTTGTAAATCTACTGCTAAGGGAAAAAGCGCTCAGAACAATGGAAATACTGTACTTGCCCATCTCCCATCTTCCTATCTTTTCCTCTAAAGGACGAGACATGACTGTTTAGTCTTTTATCTTGTTAAGATGGCTGTGCAAGCTATGATCTGGTTTTAAAAACATACCTCCAGGACTTCTAACTCAATCAGTTTGATCTTGCTTTGGTGACTAATATAACACGTAAGTTTTAACTGGGTTCACAAGTTGGATTGTGTCCACAGACTAGTTTTAATATATGCAAATATTATACTAAGAGAAACTAGTTTATAATAACTATTCAAATGCAGGGAAAATGTTCCACACATGGCCATGGATATAACCTGTTGCATGCTACAGGCTACCATCCTGGTGCTCCCACTATGCCCAAGTGGAGAACAACTGTGCAGAGCACCTCTAGATAAGTTCTATGTTCAGCGATTCCTTGAGCGGCTTGTCTTCAAGCGCACTGCTTACCCATGTCAGTAATCCAGATGGCTATTCTCTCATAGAAGAAATTCAGGATCATGATGATGACAAAATTCAGGCACGAGGCTGTGACTGAAGTCGCCAGCTGAGGGGTCAGTAACCCACTGACGGGTTGCAGAGTCTGCGTGTTCTCCATGAGGCTGGCGAAGGCAGCGTACACTGCGAGGCGATATACAATCACTGCAATCATGCTAGCTATAATCAGAGACACCTAAGGAAAAGAGACATGAAACACATAGCTCAGTATACCTAAAAAGCTGATGAAATCTTCATGTTTCAATCTTTATGGCTAGGAGCTCAGTAACATTGAAATGCAAAGAACACAGGCAAGATACTGTGTTATACTTGAGACATCAAATCAAACAGAATTATTTAATTAATGCAAGAAAAGCAGACAATACCAACATTAAAAAGTGCAGAAGAATACGAATTCAGACATGGAGATGGAAGAGACAAGCCAGATTATATCATCCGCCCTGAAATTCACTCTGCAGGTACTTCTACAGAGGATTATGCAGGTACTTCATTGTAGTGAATAACACTTTTTTGGTTGGATATTTTTTTTTTGCCTTTACTACATTTTTTGTCAGTATGGTCTGTTAACAGCTCATAAGCCAGAGAAAAACTTATCCTGATGCTAAAATGCCCAATTAAATTCCTAATTAACAGATTTCTAAATTTATTCTTTTTTTATTTGAAGTGCATTTTGCATGTCAGCATGAAATGTGCAGGACAATAATAAAAGCATGTGTTAATATCACGATTAAAACCAGTGTGTGTTAAGGTTGTGATTAGTGATGATCAGCAATTGTGATATACGTTACAGTGACGATTCAAAAAGATGCTCACCCAGAACAACACTGTAGTTCCTGAGATGCAAAACCGCACAGCCTGGCTAGTTATAGGCAAATAAGGCTCCATCTCCTGAAACAGTCAAGCAAGCACAGCACAGTTCACAGATCTGTAATCTTATTCTAATATCAAGCAGCCCACAGAGCTCTCTTCAGCTGAGTGGAAGTGCCCACATCTGAGCAAAACCATTTAGGAACCCCTCTCTCTAGAAGGGCAGATAGGACATGATCTGGGGTTGGGGGGAATACAGATCAGGGCAGAAGTGGCCATAAAAATGCTGAAAGATAGTACCTGTGAAGAATGGTTACACCTTTGCAATAAACAATCAGTAGCTGAAGAAAAAAGACCAACTTTTTCATTAGATGAGCAGGCCAGAATGATTACTGTAATGCTGGGTCAGCTGTCAGACAGCTCAGAGCCCACAGCTAGACTGAATTTTAATGAATTCTTCATGTTTAGGTTTCTTAAAACAGTCATTTACTTGAATGCGCCATGTTTTTTTTCCACACAGCCAGAGAACATTCTCCTCCACTCCTTCAATTTCTTTTTCGTTTTAATTGAAGAAATGGTCACATTCATTAGTTGCCAACTTCGGCCACAGCACCAGGCAGCAAGGTCTTACCCAGGCGAGTATCCCCACATAGAACATGAACAACTTCCCATGCTCGTGTAAAGTTCTCTTTTTTGCAACCAATTCTAACTCCTAAAATACCAGATTACAAGTGTTAACAAAGGATCATTTAAGAACTAACACCTATGGAAAAAGAGCTAATAAAAAAATAACCTGAATTTGATAAAGGCATTGATAAAGGATGCTTATGCTCCTCAAAGAGTCACCAATTACTATAGGCAAGCACAATATTAAGTACAGTGAACCAGAAAATACTTTATTTGACAACAGAAGATACCGAACCTGAAAAATGTTGAAGGGGGTTTATTTTCTGCTGCACAAAAGCCCAGAATGTGCCAAACACCCTAGCATAATGTGGTGTAATTATGCTGAATACAATGGCTGCAACTGAGCTGCACATTTCTCCCTGACATAACCAAGCAGGAGCAGCTGTTTTACAAGCATTATTTCTTGATAGACATATTCTTTACTCAGTCGGCTTATTCACACCAATGCGCTTTTGTCTGAAGTATCATGTGCTGCTCTCTCAGGAGAGGTTTACTGCCTGCATCTGCCTGTGTATTCTTGCCAAACGCAGTTATCAATACTGTAGTCAAGTTACATGGTGATGTCACAGTTAAAGGCTCTATTAACAGAACTGTAAAACAAAGCTGAAGATATGAGCAGATATTAGGTGACTCTACACAGACTCGCAGAATGGTTTGGGTTCGATGGGACTTAAAGCTCATCTAGTTCTAGCAGGGACATCTTCCACTAGACCAGGTTGCTCCCAAGCCTCGCCCAGCCTGTCCTTGAACAATGCCAGGGATGGGGCAGCCACATCCACATCTGTCAAGTTAAACACCAAGTACAGCAGGTGCCAAGAAACAAATACTCCCCTCCATCCACATCACCACAGCATTTACATTGGCTCCACCATAACTTTTTATATCTATTTTGTATTAGTAAACAATATGTATATTCTGTACTAAGAACAAATATTCTGCACATTCTAGGCTATTCAACAAGCTTTTTACTTTAGAACAAAGTGTAGGCAACTGTGTGCAATGACAGAGCCTAAGTTTGAATGGAATGCTTCATTATTTATTTAAATTATGATTCTACCATAATCAGCAAACCCACATTTTCATTATGATCTAGCTTGGTTAATACCACAAGCAAATGGAGGTTTTTATTGAAGCCCCCAAATGGGCAATTTCTATTTTAGAGCACCTAGAATTTTGGATCGTGGCCAAGAATAATGAAGAAATACTTTTCTGAGTGAGGCAAAGCCAGCCTTGTGATGCAGGTAACTCAAGTGATCTGGACCCATATTGCCTTATCAGTCTGCAGAATTAAGTGATTGAAAGCATGGTCCTTTCATGTGTTCAGTATTCCACATTATGAAATAAAAGGAAACAACACTGCAGCCTGGCTAACCAGTATGGTTTGCTAGAACTGGGTGTTGATAATGATCACTGCTAAACCCCAATGCACAAAAGCTCCTGAAAATCCATCAAGGTAATAAATTGATGCATCATAAAACAAGGGATTGGACACTCATTAATTTTTATGGTAATTGTTAATGCATACTTAGAAAGCACAGAGCAGCACAGTATCTCACTCTGAGACAAGAAAAATGTATTATGGTCCAATTTCTATTTCCCAAATGCAGTTGAAATAAACAATTCTACCTAAAAGATCTGCATGAATGTAAGGAGCTCACAATCTCCTCCCTCACAACAGTTATACACAAACACCTAATCCATGCCATCTCTGGCTGTGATCTGCTGCAGCTTATTTACCTCCTCAGACTATGGGTTTGCTCTGTGCTGACATAAACACCACCTGCCAGTCAGTTTTGAGACTGAGCATACACAGGAATGCAAGCTAGTAGCTAGCATCCCACATGCAGACATGGGTTTTCAATTAGCAGAACCAGCTAATGAAAAACTGTTTTACCCACAACTCTTTTCCTGAGCATGCAGAAATCAGTAACTCAGCAGAGCTACACTCAAAATCATAGTCTGTGGTTCTCCAAAATCTCTGTGTAACTCAAACCTGTTACTCGTACACTGAAGAACAGCAGCATTAACAGTTCATGTGCAGAAGGGGAAGTAGAGACAGAAAAAACATCTCTCATGAGCAATAAGATTAGTGCATACACTTCATAATAGCTAAGGAGAGAAGCCCTGAAAGACAGGGCTACTGTTTATATAGCAATGATACTTCACATGCTCTAAGCTTCTATTTCTCGTCTGAAAACTTGTTCTCTAAGTACACCTATGACTTCACTTGACCTAGTGAAAAGAAGTTATTCATATGCAATTCTAGGAAGAGGAATGCCGATTTAAAAATAGGTCAAATTGAGGTGGTAGATGTCGTACTGGAATGCGACCATCTGATCCCTGAATTTGTCCAGTAACACCTACCTAAATTAAATATAAATGAAGACAACCATTTATATAGAGCATTTAAGAGAGTTAAAGAGTGTGGTTAATTGTATCTCTATTAGATTTCAAAGAGCTTCAGCAACCTCTCTTTCTCTAGTGTTCCCCAGACAAAGTGGTTTATATGAGAAACAAAACCACAGCTAGTGACACCTATGTATCTTTAGATCAAGATGGCTGCTTCTTCCTATGTGGCATAGGGATGAGAAAGAGTCCTTTTAAAGGCATGAAGATTTCAGAGACTGCTACCTGGAAACATGAAGGACACTGTAAAGATAGTGTTAGCCAAGTAAAAATTATAAACTTTGCCCCTGTTAAATTCCTGATTTAATATATCACAGAACCCAAATGGTGCAGGTTGGAAGGCACCTTAAAGCTCATCTAGTTTCAACTCCCTGCCATGGGCAGGGACATCTTCCACTAAACCAGGTTGCTCCAAGCCCTGTCCAACCTGGCCTTGAACACTGCCAGGGATGGGGCAGCCACAACCTGTGTCAGCACCTCACCATCCTCAATAGTGAAGAATTTCTTCCTAAAATTGGTTTTCAGTAGAAATTAAAATCAAGAGAGCAGAATTAATGAAGGTTATGCATGCACTCCAGAAGCAAATTCTGCTTTGATGCAATCCACTGTGTTCAGGAAAGGTAAGGTTTGCATCACATTCTCCACACTTCAGCCAAATCCCCTGCTGTCACAAGCACTGCTTTCTGGGGATGCAGTAGCTGAGGGCCTGCCCTGCTCCAAGATGAATGTGGCATTGCCTATGTGCCTCACAAATCTTCACCTAGCTGTAAGATACAGGCTTGTTGTTCCTGGGACACAACTCGCACATAAGCAAACTGTCACCATACAACTGAATCCGTGTGCATGTCAACTCAACACACTCCCTACCTGAGTAACAGGGTTCTTCTTCTTCTGGGTACATTTTGCCTCATACTCAGGCCTCAGCTGGAGTTGTTGCTGTTCCTCTTCAAAATCAACCAAATCCCACTCATATTTCAGTCTAGCTTGCCGTCTCTTCCAAAACTCCAAGAAAAGTGTAACTGCAGTTTGGAAACGTTAAAATACAGTTAAGGGAGAAGGGAACAAGTTCAGGAACTAAGTTAAAGTTATTTCTGCACAAGCTTCTATTCAGTGGTCTCACAGTGCAACCCATCTATTTTTACTGACTACCTATTAAAGGTCACAGCTAAGACCATAATATGGATTAAGTAATTCATTAGCTAATTGAATTCCAGAAGTAGATGACAAGAAAAATGGCAAGACAGAACACAGGTACTTCCATGTTTATGATGGCCATGTTCAATTACAGTTTAACTACATTACATATGCAAATAGCAACATGGAATTATCAAAGGGATGTGCTAATTCAACTAATTGCTTCTGCATAAGCCTGCAACATATGAATAACTATTACAAACAAGCAAAATGTTTTCAAGTATCATGTTCAAAGATTTCAGTTGCTTTTTTCTTATTATTTGATATCATGGTCATTTTAAAGACTGTGAATGTCTGATGCTCTTCATATGCTCCAAGGGTGAGGCTGGCTTAAGAAATTTTTAAGACACTAGAGGGAACTGATTTCATATATAAACAACTATAAAAGTTATAATATTGTATAACATTTTAAAAGCCCTCTATAAACTACTTTAAAATGTAAACCTCTTGTAATCTGATTGATCTTATTTGACCTGGAGAGGCTTTACGGTTTACACAAACACAGGAAAGCTTATCTTCTGCAGTTCTCAACTCTTTTGCTGGTACTTTCTGGACTAATCCATATCACTCAAATGCTTGTGGTTAAAACCAAGCAAAGTCCAGTAAAATAACCACACAACAGCTTATTCTGTTGTTTGGTTTGTTGCTTTTGTTCTGTTTTTTTTTTTTTTTTTGGGGGGGGGGGGGGAAGGGGCGGCTTTTTGAGAATTCTCTATGCAAAATGTGGCTGGATCCTTTGATAATAAATAAACAAATAGTTTTTTTTTCTGTTGGCACACAGAGATGTTTGTGTGCTAATGAAGTATCTATATTCAAACTGAAAATATGATATTTCATACAGGCAGTATGAAATGGGAGACAAGGTATTTACAGAAATAAGAAACATTAACTACACTATCCTGCATTTATAAACCTTCACAGAGTTTAAGAACACAGAATCATAAGATAGTTTTGGTTGGAAAGGACCTTCAATGGTCATGTAGTCCAACCCCCCTACAATGAGCAGGGACATCTTCAACTAGATCAGGTTGCACAGAAATATATCCAGCCTGGCCTTGAATTCAAGAAAATACCATCTTCAAGTCTGAACAATTTATCACTTGGTGTGAAACTGCTTATAGACAGGCAGGAAATCCACCTATGTCTGCATCATCAAAACATACTGTAATGTATGAACTTAACCAGAGTAGAAGCCAGCTAATTCTCAGTGTACGAGTGTTGCTAATAAAGTAGTCGTGCTGGACCACCATCCAGTGGAAAGACATAGAAGCTCTGTACTCCCTCACAGTGACACTTCTAACGTGCAGGGCTGAGCAGAGGGGACGCTTACGAGGACTGTATAAAGTTGGACCACTCCATCCTAGGTTACGAAGGAAACAAACAAAGGAGTATGGAATGCTTATGATACCCTAGATATCTGATGGGTTCTGTTTGGGGGTTTTAAGTCCAAATCCTGTGTCACCTTAAATTATTTTTATTCTTATCACTTCTGCATCTGAAGCAGGATAGATATTGAAGCTGTTATTCCCCTTCTTCCCACTTTCTGTGCCCCTCAGCAGTTTGGCCAAGATCTCCTTATTGCTTGACATAAAACTTATCAAATGTACTCACCCCATATGCCCATGAAAATGGCAAAAAACAGAGTGGCCACGTTGTCAAACAAATGGGAATACTGCAACAGAATACACAGGAACAGGTCAGGACCGAACCAGTTTTCAGTGTGAACAAAAATGGCAAGTGACTGTAGAACCAGATACAGACCTCTGAGGACTCACAGGTGGTGTTCAGTCTCCAGTACTCACACTCTCGGTCACAAAGAGGGCACATGATGATCTCTCCTCCAATTGCAGGGTCACAGATTTCTTTGCTGAGGAGAAAAACATTACACAGTATCTGTTTCGATAGCATCTGAAGAGCTGCTATAGGAAACTGATCTAAAAGTAAGTAACTTAAGAGCTTCCTTTGTTCAAAGTTCAGCATTTGCAGCTTCCCAGAAAAGAATGCCAGTCTTGTCACATTCACTAGTGTGGTTGATCAGAGCAGGCCAAGCAGTGTAGCTGCGTGGCTGACTGGGCTTAAGCCATGACAACTACTCTGCAAGATAGATTAAAATAGAAAAGCTTAAGGCAGCAATAAACACTTGAAACAATTCTGAGAGATGTCAGTGCTACTTTTAGGACTTTACTGCAGGTACTCCGATATAAAAAAAACTGTAGCCAAATGGCAATAGAAATACTGTTTTTCACCTACAAGTGGAAATCTGAATCTTACTAAATAATAGCCACAAGTTCTGCTTTAGCTGTCCACCACCATTTCTGTCAATAAGAGAGCTGAAGAAGAAACCTGTTTGCTCTAACAAGCTTTAAAATTACTGCCTGTTATTTTGCAAGAGCAACTCTTTCATACTGCTTTGCCCATCATAGGCCCAGGAGATTTTTAACACTACACTCACCTGCTCATATTTTCATCCATCGTAAACAAGCCATAAAGAAAACAGATCAAGCCAACGACTGCTGCAAGGAATAACATCTCTGTGTAAAATCCTAGCCAGGCAAAATAGATTCCAATCTTCTCACCGTAATACTTCCTGAATACAAAAAAAAAAAAACGCAATTAACAGGAATACAAAGCAAAGTTTAAAAATGCTATAGAGAAAATTAGCCAGAGTCAAAATGAAACACTTAGCAAAATTATCATTGAAAAGAAGAGTCAGTGCTTTCATGTACACTGGAAAAAGGAGATTTGAAGCTAGCAGAAGTCATGCAAGCTGAATGAACAAAACACATGGCCTCTTTTTTTTTTTCCTTTCTCCTTCCCACAGGATAATGTAAATGAAGATTTTTTGATTTTCTAAGGAGTTATACCAATGAAAGTGAGCACAACAGCTCTGATCATGTGGTTGAAATCAATGAGTAATTCACAGAAATACAACTAGTTGTGTTACGAATGGGGCAACTGTAACCTGTTCATATGAGCTGAATCAGAGTGATCTTGGATTAGTTTCAATCTGGGTTTAGTGCTCAATTCAGAGTCAAGCTTCAGAAATGATTTTATCAGTGCTTTTTCAAGTCTCTGTTAAAATTTCTAATCCTTAAAAATTGTGGCAGATATAGATTATAAAACGCAAGGTATTTTACATATATCCAGTACCTAAAGGGGGCCTACAAAAAAGCTGGAGAAGGGCTTTTGATAAGGGCCTGTAGGGACAGAACAAGGCGGAGTGGCTTTAACCTGACAGAGGGAAGACTGAAATGTGATCTTGGGAGTTCTTCCCTGTGAGTGTGCTGAAGCGCAGACACAGGCTGCCCAGAGAAGCTGTGGTATCCCTGGAAAGATTCAAGGCCAGATTGGATGGGGTTTGGAGCAGCCTGGTCTAGTGGAAGGTGTCCCTACTCATGGCAGGGGCTTGGAACTGGATGAGCTTTAAGGACCCTTCCAACCCAAACGATATTAGGATTCTATGATATGTGTTCCTCTACACAGCTGAAGTACCTGTAATATACCTGACCCCAGGAGCACTGGCTAGATTCAAAGAGACATCATTTGAGATAAAGCATTTTTCCAGTCATTAGTAAAAACCTGTGTTGTTTCCTCCAAGGACCTAGTGCCCACTTAAGTATCCAATTCTCACTGGATCTTAAAAAGCAGTAAAGAGGTCTCAGCAGGATCCAGGTACAAATGAATACATGTTCATATTACAGTGAAAACCAAGTCAATATAATAAAACATGGGCAGTATTTTACCTGATAAGGTCCAAAGGCTGTTCTTTGTAGAACCGCAAGAAACGGGCCCACTCCATGTACAGTGTGTACCTCTCATTGTCACAGTTTGGATCATTTGCCTTTTTCCAGTACTGGCACTGCAAGCAAATCAAGAGTAAAGGCAAAATACCTCACTGACAGACCCAAAGACTACACTGAAAGAAATAAGAGTTAACGATGGTGCAGCCCTCTTAGGACTATGCACATCAAACTCATTTGAAATTCAAACTTAGCACTCCACTTGCAGTAGAATCATTTTTATATATGTTTTAAGATAATACGTATTTACAAAGAACATCTATCAGTCTTAGTATGTTTATCTGGAGAAGAAAAGGCTCTGGGGAGACCTTAGAGCAGCTTTTCAGTACCTTAAAGAGGGCCGACAAGAAATCTGGAGATGGACTTCCGACAAGGGTCTGTAGGGACAGGACAAGGAGGAATGGCTTTAAACTCACAGGGGGGAGACTGAGATTAGATATGGGGAAGTTCTTCCCTGTGTGGATGGTGAGGCACTGGCAAAGGTTGCCCAGAAAAGCTGTGGTTGCCCCATACCTGGCAGTGTTCAAGGCCAGGTTGGACAGGGCTTGGAGCAACCTGGTCTATGGGAAGATGTCTCTGCCTGTGGCAGGAGATTGGAACTGGATGAGCTTTAAGGTCCTGTCCAACCCAAACCATTTTATGATGCTATGATCACATCAGCCTGGACTGTAACCACCTCATGTTACACTACACCAGTATTATCTTGGTACAACACACTCATTTGCACTGGTAGATTACTGCAATTAATCGTTTGATTTTTCACACTGGTGTAGCACACACATATGTCGAAGTCCTAGCATCCCTAAAAGTAGAAAATCACTGTTTTACTCAACTTGGTTGAAAATAGTGGAAGTTTACATCCTGTTCTCTGTACTTTAGACTCACTTTAAACGGCACAGCAAAAACCATTTCACTGGGAGATGGAACCTAGGGGATAGAAATTAAAATGCTGTCTCCACAGTAGTATGTATGTATAGTATAGTACCCTGTCTTCCATGCTGTAGCTCTAAGGCAAGGACATGCAAACTGCAGTTCTGACACTAACTGCAGTGGTGTTCATCACTATCATCCATCCATCTGTAAAATACTAAATGAGATGTGGAGCTTCATCAGTTTTCTAGAAATTAAATAGCACAAAATAACCAGTTTCTGACAGCTCTTGCAATTTTATATTGTGCTATACAACTCCGCCTTCAGAAATATTTGGCTATGTCAAATACTTGATTTGTGATCTTGTCTTTCCTCTTCTTCTGTATGTCTCTAAATCACAAAGAGAAGCATGAAAACTGGTTTCAAAATAGAAATCAAGAAGTTTAAACACCCTAAAGTTCACATTTAAAAAATATTTTAAAAGTTAAATAGCTATCTAGTTGTCTTAGGGGATTTTTTCTCATATGATTTCTTAGCATTGAAGGTTGGCTGTACTTGTAAAGAAGAGATTCTTGTACAACTGCTTTTTATAATCTGTGGCTTTAGGAGTTCAACAGTATAAGTACTTCCCAGCCTAAAGTATTCTTCTACAGTGCAGACTCTCATCAGCTAAACCTTCCGCCAGAAAACCTAAAATATTCCATCCATTCATCCATTTCTTTTCATACTCTAAGGGAGGAAGAAATATTTAGAAACATTTAAAAGCATAAATCCACATAAACTATTTAAAAATATCTTGTGGCAGAATTCAGAGATATAAATAAGCAACTTAAGCTCCCTAAAGCATTCTGACAAATCTGAACTAACTTAAAAACAAGGAGAATTTAAGATTCAATCAATACAACATTTTGAAAGAAAAAGAATAAAGAACTCCTAACATAGAATACAGTAGCCCATCTCTGTCGTTATTTTTCCAAGGGATTTCAGGGCTAAATCCACACGTCCCTACAGCAAAACTAAACATCAGCTTGCACTAGTATGCAACTCCAGTGTGTGCTTGTATCTACACTAGATAGCCGTTCTAATGTACTATTTAATTATCTGTAGCATAGATGTTAATCATAGAATCATAGAATAGTTAGGGTTGGAATGGACCTTAAGATCATCAAGTTCCAACACCCTGCCATGGGCAAGGACACCTCACACTAAACCATGTCACCCAAGGCCTCGTCCAACCTGGTCCTGAACACTGCCAGGGATGGAGCATTCACAGCCTCCCTGGGCAACCCATTCCAGTGCCTCACCACCCTCACAGGAAAGAATTTCCTCGTTATGTCCAATCTAAACTTCCCCTATTTAAGTTTTAACCCGTTACCCCTTGTCCTATCACTACAGTCCCTAATGAAGAGTCTCTCCCCAGTATCCCTATAGCCCCCGTTCAGATACTGGAAGGCTGCTAGGAGGTCTCCATGCAGCCTTCTCTTCTCCAGGCTGAACAGCACCAACTTCCTCAGCCTGTCTTCATACGGGAGGTGCTCCAGTCCCCTGATCATCCTCATGGCCCTCCTCTGGACTTGTTCCCACAGTTCCATGTCCTTTTTATGTTGAGGACACCAGAACTGCACACAATACTCCAGTGAGGTCTCACAAGAGCAGAGTAGAGGGGAAGGATCACCTCCTTTGACCTGCTGGTCACGCTCCTTTTGATGCAGCCCAGGATACGGCTGGCTTTCTGGGCTGTAAGCGCCCACTGCCTGCTCATGTTCATTTTCTCATCAACCAACATCCCCAACAGGAATATAGTACAGAATAAGTGTCTCAAATTATTTGACTGACACATGAGTATATCCTAGAAACTCATCCATAGGAAGAAACATTGCAAGCACATAAAAGGCTAATAGTAGGACTGGCAGACAGGACTTGTGTGTTATGAAACAGAATTAATTACTGGGACAAATGGAAGGCACATTTTCATTTTTGCTGGAAAAAAGCAAATGTCACTGTAGGTGAAAGTAAAACACTGGGAAGTGGTCAAGGAAGCAGAAGGCTATAATACGTACATCATGAAGAGGATATGCAGCTGAGTAGGTGCCATTATTTAGTAGTCTCTTAATTCCAAATTTCTTCTTGCCTTCTTCTGTTCCATATGGGCAACGTGTAAGGATGTAATTCACCTGAGATTCAAACACAAGCATTTCAGACCTTTCCTGCTTTAAGGCCATGTAACAGAAACCTGTAATGGTTGTGCACTCTCTATAACCTGCAGAAACAACATACAAAGGCAAGAAGTGTTTCTTGAGAAGGCCCTACCCCATACAAGACCACTGAGGGCACGCTTGCCTTGCAAATATCTACAAGATCCCTTCCAACAAATACTATTCCCAATTTTTAAGATGCACAGGTACCAAGGCTTCCTCATATTTACCCACAGATATCCAGTTTATATACTCCTTCCTCGGTTGCCCCATCCCTGGCAGTGTTCAAGGCCAGGCTGGACAAGACTTGGAGCAACCCGGTCTAGTGGAAGGTGTCCCTGCCCATGGCAGGGGGTTGGAACTGGACGAGGTTTTAAGGTCCCTCCCAACCCAAACCCATCTGGGATACTATGAACATTGCAACAGGACCATGTAAGTCTAAATGTAAATAGAAATAAGCAAATCCCATACATACTATTCTGTTTCTCATGGATGGTGAAAAGAAAGTGTTCTCGTCATTAATGAGGTACAGCTCCTGCTTATCCTTGCTGAATGGTGCTGTGAAATAATCCGGTTCAGGGTGCATCACCTTCTCAGGAAGCCTGAGTGGTGCAAGCATGCAGTCCAGAGGGTTCTCCACCATTGAGGGAATGTCATTTTCCTTGATGGGAACTTTGATGTTCAGCACTTCTGCATATGTGATCAGAACCTCCCACGGGGCATGGATCTTCACAAAATAAATCTTGCCATCTTCAGATTCCTGCCCCAGGGAAGTTAAATCAGACATCTGACTAAACTGGGTTTATTGCAAGATTTAGGAGAACAGTTGTTACACAAAATTTATTGCCTTTTACATATTTTTGAGAGCTCTAAATAATGGGGGTGAGGGTGAAGGGGAAAATTGGGACTGTTTTGATAAATATTTAACTGAGAAGTTTATCTGAGTGATTATTTATTCATAAAGATAATCCTTGCATTACTGAAAGCACACAAAGGCTCTTCAAACTACACTAATCTTGTACACTGAGGCCTGCAAATTGTGATCCCACTTGGGAGTGCATTGGAAATGCAGAGATTTGCTGCGCAGGGCATCCCATGCATCCGGCAGTGAGATAAGTCCTCTCTCCTGGAGGGCCAGTTGCCACACACTGGAGCAGAGCACACAAAAATCTTTGCCAAAAGGAGTTACGAACCAGAGCTAAGATCTATTACGGCCTCACACTATGATAAGGAAGAATTTTACCACAGGCCTCACCCAACAGTGTATTATTAGTACTATTAGCGTTCTGCTGTGTACACAGGACAAAGATGGCAATCAGAAGGTATTCTGCAATGTTGCTCAATGAATCCCAATCTACAGATGTAGGAGTCCAATCTTCATCAAGAGATAATTGCACCATTCAGTCAGGCAGCCTAAAAGGTGTGCTGCTTGACGTCAGCATCCTGGGTTCTCCAGTTATTAAACAAACCAGTAACACTAATAAAACACCCTCAAGTTGTTACACCAGGGTCCTTCCTCATAACATCCAGTGGGCACACAGTAATTCCTTCTCGGACTTCCAAACATGTTGTTAGGTGGGATTAAATCTAGCTGTGAGCACACTTCCTATTTACATAACAAAGTCACAGCTAGTTTGGAACTGCTTTCTTTTTGTTATGAAACCAAAAGCCATCACTTCCTCATGAATTGTTATGAACAGTTCAAATAAACACATGAAGTTTTTTTCACCTAAATTAGTCACATTCAACTGAAACCCATTAGAACACTTTACAGTAAGTATTTATAAGAAGTAAAGGGCCGACAAGAAATCTGGAGGGGGCCTTTTGACAAGGGTCTGTAGGGACAGAACAAGGGGAATGGCTTTAAACTCACAGAGGGGAGATTGAGATGAGCTCTTAGGCAGAAGTTCTTCCCTGTGAGGGTGCTGAGGCCCTGGTACAGATTGCCCAGAGAAGCTGTGGCTGCCCCATCCCTGGCAGTGTTCAAGGCCAGGTTGGACAGGCTTGGAGCAACCTGGTCTAGTGGAAGGTGCCCCTGCCCATGGCAGGGGCTTGGAACTGGATGAGCTTTAAGGTCCGTTCCAACCCAAACCAGTCTGGAATTCTATGATATTTGGATACAAATATAGGCAGCACTAGCATTAAGGATTCATGATCATTTTTCTCAAAGAAAGAAAGTGGTTCATCAAGAAATGTTCATTACGAATTTGCAGGCCTATTTCTTTGGTCCTAATTTCACACCTCCACACATACACTTTTTTTTTCTTTACCTTCTTGTCTTCTGTTTCTAATTCCAGACCAGCCTTCTGCAGATTGCTCTCAAATTCTTTTCTTCTTTCCTGAAGAGAAATAAACACACTTTATTAAGTGATGAATTAGCAACTAACTGATCACTTACTGGTAACCCCATCAAGTTTCACTCCTAACTGACAATCCCTTAATGCTATGTGACCTTTGTAAAGGAAAGCAGACCAACAGACAAAACCCAACTGATGCATACAGGGCCACTTCCGAGCCAAGGCCAGACTAGTGATTGCACCATATCAGGAATTGCACTGACTAGTAACAGAAACCAGTTTGTTGGGAATAGGCTCATAAACTATGCAATCTTATTAACCAGAGAAGTAAATGAAGTCATGGTCTTGAGCATTTCTAACTCTTTGGGAGGGTGGTGGGTGTCATGTTATTGCTCAAGTTTAGCTCTACTTCTAAGAGAATGTTAAAACTAGATGAAAAGAAAAACTCTAGAAGCACATAGAAGGCTGAACTTTTACAGGGCCATCTATTTACCAGTTTAATAACCAGTCATGCCTCATACAGATGTTCAGATACTGATAACAGACAATTCAGAGTGCTCCACAAACAACGTAACTGCAGAACTAGATAAGACTAACAAAGCATCATATGTAAGCTTACGTATGCTTAGCTTGCATAAAGGCATCATGGAGTTCAGGGAGAGATAAATAAACCTGCCCATGGCAGAGCACAATGGCTGTGGGACCTCTGCCAGTTTGAGACTCTTCTTGAACTCTGCATATTGGCCACTAATTCCAAGGTGGTGTTTTTACCTAAGAACATTTGCTTGTCCCCCTTTACTATAGAACTGTTGCCCCTCTTGGGAGACTGAATTAATTTCCTTTTAATTCTATAAAATTTGCTGAAGAGCTGCCAGAATAATGACAAGTTATGCTAAATATTGAGCCCCAGCCCCTCTAGAATGCACTAGCTAACTCCCAATTTATTTCTAGCTAAAACTTGCAATGCTGTGTGATGTTTTCTTCATTGAAAGGTCTTAAATGACATTTTTCAAACACACTTCAAAAACCACAAACTACTATGCATTTCAGCCAATTTCCGGTGTGGCCGTGAGGAGCAAGCTGCCCTATTTGTATTATAGTTTGCATGAACTACTCAGATAAATTAATACTGACTGAAGAACAGCTTTAAGGGACCTTAAATCTATCTTAAGATGCATTGATGTGTTTTCCTGTGTTAGTGGCCTTGCATTTTTACCTGTCACATGTAATTTTGCCAAATATTATTATATATTAAACACTGGCCTAGATAAACTTGCAAATATAATACCTGAGTTCTAGCACATGCTGGGAGCAAATGCAATTCCATTCACTATTTTTTAATTAATATATCCCCCAAAGCCTGCCTGCACCTATGTATAACCACACCAGAGAACTCATTTGCTGACATGCTGATCTAATAGAGAAAACATAGCCAAAATCACGTGATTATGATTCCATTTGAAAGGAAATATACAAGAGCTGACATTCAAGCCCAGTACCCAAAGCTCTGTGCTATTCTGGATTACATTTTCTCCAACCAAAGCATGATGTCATTCGTTCTTTCCATAGCAAATACTGGAGGGGAGCCAAGAGAGCCATCTCAGGGGGTTCTCTGCCCGTGGAGACACTACCCAGCTCCTCCTTCAGCTCTGCAGCTGAACCACAGGCAGAGCCCGAAGGCCAGGCCCCATCTTACCTTGCTTTATTAGACAGTTAGTATGCTAAACCACAGCTCTCTTAATATAAATGATGCTCTTTTACCACCTTACTCTCTTACAGTAAGCCACCTTCTCTGAAACCCCTGCAAATGTACTGGTCTTTCCAGTTCCATCCAGAACCATCCAGTTCTTTCCAGAGCCATCTTTAAAAGGAAATCAATCTGCTGCAGAAAAAAAACTTGATGCTCCCCCTTTTCCTACCAAATAGTTTATTTCTTCATATCACCATCAGAGGCTTAAAATGGACAAAATGTCCACTTGGACCTGTGCCGTTTTAATATGCATGTATAAAAATTTTAAGCTTACTGTCCCAAACACAAAAAGCCAGACCTGGTGCATTTATTTGTGACACCACTATAGACACCACTGTGCAGTCACAGAGGAAACAATGCAAGTAAATCATGTTATTAGCCCAGTAACAGTGGGCTAATAACTCACACCTTGTTTAAGTACATTTCTTAAACCTCTCCAAAGCATCTGTAAAAAACTGAAACCACATCTCCTGAGACTTCCATGATATCGAAGAGAGGCTGGTAGATCATTCACCTCTCCCAACACCACCGTGGATATCCCACATACTCATACTGAGTAACTTCACCATCTAATGCATGCTTTGCTGTAATCAGCCATCCTGATAAGATTAAGAAAGCCAGATCCAAAGTCCAGCAGCACTCTCATGCCCCATGCAGCTGCAACTCTGCATGATTAGGTATGTATGGAAGATAGACAACTGTTATAAACCTGCTTCTTGATAACAATGCTATTACTGCTAGTAATAACAATCAATAAACAGAAGAATAAAATAATTAAAGATTATGACATACTATTCCTTAATCAAAGTCCTTTCCTCCCTAGGCAAGGAGCACCAAGCTTACAAAAGTCTCAGGACGCTGGGGCTGATTCTAACTGCAGTCACACGTAAGACATTGGGAAACAAACACAGCTTTCAGGAACAATGCCAGGCTGCTGTAAAGTGCATGGGAACTCTGCCCCTGGCTGTGCCCTGAGAAAACCCAATTCACTTCACAAGACTAGCACAGAGGGGCTCAGGTTTATCTCAGGCTGCCCACCAGCCAAGAACATTTTGAGAGCGATGGAGTCTGTTAAGAAAGTCCCCTTGTCTCAAGGCTCTAAAGCTTGGAGATGCCAAACATGGTCATTAAAGCAGCTCAGAGAGGTACCTGCTTTGGACCAAGCCCAGTTTTCAGCTGCTCCTGCAGACCTGGGGACACAGCCTTTTTACTGCCCCTGGCTCCCTAAATTTGGGCTATCTGGTGGCTGTAAGACAGCAGAAGTTTCTGTCTAAGCTGACGACAACTGGGAGAAGACTAGGTAAAATTTCTTTATGTATCTCCAAGCCCCACTGGGATAGGGGGACTTAACTTCCAGTTAACATCAGAACAAGTCACTTTGCACAGATTTCCCAGAGTCCTAATGAGAGAATCACAGAATAGTCCCAAACGCCCTGACATGGATAGAAACATCTTCCATCTAATGCTATGGATTTTCTTGTGAAGAAATACATTTATGGACAAAAAAAGATCATGTCCTGGTAATACACAAATAATTTGTTAGATATTTTTTAAAGCTGTATTTATTTTTCCGTCATATGCAGGTAAAATATTCCCATTTGTTTGCTGGAGGCTCTGAGGAAAAATATCAAGTATTGTCTCACAACAATGTTATCCTAATTTTTTCTTACAGAGACTCTGTGGTTAGGATTTAGTCATGTAGCTTACAGAAGGCAGGCTCAAAAAAGTTTAAGTTGGAAAGTTTCTGGGGAATATGAATTAAGTTAACGCATCTGTTGTGCACAAAGCTGACAGAGAAGATGAACATGCTGCCTCTTACATCTGCATCAGGGCTATGTTGAAACACACAAAGAATTTATTCATCTTTTCCTTAGAAAGGCAAAATAAAGCTGTTTCCTTGAGACAAGGAAACAAAACCCCTTGTCAGAAATGTTCATAGAAATAACATTTCTATTCTTAGCTGTTCTATTTTGCTGTATCATTGTACTACAGCAAAAGAAGTCACATTCTTCCCTGCAATGACTGTGCAATAGCAAGTACAGTATTGTCAGACAAATTCCAAAGGCTGCAGAGCATTAATATTTAAATTACATTCCCACAAAGATAACGGCACAATACTCCCATACTGTGTCTGAGCTAAGTTATGGGCATAGTCGTTGTGCAAAGGTCTATGCTGGACAGAAATATGGATTTCATTTTCTTAGCAGATTCCCCAGGAATTGTGTAAAAAGTGGTGCACTATAACACTGCTATCTTCATGTCTGTTGGTTCTGTGATCACAGAACTAGCTTACAGGGCCACACACCAAACACCTTCTTCTTGTGGGGTCACAAACTCTTCAGTGAGTAACAGACATACAGAATTAAATCTTGCAACACTCGATGCAGACATTCTAGCCTTTTACAAGACTTCCTACCTAAGTGCATTTTTACCTCAAAAAGGAACTCCAATATTGGCTACTAACTCTTGGGTTCTTTCCTGCATGAATCCTTCAGTCAATAATGACACCCATTTACATTGCCTCTGGTCTGGCAAAAAATTTCTGCTACCCCCTAATGACCCTTAAAGCAATGAGAGGAAATTGCTGCACACAACATGAACAAGTGACTGGACTGAGCATCTGGCTCCTTTTCCTTCCCACTTGAAACACTACCTAAATAGTCTCCATTTCTTCCTTCCAGCTATTTGAGTATGACTAATGGAAAAGTTTATTTTAAGAGTTGCTTTCACATATTTTGTATGGATATCTTTCTTCTCTCTACACTTGAGTTGTCTCATCCCCCTTCTTTTTTAAATGCATTTTGCTTTATGGGAGAAAAAACAATTTAGCTAGGATTACACCTGAACAGAGTCAGTGTGTGTTTGGAAAAATATGTCTTTATATAAACCTACTGTGCCATAGCTAGAATGTTCTCGCTGTTCTCCCAGACAAGTCCCTGCACACAGGTAGCTGAGCAAAACTGTGGGATGCTTAAACTGGGAAAAGCACCAGAGAGGATGACAGACTTATTTTTTTTAAGGTAAAAAAAGCAAGATGCAGGGGTGTTCTACACTGGATCACTGGCTGCCCCACGCCTGGCAGTGTTCAAAGCCAAGCTGGACAGGGCTTGGAGCAACCTGATCTAGTGGAAGGTGTCTCCGCTCATGGCAGGGGGTTGGAACTGGATAAGCTTTAAGGTCCCTTCCAACCCAAGCTGTTCTGGGATTCTATGATTCTATGATATCTGGATGCAAATATAGACAGCATCAGTCCTTAATGAAAGCAGTATTTCCTTCATAAAGGAATGAAAGCAATAAGCAGCCTTATCTCACATTTTTTGTTCAAAGGAAACGATAGGTTTATTACAAAACATTTTACTATGACAAGATACAGATAAGAAATATTCCTTACTTCACAGACCTGTAGTTTCGATCATGATTTTGTCATATGCCTTCGTATTAACAGTTATATTCAGATATCTTTATCTTTCAGAATAATAAGATTACATGAGACTTTAGGGGTATTTTGTACCCCCCCCTTTTTTTTTTTTTTTGATAAAACTTTAGAGAAATCTCCTGGGGAGACCAGTTTGTAAATGTAACCTTGTCCTGACTGCACCGAAAAGCACTGGATGTTCAAATAGCTTGAATTTACATGTTAGTCAAGTTAGACCTCAAAAGTTGGCGTGAACAAGGAACAAATCTATGTCATTTACTGAGTTTGCTGGACCTACTGGGTCTTGTTGAAAAGCCCAGGGATAATCACTAACTGGCATGTTAGAGAAAGCTTGTACTTTGTGCTCTGTTACACAGGAGGTCTCTTATCAAAGCCACTTTATAGACCCCTCTAGATGAATGAATACACATATGTAGAGAGCAAGTCAAGCACAGAGAAACGCTCCAAGATGAGGTGCTGTGCTTGTCTTATTCAGAATATGTATTAAAAAAAAACCAAACAAATCTTAAAAGGAAAACTGCTTTAATTCTTGGATCTAGGAATCTATTTCTGCTCTAACCGAAGTCAAAGGATGGGTGGAAAAAAGTTATTGTTGAATCTCATTTGGATAATGCTTTGCTTATTTAGAAGAAACCAGGTTTAACAGTATCCACAGGTATTTCACCAAAGCCACAGCTAACTCTTAAGACTGTTAAATGGAGAAAGCAAAATAGTTCGTTTTACTTTGCACTGACTGTATAATATATTGCTCAGCCTAATAATAGAGAGTGATCAGTTCTGTAAACGAAGCCCCAGAAATGGAATAAAATCGGGTCCTGACACACAACAGTAAATTACACAGGAATTTCAGTATGTGAAATGGCTTTTCACGCAACTATAACATTTTTAGCTAACTCCTATTCCAGCTGCATGTAGTCATTTGAAAGGTTTAGCAATGATATTCAGGTTATAATAGATAAGAATTAAAAGGACGTCAGAAAGAGATACTTACCAACTTTTTTTCCCATTCCTTATTAAGATCATCCACATAGGAGAGAACAAAATCAATTCTCCTGACACCGTCCCTGAAGAAAATAGAATCTTTGCTTTGATGTCTTTTATCAATCTGTAGAAGATACAGGCATCCGATTACAAACAACAAGCATTGCTGTTGCTCTAAAATATAACAGAAGACATATTTCCCCAAATTGCCTTAATTCTTCAGTTCCTTCACAGCTTGAAGATACATACTTGGGAAAGTTTTAACAAGGGCTTATCCAGTTGTAATTATTTCACCACTGACTGCTTATATCCACAAGCACTACATGTAAGTTACTAGTATATGAAGAATGAACATATGTTAGTGTAGCCATACTTGTGAACATTTATTTTCTTTCCATAAATGATCAAGACAAGTGTTATTTTACAGCATGATTGTTTTTTCCTGCAGTTAGTCAAAACACTACTCTACACAAAAGCCAGCTAAGGCAGAGTTTATCAACTCAAAGCAGGTAGCAAAAAGTCAATTCCATGCATATTCTTCTACATCATGAGATCCACCAAATCGACCACCAAAGAGAAATATGTCCCAGCAATGACCACACATGAAAACAACAAAATACAGTGGTAATGTTTCAAAGCTGAGTGTTTATTGGGGAAAAAAAGAAATGAACCTAATAAAAGCTGTCAGTGTAACAGTGCAATTAGTATTTTAATTGATCTATTAAAGATCATGTTTTCATTTATCAGCATGCCAGAATGTTGTAATAACATTCATCTCTTTCACCGATTAGGCTACAGCAATTAATGTTAAGCTAGTAAAAGACTAGTATCTCTCTCTCCTAGGGAAGTTAACATAGTATTAGGTAGTATTATTTATTATCAGATCAGTATTCAGCTCTACCAAATTGTTTACAAGACTAAAAGTTCATACAAAGTGCTCTCCATTAGAAGCTAATACTCTGGTCTAAATTTAACTCCATGCTAAGTAAGACTGGTGTTGGGTCTTTTAACCACACCCATAAGCAAAAGTGCATTTGTCTAAGACAAGAATAATTCAAAGGGTTCTATCGCTGTCTTTTCTCTCTTACAACATGAAAGGATGCATGTGAAAAAGCCTGTGAGAAAGCATAGAGTATTTATAATGGTGAACTTTGCTCCCAGTTAACAAAAGGCATCACACAGTGAAGCATGTCATTACTGCAGCCACCCAAGCCACTTGCAGTATCATTTCTCACTGGTTTACCCTGAGACGTCGCTTCAGGAACAGATTATATCTTCTTCCACTCTGTCAGAATAACCAACAAGTAGTTAGTGAGGCTACTGCTCCTCTCCAAGAACTGACTCAACTGCTTTTAAAACATACCCTCCAGTAAAGTTAGCAAGAAATCCAAGTCCTTATAAAAGCCAGGAAAAGCCTCCAACTAGTAGAAAAACACAAGCATCCACAAACATTATGACTATTAATATCTTTTTTTAGTAAGGGCTAAGCTGTGCTGGCATCCTTTTTGGGAATAAGCTTGGCTGTTTTAAAGTAGTGACTCCCATAATGCTAACTGCCATCACTGGGATGTTTAAATAAATTAAAAAACCCCACCAAACCCAACAAAGTTTCTTTGAATGTAATGCAAAGGTAACAAAACAAGAACTACCTAATGAATAGTGCATGCATGTTTCTGTAACGCTTGTATTAGGTTTGATCCACTAGGACAGAAACAGATGAATGGCAATCATGTAATTCCAGAACTGCCAAAATTACAAGCAATGATATCTACATGCAGCGGGACATGCATTTATTTTCAAATAGGAACAAATTTAATAACAACAATAATAATAGATAATAACACTGACATCAATAATAATCCCTGTTGTTCCATATGCTTGTACAACTTTAAGCACCTTCATGAGATACCCTGGTAACTGCTGAAACCACTTGTAGCCTATTCTGTCCATCCATGCCCTATGGAAAATATTTCTGAAGCTATTCTAGCCTTTTGGCAGCTCAAAACACTGTGTTGCAAATCAAAGTAACACAAAAATGCTAAAAGATTATTTCCTGAATATGCCTCAATCCTCTTTGCCTTCTCTCCTTGGCAATTCTGTTGGGTTTTTTTTTGCCATTTTCCTTCTTGAGATATATTTCCAGCAGATCAATCGGACTATTTTTTAAGATTGACATCAGACAGCTGGCTCAGAAAATGCTTTTCTTCTATAAGCAGAAGAGAATCATGCAAGACTAAGAGGCTCATAAAATCATGAAATCCAGTCAAAGAAAAAGAACAGCATTTTTCTATTCTATTTTATCCTTACAGTTTGTGGGGTTTTTAAACATAGTTGTGCCTACAAGCAAACTGCAACTGTTTAGGTGTTAATCTAATCAAATTAAGATAGCTTTGACAGTACTGTAATTATCCAGCATTACAGCAAGTAAATCCCAAAGTGCCTTCTAGCAATTTACAATGTTGGGAATTGGCCTAAAACCAGAGCACCCCAACCACTAACTTAAAAAGACAGAGATTGTGTGAGCACAGACGTTGTCCCAGTGAACTAATAAAAGTCATATACACAAAGAAAAAATAAATCAATAAATAATATCTACTTCAGAAAAGCTCCTGTCAAAGAACAGTCCCAGTTTCTTTGGGTAGCACAGCTACAATTAGATTATTCCATCCAACTGCAGTAATAATTTATCTTTAGTGCCATCAAAGTTTGCTGATTTTCTAAGATGTATCAGAATCCTGCTCAGTCATTAAAGGTCTGACTATCAGTTTAAGAAAATGCTGTAGTCATCAGAGTAGGATCTGCTTTAAGGAGGGGAATACTCATCACTTCTCTCCTTTTGTACATCAGATATTCATCATGGATAGAGACAAGCCTATTTACTAAACCCATAAATTACTCCTTTCCATTTTCTGCATTTGGATTTCACAAGCAGAACAAGATCAGTCTTGCATACTCTGACACTTCTGTGCATACATGTGCCCTTGGAGGTTTAAAATATATCAAATTTTAGTAATATGCATTGGTTGCATGAGTGAATCATAAAAGATTATGGATTTGCACATCTCAGGGGAAGTTTAGACTGGATATTAGGAATAATTTCTTCACAGAGAGGGTGTTCAGGCATTGGAACAGGCTGCCCAGGGCAGTGGTGGAGTCACCGTCCCTGGAAGTGTTCACAAACTGTGTAGATGAGGCCCTCAGTGCCATGGTTTAGTGGTGGCCTTGGCAGTGCTGGGGGAACGATTAGACTTGATGATCTTAAAGGTCTTTTCCAAACTGGTTGATTCTGTGGTCCTGTTTCTTAACAGCTGTCTCCCAAACTGTATTTAAATTAACTGATCTTAAGACAGCCTGTAGTCATTAAAGGAACATCAGAGCAGATATTCTGTGGTGTGTACCTTCTGGAACACAAGTAACCAAATTAAAACATCCCAGCGCAGCAAACACAGCAATTGGAAGATTCTGAAAAACTGAATAATACCCTATGAGGATTAGAGAAGAGATGGAGCCCCAAGGCATATGGTGAAAACTCAAGAGGCAAGAGCTACAAGTTGCAACAAGGGAAATTCCTACTGGATGTGAGGGCGTGGTTGAATGGGAACAGGTACAACAGGTTGCCCAGAAAGACCATGTAATCTCTATCCCAGAGATCATGCAGCTTGATCAAGCAAGACCCTGACTGAACAGCCTGATCTAAGTTTGAAGTCAGCCTTGCCCTGAGTATGAGATTGGTCAAGGAGACCTCCAGAGGTCCCTTCCAATCCAGGTCACTGTATGATCTGTGAAATGGTGTTACTGCAAGGGTTCAGCATTTACCAGCACTTCCAGAAAGTTAAAAAAAATCCATCATCTACAAAGCAAGCTCACAAAAACTACTTGTTCAAAAACAAATACTGCTCTCCTGTTCTCTTGTACTAACTTCCCGGTTTTAATACTCTCGTTATCTCTAAAAGCACTAAGTGGCTTCATATGTGGACAGATGTGCTAACTAAACACTGTAATGATCCACCACGAAGAGCTATTTTCACATGGCTACATAAGTGTGAACTTACTGTGTACTTACGGAACTGTATTCATAGAATCACAGAATGGTTTGGGTTGGAAAGGACCTTAAAGCTCATCCAGTTCCAACCCCCTGGCACAGGGAGGGACACCTTCCACTAGACCAGGCTGCTCCAAGCCCTGTCCAGCCTGGCCTTGAACACTTATAACATATATTGCATATTAATATTTCTAGTTACACCATCATCATCAACTTCTGTCTAGACATCCACTGGAGATCCGAATGTTGAATGAGCCATGTTCAACAAACAACCTCCCAAGTACCTAGACTTCCAATCCTTACGTTAGACAAAAACTGAATCCGTGCAGTAGGAAATCCCAACTTAAACAAGTTACAGGAAAGACCAAGTTGTCCTTACGGAAATAAACACAGCACAGCTCAAGACGAAGCAAGGCTGTGTAACACCCCACGTTCAGTCCTAACCAAACTGGTTTGGGTGAAGTGCATAAATGCTGCCTGGTGGTCACACGCTACTTCCAAACCCATCAGAGCTCTCCTGCCCTGCTAGAGTTTTTACTCAATGCCCAGACCCTGGCCACTCTGCTCCCACAGATAGCTCTGACATGCATCTGCAGGGCCAAAGCAAACAAGCCAGTCACCACGAACTGGAGAGGGTAAAGAGAGCTGCTGGATGTGGCATCAACCACTAAACACTAACAGAAAGTGCTTCAGAGAAACAACTTTGTATTGAAGTTGAGGGATAGAGACTGCAGCAGACATGTCCACAGCCTTGCTCAGCCACCAAGGTACACAGCCAGCTGACCTTTAAAGGTACCACAGCACCTGAAAAGCAAATATATTTTGCAGATTATACCTGAATGATTGAATCCTGAATATTTTTCACAGGACTCAGAAGGACTTCTATTTCTTGTAATCCACCTAACAGGAAATTTATGTCCTTAAACGCCGCTTAGCACAACTTTTTCCCTCTACACAACTGAGCGTCCTCCAAGTACACCTCACTGCTAAACACCCTAGCCCTCTCCATGTCTATACTTAATGACAGAGGAACTTGGCTTAAACCAGCATTTTTCATATTAATAGTCAGAAAACTGCAAATTTCTCAGGAGCATACATTCAGAAACACCATTCCCAAACCTAATTCTGGAGACTTCAAGGTTTCCCAAGCATCCAGCCTCACAGAGCTGGGTCTGCAGGTTCAGACCTCAGCAGTCTTCTGCTTTTTGTATCTCAGAGTGGGAAGGTGGTTTAGAGCAGCAAAGTAGTACTCAACAGTAATCTGAGATGGAGAAACCCAATCCATTAGCTTCATTGGCGTTACAGCAGGGTAAAACCTCTGGCTATGACTAATGGGTATGCTGAGATGTTACTAACATGATCCCCATCAGCACATCTAGGAGTTATATTATAATCCTACATTACTAGACAAGAGAGCTGCCTGAAATTAAAAAATAAAACAGACCTGCAACCTTCTGCTTGCTTACAAGATAAAGTCCACAAACCAAATATTTATTTACTGCATACCTTTGATAATCATACAGGCAAATTAGTTTTTAATCACAGACCATGTCATAAACCAAAATAACTACATTAACAATGCAATTAGTTGATTTCTGAATTAACAATCCACTGCAGGAATATTTTTAAGACTACAGAAATAGATGAAAATATAAAGGCTTGAAAGCTGAATCAAAATATAAACTATGCCTCCTAATTGAAAGGGTGGGAAACATTCAATGTCTTAAAAAATATTATCACCTTCAAGCAGATCCTCAGTTCACACAGAGTATGTATGTAATCCCCCTTTTCCCTGAATTAAACGTGCTCACAGCTACAGGAAACACATGCTGAGTTAAGTGCCACTATACTTAATATATAACTGTTTTGATAAATTTATTTTCCAAAGCAACAAGCTCCTGGAAATGCATTTACACAACATATACAGATATACAGGCACTCCACTGAAACCGAAAAAGGCACATTCCTGGTTTATGCACAATAAACTCAGATCCCATTACACTAGAGATCCCCTTTGCATCAAGTTCTCTTCAATACTCTTCCTTGGAGGAATCCACAAGTGCTTATCCACTTCGAAAGAAGTGTATTAACAACACTCTCAACACCACACATCCCCATTTCCAGTTATGCTTCATGCAGGCTACAAAGCAGCACACAAAGCTTTCCCACTCCAATAAACACAAAAGCCCACATATTTCTGGTAGCTAAAACTTGCAAGCTTCTTTTTACACCTTTACCACAGTTTTGAACCACATGAAAATCTGAAAGCTTGAAAACATGCATTTCAAAGCAGTTTAAGACACCAAGGTATTTGCACTCTAATTTAAACGCTCAGGAAAAAAGCCTCTCTGGATAAAAGGACACATTAAACAAGAATACAACAAAGGGAAATAAAAAGGATGCTAAGAGAGCGCATGAGTTAATGTAAAGACACCAGAGCCCAATGTAAGCAAGCAGACAGTTTTAATACACCTCAGCATGTACTTCTTCAGTTAGCTTAAATGAATTTGTGACTTTCTTCTCCATGAAAAAAAAAGATTATTTCAAGTTTTCTGATATATTTGACAACGCAATTCTCTTGTCTGCAAATTTTAGGAAGTGGCTATTTTGAGCCTTTCCATATTAGAGCCTGCAATAAGAAAAAAAAAGAGGCCACACATTTCAACTGCTGTCAGTGTTCACTTCTTGCTCTTTCAAACATTTGAAAGTACCATGCTGACTCTCAGAGCCCTCCAGGTTATCCCAATAAAAAGGAATCCCACATTTGTTAATAACACCAGAGTCAGAATATATCCTACATCCCATCAAACCAAAGCAATGATAAACAAAGCAAACTTTCCAGTTTTCTCCACCAATCTTAACTTTCCAATTTTGTCTATTATCCTTTTGATTTCCTGGAATTGACCATTTAAGCCATCACTAGGAATAAATGCCGAAACCACATTCATTTTTATAATCTAGAAAAAAAAAACATTTTGTTTTGTAAGGATGGCATCCTTGAAACTGGAAAATTTTTTTGTGAGGGACTTTAATAGAAGACACCACACAGATTCATGCAAGGAAGCATGAATATTGCTTACTGCTTACCACTTGATGTTCAGGGATGAGTAAAGTAGTCTCAGTGCTGTTTAGGCCCTGCCAGTGGCATCATGGGAAAAACATAATGTTGTTAGCAATGATGCAAAGGAGGCTTTAAAATAAAAGGCTATTTGAGAAGAAACAGTGTAGCTGCTGCTTTAAGTTGTTGTAAAAGCTATTCAGAGTGATAGCTGGATTTTCAGTCTAGATTGTAAAACTTGACACGAAGCTCTACTTCCTCAGATGAGCTGGGTCTCCAGCCTAAGCCGCTGACTTCTACATGGCCCATGTTATTTTAAATTATTAACAACTTTTAATAAGAGCTGTCCAGTATTCCTCAGCATTTCCTTTATAAAAATAAAGTCTACACACAGAATACCATCTACAAGCTGATGAAGATGAACTTTTAACAGTACTTATTTTAATATCTAAGAGAGGAGATGTGCATAGCACAGTTGGCTGCACCTGCATTCAGATTAAATGCAACACCCCTTAGGTATTTCTTCAGTACAGAATGAAATTATACCATGTGCACTGAAAAAAAAAAACAACCAACCAGATACAAGGAGACAAATTATTCAACTTACAGCACAGACAAGGCATACCAGTATCAGTAATTGAGGCTGTTATGCCTAAGGAGACTAGCAAAGGCTTCCCAGCTTCCAGTTCTGAGCAATGCCTGGTGAGGCCCTCCCCAGATTTTAATTGTACAAGATCTGGGCGCTCATTATTTTCCTGCGTGTGGGCCTGCAGGGTGCTGCAATGTCCTCTGGCCAGTATCATCCTGTTGGCAGGAAAATCAGCAGCAGAGGACTCTGCAGAGCACAGCTACCCTACAGGCGCACATCCATAAGCTGTCTGGGGTCCTGGACACAACTGTGCGATGGCATGAGCAAGGGATTTTGAGATTCACTGGAATGAATAATGGCTTGCAATACCTAAACGGTTCTGCAATATCTCATTCTGCTTCAAAGTAATATCTCACACTCTTGTTTTGCTTCTGGAAACAAATGACTGACAGGTTTTAACACAGCAACCAAATAGTGTGAGCGCATTATGGAAATATGACAGTTCTCTATGGGATTAAATCAACTTTCAGCAGAATGCTAACTGCATTCCACTCCTGTACCACCAGTCATCCATTTACAGTTGTAACATTTCAGAAAGTGTATTTTTCAAAATCCAATTTTCATCAAGTTCTATGATCTTTTTTAAATTAGAAATGAGTATTTTTCACTTTCATTGCACTTTTACTGGAGAGCAACCACTGAGGTCCATTTCCATTATTTTGTGGAAAAAAAACCCCAAACCATGCTATCTTTGTTCCTGTTTACGTTGCAAGTAATACACACACATCTTGACATTCCTTCTTAGTGATGCCATCTCTGAGTATTTGCTTATCTAAATAAGATGAAAATGTCCTTTTCAGAATTCAGCCAGAGAGATTGATCCGGTTTTTGGCAAGGTATCCACCTGAGATGCAGTGCAAATATAAAGAGCTCTACTGTGCTCTTACCCTAAGATAGTCTGAACTGGGTTTAAAAGTCTAATCCTCACATCCCTGATGCTGCTGGACAAACCTGCACTATTTGTAGAGAACCAAGGGTGGAGACACTGAAGTGGAAAGTTCTTCTCCAGCTACACACTGAAAATATCTGTCATGTCAAGCGCTGCACCAACCTGACATCAGGGGAGGTGCAGCCTTGCTTTTCATTGCTGCCTACGGCTCCTACTCTCCATCAGTCACCTGCCCCTTCATCCAAGCTGGTGTCCTTATATATCTCCACCTTGTTCTCATCCAACCCACAGCTCCCCACCTCCACCACAATTAGATATAAAGATGGTTTTAGGCACCCACTGATCTACATATGCGGCTCACGCCGCTTCACTCTGAGATGAGATTTTAGTGGAGCACTAAACTGTGAGATGAAGACACACAGCTGGCATAGTCCTCTCTACAGTTTGTGAAATGCCTTCCCGTCAATCTAGGGAACTTAACCTGCAACCATCTGCAATTAATTAGCTCAAGTCATGGGGGTTAACTATTGTAAAATCAGTGATCAAACCTTCTACTGCACATTTAAAGTGTAAGAACTCTTGTAAAGAGACACCACTTCGTAAGGTTCTCCAGTCTTGCTTACACATGACTTGCAAAACAAGAACCAACAGTGTTTTTAAAAACACTCAGATTTGTTGCAATGAAAACCAAGAACACAGAGGTTGGCAGTGCTCGGCAGCAGCACTGGGCTGGTCCTTTGTGCTTTCGAATCCATCCACAAGTTTTCAGGGCATTCTCTCCCCAGAATATTCCTCAAATTGTGTTTTGCAATTACACTTGAAAGAACTCTTTTAGTATTTCCTTCTAGATTTTAAAATTGATTTGGACTGCCTTCCCAATATTAATAATGACATTTCACGTTTCTCTCTATTACTGGTCTGAATGGAAAAAATGAACAAGCATGGAAAGTAATGCACATTATGATGGTGTTTCTTGCTCTTCTTTCAGAAAGGACACCTAAAAACCCTATGAGTCATACCCTTCATTTTGGCAAAATGCATTGCTTTAATACACCCGCTGGAGCTCTGGCAACTTACTTCTGCTAACCTGGTTAAAATAAAGAGAGGTTCTTCTCAGATTTTCTCATTATCAAGTTACAATATGGAAAAATCCTGATTAACAGGATTTTCTAATGAGCATTTCCCTAGTATGAAATTACCAAAGATGAGAATTACCTATATAACTGTACAAAATTAATTCCTACCTTCTCACAGCTAAAAGAGGGTAAAGAGAGTAAAGCTGTAGTTTTCCCCAGAGTAGTGCAACCATCTGCCTTTTTGGAGGGTGAGAAACTCAGAGTCCACATACACAAAGCAAACATTTTAAGCTACTTTGTCCTTAGTTGGAATAACAAATAGTCCTCTGTATACATCTCATAGATACACTACAAATGACTGATGCAGTCTTCCACAAAATCTGTACTTATTTTACAACTGAATGGCCTAAAATTTAACTCTTAGGGAATTTAATACAGATTCCATTTTTTAACCTTTCTGCCAATCTTGAATTCTCTAACTAGACTTCTTTCCTCTCAAGAATAGGAACTCTGTTTTGTCAGTGGGCCTCATCCTCATTTACTCTGTAACTTGAGCAACTAATTAAAATCACTGCACAGAGATGCAACACAGAATTGCACCATTATATAATCTAGTGCGCTCTTTGCATAAATAGCACAGAGGAAAACCAAAATCTCAAGTTTTATTTCATTCATTTTCCAATTGGCTTGAAAGGACTCTGAGAGGCATTTATGTATTTCTTGGAACAGGAACTCCATAAAGACTGATTGAAGCAGATCCTACACAGAGACTCAATTAGGACAGTTGCCTACAGCCGTCTATCTGTGAATTACTGCTTTAACAATGGCATTATTTGAAGCAGTTTCCACTGCAGCACCTATTTCATAATACTCCTATCACATCCTTAGTTTTCCTCTCTGGTCTGCTGTTTGCTAAAAATCTCATTGCCGCCCTGCATGGCAAAGCATCTAGAAATGATTCATGCTATAAAGCTTGTGATATGAAAAGCTGTTGAACTCCAAGTGATCTTGATTCTTTTCTCTTTGTGGGAGTTTAAAAAAGAGAAGAAAAATAAGGAGACTCTACAAAAAGCAGATCAAAACGAAACAAAACCAAACAAACAAAAAAAAACCCACCAAACAACCAAAAAAAAAAAAAAAAACATACCCAAACCACCACCAAACCAAAACAACAACAAAAAAAAACAGTAAAAATCCAGTGTAAAATAGGCAAGAAGCAGTGAATTAGAGCACAAAGGCAAAATCATGAAGATGGACAAAATGCAGCTTTGACGGGAGATTCAGCTGTTTTCTGAGCCCTGGACTTCTGTATATATATGCTGGCTACAGAATGTTTTTCACCTTCTTTTTTGTTCTACTTGTATTGTTCTTACATCCAAAGGACATATTCCTTTACAGATGGCAAATAAAGAAAAATACCACTGAATTATGAATAGGTAACCTTCTTTGCTCACTATATTTTTTTCTAGACTTCTTTTGTTTCCCTCCTCTGTTGCTAAATCAACAATAAGGCCTTGGCTTTTTCTCCCAGGTGCTGAGCAGAAATATACAGTGACTCTATGTCATGTTTCTTCTATTCTAAAACAAAATACAACTAGAACAGTTGTGACCAGAATGTAAATTCATTTAACTCTTTCCCAATGGTCTTTTCATTAATTAATTTCATTTCTGTTTTAAGAATACTTCATTTAAATTGTTGTAAGACTTTCAAGTGTTCCTATTTTCCAACTGCATGAGCAAAATTAAGGACATGATCAACCTGTCCCCAGAGTGAAATCACAAAATAGAGAAATGTGCTATCTGACAAAACGAGCACAAAACATGTTGACCTGAGCTTGGAAGGGTCTTGGTAAAAAGAGGAGAAATCATGCCTTGACTTTCATGCTGGGTGAGATGACCCTGTTCAATTCCTATGGGAATGCATCAAGGATGATAAAAGGCATCCTAGAACTCAGAGAAAAGAAATCCTTCCTGTTGTGACAACATGTTGCAATAAAAAGTTAGCATTAAATGCTAAAAAATATATGTATCTCAGGGCTGTCTTACTGTTGGAATAAATTAATTGAAAAACTTTATGGATAGACTTACCCTGACTACCTAGGACACTAATCATCAAGCCTCTTGTGACTAATAAGAGTGCAAAACTGGGCAAGAAGAATAAAACTAACTGTAACTTTATGTCTGGCTAGTGCTTAGAAAGCAAAAATGAGATAAATGAGGCTGTATTAGGGGACATAGTGTAGGATAACACCAAGGACAGGAAAGTATTAACTGAAATGCAAACAAACATCAGATAACCAGCTGATCTGGAAAAACAAACTACCTAAAGCTAAATAAGCTGTCTCTTCTTAGAGGCAGAGAGAGAATTAACAACCCCCCACCAAGTCACCACATCAACTACAGACTAATATTGCTAATGTGACAATACTTTGTGATATTTAAGAACAAATTATGAAGAGGAATAATTACGTAAGGCACAGGCATAAGCAGAAAACAAGAAATGAGGCAGCATGAAGTTATCAAAAAGAAATTTTTGAGAGGGTAACCATACATTTTTCATAAGGAGACCACCTCCCAGACAAGAAAGTGCTCAAGATCAAAGCCTCCTTCCCCTCCTCATCATAAGTCCTTCACCCTTCGAACAAAATAAGGTTAAAATCCCATGCTTCTACATAAAGAACACGTTTCACTCTTTCTCCCACGTTTCCTTCCTTTTCTTACTTTCCTGGAGAGTAAGATTACTACAACTCCTACAATAGATTCAGAAAGCAGCAAGGTGAACTTACTAGCAATTTTTAAGATGGAACAGGCAGATTTATGAAAACATCTAAATGATACAGTTGCATGTGCTAGCAAAGTAAAAATCTATACTCTAGGAAGCACTTCTGTGTTCAAGTGACCATCTCCAAGTTTGCCTCTTGCAGATAGGCGAGGACAAGTTCAGCAGAACAGCTACAGTTTTCCAACATTCAATTCAACAGTCAATTTCTGTTGAGTGCTCTTGGCCTGTATCAGGCTCTAATCCAACAGAGCAACTATTCCTTTTCCTACCTAAAACTCTTCCTGTCTTCCTCTAAGCACAACAACCATAATAAAGAAATCGGACAACAGAAATTAAAATAAAATACAAATTTCAAGAACACATTATCAATACTGTTTCTAAATCTGTTTCTTCCCTAAATAGTAACCACACACTGCTACCTATTTAAGATATTGTGGACTGTAGATATTAAGCAGAGAGGTATTGTGAAAAAATGAATGTTTTTCATATTGCACAAGTTCCAGGGAACAGGTATTCTTGTAACTCAAATCTTCATTTTCTTAAGTCTTGCTGCACTGTCAAGCAGTTCCTAGAGCAGAGGAATGCAAGGGTGCCTCTATTTCCCTGTCAATCCAGCAATGTAACACACAGCATAAAACAAAGTGGTAGGTTTGTGAAGAAGCATTATGTTTTTCCACCTGCCAGAACATTAGATGACCACGTGATTCTCAGTTCAAGACTGATACTGGAAACACTGTTAAGCCCATACTGTTTTCTACCACTGCTGTGTTGTCGCACTAACACTGGTAAGTCCCTTAAAACACTCAGTGAGCATCAGCGTGACATTTGTGGTTTTGCTCCTTGAAAAAAAACCTATAGAAAGAAAAAGTTTACCTGGATAAAGGGGAAGTATAAGACAATCTATAAGAAATGTAATTTGTAGAAGTAATTCTCTCTTTCACAGCAACTGTTCCTCTCTCTTCCTACCAGTAGTATGTTAACAACGTCAGTATTCTACTTTACCTCAGAGCTGCTAGGGACTTCTGATCCTGCAGTTGAAATAGTTTCACATAAAGGTCCATTGCATTCTTCCCCTATGGAACATTGAAAGAAAGATAAGATTCATATAAATACATTACTTATTTTAAAGTATTTTTGTATCTGAAAATGACATGAACCTTGCGGACACGGAACTACAAACAAGCAAAAGCTGGAAAATAATACTCAGCTACAGAAAACCAGAAGATCTTATAGCAGAAAATACAGAAAGAATGGTTGTGTCTCACAGCATTTTTTCCCCTTCAGTGTACTCAGTCTTTATTACCCGGTTATAACCTTGCAGTCATATAAACTTATTTTTAGCTGTGACAGAAAAACCCTGTCTTCCTTGTCTCCAGTGTCTGTTGGGTTACTCCCATGATGGCCTTGCCCCTGGAGCTTTACTGCCTCAGTATGAAAGTTCAGTTATCTCTGGAGTTGCTTGCTAGAAATTGAATAGTTTTATTGTTGCTAAGGGATTAACGATGTATAACGTAGGATTACAGATGCCCACATAAAAGAGACACGACAACAGGATCAAGAGCAGTAGTAACAACTTTAATTACTTGGCTTCTTGTTCTTTAAAAAAAAAAACCAACAACAAACTCCCAAAACCTCCTACCTTAATTTTAACAACAGCACTGAACTTTAAAATAACAAGTATAGTCAGCTGGGCAAGGACACTTATTTAAATATTAATATTGTAGGGGAAAACTACATTGAATATCTTCAGATCCCTAAATCATACTGAGATGTTGGCTAGGTTTGGGGCTCTGGACCTACTCTATCACCAATTTCCTTTGGATAGCAATTCAGAGCCCATAAGCTAGGCTCCTGCTGCAAGAAGTTTTTGTAAAGAACAATCTCTGTGCTGATTAGACAGACCAGCCTCCTAAATCAGGCATCTAAATAACTCCAACCCCAATGGAAAAGGATAAGCAGTTTGGAAAACAGCTTAGCACATCTAGAACACCTAAGAATGGTCTTCCTTCCAAAAACAGGATTCATCACAATCCCTTCTCCATCAAGGAAGTATTGCTGGATATAGCTTAGATTGAACACACTGACTGGCACATCTTAGACTGGACCACTGTCAACTATGGTTAGATTAGTCCTATCAATAAACCAAACCTACTTCTTTTATTTTTTTTAACCTGTAAGTATTTGCTGTCAAAATTGCATCCAGGCAGAATATACACTGGCTCTTTGAAAATCTATAATAAGCTACTTAAGTACACTTTGAGAACATTTTATTTCCTATAATTTTTGCTTAAGTTCACTTACAGAAAATGGTCTCAGTAATTTATAACTGTCCATATGATGTGATCAGAAACAGGGTAATGGTATATAATAGTATATAACATATAATGAAGAAGTTTCCGAATGTTAAAGACATTTGAGGTTGTCACACATCTGCTAAAGCAAACTATGCCTCCAAAATCTGTATTAGTAAATACAAGTTGAACACTTCAGGTTTACTTATGCACTTGCAGAAAGGTGTTTCCATATGCTGATACATGTGTGAGGACCAGATTAAGTCACCTCTAAAAAGTTAGTGTGAAGATAATTAACTTAGGATCATTCTTCCTAAATATATCATAAATGCTACATACAGGGACTATGCTGTAAAACAGAACACCAAACACAGTGAAGGTTTACAGGGACAGAACTGAATTCAGTTCACCTCCCAGCACAGCACAAACATTCAGCAGGCAAGAGACACAAATGGCACATAACAGGAGAACACTGCAGTAACAACATGGAAGTCTTGACCCAAAAAACAACTATCAAAATATTCAGATTAACTTTTGTGAGAAATTGTTTCTGCAATAATGTTCCCAAGGAGAGGCTCCACACCTTCCTACAGGGCTGGCTCTAAGCTTATGCAAGCCCTGCAGCATATCAAGACAGCAGACCCCTGCTGGACCAAAGCCAGGGATCATCGTCATCCCACTCTGCGGCCTGCTCACCTACAGCCCTGGCAACCAGGCGACTGCTGCTGCTTTCACCAGACGGAGTGAGCCCAGCGTCCATGAGCAGAAAGCCCAAATGTTTTGTCACCTGACCCTCTGCAGCAGACACAGCCTGGCACCTTGTCCCTGGAGCAGCAGTGCTCAGTTTGCCTGTGCTGCTGAGAGCATTTGAACTGATACCACAGCCTGCGGCAACAAACCTGGATTTTCCTTTCTTTAGCTGTCAACGTTTAACCTCAGAAACAAGCACAATCCAGAATGCCACATTTTATTGTGGCTGCCCCATCCCTGGCAGTGCTCAAGGCCAGGCTGGATGGGGCTTGGAGCAACCTGGTCTAGTGGAAGTTATCCCTGCCTGTGACAGGGGTCTGGAACTGGATGCGCTTTAAGGTCCCTTCCGACCCAAACCAATCTGTGTTTCAATGATTTTTTAAATGCTCTCCCAGTAACACTGCTGATTCCACACATACTTACGTATTTGTGGAATTAAATCCTTTTCATATCTCTAATCCAGGAAATAAAACTGAATAACCCTACAGCAGCACACAAGAAGGCAGAAAGAGAATGCAAAACATTAACTGAGAAGTACAACATACTTAATACATTCACAAGCTCCTGAATAGGAGCAGTAAAAGAAACATACGTCCAAGTCATGTAGGAAAGTGTGAAAGAGCTGCAACCCAAAACTGCAACAAGCACCCAGAACAGAGATGCCCAGCTGGTTCTGTCCACACATAACTTGCAAATCACATTGCAGAAAGCCTGGCTCGTATGTGACATCAATGACCCATATAAACTTAAGTCTGACTACCAAGAGCCTCTCAGCATCAAAAAAAAGGGCAGTGGACACACACAAAAGGGAAGAAGGCTTAATGCTGGTTAGTACAATACCTTCTGGTGGTGATGGCTTGAACCTGGTGAGAATCACAAGCTCATCTTTAAAAGGAAAAAACACTTCAGTAAGACCCAGAAGTAAAACCCACTTTTAACATGAACCTATTTAGTAATTCTCTCCTTCACAATACAGTCACTATATCAAACAAAAGAATAAGCCCTGGAAACCACAGACTGTGACCTATACAGACAGCATGGAGCAGGTTCCTCTTTATAAACACCAAAATTCACCTTTTTGTCCAGGCACCTTTTCCGGCAACACAAACACGTATACCACTTACCCACACCAGCAGCAGGGAGGACCATGACAGTTTCTGCTAGCAAGCAAAGCCCCTTTCAATTTTTTCAAGAAATGACAACTTTGCATCTGAAGATGGGAATAAACCAATAATATTCTGATAAAACCATCATATGTTGTTCTTCAACACTACACACGTTACTGTATGTGAAGAGATAGAAACGTCTGCACACCAAGAACAAATAAGGACATGTATTAATCATAAGAGGCCCTTCAAAACAGAATCTGTACAAATTGCAGTCAGTCCTGGCAATTTTTTTGTTCAAAATTAACTACAGAACATTATGACTATCAAAACTCATTAAAATTGTTTCTTTGAATATTTATTCAAATCACTGCCCTTTCACAGGCATGCCCATATTCTAGCTGACAGAAATGCCTTTTTCCCAACGTAACTGTCAACTCCAACTGCCTTACAGTTGTGCACACAGCTATTTGTAACTCCTTAAACATGTGTCTTGGGAGTTTGCACTTTATTGGAAATAAGGAAGCTTCACACAGCCTGTAATTTGCACTATTAACATAAAACTGTCCCAAACTACACCCTACCGCAGGGCAGCTTACTCATAAACTTTCAGCATGCCATCCCTAAGAATTACAGAGCGTTTCCATTTCAATTACAGACCCAAATGATCACATCACCAGTAATCCAAAACAGCTCACAGAAACCAACATCCAGAACTGAAGACTGGAGAATATAATCAAGACCACTTTTGCCTCTTAAAATATAAATAGTTTACCCCACAAAAAAGGTCCTTATGATTTCTATAAGAAGAATGAAAAATGGCTTCCTGTGTAAGGAAATGATTAGCCTTTCTACATTAGTTTAACTTTGTTCTCTGTGCCTGAATCACTTTATTTCTACATGGCCAAACTGACAATTTGGGAAAAGATAAAAGGAACTGAACTCCCCATCTGGAGCCACTGGTTAAAAGAAGTGCTTTACTATGATTAATATTTCAGGAATCAAAAAGTTGTCCTTCGAAACTTTCCTATTCATTCCATGATAAAAGACAAAAATCTTTCGTGGTCTAGATGCTGACATATGCAATTTTTCAA
This sequence comes from Pezoporus flaviventris, assembly GCF_033815535.1. NCBI lineage: Eukaryota > Metazoa > Chordata > Aves > Psittaciformes > Psittacidae > Pezoporus > Pezoporus flaviventris. The sequence goes on along the minus strand of NW_026892691.1, from coordinate 291,458 downwards.
CTGCTGTATCTGCAACTTACAGAACAAATACAGAGAAATTTTGAGACCACATGTGAGACTTTCCTAACACTTCTCTTCAATGACTACAATGGCCATCCAGACTTTACAACTCAAGACACCTGCAAGAAAACATAAAAGCACAAAATAAATCCTGATTATTTTGACCATTTCATTTCTAAAATCTCATCAAATACCAGTGTACGCAGTGCTATCACAAAAAAGGAACTGTGACCTTGTAAATCAAGGCCTCCCTATTTAACTGACTGCTGGGGTGAGGGAAGTGGCACAGGTTGATGATGCCACAGAACAAGTGAGGTATCCAAGACGAGTGATGTACCCCTCTGCACCAAAACTGAGCTGCACATTCTCTGGGAAGTCCAACCCATCATAAGCCATGTCCTGGTCACAATAGTTGTGCCTCAACTAGGCAAACAGAAGGGCCAGGATACAGGGCCAACCACAGGACTGCTCGCTTGACTTAATTACGAGTACACTTTGTGGAAGGAAAGCACTCTGAAGGACACCACAGGCCAGGTTCTGGTCTTCTAAACAGCACAGAGAGGTCTGTCCTGCTTGGGCAGAAGGGATTTCAACCACATGAACTGTGCTACTTGCCCTTGAAGACCCATGAAAAACTACTCAGCTTTTTAACCACTAGCACAGGCACAGCCAGGAATGCTCAGGCATAGAATCATGGAGCAAAATTTTGATGGTCCAGGTAAAAATTAAAATGAACAGAAAAAGAAACAAAGCCAAAACCAACCAAGAAAAAAAAAAACAAAATCCACAAAAACCAACACCCTCCCCCCACCCCCCCCCCCAAGAAAAAAAACACCACAAAAAAACATACCCATTGAAACTTGCATTGTAGTTGTTGGGAGGTAGCTACTTTGTGCTACAAATAAAATTCCTAATCATCCTTACCAGACAAAGCAAGAAAACTTTAGTCCTAGATGCCTTGAAGCCATTATTCAATACCCTCACCTGGCTGACCGAAAAGAGAAATCAATGTAAAACATGACTATGCATCACTAAATCTGGAACGTACAACCTTTGCTCCCCAAGATACCACCATGGGATTACTGCTGTAGCAGGATCTACTCTACCCCATTTCCATCTTTGCTAACAAGCCTGATTCAGCACTGAGTCACTAACAAAAATGCCCACTGAACAAAGACCTTTCTGGAGGAAGGTCACTCATTCCAAGTCAGCTTCAGAATGACTATTGTTAAGTGCTTCCATATCTAGGAAAAACAGAGCTTTAAAATGACTTATTAATTAAACTTATGTGTATATTGACCATGCCCTCCCAGAGCTGGATGACGGAGTTGCCATGGGGAACTGAGGACCCACCTAGTATGCTGGCTCCTGAGAAAGTGAAATCAGTGTTATTACTTCACCTGTTACTCTGAAGGGTAATAACTGCACTGCTGAGACAAAGATTCAGTCTCAGGATTATGTCTGAAGTGGTGATTTATGCACGGTCAGAACTGCTCCTAAAAGTTTTAAACTATTTCTTAACAATGAAAACATTAAATTCTCAGTAAATCAAACAAAATTAATTGGGAATATTTTAAAAGAACTTTATGCTTCCTTTTAAAGAAAACAGATTGCATTGAACTATAGGCTGCTCCATGGACATACTAATTTTCAGCATGTGCCTCATTGTTAAAAAAGTGATTCCAATTAACAGCTAGTTATCAACACATAAGAAGTCAAAGGAAAAAAAAAAATTACTTAATATAGGCATAAATCAATGGAGGAGAAACCCATTCCTAACCATAAGAAAATGTCACTTAGCATTTGAAAAAGACATGAAGTTCTCAGTTCTCATCTCTAGTAAACTAAATAGCTATTTTAAATCAGAATTTGAGGTTTACGCTCACCTGCCTTCTCTTCTAAAGAACTGAAAAACCTCCCCTCTAATTAAAAGGCACTGGGATAAAAAAAAAAAAAGAAAAAAAGAAGAAAAACAAAACAAAAACAAAAGGAAAAAAAAAGTCATGCAAATGTTTTTAGCAAAACCCCACAAGCACAGTGCTGTAAAAAATAACCTCAATGGCTTTTTAATGTGGTTAAGGCAATAACTATTAGCATATTGTATACACCAGTATATACAAGACCTAAGGCATGCTGTGAGCACTAAAGTTAACACTTACACCTTCCAGCTATCACAACTTTGCAGAATAACATATGTAAACTCATAAATAGGTTCAGATGCAATCAAAAAGAAAGCCTAGACCAGTGAGAGTGGGATAAAGTCAGGTATTTTTAAATTGTGTAGCATTCAGATGCACATAAACAGGGGGGAACAGGATGGCAAATAAACCTCGTCAGAGCAGGGTGGTGGAATACCAGACTGCCAAAGTCATGAAGCAAACGGCTGGGCTTGTTTGCACTCAGACTATTTATATGTGCAGGGACAGGTTTCATCAGCACCATCTGACTGCAGAGGCAGACGCCCAGCTCAGGCAATAGCTTTGACAGGTGCTCTCACATCTCCTTCAGGAGAAGGTGGACAAAGGGGCACCATGGTATTGCTTCCGATCACAACCCAAAGGAATTCTGAGCACCTCAAGAAGTGTTAGGTACAGATTTGCTTTCCTAGTATTGCCAAAGATACATTTAAAATCTTAAGGCATCCTTCATAATGCATTTTTCTAACTTCCACTGACATGACTGGTGTAACCCCGAAAGAACACAATCTCTGATTTCTTTCAGTATTTGCAATATAAAAGTTTTCCAAAGTAGTGGAGGGCCCATTCTATAGACACGTTACATGTCCATTCTGCTATGAGAGATCTGCTATAGACACTGTAAGAGAAAACCAAAACATGATCAAGGAACTAATGATGAAGAGCTAGTGAAAAACCTGTGGGAAGAGGTTTAGTATAAATTAGGATCACATATAACTTGCACTTTTATAAAGAAAGTGAAAAACTATATATAAAAAACCCACACCTTAAACGTACTGTCCTGTGGCAGTGTTCCTTTGCTTCATGCTACTTGGACGTTTAATTTCTGACAATTCAGATGCAATTTTTCCTTCCTTCTGGTTCTCACATTCTGCCTAGTTCAACTCTATTTTGGTCAAGCTTCCAATTAAATATATCACTTGCAATTTTGCTAGTGTATTCATCAAGTATTTTACTTTCTCTTCCTAAACAACAAAAATATAAGTATAAAAAGGCTTTTTACAAATTAATCCCATTTAAAATATTTTTTCTTGTGAATTGGACTTGGCAAGAATTAATATTTTCGGTCCAAAGTGCTTTAAGATAATGAAAGAATGCTGGGATTCATATACTGACCTCAGAGAGAAACAGTTTTCATCAACCAAGAAAACAAGCAAGGCCACAGACCATGGCTTCTATCACCCATAATTTCTTCTGTAAGCACCAGTCCACCAAAGGAGCTGAAGTACACAAGGGCACCCAACTTGCCAATAGCCTCAAAGCCACATCTGCTAGTCCTTACTCATCAACATAGTCTATTTCTAGCCCACTGTAAATTGTGCAGACATAGCTCTCTAATCACCTACCTGATAGTTAAAGAAAACCCTTCTGAATAACAAACCATGGAGCACTTTCTAATTTAGGGCTCGCGCAGAAAATGAAACGCCAGCCATCTGCATCACGATGTACCCACACAGCTTGCTGGGGCACTGCTCTCTTGCCAAAGGCCTCAGATTTCACATTTACCCTTGGCAGCCTGCTAAGGAAGGGGAACACTTCGGATCTCCAGTTATAAGGCTGCACTTTACCCAAAGATATACTAATTTCCTAAAAACCAGCATGTGCAACTTCACTACCTCTACTGGTCCTAACTGAGAACCACAGAAGTACAGCTCCAACTGTACCGAAAGACCCAGACAAACCAACATGACGAAATAATGAGGTGCTTGTACTGTTATGTGGCAATGAGTGCACTAGGAAAGAAGTCAGGTTTGAAGCAGCAGCCTAGGATGAAGTCTTTTAACACAAGCAACAGCAACAAGAAATCTTGATCCATTCTTAATTTATTCTGGGTGGCCCAAGCTGTAACAGACTACCTTACCAGTGAAAATTAGTAGTAAATCCCACAACCTTTGATCTATAGGATCTATTGAAAATTCCAGATTACAGCCGTGCTAACAGGACCAAAGACAATTTCTCTTCTCATTTCTTAAGCACCGCTTACATCTAAAGCAGAAACAGTGATGAGAACAGGGCCTAAAGAGAGAGGCTGAATGCAGGTCTGCAGTGTGCAAGAGCATGTGCAAGTTCTGCCTTGATGTGTGGTGAAACAAGTGATCCAGATATACACATGGATGTATTCTGAACACAGAAATACATTCAGAAGCCTTTGGTGCATTACTGCAATATGAGCACTGCAGGTATGGAATTAAGGTATTCAATCAGCTGCTCTGGAGAAATATGCTTACACTTAAGACCCAGAGAGTTGTTTTGGTTGGAAGGGACCTTAGGATTATCCAGTTCTAACCTCCTACCATGGACAGGGACACCTCCCAATACACCAGATTGCTCCAAGCCCTGTCCAACCTGGCCTTGAGCACTGGCATGAATGGGGCAGCCACAGCTTCTCTGGGCAACCTGTGCCAGGGCCTCACCACCCTCACAGGGAAGAACTTCTGCCTAAGATCTCATCTCAATCTCCCCTCTATCAGGTTAAAGCCATTCCCCCTTGCCCTGTCCCTAGAGGTCCTTCTCCAAAGCCCCTCTCCAGGTTTCCTGTAGTCCTTTTAGGCACTGGAAGCTGTTCTAAGGTCTTCCCGGAGTTTTCTCCAGGCTGACCAAGCCCAGCTCTCTCAGCCTGTCTCCAGAGCAGAGCTGCTCCAGCCCTCGCAGCATCTCCATAGCACCCTCTGGACTTGTTTCAACAGCTCCATGTCCCTCCTGTGCTGTTGCCCCAGAGCTGGGTGCAGGACTGCAGGGTGTCTCAAGAGCAGAGTGGAAGGGGACCTGCTGGAGACACTACTTTTGGTGCAGCCCAGCACTCAGTTGGCTTTCTGGGCTGCACCCCTTTAAAGCCTACCCAGATAGGTGAGTTGAGAATTTCATTATGTTGCATTAGAGGTAATTAGTGCTTACAACGCATGTCAGCACCATTGCACAAGACAAGTTTCCAGCACTGGTTCAGGTGTCCTGCCTTATTCTGCACATTTTATCAGCAGCGCCAACTCTCCTGCTAACACACCTTTTCTTGGTACGTAGCAAACTAAAACAATGAGCACCATACAAAAGTCAGCGCTTTATACAGCTGAAGGTTCTCACAGGAGGCCCTCCAAAGAAAAACATGCATCTCTATAGTATAATCCAAGCAATCATGTCCCAAACCAGAATCAACTCCCACAGACAAGATGTAATCTGTAAATAAGTCCTGACATATTATTCAGCTTTCTGCAGCTAGCCAACACCTCAAAATCCTTCCATAATTATAATTGTTAAGAACTACCCCTAGCAATACAACACAAGGATCTTCCTTCCCCTTCATGCATTTATACACATGGGCACATGAAAAGCCAGCACCAAATAAAATTACTGTGGGATCAGGAGGCACAACTTGTCAAATACACTGCTCCTCAGTTCAACTCCCAGATAACAATAAGTAGTGGAAGAGTTCACTGCATTATTAACTTGCTGCTTACATCTGACACAGCAACTCTCATCAATATTTTTGCACTACCTACACCTTCTTAATTAAAATTGCCATAGCATCCCACACTGGTTTGAGCTGAAAGCGATCTTAAAGCTCATCCAGTTCCAGCCCCCTGCCACAGGCAGGGACACCTTCCACTAGAACAGACTGCTCCAAGCCCCGTCCAACCTGACCTTGAACACTGCCAGGGATGGGGCAGCCACAGCTTCTCCGGGTGACCTGTGCCAGCGCCTCATCATCCTCACAGAGAAAAGCTTCCTCCTAATGTCTAACTTAAATCTCCCCTGTTTAAGTTTGAACCCATTACCCCTTGTCCAACCACATTTGTATTAGGTGATTGTACTTTTCCATGTATGTATATATATACACACACATCTCATTAGTTTACAAATACTAAATATTAAGACAATTGTGGTTGATTTTCTGGTTTTGTGTGGGTTTTGTTTGTTTTTTTGTAGGTTTCTTTAGGTTTTTTTTACAAAATATCTGCCAACAGTTCTCAGCATAATTTTAAAAGGCACATTTTCAACAGCACACTTATATCTTATCCTAGTTTTTCCTTGCCTCAGAGTAATCATTTCTCGTTGGTACATAGATGTTAAATGCCCTTTCATTTTATGATACAGTTATCTTTTCCATGGAGACTTCCCCAGTGCGCAAAACTTGGCATTTCAACACAGCCTGCAGCTCTCAATATGTGTTCCTAACGCACAGGTTAATAAAAGCCTGAAAAGCAAAGTAACTCTAAATTTTGTTTGCAAGTTGAGAAGAATTAGTTACAAAAACCTTCCAAGGAGCAACACCAGACTTTTGGCACAACTTCAGTGTGAATGCCCCATCCCTGGCAGTGTTCAAACCCAGGTTGGACAGGGCTTGGACCAACCTGGTCTAGTGGAAGGTGTCCCTGTCCATGGCAAGAGGTTGGAACTGGATGAGCTTTAAGGACCTTCCAACCCAAACCAGTCTGGGATTCTACAATTCATTCAACAGCAGCAAATACTGGAAAATTTCCAGCTATAATTATGCTTCCAGAGTGTCGTGGTTTAAACTCTGTCAGCCACACAGTCTCTCTCTCACTCCCCCCCTTCTTTCCCTCCCCCTACTCCCGGGGGGACGGACAGGAGAATTGAAAAGAATGCAACTCCCACGGGCTGAGTTAAGAACAGTTTAGTAACTAAGGTATAACACAAATCACTACTGCTACCACCAATAATAATAATGACAAAGGAAATAACAAGGGAAGAGAATACAACACCTCACCACCTGCCAACCGAATAACTCGCCACCCCCAACTGAGCACCGACCGATCCCTAGTCCAACCCTGCAGAGAACTCACCCTTCCAGGTAACTCTCAGTTACATCCTGGGCATGACGTGCTGTGGTATGGAATACCTCTTTGGTCAGTTTGGGTCAGGTGTCCTGTCTCTGCTTCCTCCCAGCTTCCCCTCCTCCCTGGCAGAGCACGAGGCTCAGAAAGTCCTTGGTCAGACTAAACATTTGAGCAGTAACTAAAAACTGTGTTATGAGCGTTGTTCCCAGGCTGAAAGTCAAAAACACAGCAGTGCACCAGCTACTAAGAAGGAGAAATGATTGCTACTGCTGAACCCAGGACACAGAGGTTTTAATTTTACTCAGATCCAAGTGCAGTCACCAGTCCAAGGGTGGTTTCTTTTCATTTTTTTCTTAAACTGACACAATCTCCATGTAAAAATCCATATTTAACAGCTGCAGTGGAGTGGGTTTGATATTTCCATTTTCCCATTAAAAGCACCACAGCTATAATGTGACACTGTTGGAATGAGTTCCCGAAAGCAGGCTTTCCTCCAAGTTGAAGTTTTCCATTAAAAGGAGTTTTAACTTCCAATAACCAACCTGTATTTACACTGTGCCCCTGCAGTGACACACTGCAGCCAGCAAAGAAATTCCACACAGGAACTACACATTGGTTAGTGTAAGGGAGTATTTTCTCCCCTGCCTTTTATATTCTTCTGAACTATGTCTAAATTTCTCCGAGCTTTTACTTCATTACCTGGGCATAATCTCTCAAACAGCTTTCACGTTACAAACGCTCTGGTTTAGCCCGGTGGGAACACGATATCCCATTCAGCATTTCCACAAACAGACCAGAAATTACTACATACAGCACCCCAGTAATTAGAGACAGATGTAGTTTTGCACAGAGGCCTATATTTTATGTTGCTAGTATGAATCCTAATAATTCTGATTAAATAAGTGAAGTATCATTCTATAAAATGACAGCAGTATTTGGTCCTGGATGCTGAGGCATTATGAGAAGCCAACACAGTGTCACAAATGGCATTTTCCAGTCACACCAGCAGTTTTTCCCTATGCTTTGCTATCTTTCTTAGAGGAATATAAGCAAGATGACAGCCAACCTAAGGAAGCATTTGAATTCAGACCAGTCTTAAGAGCATTCTGAGTTCAAATCAGACTCCTGGAAGTTTCAGAAGAAGAACCACATGTGTAATGGCAGCATACTTCAAACCATAGCAGAAAGCCAATGAGGAGTTTCCAGAAGATCCACAGTCTTGGGATATATCCCACAACACAGTTACTGCAGCATTAACATTTCATGCTGGTAAAACACAGCGTAGACAAAGAAACACTCCTAACAATATAGTGTAGTGGTCTTCCTCTGATAGTTACAACCCAGTTTTGCAAGTTCAGTTTTCTCTGGGTTTACAATTTGAGGTAAATGGCACACACATCCCAACAGAAAGCAAAATCATGCTCATGAAAATGGAAGTTATTACCTCACATGAGCGTAAGCCACCAGGAAGCCAGAAAGCTTCCTTCCAGGTAGGAGTTTTGGCACACAGCCTCTTAACACAGTCTCTGAGAGTTACACTTTGTGCTGATGTTTAAGTAGTTTTTCATCCCCACAACCTGCTCCTCAGCATTCAAGTTTATTGAAATGCGGCAGGAAACCAGGATTAAATACACACATAGTATCCAAATACAAACACATCCTTCAGGAAAATGAGCAGCAGATGCTTTTTCTTCTTGTTCCTATTGACTCATACAGACCCTGCTCATGCACATCAGGCATCTATAGCTTGAAGGTTCCTTAAGAGGCTCCTTACAAAAAGGCTTTTCCTTAAAAGCACAGAGCAGATTTTGGATTGAAGAGATGTCCCCGTGGCAATATATGCATAGTGTTAACCGTTTTCAAACTATATTTAAGGAAGATTTTATGGTGCTTTTAACCTTGAGAGATTTTTCGGATGACAAATTGACATAAACTTTAAAAAGTCTACTCACATCACCCCATATTCAGGTTGTTTCTGTTTTAGAAAAGTGGCTAATTAAATTAAAAACTGAACTGGCACAAGATTTTGTATGGACAGTTCTGTGCTCCTAAATGGCAAACTCTTTGAATCACCCTTGTGCACAGAAATCCCACATATCTCCTTATATTCAGTGCTGATGAATATAAAAACCTACCAGACACTGATGGGAAAACTGACATCTGTGGAATTACGTTTACAAACCTGACTCCTAACCTCATTCTCTAAATGCTTCTTGAGTATTTCGTAAATATCTTTTAGCCTCAAGCTGCTCCAGAAGCATGACCCCAGCCAGAGCAGCTCCTAAGAACTCTTCCCTGCTCGCAGGCAGTGGGACGGTCAATGACTCAGGAATACCCACACGGCTGGAAACATGCTGCTGTCAAGAGGTTGTAACACCCATCTGTTCTCCACTCCAGAGCACACTCTAGCTCCACCAGGCTCTCCCAGAGAAGCTAAGTGGCCATCTGGCACTTGGTGCCTCACCACAGTCGGACCCCTCTCCTCTCTGGCATTGTCAACTCCTTCTTTTGGGGCATTCTCATAGCCGTTATCTGATGTCATACATCCCTGAAACAAGACTGCCAGGTATTTCAAAGATCATGGTTCTGCACTAGTGCTCAGGGTGTTTAAAATGACATTAGTTGTCGTGTAGTCACGCTTTGAGGGAAAAACACACAACCCAAGCAGCCAACCTAGAAGCTTAGTGGTTCTTTCCTGCTTCAAGATCTTCATTTTCATGACTGGTGGCAAAGAATGAATTCCAAAAATAACTTTTTCCTAGATCAGCATTTTCTTCTGTTTTAAAATATCTATAGAATGTTTCTCAAAAAAGCCTGGAGAAGAGAAGGCTCCAGGGACACCTGAGAGCAGCTTCCAGTACCTGAAGGGGCTACAAGAAACCTGGAGAGGGCCTGTAGGGACAGAACAAGGGGGAATGGCTTTCCTGACAGAGGGGAGACTGAGGTGAGACCTTAGGCAGAAGTTCTTCCCTGTGAGGATGGTGAGGCGCTGGCACAGGTTGCCCAGAGAAGCTGTGGCTGCCTCATCCCTGGCAGTGTTCAACGCCAGGTTGGACAGGGCTTGGAGCAACCTGGTCTAGCGGAAGGTGTCCCTGCCCATGGCAGGGTGCTGGGACTGGATGAGCTTTAACGTCCCTTCCAACCCAAACCAGTCTGGGATTTTATGACAATATCAACACAGTAGCTGACATGCGTCTGTTGATTCAGGGCTGCCTGGTGAGATGCTGATAAATACACGAGGGCACCTGCAGCGTGTCATTTTCTGAAACCTTAATGTTACCACAATTATTACAAGTAATCCCATTATATTCTGACACAATCTGGAAACCGTAACCTGGCTGCTACAGAAGAGCAAGGCCCCAACACAAACCCACCGGCTGCACTGCAACTGGTACAGAGACCTCATGGGTACCCATGGAGCACCCCAGATGGAGCAAGGTGTGAAAGAGGATGCTTCCACCTTCCGAAGCAGAGTGCACCAAACTCCTCACAATGGGAACCTCAGCTCCAGCGACCCAGCAAGTCCTCTCACCCTAAACCCAGCCGGGCCTTTGTGAAAGGCTACAAGTTTGCTTGAAGGCTCTGCATCTGAAACAGGTTTAAAATCACAATCAAGGGCTACCTCTGGTTTTTACTTCTTAACAGGTGCTGGTGCAAGCACCGTTTTCTTAAGGTTTAATTATTAATTTAATATAAATCTGGTTTATAAAGCCCTAACCCAGCTGTGCTCAGGCTCATGCAAACGTGGCTTCGTCTGTTATTTCTCTTTCCAGTGAAAACCGGAGGATTAGACACAGTCGGGAGGATCCAGCCGGGAACAACCCCACCGCAACTGCCTGCAGAGCCCCAGCATGAAACGGGACCCCCAGATCCACTCTTACCACCAGCCCCATGCTCGCACCCGCCGCCTCCCACCCGCGCCGCTCCCATGGAATCCGGTCCCCACCGAAGCAGAGTCCTCGAGCGGGAAAACAAAGCAGCGACCCCCTTACCCCCAGACCCATGAGGTCCTACCGTCGGCAGTCAGAGCCATCTCGATGAGGGTCTCGGACCGGTTCTTCCCCAGCAGCTCCATAGCACCCTACTTCACCCTCCGCACGCAGCAACCGGGAACGGGTGGGTCACAGCCCAGCGTGAGTCAGGGCCGCCCCACACATGCGCAGCTCCCGCAAGGGCGGAGCGGGGCACCGGGGACGGGAGGAGGGACTGGGGTGCTGACGCTATCGGGCGCGGTTTCCGCCCGTCGGTGGCCGCGGGTAGGGGCCGCGCCCGAGGGATCAACTCGTTTCCCCGGGGAGAGAAATTTTCCCTGCCCAAGCTGCCTGTGTTCTACTTTACTCAATTCCAGTGTCCTGCTGAAAAGAGGATTCTCATAGTTGATCTTTCCCGAGAGGCAAGGGGATGTGGCATGAATGAATATTCCCCCTGGGCGAGGTGGGGAGGGGGGTAGAATTGTTTAAGGCTGATCGGCAACTAAGTCATGAAGATCACTTCTAGCGTAATGGGATGGAGGGGAGAATCATAGAGTCATAGAACAGTTTGTGTTGGAAGGGACCTTAAAGCTCAACCAGTGCCAACCACATGCCATGGGCAGGGACTCCTTCCTCTATGTCAGCTTGGAGTGCTTATGTTATACGGTTAAGTGGCAGTGAGTGATCCATGCACACTGGGAAAGAAGTCAGATTTGAAGCAGCAGCCTAGGATGAAGTCTTTTAACACAAGCAACAGCAACAGGAAATCTTGATCCATTCTTAATTTATTCTGAGTGGCCCAAGCTGTAACAGACTACCTTACCAGTGAAAATTAGTAGTAAATCCCACAACCTTTGATCTATAGGATCTATTGAAAATTCCAGATTACAGCCATGCTAACAGGACCAAAGACAATTTCTCTTCTCATTTCTTAAGCACCGCTTACATCTAAAGCAGAAACAGTGATGAGAACAGGGCCTAAAGAGAGAGGCTGAATGCAGGTCTGCAGTGTGCAAGAGCATGTGCAAGTTCTGCCTTGATGTGTGGTGAAACAAGTGATCCAGATATACACATGAATGTATTCTGAACACAGAAATACATTCGGAAGCCTTTGATGCATTACTGCAATATGAGCACTGCAGGTATGGAATTAAGGTATTCAATCAGCTGCTCTGGAGAAATATGCTTACACTTAAGACCCAGAGAGTTGTTTTGGTTGGAAGGGACCTTAGGATTATCCAGTTCTAACCTCCTACCATGGACAGGGACACCTTCCAATACACCAGATTGCTCCAAGCCCCATCCAACCTGGCCTTGAGCACTGGCATGAATGGGGCAGCCACAGCTTCTCTGGACAACCTGTGCCAGGGCCTCACCACCCTCACAGAGAAGGTGATCTGAACCAGCACAGTCTCTGATCTTTACTAAGAATAAATTTGTTCTTACTTTAGATCCTGCGGGGATGGTAAGGACAGCAAACAGTTCTCCTGCCTTCAGGCCAAATTGAAGCTGGTGTCAGACAATAAAGGATGATGCTGTCTTGATTATAGATTCAGAGCAAGCAAAACCATTGTTTTGGCTAATGATACTGGGCTCTTTTTAAGTAGTAGTCAGGAGAGAGATGGAATTGAGAATAAAGCCTGACGAAGGCGAAAATGAGGAATGGAAAGGTGGCAGAAGAAACATAACTCTTTCATTCCAGATGTTGAATTGAGAAAGAAACACTGTCTTCCTCTCTCAGACTGGCCTTATCTAATCTAGGCTTGCTCAGGATCTCTGAAGCAGGGAGCATCTCCCAGCACCAGATCCTGACAGTTCTGGTAGGGTGCAAGGCTCCTGTCCCAGGCCCTGTCCCTTTTCCCAGAGCTGGTGCCATTTCCCTGTCCCAGATAGCCTCATCTCCTCATCACTTCCTTCAGTAGTTTGCAGTAGTTTCCTACGACTGTTCCGTACGTGTATTTCACACATTTTTTTTTCATTAATATCATCTCAGGCCTTCTTTCAGCCTAACTTTTTTCATAGTCAGCTTTTACAGCCTGAGTGTTTTATGCACCAGACTGATGGGGGGGGGGGGGGTGATGGGGGTGTTATTACTTAGGCAACTGTAATGTAAGTTGTTTTCATGGCAGGATTTCTTAATCTCAAAGTTAATCAAGTCAAGTGACTTAGTGCTGGGCTCATGTTCAAGTCTACGTACAGTATTAGGCCTTTATTTGTACTATGTGGCATTACTACTTTGAGAAATGTATTTTTAGTCAGAAGGAAAACCTAAAAATGTGTCTGGTTGCTTGCTGAAATCTGAAATGTTTAGTTTGGTTTTTCATCTTACGGTGCAAGATAGTGGAAACAAAGAAGACAGGCTCAGCACTCCAGAGGACGCCTTTAAGCAGCTTGTGACCACATACAACACACTAGGTCACAAGGTTCAGTTTAAAAGTTGTATTTTCTCAGCCTTTAATTTCCTCACAGCATCATATATCTCGGATAAATGCTTTTATGCCTATAGAAGATGCAATTGAAGCCAGTATTCAACCAGAGTTAGAAACAGCAAGAATTGCAGTGGCCATCCATGGGTTTTGCCTCCTAATTACATGCTCACACTGCCCAGCTCCACCCAGCATGTGCAGTGGTAAAGCCAAGCATACCTAGAGCTGTGTAAGCATCACGTCCAGCATGCCACGGATGATTTGGTGTATCTGTAATTGGACAGGCTCATGGTTTGCTGAGGCACTGCAGTTGTCTAAATGACATGGTGGCTTGTGTTAGGGAGTTCTCTCTCCCAGAAGGAGCTATCTATGGAAGGCCTGGTGCCTGTGGCAGGGGCACAGGGGAGCCACACAGTATCCAGCGCTGAGATTTCTTGTGTATCCAAGTGTTTAAGTAACTATTGTGTAACTCGGTGGTTTCACAGTATGTCTAAGCCATCCAGGACCATACTTCCTTCAAAAGGCACAGATATTACTCCCTCCCACCTTGCATTTTCACTGCTGATGGATCATAAGGTGTTACAATGACTCAGGTCAGCCTGTCAAACTGACTGATCTTTTCTTTCTTCTGTGCTTTCAGATCCATGAATCACTGCAAGAAACAGGTCCTGCCAAAACAAAGGAGGAAATGGGGAACCACACCATGGCAGGACCATTTTATTCCTGAAATACAAACCCATAACCAGGTATGCCATAGTAGTTCTGCTTTTAGTGGTCTGGAGTTCACACACTGTTTCTAATACAGTGTGTACATAAACTGAAAAGTAAAAATACCTAAAGGGCTGTGGATGTAGGTTGCAAGCATCACAAAAACTGACTAGCAATGATTAATTGCACTTAGGATGTTCAGTAGTGAAGTGTAATCTTTTGTGCTAAAGGAGAGCAGGTAGTTTGTAGCCCTTATAAAGTCTTGCTTTCCATTGATGGGCTTTTCAAAAGCATGGAACTGCTTTACAAGCCTTCGTATTTAAAAAAATAATGATTTAAATGCAGAAAATTGGTGGGATGGGAGGGTCAGATTTCAAAGATAACTCTGTGTCCATCACTGCCTCAAGCATGTACTCCAAGACCTGTTCAAAACAACTCACAACTTACAACCTGAGCTCCCAGCTTTTGAAAGTCCTGGTAGAAAGCACTGCCTAAACCTTTTGGCACTGAAGCATCTTTGAAAATATGACCCTGAGTCCTAAATCATGCGGAAAATGGAGCTTTTGTGTCTATCAGTTAGGTGCTCTGAAAAATTCCCTTCCTGGGAAGGAATCTAATATATACAGCTTTTGCATTTACCACTTGGGGAACTACCTGTAAGTATGCTTTCTGGATTCCCTATGCTGTGCACATCATATATCCATGCCACAGTCTTAGCAGGTGCAGCAGCTTCCTGCTATCGAGGATATGTGTATTGTGTAAAAAAAGTTTTACACATATATATATCTATATATATGCAGAATTTCAGTAAGTTTTCAAATCAGACTGTGAGTACAAAGTTAGAAGTAGCAAAACAGGAGTCTGAAACAGTTGCAGGAGTAAAAGGGAAGTGGTGTATCCCCTGCCCAGCCTCTTCAGCCTGCTCTTTTTCCTCTGATGGCTGCACAACCCTGTGGATGGTCACTTTGCTGTGAGACTTCAGCACACGTGGGCTGAGTCCCAGAAACACCTGTTGCTGCTTCCCGCATCTCCAGGAGTGTGCTTTTGTCAACTGATTAAAGGCTATTGAGAGCTAACCTATTTAGAATAGAATCCTAGAATGGGTTGGAAGGGACCTTAAAGCTCAACCACTTCCAACCCGCTGCCATGAGCAGGGACACCTTCCACTAGAGAATGTTGTTCCAAGCCCTGTCTCCCCCCAACCTGGCCTTGAACACTACCAGGCATGGGGCAGCCACAGCTTCTCTGGGCAACCTGTGCCAGTGCCTCACCACCCTCACAGGGGAGAATTTCAACCTACTTTCTATTCCAAATCTCCCCTCTGTCAGTTTAAAGCCATTCCCCCTTGCCTTATCATTCTATTTCTTTCCCTGTCTTTGAATTACCCCTTTAGAATATCAGTTACAGTGCCATTTGGAAAGAAATATTTTAGAGACCAGTAGGGCCAGGTATCAAAAAGGCTTAGAAAGGTAAAGAGAGACTTGGATGGAAGTATAGGTGCTCAAATCCAGCATTATGATACCCCAAATCACCGTTTGGTTATCACAGGCTTTTTAGGTTTTTGAAATGCACGAGAAAGGGAGCACAGTTTCTGTACCCCAGGTAATAACATCAGTTAAAGTTTCAGCAGATGTCTGGGGTGTGGGATATCACCGGCAAATTCCCATGAGTGAAGGGGGTGCAGCCTCTCCTGCTGTAAGGCTGCTCTAGCAGCCTGAAGGCTGGGCTGGCTGTTAGGAGGAAGCAAGAGATGAGGAAGAGACAGGAATGGTGGGATGTACTGTGTACTGTGTGCGCTCCTGGGAAGTCTGCCGCTGTGAGGAAAGGGATGTAGCAGCCACTAACTAAAGAGAAAGCCCGAGGGAGATCACAACTGTCTGAAGGTTCAGTCTGGGCTCCCTAAATTCTTTCTGCATTTTACTCAGAGGCTGTTTGCCATCTGACTCTGCCTTCCTGCTGCACAGTGCCTAAGGCTAAACCCAAGCTGCCCGAATACCAGGCAGCCACTAAGAAATACAGTAACAGTCACTGATGGGATGGGCATGTGGATTTGTATATCAAGACAGCTGGTTCTTCCCGTGTGCCGCTGCACAGCCCTGAAGCTGCCATGAAATGAAATGAGGGGGTTATAAAGAACTGCAGTGTAGGGCGGCAGAATGCAAACACTTCTCAAAGGAAGTCAGAAGTTCCATAGCGTGCAAAAGTTCATTGTTAGTCACTGCATGTTTCCTACTTCACTTTTCAGTTAGTCAGCTGCTTGCAGAAAGCGATGCATGTAAGGATAACACCTATGCTGTCTAAACAGACAGATAACTTTACAGACTATAATATACTTTTTTCTTGGCCAGAGTTACTACATGTTTGCGACACGGAACTAAACCCAACTACCCGATTTTCTCTCCCCAGGGCAAGGAAGCTGCCTGGGTGCGGTCCCAGCGGTGCCGCTGAAGGAGGAGGAAAGCCCGCGTCAAGCACACCGTCTTTGTGCCCTCTGCGTGCGCAACAGCGGTTTGCAGAGAGGTGCTAGAGTTAAGGTGATCTTAACAGAAGCCTGTGTCCCATTTTAAGCAGAAACAGTCATCTGTAATCTTGCAGTTACCCTCCCTTAACTGGATTGCCCGGTTTACAGCTGCCATCGAAGCCTTCCTAAAAACATAATTCAAACCACAAAAAAAAGGTGACAAAGAAAACTACTTTGGTGTTGTTTGGGAAGTAGAAGGAATTAATCCCTTTCCTGATAGTAGAGACATTCTTAAGGGTACTTGAATATGTGCAAAATCTATTCACTAACAATGTTTGAGGCTGTTTATTCACTCTCCTTGTGTCTCTGTGGATATAGTTCCACTAATATTACCAAACCACTCCTAAACAGCCTGAGTAAAGATCTGTTTTTAATTCTGATGGGTTGTGCAGTCATAGGTACACTTACATGAAAGAGTATTAAATGTGGTAGGGTTGGAGTAAGGCCAGTTCATCAGTTCTGACACTTAAATGACAACGTTAAGATAAGAAGTTGCATCATCTTGGTGAATTTCCGTGTGCTTCTAGTGAAATCATCCGTTTTCTCTCTTGTCCTTTTATAGACAATTTCGTTTCTCGGGGTTTATTGCCCTCTGGTGGCAATAGTGGTTTTTGCTGCGATACCGGGCTCTGACCTCTGGTGCTTCATTTAGGCTTTTCATTTCTATCTGCTGGTTATCCCGAAGTGATAAATAAAGAAAGTCCAATGATGTTAGTTTCTTTAAGCAGCGAGGATTGTCGCAAGGAAGTAAATGAGGCGGATGTGTGAAAGCCACAGCACTGAAGTGATGTGGGGAGCTCAGGAGCTCTAGCAAAAAACATTAACAGAATCAGTTTGGTTCAGTGTGCATTGGTCAGCTTAGACATAAAGCAGAACTGAGTGGTAAAGAGACCACAAATGTAGAAGAGAAGAAAAATCTGCAGTTACATATCAGATACTCACAAATAGTACTTTGTGTCATCCCAAATGAATTTGTGTTAACCATGGTTTTTGTACACAACTTTTAATGACTTGTGCATCTCTCATATGTGCACATTTTTAATGTCCTTGATTACATATTTTATTACAAAGTGATTATTATTAATAGTAGCAGTGCTAGTGTTATTCTCAAGACATTAGCAGCTTTCTCAAAAATTTGAGAAAAATCTAAGGCCTTCAATATGAGTATTAATCCTAGAATCCTGGACTGGTTTAAGTTAAAAGGGACCTTAAAGCTCATGCAGTTCCAGTCCCCTGCCACGGGCAGGGACACCTTCCACTAGACCAGGTTGCTCCAAGCCCTGTCCAACCTGGCCTTGAACACTGCCAGGGATGGGGCAGCCACAGCTTCTCTGGGCAACCTGTGCCAGGGTTTCATCACTCTCACAGGGAAGAACTTCTGCCTAAGAGCTCATCTCAATCTCCCCTCTGTCAGTTTAAAGCCGTTCCCCTTGTCCTGTCCCTACAAGGTGTTGTAAAAATTTCCTGCCAAAAATATTCTGGAAGGGAGCCTTTTTCATTGAAGGTAAATTAAATAGTGGATGGCATCAGTCTTGACCCGGTTCTGCTTTACAGAGTCTTGGGTTTAATTCTAGTAAGACTCATAAGTGAGCTGGTAGTTCTTGGCTGTTGCAGCACATCAGTTCCTTCTCATTTTCACAGCTTTCCCATGCAGCTGTGTGAGATGCAGTGACTGTGGTTTCCAGCCTTTCTCCAGTCTCTAGTCCCGGCTTATCCTACCCCAGATCCTGTCTGAATAATGCCGTGCTTATCTCCCTGTGCTGGGAACCCTTGTGCAGGGTTGTGAGAGCTGCCCCACCTGCCCATCCATCCCAGGAGAAGCTGATCTGGACACAAGGATCAGTTGTGTGAGCTCCGTGGGCACAAGGAGCATCCTGGAGCAGCATAAGCTGGGAAATGCACGGGGACCCTTAGCCTCAGCCAGCACAATCAGAAGGATCAGGCAAAAAGCAAAGGGAAAAATTTAAGCAGAAAAGATGTATCTGAAAATCAGTGCTTTAAAAGTAAGATGAGATGTATGAATAGGAGGATGAAATCGATATAACCTAATAATTTATGTACACCTTCTAAACAGGAAAAAGCAGAGCCTATGAGGAACAGAGTGAAAATGCATAGAAGCAATAAATAAGAAAGACATATCAAATTAAAACCTTCATTGGCTGGAAAGTATATTTACAACTGCAGGGGAACAGATAAAAGCACTCAAAATGCAAGGTGCCACTTAATTTCATCTGGTTTCACAGAGATCCACCAGTACCAACAACAGAATTCCTTTTTTTTTTTGTGTTTACCTCTGTCTTCAGGTAGGAAAGGTAACCATAACAGAAATACTCCAGCGCATAACTGTGTAATTTTTGTAAAGCAAATCTACCATTTGAACACTTTTTAGTAGCTCCCTCTCAGAATGTTAATTCTCCTCCCTGTCAAACCACTGAACTCGTAAGAGGAGCTCTGCCATCTCTAATCAAAGTCAAATCTCTTTTCTTGAGGTGGTTGCTCTTGCCTGTCATCTAGTTCTTCTTACGAATTGTAAATCATCTTGCTTATCAGAAGACAAACTCTTTGTGCCTTCTAACTATGCCCTCTTGGATATCCATTCAAGTGCATTATGTATGAGGAAGAGTTTCATTTGTCATTCCTTGTTTCCCTCATTGTAAACGTTGTACTGTTTCACACTTCATTTCAAATGGAAAGCAAGAAGATACCATGGGAGTTACTTATCCAAGCAGTTACTGGCTGAATAATTTCTGAAATCCTTGAGTCTTATTGTATTAATTGTGAAGATTTTTCCATATTGTTGAATTTATTGCTTTTCCTGTTAATGAGCATACAATGTGTAGCTCTGGATGCTTCCCTTTCAGTTTAATCTCCAGGTAAGTCAGTTTGCTAAGATACTTGGTAGTAACATTCCTTTCAAATTCTTGAAATTACTGGACTTATGCCTATCAGCCAACATTAAAGATGAACACACAGGCATTTATTGATAGCCCTCTGTATGTAAAGGAGAGAAAGTGGTATCTGTGTGGTCTGGTACATAAACATAATATTTGCCTTTGTGCGTTTCTGTGAGTGATTGAGAAGTTACAGCATCAGGATGTGCAGGCGTAGTGGTGCCTGCCCCATCAGTTCTAATGAGTATAGCGGAGGAGTGACAGTGGCTTGTGCACAGGAGGGGTGAGACTGGCTGTCCTGATCCATCCCTACATTAATTAACACAAGTGATGCTGCTTCATTTTTTCAATTCAAAGCACATCTGCACATTTTGATAGAAGTCTTGAATTAAATTACTGCTATGAATATCAAGATCATTGATTTGAAGGAATCTTTGTAAACAGAAGCAAAGCCTTGTGCAGTATCTATGAGTACAACAGTTCTTGGTCTGTTTCTTCCTGATGTTCTCCTAAAACCTGTCTGACTCAATTTAATGGAGTAGTCTTTAGTTAATCTATCCATTAAAATTATTGAGGAAAAGTTGCGTAAAAATTGTCCTTTCAGTAATAGGTCTGTGGCTTCTGATGTGATTTAATTTTCCTGGGTCTGACATACGGAGAATTAAAATAGAATGAAATTTTTTAAAGCTGTCAGTAATCACTGTTCTTATCAATCATTAGCCAGTGAGGCCGCATCTGTATGAGGTGACTTTGCCATGCCTTGCAGCAGCTCTTTTTTTTTCATTTCCTTTGTACTTTCACAAAGTAATGAAGTTATTAAGCTTCATCCCTCCATCTCTGTTTGTGAAATTGATGTCCTCCCCACACATTTCCACTCATGATGAATTGAAAGCTGAAACAGGCAGAGCATTTCTCTTTACCTCGCACTTACCAGCATCTACGCTATTGCTAAATGGCATTTCTGACTGGCCCCCTTTCATTTAGTATCTCCATACTATGGCCCTTAAGAAGTGCTAATGTCTGTCATTGTTTTTCTATCTGCATGCCCCCAAACTCATCTTTAATCTCTTCTTCTTCTTTTGTTACAATGCTTCTTAACCAGACATCTGATAATCTTTGTTCTGAATTCATTCTCAAGATCATGCTCTTCTGCTAGGTGGGGGATCATAGTCTCTGACTCTGCACAATTACATATGCTGTCAGAGTCAAGAGCAGGTGCAGCACTTTCTTTAATCAACACTAATCTTTTTAGCAGTATTACCAGACAGTGGAGAATTTATTATTAGTATTCTTCTACTATGGTAGATCTAGCTAAATCATCCAAGAGAGCTTCCTCCTCCAAAGACCAGCAGCTTTCATACAATCCTTTCCTGAAACAGTGTCCCATGCTGCCTTGTGAGCCCTTCTTTTATGCTTCAAGAAACCTATTTCTCATGTCTCCCTCTGGTTGGTGTTATTCGTTGTTTTTAGAGCTGGGACATGGTATGATGTGATCCTTTTTATAGCTTTTCTCTCACAAGAAACTCTGAAACAAAGTTATGTTCCCCATCTTGATTCTGTGATGAACGGAGTGCAACCCCTGCAGGGTGACTTCCTGCTGTGTGAAAAGATAGATAGGAAACTTTCTCTGTATGGATTCCTAACACTCACCCTTTCACCACTGATTTTAATTCAGATAAAACCCGGGCCGAGACAGTGATGAGATAAACATTGCCATCAGCTGCTCTTCCAGAACAGTTCCCTTGTCACTATTCATCATTATTTTTGATCAAAACAGTCCAGTGATAATCTATCATCTCAGTTTTCAATGCTAAAATTACTAACCACAGGAACGTTGCTCCATGTTTCACACTGTATATCTCAGAAGTTACTTAGCTGGCAGAGAAGGGCTGTGTCAGGAAATAGAGTCCTGGGTGAGCTGTATGAAAACTGTGCCAGATACTTTCCTTGGCTTTATTACACCTGTGGTGAACTTGGCCAAGTGAGCTTGGCTTTGTGCAATTTCCAGTGATAAGTTTCAAGCTATTATCAGTTTTCCACTGAAATCAGTTGGTTCAGCAGGGTGTAGACATATCTGAGCCAAATCCAAACAAATGGCTTGGCTGGAGCCCTGTTTTGCTGTTTCAAAATACTAAGTAACCAACAGGAATCACAAGGAGGTAGGGGATTCACAATCCCCTAAAGCGTCACTGCCCATAATAGTGTTGTTACTCCTGCCAAAGTAACCTGCCCTTAGCTTAGTTTTTCTCTCCTACCTAAGTTTGTACTTTGATCTCTCCTGCCTCGTACCAGTCTAGGTTGTTCTAAAACCTGATCTACCTCATGTAAAATTTCATGGCTCCCAGGTACAAACCCCTAACCTATTCTCCTGCTAATTCTTTTTTAATTATTCATTCTTATTAATTCAAAAGGCACTGCCTTGATGTGGTTTAGTCAGCCTTGTTCTTTAGGAGCTTCATTTCCAGACCACCTTCCAGTTGGCATGCTATGCTATGGACATGACTAGAAGTAAGGCCTTTCTTTTAGCAACAAGAGGCTCATGTAGGGATCTCCTAGTACAGAGATTGAGTGAGTTTTAGACACCAGAGTTGTCAGGGTGTTGACTCTTGTACATGAATGGTGTACTCAATAGCTAGGGATCATTAGGCATACACAATCTAAAGTATAGATTTAGGCGTTGAAAATATATTTGGGAGAAGGAATAGGTAAGAAAAACCAGATATTAATTCAGAAGGTACTCTTTTTTAATGGAGACTTTCTATTTTTTTAATTGTTTTGTTTTTCTCAATATGTTTTCCTCTCTGAAGGAAAAACACTAACCCAAAAAATCCACATTCTCCTCTCTCTACTTTCTTTCACACTTTACAGCTCTTATTTAGTTCTTTCCCTGTTACAGTCTCACGCTTCTACACAGAGTGAAAATTATGTGCAGTCTGAATTATAATTCATGTAGCTTTACTGCCATGTCATGCACAGTGTTTTGTATCAGTGATTCACAAACTTTTTTGTTACCAAGGATTCCTCTGGCGTGTAACTAAGCTTCCCAGAGCCTTTGCATTCTCCACTTCTGTTCTCTCCTCTTGTCCTGCTGGTGCTACCTGGCTCTTCTGACCCACCTCAGAGCCTTTCCTTTCCACCCGATACAAATTCTAATATCCCCCTTTCTTCCATTCCCTCCTGCCCTCAGGTTCATTTATCATTATTTTCCCAGCCTGCTCAGAGTATCTTTTCCTCTTCTCAGAGTTTCAATGCTTTTCCCTTAAGAAGGAAATGAGGCTATGGGAACAGTACAGGAGATTTCCTGCTTCCATGGCTGGCCTTCTACTTTTCCTGCACAGCTACATCTCCTGCCTTTTCCTCCCTAGGAAAACTGGATTCCTGCTGTCTGCAAGAGAGGCTGCTGGTTCAGAGGATAGGTGCTGTCACGGCTATCTCCTGGTGTCCAGCAGTTACCCTTGGGGCACTGCAAGTATTTTCTGTCGCCTGTGAATGTGTCTCTGCCTCTTTGTCTGCAAGTATTTGACGTTTAATATTTGCATATATGAAGTGTTTCAGCACCAGACTACTCTGGGCTGTTGCTGATCCTGTGTAATCCTTTGTTCCTAGCATGGTCCCTTTGGAAGTGTTACGATATCGTTCATGGCAAATAAATATTTATGTCTCTGAATCTAATTATGGTGTCATTCTCTGGACCTAATCCTGAAATGTTCAGTTTGCCCATTTTCAGACAAAACTCGCACTAAAGTTAACGGCCCAAGATTTTTTGTTACTGTTATAATGTCATTGAAAAAGAGAAAAAGCTTTTCAGAAGCATTCATTTTTCCATAGTGCTGTGTGTTTCTTAGATGAGGAGAATCAACTGGAAAACAAATATAACTGAGAAGATGTTTAGGCATTGCACAGTGAAGAGAAATGTTTTTATATAAGTGTTTGATATGACAAGTTAGAAATACTTTTCACTTCTTTTAAATTGGCATCTTACATTCCCAGGGGCTTTGTCTGGGGTTTAAAGAGCAGAAAAAAGAATATTGTCCCCGGAAAAAGCTATCCTGTGTAATTTGTTTCTTCTTTGCTTGCAATCAATCATTCTTTCAGTGAGGCTGATCCTACGTGCTGCTCCTTGGTTGCAGGATTCTTGTTATGCTATGATACTCATGGCTGTAGCTCACCACAATATGATCATCTAGTTTGCTAGATTTAGTCATCTGTAGCTGGTTTCTTGAACATGGTATTTTGATTTAGTTTACTGCGAATAAGTGTGCTCTTCCCTTCCTTCATTGTTAAATGCTTTTCAGGAAGTATTCCTGCCTTGTCTCTGGCTTTAACAGCATACTGCATTGTGTAAGGATTGGAATCACACTGCAGACCCTCATGGAGCTCCCTTGAATTGATCCTTCTATAAGCAGACTAGTTAGGGAGATGCACAAAGCTTAATCTGGGGAGCACCAGGCAACAATTTTTCTGCCTATTTAAGCCACCATTTAGAGATTCATATTTACTAACTCTTTTGGTCTCACGCCTGGAACAACAGCCATTCATTTCAAACTGAGAGTCCAGTGTTGATTTTGAAGAGCAAATGTTAATCATTTGAAGTTGATACTTTTACTAAGAAGCTTTCTGTTCTTGAGATTCTTTTTGTTGTATAAAAAGGATTTTTCTCATTCTAGCCAAAGCAAGAGAAAATTAGCACAAGCTATTTGTGTAGGTCAATGAGAATATTAACCTGGCAATGGAGAAATGCCACATCATGGAATCACAGAATCATAGAATAGTTAGGGTTGGAAAGGACCTTAAGATTTCCTAGTTCCAACCCCCCTGCAGAATCCCAGACTGGTTTGGGTTGTAAGGAACCTTAAAGCTCCTCCTCCCTAAAGATGGGCAGGGACACCTTCCACTAGGCCAGGTTGCTCCAAGCCCCATTCAACCTGGCCTTGAGCACTGCCAGGGATGGGGCAGCCACAGCTTCTCTGGGCAACCTGTGCCAGCGCTTCACTACCCTCACAGGGAAGAATTTCTTCCTAACATCTAAGATCACCTAAGATAACCAGAAATGGTTGGTTAGAGCTATTGCTTGTGAATATCTCCTGCCCCATGGAATCTCGCCATTAAAACTGTTTTGTTCTATAGACTTGTTGGCAACATAGTCAAGCTTAAGGAAACTGACTGTAATCCTCCCGTTTGGGCATTCATCTGGCATATTGGAAAACCAACTGTGTGTTCCAGCCCCACAGGCATAAAGCTTTCTGTTAGACAGAAGTGAATTATGAATGACTTACAGAAAATTACAATAGCATATGTAACAAAGAGACAGCATATGTAACACAGAGAGGGTTAAGTACAATTACAGCAGCAGCAAAGTGTAAATGGGTAGAAAATCAGTGGGACAAGCTCTCCTCCTGCAGAGTAACCTTGGTGTGCTGGGAGAATCAGATTCCAGGCTTCCCTTAAATTGTAGAATCTGAATATTTGCCTGGCACAGTCTTTTGCCAAAGCCCAGGATGTAGCACAGATGTGGGGTTAATGATCAATTCATATTAAGCCTGGAATGAACTCTAGAATTCAGCAGTTCAGATCTGATATGCCCCCAAATGCTCACAGACTGAACAAAACCCCTTTGCTTCCTTCACATGGTAATTTTTCAGGTTCTCAGTGGTTACAAGTTGGAATTGTAGGTTTGCCACAGCTATACTTTTGCTGGGGTATAGGAGGTAGAAAATGTCTACATGAGTCTAGGGTATTTCTGGAGCCACAGCAGAGAGGTGTCTTAGTGAAGTTCTCAATCTAAGAGTATGTTTAGCTGCTGCCCATCCAGCAGAGGCTTCCTCTGTAGTTGAAACACCCCAGACTTTTGGAAGCCTTTTTTTAAGGACATATTTTAAGACCTTTTAAAAAATGTTCAGCTTTTAGTTTAAGCTTCGGGTAAGTTGACTTCAACCATCTCTGAGTACATTATGTCCCTCTACAACCTCCTGTTTCTTGGTGTAACAGGAATATTCACCACCCCTTTCTTTGGAAAGTGAAAGCCATTTTGACAGCACCAAAATCACTTGACTTTGGCCTGAATCTAAAATGAGGGACTTGGAGGTTATAGCAATTGGCAAATGCTGCTGGTGATGTAATAATGTAAACTTGATGTAATCCTGCTTTTCTGAAAGTTCTGCTTATTGGCATAGTAGAGGAAGCTGGTGTCTTTGTGCATAGTTCTATAAATGCTCCACTGTCTGGGTGAATTCATTAAACATAGTATTTCCTGTCTCCACTTTCCTTAACTCTGTTTTTCTCCTAATCCCTCAGAAGAAATAGTTCCAGTCTTATCAGTGCTTAACCTTGTTTTGTTATTTGTTAGCTACCCTCTTGTTTTGTATTTTAACACCAAGAATACCTCTTTGACTGCATGACTGTGTGACTCTAATTCAGCCTGTGTTTGTGTTCGCTAGAGCGCTTCTATTGTTTCAGCATCCTGCTTATACAAGAATGTTTCACAGATTCTTTATATTTATGCTGGAAGATAGTTGTTCAAGAGCTTTAAATGGTAGAAATGTTCCTCCCCCATCTTTCCTTCTTTGCCCACCTCACAGCCCCTCTAACAGATTAATGAAGTGGTTCTGTGAATATCAGGCATAGAAGTTGCAGGGATCAGCCCTGGTGCTTCTTCCCCACAGCAGTTCAGCTCTGTATAGTAACCTTTGCTTACTGGGGGAGCGAGAACTGTGTGCACTATAGGGCTCCAGGTTCTGTCACAGTCCTAGTCAGACTCCTTTGTGTATCCAGCTCACATAGTTGCTATTCATTCTATAAATTAATCTGCTGTATTCTTCTAACAATGGAAACTAAATGCGTCATGGTAAAACCAAATCAGTGTCATTCGTGTCAGTCACCAGGGGTCTCTTGATCTCTTTCTAGCAAGGATTTGTTATTCAGACATTCGCCACAAGCTGTCAAATCTTCCAACTCAGTAACAACTAATAAAGCAAGCACCCTTAACAATTTCCCCAGGGAATCTTTTTAAATTGAACAGGGAGTAATAAATCTTGTAGTGTCAATAACGGTGAAAATGTTAATTTGGGTGAGTCTACTGCATGCCTCCTCCAGTGAAATTCCTAATGCTGTGCTGGGAAGATGGCTACTACCGCTGAATCCACTCTGTCGCTCTCTGCCTGCAGCACCAGGGTCATCTGAGATAGGCTGTGTAACAAAACAGTGTTCTGGTGCTTTCTCAACCCTTTAAATCTCAGCTACTGATCTTAGTGATGCCCTGAAATGAAAGTTAGATGGCAGGGATGAATGTGCTGGTAAGACTTTGTCAGGTGGCTGGTACAGTCCCTAGCACATAGCAGAAATGTGTCCATCTGCTACACATAGCATGAGTCTGATTTACATACCACACAAAGCCGGTTTTAATACCAGTATCAATAACATTTTTCTTTATTATACAAACTGGGTAGAAAAGGGGTTTTATGGTGTAAATTCAGCCTATGAAGGGCATATCTGTAAATAAATTATACTAGATGTTCTTTTCATCCTTTTTAGCACAGATTTGTTTCGCAGATGTCATTTTTGGTCATTAGACAATTCTTGTCTCCTGCTCTTGTGAAAGGAGAACTGTAAGTACTGACATTAAACGTTCTGGAAATCTGTTCTGTTTTTTTATAAGTGGAAACAGGCGTGCCAGAACTCAAATCTTCCAGTGACTTGCATTTTTATTTTATTGTATTGTTTCTTAGGTAATTGATATCATCCTAAAGAACCTAATGAAGGGGCTATTTCTGAAGTCCCAGTTAGATACTTACTCCATAAAATCATGCTTCTATTTTTCCATATTTAAATATATATATATCAGCATAGGAAACAAAATGGCAGCTTTAAGCATGACTACTAAAATTTATGACATGAGAGGAAAAGTGCTAAAAGTTTCTGATTACTAGATGTTAATGGACTCGGGTCAGGCACAAGAGTAACCTGGAGATGGTACAGTTAAGGACCTATGTGTCCACTTTCAGATTCTTATCTATATTTTTAAAAGCTATTTAATTTATTCCATCCTGTAAAATTTAGGAAGTTTCCCTTTTCTTAGCTGCTTGATCCACTTCAGGGTTTGTTTAAGCTCTTTGTGGTGGTATAGGCAAGTATGCGATTGGCATGCTAGGCAGGCAGGGAGACCTGATAGTCTATCCATCAGCTTTAATCAAGAGCCAGCCCTGCACTCGCTGGGCAGCCCTGCCCTCAGTGTTCCATGGGAGCCCAATGCCCCTGCCATGTCCAGATCAGTGCACTTCTTTTCCTTTCCCTTTAGAAATTGCTTTTCCCCTTTATTAATGGCTTTAAACTGACAGAGGGGAGATTGAGATAAGATCTTAGGCAGAAGTTCTTCCCTGTGAGGGTGGTGAGGTGCTGGCACAGATTGCTCAGAGAAGCTGTGGCTGCCCCATCCCTGGCAGTGTTCAAGGCCAGGTTGGACAGGGCTTGGAGCAACCTGGTCGAGTGGAAGGTGTCCCCGCCTGTGGTAGGGGTTGGAACTGGATGAGCTTTAAGGTCCCTTCCAACCCAAACCAGTGTGGGATTCTATGATTGTATAAATGCAGAAAAGAAAGGAGACCTGACAGTTGTGAAGAAAGTTGAAGCAGGAAGACGTAGAAGTTGCCAGACAAACTTGGCAGGTGCCTGCAATTCATTCCATTTGTGGCTGTGCAGGTAAAGCAGGCATTGCTTAAAATCCTCTCCTCTCGGGCAAGAAACGGGAGGCAGAAAGCAGCGTCCATGTGCATAGATACGCAGAGCTGGGATCTGACATGTCCCTCCCTAGTGGGGTGAAGGCCACTCTTTCTCACTGGATGCCATGGTCAGCAGGGCACCCACTGGTGCCAGGCCAGGCGTATGTGTGAGTGGCCCTGTGGGAATGGCAGAGCACACAGAGAAAGACAGAACCATGCAGGTATCAGTGAAAATAGGTGCATTTCATATGCAGGCTGTCAGGGGTGTTTTGGGGCCACACCGCTGAGGTGCAGCCTGTGGCCTGCAGGACATGCACCATGTCATAGAATCATAGAATCATAGAATAGTTAGGCTTGGAAAGGACCTTACGATCATCTAGTTCCAACACCCCTGCCATGGGCAGAGACACCTCCCACTAAACCATGCCACCCAAGGCTCTGTCCAACCTGGGCTTGAACACCGCCAGGGATGGAGCATTCACAACCTCCCTGGGCAACCCATTCCAGTCCCTCACCATCCTAACAGTAAAGAATTTCTTCCTTATATCCAATCAAAACTTCCCCTGTTTAAGTTTTAACCCGTTATCCCATGTCCTGTCACTACAGTCCATAATGGAAAGTCCATCCCCAGCATCCCTATAGGCCCCCTTCAGATACTGGAAGGCTGCTATGAGGTCTCCACGCAGCCTTCTCTTCTCCAGGCTGAACAGCCCCCAACTTCTCAGCCTATCTTCATACGGGAGATGCTGGAGCCCCCTGATCATCCTTGTGGCCCTCCTCTGAGCTTGTTTCAACAGTTCCATGTCCTTTTTATGTTGAGGACGCCAGAACCGCACACAATACTCCAAGTGAGGTCTCACGAGAGCAGAGTAGAGGGGCAGGATCACCTCCTTCGACCTGCTGGTCACGCTCCTTTTGATGCAGCCCAGGATACAGTTGGCTTTCTGGGCTGCGAGTGCACACTGAAGCCTTCTCATGTTAAGTTTCTCATCGACCAACACCCCCAAGTCCTTTTCCGCAGGGCTGCTCTGAATCTCTTCTCTGCCCAACCTGTAGCTGTGCCTGGGATTGCTCCAACCCAGGTGTAGGACCTTGCACTTGGCATGGTTA
Source organism: Pezoporus flaviventris (assembly GCF_033815535.1). Taxonomy (NCBI): domain Eukaryota; kingdom Metazoa; phylum Chordata; class Aves; order Psittaciformes; family Psittacidae; genus Pezoporus; species Pezoporus flaviventris. The sequence continues at coordinate 262,132 of NW_026892691.1, read as the reverse complement.
AACTTCATCAGGTTGGCATCAGCCCAACTCACAAGCGTGTCAAGGTCCCTCTGGATGGCATTCCTTCCCTCCAGAGTATCAACCGAACCACACAGCTTGGTGTCATCGGCAAACTTGCTGAGGGTGCACTCAATCCCACTGTCCATGTCAGCGACAAAGATGTTGAACAAGACCGGTCCCAACACCGATCCCTGAGGGACACCACTCGTTACTGGTCTCCAGCTGGACATTGAGCCACTGACCACAACTCTTTGCGTGAGGCCATCCAGACAGTTCTTTATCCACCGAGTGGTCCATCCATCAAATTGATGTCTCTCCAATTTAGAGACAAGGATGTCATGTGGGACTGTGTCGAATGCTTTGCACAAGTCCAGGTAGATGACATCAACTGCTCTACCCCTGTCCATCAGTCCTGTAGCCCCATCATAGAAGGCCACCAAATTGGTCAGGCAGGATTCCCCCTTAGTGAAGCCATGCTGGCTGTCACCAAGCACCTTGTTGTTTTTCATGTGCCTTAGCATGCCTTCCAGGAGAATCTGCTCCAAGATTTTGCCAGGCACAGAGGTGAGACTGACTGGTCTGTAATTCCCCAGGTCATCCATTTTCCCCTTCTTGAAAACGGGGGTTATATTTCCCTTTTTCCAGTCATCGGGAACTTCACCTGACTGCCATGATTTTTCAAATACGATGGCCAGTGGCTTAGCAACTTCATTTGCCAGCTCCTTCAGGACCTGTGGATGGATTTCATCAGGTCCCATGGACTTGTGCACGTTCAGGTTCTTAAGATGGTCTCGAACCAGATCCTCTCCTACAGTGAGCCTAGGGTCTTCATTCTCACAGTCCCTGCATCTGCCTTCCAAGACTTGGGTGGTTTGGTCAGAGCCTTTGCCAGTGAAGACCGAGGTGAAAAAGTCATTCAGAACCTCAGCCTTCTTCAAATCCAGGGTAGCCAGTTCTCCTGAGAGCTTCCTGAGGGGGCCCACATTGTCCCTAGTCTGTCTTTTACTTGCAATGTACCTACAGAATCCTTTCCTGTTATCTTTCACATCCCTAGCCAAGTTTAATTCTAACTGGGCTTTAGCTTTCCTCACCTGGTCCCTAGCTTCTCAGACAACATCCCTGTACTCTTCCCATGCCACCTGTCCTTGCTTCCACTTATTATAAGCCTCTTTTCATTTGAATTTTCCTCAGGAGCTCCTTATCCATCCGAGGAGGTCTCCTGGCCCTCCTGCTGCACTTCCTTCTGGTTGGGATGCAACACTCCTGAGCTTGTAGCAGGTGATCCTTGAATATCAACCAACAGGCTTGGGCCCCTCTGCCCTCTAGGGCTGTATCCCATGGAACCTTCCGAAGCAGGTTCCTGAAGAAGCCGAAGTCTGCTCTCTTGAAGTCCAGGGCAGTGAGCTTGCTGCACACTCTTCTCACTGTCCTGAGGATCAAGACTCACCCATCTCATGATCGTGACAACCAAGACTGCCCTGGAGCATCACATTTCCAACCAGCCCTTCCCTGTGGGTGAGCATGAGGTCAAGCATGGCACCTCTCCTTGTTGGCTCCTCTATTACTTGCAGAAGGAAGTTGTCTTCCACACAGTCGAGGAACCATGTCCTTCAGGCAAGTTGAGGTTGGGGCTGATGCGTGACATGGCTCATAAAGGGGCAGGCGTCAGGCTGAGGGTCAGTTTTAGGATTAATTGTCACTGCAGAGCTCTCACTTTGCAGGGTAAAACTAAACACTGCCTTTAGAATGCTTTGCAGGCCTGAGGTGGTCAATGATTCTGATGCCAACAGAAATCCTCTCACCTCACACATTCCTTGGGCTGAGAAATGGTTCCGGAGGGTGAATGCTGAGCAACATGGGCAGAGAGTGTTCTGTTTCCAGAAACAACCCTGACAAATGGCAGAACCATTTGGTGCTGTTTTGTGGCTGTTCATTTATGTTTGTAACACAGAACCCCAGAGCCTGGGTGTGAAGTGAGGCTGCTGCTGCTCAGCACCGCATGATAACACACCCACGAGCAAGATGGTCTCTGCTGCAGGAGCCCACCTCCATATCCCTGGGTGAGGACCAGCTGCTCCAGAGAAGGTGCTGCAGGTGCGGCCTGGGTGCTTTGTCATCCATTTTGTGTTTAGGTGGCACTGGCAGCATTCTGTCTTTGCACAGTACCCCTCTGAGGTGCTGCCTTGTTCTTTACCTACCAGTGATCTACATCTTTCAGGATGGACAAGTTCTTCCGCTGTTCTATTGAGGTTTTCACGATAAGGAGTCACAAGGCTTGAAATTTTCAACTTCTTCTGTTGAAGTAATTATAAAATTAAGTAAAACACATTAAGGCTTCCTTTTCAAATACTTTATGACCATCTATAGGAATGCAGCACTGGAGGAAACTCCCTACATTGTTGCTTCCAGATATCTGCTGTTGCAAGCAGGTTTGTTTTATCTTGTTTTTTAGAAAATAGTACTTATTGCTGCATGCTGGCAGTCATCTTCTTCTACAGGGGTAGCAAAATCAGAAAGAGGGAAAAAAGAATTCTAGAGCACTATTCTTGGCAAGAAAATTCCAAATGTGGCAAATGAGATGCTGGGTTTCTGCTCAGTTTCTCCATGTGTTGTTGTTACCTTTAAATGAAATCAGCATTGGTTGGGATTGCTTTTCATGAGAGGCTTTGTAGTGCAGTGCTCCATCTTTTGCACCCAGCGTGTTCACAGAAATGTCACCGACGATAAAATATCAGCAAAACCCTGTGAGAAAGAATGTCCCAATTTTCTGGTAGCATGCTGCTGAGGAAGACTTCCTATTTGTCTCCTTACCATGAAACGGTCAGTTTGAAATCATCATCAATTTCTGTTCCCTCAACTTCCAGGCTTTCTTCTGAGACAGAAAAAAATTTCTGTGTACTTTCAAAAAGTGATTTTCTGCAACTGAAATAACTGTAAGTGACCCCTGTATCTCCTAATGTAGACCATGGCAAAGAATCAGGCAATAAAGGACAAATATTTGCTTTTATTGATTTTACTTATTCTATCTGTATTTCCTACATCAGTGCATGGAATCTTGTCCATACTTGATTGTTTTTTTAGACAATTATTTGCCCTCCATTTTAATCCTATCATCTGAGCATTTCCCAGTTGTCAAACTATCTTGACACCCATTTCCTCTTGCTTTTGGTTCTGCAGCAGAATTCTTTCAAAGCCTTGTTGGTTTACTTTTGAGAAATCCTGCTGTGCATTTCAGAAATATTTCTAATCTTCCTCAGGCTGTTTCATCATCAGCTGGGAATATGGCAACAACAAAGATTACAGGTTCTGATCAGACAGAGGAAGCACGGCAAGCACTTAATGTCAGAAAGGGCACAAGCATCACTAAATTACAATACAACAGCAGCTCATTGATTAAATATACTACTGACAACCTTTTTTCCTTTATTTTTTTTCACATTTGCTCCCAGGATTTTTTGTTAGTAACATTTTTTTATTTTTTTTTTTTTTACGACCCATTGCTGTGTACTTTTAGGCCAGAGTACTTTAGTGCTTTGTGTGTTGAGTTTGCAAACACTGAGTCCTAAGTTTCTATCTTCCACACTCAGGTCTGATTGCTGATATTAGTTTACCACAATGTATGTGGGACCATCAACAGGTTAGATGAGTGCAGTTGTGTCAGACAAGGTACCTAACACCGTCTGGAAACAAAACGTGAATTCATAGAACCAGATTGGTTTCTGCGAGTCAAGATATTTATGTTATTGTTTCAAGTAGATCCTTAGTAATCTGCTGGATCCTTAAATGTTGTCGTCCTTTGGATTTTATTTTATTTTTTCAGAATAACAGATTGGTAGAGGCTTGGCACAGATGGAAATTCCAAAGTCTCTGAAATGACCCTTTCAAATTACAGAATTTAGAGGTGCAAAGCACTGTACAAAAATTAAAGTCTGTGCTCAAATGTGTAATCATCTGCTCCAAAACTCAGCAGGTTGCTTAATGTTAGAAAATTTCTGGGGATTTTGTTTGTTTTTTTTTTAATATTTTTCTGATAGAAAATCCTTATGACAAATTTAGGCACTTAAGATACTTCTGGCTGCAAGGAAAAAGCAAAATTGAAAGGCAAGTCCCCAACAGCAGCTCCATGTTGAGACTGAGGAAGCAGCGAGTGGGACAACTCGCCTTTTGTTTTCTTTGCTAGCAAGAGGTGCAAAAGAGGTGGCAGGCATTGCCACCTTCCTCCTTTTCTGGCATCCCCTTCCTGTAGAAGTAAGTATTTAAAATATTTGCCCCTGTTCTAAATAGAAACATTTTCATAAAAAGCATTTGTATTTTCTGGTTTAGTTTTGATGATCTTTGAGAAGCCTGCTACAAACTGCCCACAGCTATGGGAGTGATCTTGCTCACATTGCAAGATGGGAAAAAAATACTACCCTCATCCAGCTCCACAATGAACTAACTTCAGATCTGGATGTAAAAACAGAGTCTGTAGGAAGGATTCGTGGTCTCTTTATTTGCTTGAATATCAGGAGAAAAATGTTTGCCAATAGCAATGATTTTTGCTTTTTAAAATATAAAATGCTTAATTCACATTAGTTATGTGCATGAGAACTGGGGAATTATGGTGTTGAGTCATTTATGTTTTTAGAAGAGTTAAGCTTGTCAGTGCCTATCTCACTTTCAAAAAGGGAATTTAAGTTCCTAAGTTATCAATGTGCTTATTAAATGGTACTAAAAACGGCTTTTCCAAGCACCCAGTGACTTTGGATTGACAGCGTCTCCATGTTGCATCCATAGCTCTGAAAATCCTACAGAAAAGGGGAGTTTCATCCAAGTGAATCCCCTGCCTATCCTTTCCTCCAGAAGGTTCAGCTGAATTGGTTTTGATTAGATTATGTTTGGTTTTTGCCTTTTAAAAGTATTGCAGCATAATCTGCTAAGTATAACATTGGAGCATTGTGTACAGTCAAACCTCAGCTGCAGTTTTCTTCTAATGCATGTGTTTTCTAATGCAGATTTATGGCTGTCCTAAAATCTAATCTAGAAATATTCTGGACAAATATGTGCTTTGTGCTTCTAAAAAAGTGTGAGACAAAGTCTTTCCAGGCATTTCAAACTCGGAAAAAGGAGACAGTAGGTCATGTGGGATCATTTTGTCACTGCTGTTCACATTATATTGAATTGGGAAAAACACTTGGTTCTGACAACCTGCAGTTAGAGGTTAAAATTAGCTTCTTGACTCAGGAGCTGGTGATTTACATGGCAAAAACATTATTGTCTTTATTATGTTTTGTTCTATAGGATAACGTGACCTATGTCCTTCTTTGGACAACACAGAACTGAGACACTAAGCATAGATTCTCAAGGGGATTTCTATACTATTTCTATATTACATGGTACTAACCCATGTAATTCCTAACTTTCACAGCCAGAGAGCCAGACGAGTTCACAACCCAGAGATAAGTTTATAAATTCTGTCAGTCACCCAGTCCTTGGATCTCATATTTACCTGGAAATGAATTTATATAAATCAGCAAGTAACAATGTCAAGAGAGCTAGGTGATGGGGAAAGGCCAGCAGAGGGAATGCCCAGATGTCAGTGCCTTTCAGAGCGCCCTGTCCCTCAGGGCCCTCCCCAGCTTCTCTCTGCTTTTAAGAAACAAATACTAATTTCCTCAATGACTTCATTTTGCTTTTATCCCATATGAATTCCAAAAATCTATCTCAAACTAATGACAAATATTTTTAATTTCTCTATGCAAAGGAGAAGAACTTCATAAGGAAAGATTGAGAGCTGCTTGTCTTATGGTTTCCAGTGGCATACTGTCGTGTTGGTAGGGTTGATATGTCCAAGTTTTATAATGGCTTGAAGCTTTTTGATCTGGATTGTCTGGTACCTAAATAAATATCCTAATGACTTTATGGAGACTTCCTCTCCTCTCTTAGTGTTGGTCAGTTGTCATTTTTTTGCAGCTAAACTGGAAAATATGGATCAGATTGGCAACCAACCCTCGCCTTTTGGGGATCCAGGAAGTCAAATTCAAGCGCTGACCTTTTTAAATAATGCCCTCTCTAATTCTGCATTGAATGAACTGAAGGGAAAGGGCCATCCATGGGGTAGTACTGTAGATTGCTATGGTGGATATATGTTCTGTTCTGTCTGTGGTGATTCCTGTGGAATGCTATTAACAGCAAGAGATTACTCTGCGAAGTTTATGATGGTGGTCTTGCTGATACAAGCAGATACTTTCTATTACATTAATGTTCTATTTAAGTAACACATTGCCAGCCATAAACTTTGTATATCTTATTCCCTGTATGGGCTATATATGGGTCCTCTTGAGTATGGGTTTGTGGATTCATTTAGTACCTAATGCACTTTTAATGAAAGATATTTTTGGAATCTCTTTGTAAGGCTTGTGGTGCAATGGCTTTTCGTAGTGCTTCATAGAAGAAGTATTTATAATTTTCAGAATAGTTATGAAAGTTTACTTCAGGTTTACTGAAACACTGTACTAGGCAGGGAAAAAAAGAAGAAAAAATGATAGTGAATTAGGTCAGGAAACCTCACATGCAATCCAGTACATCCTCATGGCATTTCATCCCGCTCTTTCTGCTGACATAGATGAGCTCAGCTGGTGAGCTGTTTCTGCTGGAGACCGCAGATGCAGAGCTAGTCAAATATCCTTCCAGCTATGCCTCTCATCAAAACCTCTTTGACAAAATACCTAATCAAGGCCTCTGATTTTTCACAATTCCAGAAGAATGGAAGTAAGTGTGGGGAGAAGTCAGTTTTCCCACACACTAATGTTGAACAGGCTGCAAAAACATCTGTGTGACTGCCTGTATTGGGCTAACCAGGATGAAGATTCACTGCTTATGTTACAAATCCATGCTGCATTTCTGTTTTAGGAAATGTAACGGAAGTGGTGGTCAAGGGGAAATTCATCTGAGCAGAGCAGTCAAAAAGCAATGTGAGGAATTTACATGTGACTGAGAATCTAAACCGAAGCAGACAGACAGCTGTCAAACAGAAAGCTAATGGCTTGCTCTTCAAATGCAGACTGTAGTTAGGCTGGCTTGGAATATCAGACCAGAAAGTGAGCCAAAATAAGTTAAACTGGAAAAACTTGTGTTAATAATTCTCTACTGCTTTATTAGGAAATTCTTCAAAGGTGGGTTTTAATATAATTAATGTATTGGTTCAGATTTGGTGGTAACAGATGGAAAGCAGCCTGTTTCTCAGTTGGTTTAACTCATGTGCTGCTGAAATGGGAGAGTGCAGTGCAGGAGTGAAATACTGTTTAGGAATACATGAGTTGAAATGGTCTCAGTATTATTAAGTTGTGTCCTGGGTTCAGCAGTAGCTACTGCTGAACCCAGGACAAGTTGCCAGAAGTAAAACTGGAAAGAACTGACAAATATTAATGGGATACAATGTTTAAATTATTGTGCTTCAGGGCATATTCATCCTCAGCTTAAGCCAGAATTTTCCTATTGAGTTCAGAATTTTTAGTTAGAATTTCTCTTCCATCCCATTCTGTGTCAGGTACCTCATACTGACCACCACCAAGGACAGAGCATAAAGCTACCTGAACTGTTGGTTTGTTTTAGTAAATAATAGATTTTCCCTCTCCAACAGCAAATGTGTCCAAAGAGTGTTGAGTAAAATGGCAAAAAAAAAAAAAACAAGAAGTGGAAAAAAAAATCAGGCAAAACTCTGTAGCAAGGAGCAGTTCTTCCTTTCCTATGAGACAGATTTATCATGGAAAACACTCATTTCTCTTTTTGGAGACCATGAGAGAGTAGGTAGGTGTTATTAAGATAAAATGTTTAACAGCTTCTTCCTCTATTACAATCCTTCATAACCATCAACTGCAGGTGACAGTTCCTAATGACTATTGTTCCCAGTGAAATTTTGAATCAAGGGTTTACTTAACGTATTAACCAGTGAACCTGCACTTCAGACAGTACTTGCTTTGATGGACCACTCTTACTTAATAAGAAACCTAAAACACTGTACTGCGCATGACATTTTATCCCCCCTTTTCAATTCTCTTTCCTTTGTGAGCTTAAACATGGCATGACCTCATGCTTTTCCTTCTGTGTGTCAGGATCTGGACACTGGCTCTTTGACTGCTGTTGGCTCTCAGAGAGTGGCTGCAACTGATTCTACTTAAGCAGGTTTCTTTTCACACTTATGCCAAAGTTGAGATTTACAGCCTTGTCCAGATACCAAGTTAAAGAAACAATGAATAACTTGGGTTTGACGGGCTTCATAGTCAAGGTGCAATAATTGAATAATCCTGTGATTAAGTCTCAAAAGGGATTCCACCTAATTAAGTGCCTTATGAACTGTAAAGACTGGACAAAATGCAGTAGAAGATGTCATTTTCCTTTAGAAGGAATAGAAGATAGTCTCATCCTGCTGTTTCCTTTATATCTCATAGCCTGTAATTGCAAAAGAATTCTGTTCACCTTTCTTTCCATTCTTTTGGGGAGTTGAGACCCACATGCCCCATTTTCTTAGTTTAGGTGTCTGTGGTAAATGGGGTATATACGTAGGCACTCCTTCAGCCATCCTGTTGAATCTGGATTGTTGCATAGAAATGAACTCAAGATTCAAGGTCAAAGGGAGAACAACCATGGGGGACATTACTGTGGGGATCTGTTACAGACCGCCTGATCAAGAAGACTCGGTGGCTGAAGCATTCTATAGACAGAAGGAACAGCCTCACACCCGCAGGCCCTTGTCCTCATGGGTGACTTCAACCACCCTGACATCTCTTGGAAGGATGGTACGGCCCGGCACAACCAATCCAGGAGGTTCCTCGATTGTGTAGAAGACAGCTTCCTTCTGCAAGCAACAGAGGAGCCGACCAGGAGAGGTGCCATGCTTGACCTCGTGCTCACCAACAGGGAGGGGCTGGTTGGAAATGTGACGCCTCAGGGCAGCCTTGGATGCAGCGATCATGAGATGGCCAATTTGACAGGTGGACCACTCGGTGGATAAAGAACTGGCTGGATGGCCGCACGCAAAGAGTTGTGGTCAATGGCTCAATGTCCGGCTAGAGACCAGTAACGAGTGGTATCTCTCAGGGATCGGTGTTGGGACCGGTCTTGTTCAACATCTTTGTCGCTGACATGGACAGTGGGATTGAGTGCACCCTCAGCAAGTTTGCCGATGACACCAAGCTGTGTGGTTCGGTTGATACCCTGGAGGGAAGGAATGCCATCCAGAGGGACCTTGACACACTTGTGAGGTGGGCTGATGCCAACCTCATGAAGTTTAACTATGACAAGTGCAAGGTCCTACAACTGGGTCAGAGCAATCCCAGGCACAGCTACAGGTTGGGCAGAGAAGAGATTCAGAGCAGCCCTGTGGAGAAGTACTTGGGGGTGCTGGTCAATGAGAAAATGAACATGAGCCGGCTTCAGTGTGCACTTGCAGCCCAGAAAGCCAACCGTATCCTGGGCTGCATCAAAAGGAGCGTGACCAGCAGGTCGAAGAAGGTGATCCTGCCCCTCTACTCTGCTCTTGTGAGACCTCACCTGGAGTATTGTGTGCAGTTCTGGTGTCCTCAACATAAAAAGGACATGGAACTGTGGGAACAAGTCCAGAGGAGGGCCATGAGGATGATCAGGGGACTGGAGCACCTCCCATATGAAGACAGGCTGAGAAAGTTGCTGCTGTTCAGCCTGGAGAAGGCTGCGTGGAGACCTCCTAGCAGCCTTCCAGTATCTGGAAAGATGTTGGGGATAGACTTTTCATTATGGACTGTAGTGACAGGACAAAGGGTAATGGGTTAAAACGTAAACAGGGGAAGTTTAGGTTGGATATAAGGAAGAAGCTCTTTACTATAAGGGTGGTGAGGCACTGGAATGGGTTGCCCAAGGAAGCTGTGAATGCTCCATCCCCGGCGGTCTTCAAAGGTGGGCTGGACAGAGGCTTGGGTGAGATGGTTTAGTGTGAAGTGTCCCTGCCCGTGGCAGGGGTGTTGGAACTAGATGATCTTAAGGTCCTTTCCAAGCCTAACTATTCTATGAGTCTATGATTCTATGATTTGCTGGGCCAGTAAGATAATAGGAATATGCACACAGTTTCATGGGTAGGGCACGACATGATAGGCAGCTCTAGTTCTGCTCCAAGAATTCATATTTTATTCAATTCTGTTTTGTCATCTCTTTCAACTGTGTTTTAAAAGGAAAAGATTAGTCCCTACTTAGCTATTTCAAAGACAGGTCACAGACCTCTTCTTTCAGGAAAGTACTAAAAGCTGCGGATCTGCAGTAGATAAAAGCATTTCCCTGCAAAATGTGCAGAAAAGAGTAGGTCAGGGTCACATTTTAAATGCATCCTTGTGCTTAGTGTTTCCTAAAGCAGCTGCTTTCACAAAGCGCCTCTTCCCCTGCCTTCCCCCATGGCACAGAATAAATCCTTGAAACACGTTTCTCAGGAGCGTGAGGAGGTCCAAGGAAAGATCATAGTCTCTGCCTTTCCCTTTCTCCTCTCTTTCTCCTTTGTATACCCATGTGAAAGGTGCACACTAGGTCAGCACTGTGGGCTGATTATTCTGGAGGAAGAAGGCATTTGAAGGACCCAAGGCTCCAGGGTGCCCTATCTTAGTGGCAGCACCTGGGTGAGGATGGTCAGTGTCTCCTGCTCCTCTGCTGGCTGTGTGCTGGCAGCGCCAGCACCACTGGCAGATGCCTGCTTGCCTGGTGAGGGAAAGTAGTAATGAAGCTGGACTGTGATAATTCTGTAAATTCATACAATTCACAATCAGGATATTTTCTCATATTTGGCCTAAACTTTTTCCCATTTCAACTGTGTACCTTTATTCTGCCAAGTTTTCTTTTGAGTACATGTAAATCCACTTATATATCAACAGTAATTTCACTGTTCACCCTTCCCATACTCTTTTCCTGAATCTGATGAAATGGAGACATTTTGAGGTATTGTTTCCTACAGTTTGGTCAGCCCCAGTGCAGATTTCATGCTGATAACTCCCTTGGTCCCTCTTAGGACTTGCTGCTTGATTCAAGCCAGGCACTTGTTTTGCAACAGTCATATTTTATGCTTTTGAAACTGGGTCTGGCCCAGGTCTGAATTAGCAGTGACATATTCCCTGAACTCTCGGTTGTTAAGCAGAAGATCAACAACTCTTGGTTGGTGAGCACAAGATAAACAGCAGTTGCAGCATTTTTGGCTAGGAATCATGCCCTCAATGCTTATGCTTGATGTGCAGACATAGTCCCTAAGCTGCTTACACTCACGTCCATCTGCTGAGATGGCAAAGTGCCTTCTCACAAGTTGGTTGGACTCCTGCCTTGTGGGCAGAGGTGCCAGGCAATGATCAGCAGCCTGCATGACAATGCAAGCACCATTTCTTCTAAAAGAGCAGCTCCTTTAAGCAATTACTGTATTACAGGCTGCTACCATGGGCCTCTTAGAGCATGGTTCCACCTGCTGAAAATTGTGTGCCAGAAAAAGAACACATGAACCATAGTGGAGAGCAGCTCAACCAGTGCAGTAGAGTTTGTAGCTAGACAAGGAGACAGGTTGTGCTGCCGCAGGGTATCAAAACTCATCAGAAGTTCTCAGGGTGTCAAAAAAAGATCTCAGCAGGTCAAAACTGCCTGGAGGCAAATCCAAACCAGACAGTACAATAGCCCCAAGTAGCAACTGAAGCAAAATAACAGCAACAGAGCCTGTGTGAGAACTTTCCTCACAGAACTGGTACCTAAGCAAGACAAAACAGGATAACTTTGTGTTGTCCTCTTCAAAGAAAAAGAGAAGACCCACCCTTATTCTCCCCACTGAATAAACACCTGTGCTATGTGCTACAAAGGCAAAGATACAGTAGGAAATGAAGGTAAAATTAATTTTTCATAGGCATAATTAGATAACCCTACAGCATGTTGGGACTCAACTTCTCAGTTTAGGGTTCAGGAGCTGCATGACAGGAGAAGCAATTCTGTCACTTGGGGTTAAGCTAGACCCATTTCTCTTTTATCCCGAGACGTTGTTAGATTGCCACAAGCACTTGTTTTGGGAAGGAGTTCAGAAGCATCTTGTGACCCATTCCTACAGCCTCATGCTATCCAAAGGTTGAACCTACACAAAAGGAGCTCGGATTTACTTGACCAAAACTACTCTGGGGGAAATGAAGTTTCAACAACTTTTATTAGCATTGTTGCAGTTAGCTCATGTCAAAAATGGGAAGCTGTTATAAAAAATATTTGAGTAGATTTTAAATCTGTTTAACTGTATGTTTCTCATTATTTTTAAACTGCATTGCAAAACATTTTAACCTGAACAGATTTGGGCCTGGCTAGTGATTTTTGGATTTCAGTTGTCTAGAAAGTTCATGAAGTGTTCCTCTGAGAGAGTCTGGAAACAGCATTTCATTTTTGTGTTCTTATACTGCAGAGAACTAAAGCTAAGTTGTGTCTGTATGGCTCAGCATTAGCCTGGAGGTAATTTTTAAATCTCCTCTGAGTTGCTGGAGTGGACAAAAGGACTTGTGAATGCCTCTGTGTGTTTCCAAGGAAGTACAATGAGCTGAAAGGCTGTTGCCAGTCTGCTCTGGTTCATATGCAGCTGTCACATTCTGTGTCAGGTCTCATTGCGGTCAGTGGGAATTCTGCTATTACCTTCATTAGAGTGAAGATTTGCTCTAAGCTGCAGCTGATAGTTTATGTAAGCCACTGGAGTTCTATTTTCCACCAGCTGAGCATTTTGAGTGCCAGATTAAGAGATTTTGGCAAAGACTGGTGAACAAAAGGCTGTTGATGCTTTATGATGGGAAAGTTTTGTGTTTGAGACAGGTAATAGTATGTCTGTGGATTTGTACTGTAGGGCTGAGTTCAGAAACTAGTCTCTTTGGGCTGAGTCATGATGAATGCCAGAGCCTTGGATCTTTGACACCTGCAGTTAACATCATCAATGTCAAAAAAAGCCTGTGAACATGAAGATAATGTCATTTAAACACAGACTGGCCTTTGTGTGACCTTTCCCTCTAACTGGAAAGAAATACGGAATGAGCTCCATAACAAAAGAATATTGAACACCAAGTAAATATCCCATCGCATTTCTTCTGCATGCTGTCCAAAAGGCTCTGGATTGATATTTCAGCATCATGTCATAGTTTCATTGACTGCAGAAGCAGTTTATGTATTCATCAGGAAGCATCTTAGTCTGGATTGTTTGAGCTGCAGAGTAGAATTTACCCTACTCCTTGCACAGTTTTACAGTACATTAATCTAAAATTGCATGAGAAAAGCAATGTGAGTAATTACAGCTTTACAGTGAAATGTAATCCAGCAGCTTTATTCTGCCCCTGGATCAATACATGTAAGTCTCACTGACAGCAATATGATTTCTATATGTACACTGAGGGATAAGATTTGGTTAATGATGTTTTCTTACAGAAGGTACATATTCCTGCAGGGTTTTTTGGCTGCCCATAGTAGTACAGCTGACACAGAAGCCATGTGCTGACCTCTTTGCCAGCCTTTCAGAAGTGATGTTGGTACATGAGAGTTATTGCTCATAGGACTAGCACTTACATGTCATATGACTTGGGTAATTGAAAACAGAAGGAGATTATTGTACTCTGAAAAACCTGAATCTGATCCAAAAGATAACCTTGGAGAAGGTTCTGCAATCTATTTTTTTTGTTTGGTTGGTTTTGTTTTTGTTTTTTTTTAGGTTAAAACCCAATGTAACTTTCATTGAAGGCAACAATACCAATTGCATTGCTCAAGGTGGGAAGAGTATCAGGCTTTGGCCTTTCTACTGGGAAACCACAGGTATAACTTAAGGCTGAGTGTGGCAATATGAGATTGTTATGATCTACTAGAATTTCAGAAAAACATAAAAACCATAACAGCAGCCCTTGTCAGATCCATCCAGTGCATCTTATCTCCGACAGTAGCCAGCAGTGGGTGTCCAGGGGAGAGTAGTAGACAGGGAAGATGCTGATACTTCGTGGGTGTTTCTCCGATAGTAAAGGAGAAACTCAGACTGACACAGAACAGAGTCAAAAGAGTGACTGTTTTCAGTCTCTCATCTCCTAGTTTGATTTTGAAATAGCAGAACATGACAGCTCCTTATTCCATTACCACTCGCAGGCAGTTCAGAGCCTGAGCCAGGGTGGGATTATGTGCAAGGTATCTCACCCCCCACTTTGTGTAAAGACTGTGCTGAAATGCTTTACGATTTAGGAGGAAACTGGATGTAGATTAAAAGGCCTTTTAAATCAACAAACAGAAACATTCCCAGGGTGCTGCAATCCTTTTCAAATACACCCAGCAATGAATTCCTCCAAAGTTCATATTTGTGTTTGTTCTATTGTGTGAAATTCTGATTTCATACAGTAATGAAATGCTGCAGTCCAGCATTTTACCCTGGAGAAAAATATTTGCCATTAAAAAGAGTATTCATGAAGCTTTTACTTCCTCATGTTTTTAAGGCTCCCTTGCTAATGAATAAGCTCCATTAGTAGAAGAGTTAGTTCTTTTAAAATTAAAGATAATATCAAAACCTCTCTTGTTTGCTGGCTTCTCTGCAATTTATTTTTTACCATTAGGACTCCAAATGAGACAAACATAATGAGCCTTTTCTTGAGTCACAGAGCCTTTTAGCTCTAAGGAAAGCTGAAAGCATAGAATGTGAGAAACTGATAGCTTCTCTGTGTCAGCAAGAGAAAGAGAGAGGAGGGAGGAATGCAAAGGATGGTGTTTCAGCAGTGATGATTCTCATCCCTCAGTCCCTACTTCCCTCTGAGCTGAGCAAGTTGTTGAATTAAGCAAGTGCAGATCATCCCAGAATGGCACAGGGGAGAAACCAACAATACCTCTTGTTCTGTCTGTAGGACGCAGGTGGAATTTAGATGCCCAGATCTAGGAAGCGCTTTCCAGGACACTAGAAATACCTGCTTTCTGCAGGTACCATTCTCAAGGTTTTTGAACATCAGCATTAACACATTTGCAGAAGTCAAAGAGCGAGGTGGATGCCTGGAATGCTGCCTTGTCCTGCTGCGGCCCAAAAGCAAGGTGCAGAGGTTCCCCAGCTTTGCCTACATCTCTTGAGTGTCAGGCAGAAATGTCCTTCAGGTACAAGGCAGGCAGAAGTGTTCTTCAGATACAGGCTTACTTCAAGACTGATACACAATTTACTACTTTGCATCAGACAGGGAGCTGTGCTTTACCAGAGCTTTACGCTTGCTCGCAGTGTGGTTTCTGTTTTCTTTAGCTGTAGCTGGTGACTGGGCAGTTTAAAATACACAAACAGCTGGGGAAACAAAAAGCAAGCCTTGCAAGGATTTTCTTCCTTGCTGACTGACCTGTCTTCCAGTCTACAGCTCTTTCGGTCCTCTGGAGCTTTAATTTATGGCCTCACAGTAGTTTGTCTTCTACAGAAGGGATCAGGTACACTTTTTTCTTTCTTACTCTATTAACCAGTGATTCTGTACTCTGTGTGGCAGCGTGATATTGACTGAAGTCCCTTCTGTTGAAGTGCTAAGTGTACTCAGGTTTCTTGTCTCCTGGATAAGTGGTTTATGTTATTATTCATTAACTGAGGTCCAGCATCCTTTAAGTGTATTTTTTGATGAAGCTGACTTTATGAAAATCGTAATTTTAGGATTTGAATTACTTTGGATTCTGTGACTGAGGGTCTGTCTACATGAACAACTTAACTCAGGAGTCTGTTTTTAAAGCAAATATGTTAATAATCTCTCTTTTTACCATGCTGTGTTTAATATCATGGGGTAATCTCTGAACACACAGACTGATACCTTTCCAATGGAATTGAAGTGGTAGGCATGTTCAAGAATTGCACCTAATATGCTGTAGTCATTCATGGATATTCAGGTTAGAGTTCCTTTGAAATGAAACCCTTGAAACTTGTATAGTCTGGTGTCAGATCTCCAGCAAGAATTGTTCTGATCCACAGCTGTATTCCTGTTGTGTTGTACAACTTGTAAATGCAGACATAGCCTTATGCTGAGCTTTGGCCCTCCTCTCTCTACTGAAAAGACCTGGGGAGGAGGAAGGAAAGAAAATGAAACTTAGCAGCAAAATATGGAAATATGAACTTGATAGCACTTAAGTGGAACAAAAAATGCTGCTGACCAAGAGAGATAAAGACATGGCTCTGTGACCACCTCACACAATAAGGAGGAAAGAAAAGGAAAGAGAAATAGGAAAACTATTCCCTTTTTGCACTAAATGGATTATAAGTCCTATAAGAAATATATGGTTAAATGGAATGTTTTCAGTCCACTTCAAAAGGAGAGATGGTTAAAGCTGGTAAAACAGGTTTGCTAATGCAGCGTTCACAGCTGTGATTAGGGAAGAGGAAACATTCCACTCTCAAGGACTCTGATTCATGAGAAATCCTGATTGAATTCTGAGATAGGAAGTATCCTCCTGGTGACCCTCATAAGGCATAGCTGGAGTCAGCTGCAGTCATTGCAAATGCAGGATAGGAAATTAGCACTTAGCTTATATAAGTCAATAACTAAAGTGACACCAGCATACCCAAATATGCACCCTGCTGTACTAGTAAGACAAAAGTGTTCTGCATGAGCCATGTTTATAAGTGATTATAGATTTATGGCTTTTCTGACATTATTAAAGCAAATAAATTGAGGCAGAATAATGTTTCAAAAATACCCCGTTTAAATGTCATCAGAGACTTTTTTTTTCCCCCAGTTCAGAAGGATGGAATAAAAGCAGTGGGACTATGGAGCACGAAATGTGTGAGAGGTTTGTGCTGTTGTTAGTACAAGGATGCTTCTGGAACAGCAGCTGTACTGGGCAACTGCTGTGCAATCTGGGAAACAGGTAAGTGACTTGGAATGCTTAAGGGAATGGCATTGTAGAACATGTTTCTAGTAGGTGTCCTTACTCTAGAGGCTATAGATAGGTTATGTGGAGATCTTCTGTGATGCTGTTACTTGTAGGCACTGATAAAGTCAACACATAGAGAGCTGGTGCTAATATCTGAAGGGTGCTTTTTTGCTCAAGCTCAAGGATCAGTTTTCTGTCCCATTTGAAAGCCTGTGTGATTTACACGAGATACTGTAAGTGAGCCCTGGCTGTTTGGTATTTCTGCCAGGAAGGAGGAACCACATGTATTTACACTGGCTTTATTTTCTTAAAGCAGTCTGAAAAACACTGGAATTTTGATTCTTGGAAAAAGAAAGTTAGGATTCTGGTAAAAATATTAGAGTAGGATATCGAGCTACATCTTTTCATCTTTGCCACTTTTGTAAACTTGGCTTTATGGTGTTTCTCTGATCCTGTGTGTCTGTCATGCTTCCTTCTCAAACTTAAAGAGCTATTTTTTGTGAGATACAAATGAATGTGATGCTCATGCCATCAGAAAAGGAAATTATTCCTGTTTGTGAGCAGATAGCAGTATGTAACAGTGTAGGGGAAGAAGAGGTGAAGACAGTTGAAGTATCAATTCATTATGCTTGTAAAAATTAAAAATGTAAGCAGCAGCAATGAAGTTGGACTAGAAGCCATCAACACAGCATCTTCACAGGGCAAGCTAATGAAACAGTTAAATTCTAATAAAGATTGCATACCAGACCACAAAATATAATCCCAATTGTCTACTGTCTGAAAAGACCAAGAATAATGGTATTATTCAAGAACATCTGTTAGAGGCTTAACAAGTCTGCATCCCTTTTAGTTACTCGTGAAAGCCCCATAAAATCTTAGAGAGTTTCAGAAGAAACAACAAATCCTGTGCAAATTCAAGCAGGGAATGCTAGGATGCTGAAATTTATATCCTTAATGCAGCAGTTCCTGGTACAACAAGAAAAACTCACTGCTTTGGGTGTTTGGGTGGAGTAGTTCAGTTTTAGGTGAAACCTGCTTAACAACTGTAGTAAAAAAGCATTTTTAATGGGAGTTGTTATGAGCTGCAGGTGCTGTTCACTCAGTTATACTGTTGCGAAGCTTAACACATCTGTGCCCAGCAAACTATGGCCATAGCAAAACACCATCTCTTAGTCTTCATTTGCACCTTCCAATCCACAGCTCTCATCTGAGCTGAATCTGAATCATCTGTGGTGTTTAGATTGGATGAGATCACCAGGTTCTCTGACTTTTGAGAGTGACAGACAACAACCTGAATTGCAGAAGCATTTTGTTTAGACAATATTGCAGATGTCTACATTGTAATTTTGTATGACAGCAGATTAACACAGGTAACAAGGTGATTTTTGCACTTTAACAATACTGGCCAGAAAAGAAAGTAATTCTGTATGTCCTCTGGTTGTGAAAGTATAGACTGCTACCCAGTGAATTAAAAATTCTGCTGGTTCAGGCTGCAAAATGAATTGTCCTCGTAAGTAGTTCTGGATGAGTGACAATTTACAATAGTAATAAATTCTGTCTTTGCCGCATACAAACCTGAAGAGAAATAATTTATTCTGAACAGAAGTGTTCAGGGAAGGCATTTTCTGGATCTTGGCTTGTACTTTGAGAAATCCAGGTTTTTCATCACATTAAGAAATAATTATGAGTCAATAATCTTGTCTCTGCATCTTATATTAGTTCAAAATAAGATAAATTTGAAGGAAACTGCAGTCACATGAGCTGCCTTCCTAAAGAGAAGTGTAAAAGAGGAAAGATGATTCCTTCCATTTTAAAGAAGCAGTAACTCTTCAAAGAGAAGTCTGGAGGTGCTCCATGGTGGTCTGTCCTATCCATATCTAGTCCTTTCCTCCGTGCTGGGGGCCCAGAATCCTTGATGATCCTGCCCACTTACAGATTTGGAGTATTTCTAGTTTCAGTAATGTGGGTCCTAGTTCACTCCTAGTCCAAATTGCCTAAATTGTCTCTTGTTCCCAGAAAACAAACCCTCTGGGATGGAAGCGGGATGTTTTCAGTGTGGTTCATTTTAGGGTCTTCCTTCCTGAAGGTAGTATATGCAAGAGGGAACCAGTGTTGTCACTTCCTACCCTCTGCAGTCCCCAGCACTCTCCAGCATTTCTTCAGCCTATCTCTGTAAGCTTTTCTGTTGTCAGAGCATTTTACACTCCCTGTCATACCCACTGTGTGAAAGGACAACCCCAGACTGCTATATGAGGATCAGAGGTGGAGAATCCCACCTGCAAGCAGGGATCATTCAGGGTGCTGTGTTTTGACACTTCCAGTCTCCATGGATCATTTTACAGGAAGCCTGTGGCTGCTCATTCACTCATTCTGTTACGTTCTCAGGGGTATCTATGTGTGTCCTGTAACAAAGACATACAAATTGAGGGGGTTTTGAATACTGAGGGCATCTTCCCCAAAATTTGATGTGGAAGAGTTACTGCTACTTCCTATGGAGACTTCAACCATAGTGCCTTCTTTTGGGAGCCTTTCATATCTTTCTACATGAGCAAATCAAATTGCTGCCTTATTCAGTGTGATGCCAGCAGAAACTACCAGGGGCTGAATACCGGCAGTTAATTCTTACCTCTCTGAGATGAACATTGGGTAAAACAGTTTCTTAGAGGGCAAGTCGATCCTATCTATAGGTAAAAGCCAATCTCCTCAGCCTGAGTTCCTAGTGCTGTGATGCATGGTAAAAATGCAGTTTAAATCTTTGAAGCATTAGTGTAATCAATCATTCAACCATACAAAGAATTGCCTCTTGTCTCAGAATGGGAAAAAATATCTATTCAGTTTGAAAGCCACATAACCTGACAAAATTTCCACTTGGGCCAGATTGAAAATGGAGCAAGACCTTGTAGAAAGCATTCTGCCAGCAGCCCACAGTTTATGGTATGAAAAGTCCAGACTGAGCAGGTTTTCTAGCAAATGAAATTTGGCATGGAAGATGTACATCTCGGTCTTACTCTAGGTCATATAAAAGTTTATAGCATGATTCTAGCCAGATGCTCAGGTTAACAAATGGAGTTCTTCAGATTTATCTATCAAGTGTTTAAAGGACATGTCCCATACTGAATGGATTCCAGCATGCTAATCTTGATAAGAATGATAAGGGTTGCATGCAGAGAACTTGCAATGCTGTAGAGAGATGAAGACCATCAAATGATGAGTTAACTGCTATGTTATGGTTATCAAAAAATATCTGGAAGTCAAAGTCACTAGAAACTAACAGAAAATCACAGAGACCAGAGAGCTGTGTAGCCTCCTGCATTCAAAAAGCCTAATCCTACTTTTGGGTAAAAGTCCCAGGGTGCTTGCTGCAGCACAGGGATGTCAGGGCTACTGTCTTGGCCAAATCATTCCTATTAATGAATTCTTGCCTTTATCTTTTCTGAATATTAAATTCTCCATTTTCCTTACTGTGCAGTTGTCCATAAGTGTTTATTTACTATGTTTAACTGCTTGTTAAACAACAGGTAGTAATCCTGGTGATGGGTGAAAATATCTTTAATCCCTTAGTAAATTCATGTTATGCTGTAGAAGATTTTATTCTTTAATGAAGATGTTCCAGAAGAACAAATTCGATTATAACCTTTATCATCTTCTGCCTCCCTTTTAACTGCTGCATTTTAACACAATCTCTTGGAAATCTAAGGAAAAACTGTGTGTAACAGGTTCACTCTTGACCTCCCTGCTCATTATTCTTGCTTCCATGTTGTAAAATATATGTGTTTATATGTACATGTAAAACAAACTAATTTTTGTAATCTTCCTTTCTGACTCATTGCCTCACATCAGCCTTGGCTGAGCTCTAGGAATAATGTATATTAGTCAGTTGCTGCGTATGAATCAGCAGGGAGAGTACATCCAGGTTTAGAGGTGTGCTGGAATAATGACTTTCTATTTCTTTGTCAACACAGTGGTAAGCTAAAAGGTATGGAGGAAGTCAAATTTAGATCATAGAGCAAAATTAATGTAGGTTCAGTTTGAAAAACTAAGTTATGTGAATTTTCCTTCAAGTGCCATAATTAATAGAAACTTACATCTATTTAGCAATTTTCATCCTGAAGCGCTGTCATGCAGCCACATGATACATGCAGGAATTATTAGCCATATTTGGAATGAAGAGCTGGTTGAGGGCCCTCCTGGAGCTTAGAGAAGAGAAGATATTTTCATTCCATAATTTCAACCTAATAGAAAAGTCTGTGACATTTTTGACTTCTGTAGTCAAGCACTCCTTGACTAAAGGGAGTGCTTTTGAAAACCTGGTGCTTAATGGGGGCTCAGATCAGGAGGGTTTTGTTCATGTTGTTTGTTTTCTTATTTAGATAAGTCAGCAGGGGGAATCTCATCCAAATGTCAATGCACAATACAGACTTTTTTATTGTGCAGAGAACAAAGAGCTGGGTAAATATTGTGATAAACATTCAGGCTTATGTTCCCATAAAAACTCAACTAGTATTTAGCCCATGAGGTCAGATAAAATGGGCATGTATGAACTGTGTATCCTTCTGTGTGTTTTAGCGAACAAGACTGACAAACCTAACAGGAAAAAGAAGGGAAGAGAACAAAATGTATTATGGCAAAAAATCATATCAAGTGTTAAGTGCACAGAGCTGTTGTATTGCTGGAAACTTTAGTAGCACGTAAGACTCAACAATTAACTGTTGAGAGCCATAAGAACACAGGCCTAAAGGGACAACTATGTTATTGAGTCTCATTGTCTCCTTACGCGGCCAGCAGTGGATAAGAGTCTGGAAAGGTCTAGTTTCTCCTCCAGTTTTCCTTGTGTACAACAAGGAACAATATACTTGCCTTCACCTTAAACCAGTTAGATTTTCAGCAGGAGAGTGTAAGCCTGAAAATCAGGCACAGGAAGAGAAGACTGTAAGGAAAAAGAGACATTCTAGCTCCCTTGCTAAGGCTTAACAATGACATGGAACACGCGAGGTGAAATACTCAGATGACCCTCTTGATGGCACTGACATCTATTCATTGCTGGTGTCAGTGACAGTCTGTGAGGCTCTGTTTACTTTTGAAACAGATTTGGGCTTTTACCAAGACTGCAAAGCTGTTGTACAAACCTTTCCTCAGTGAAACAGCATCCTGGCAGCAATGCTGTGTATTCCACTTCTTTCAGATATAATCATAAACCAGGCTCCCCCAAAAAAAGCATACAAAAGAATATGTATTTTGTGACTTTTCAGGCTCTTTATATGTTCTCAGATAAAGATCTGCACAAGGAACACTTTTCTTGAGTGAAAACACAAGATATGTCAGAACAGTTGCCGATTTCAAGGATTCACAAAGCTGTATGAGTACTCTGTTAGAAGGTGACAACATAGTCTTCCAGATCTCCTCTACCTTATTTTTCTTACATGACACCAGGAAAACATAAAGACAACTTCTACAGGAAAACACAAACAATTTCTAGGAGAATGATGAAATGGAACAAAAGTTTTTAATTTTATTGTGTCAAAAATCCTTGCCTTGACCTTGTCGTCGTTGGAGTTTTAGGCTGCTGTTCTGTCACCTTGACATGGGCCTCCTCTGTGCTGATACTGTAACTGGTGAACTTCCAGTTCTCTCCAACCCTTTGATAAAGAAATGGCATTAGAAAGTTTCAGGATTATTTATCTATTTTTCCCTCTGAAGCTTTGTGTTGGTGATTGTTGTGCTCTGGAAAAGACTTTCAGGTCATGCTGGGTAATCAACCAGCCATGAACAGCTTGTGCAAAGCCCTGGCTATGAGAACATGTGTGTTAAGAGGGTTTATGAGGAAGGAACTTTCTTTTGGGAACTGGGACATTATGTTATCTGTGTGTATGGCATTAGTGAAATGACCTTTGGACTGTTAAGTCCAGTTCTGTTGTCCAGCAGGATGCAAATTTTGCTTCAGTGAAACCCAAAACAGTGCAGACTATCACAGAGAACTTGAAAAGGTGGCTTGATCACGTCTGTGTTTTACATGGGGAGACTGCAGCTGATGGCAAGTGCAGCATACTCTAATGGCTGGAAGCTGTTGTCAGGCAAAACTCATGTAGAAATTATGCTTATATTTGTAAATTAATAAACTCATTGTTTCTTGAGCTATTGTAAGCTCATTAAAAGCTATTGTGAGGCCTTATTGAAAGATTGGTGATTTTTCTAGTGATTTGTTCTCTTCAGTGAATTAGCAATCTTTTTGACAAAATACCCTTCTTCCTCACCTAGAAATGAGCATAAGGGACAGTCATACGTTACGTGTTATGCAAGAAACTCTGATTATTTGAGTGCTGTCCCTCTTCAAGTTGTCTGTCATTAAATTTACTACATCTGCAAGGACCCATCATAGGTGCGGGATGGTGTAATATCATAATATAGAATCAAAGCGTGCTGGCATTAAGGACAGGTGTGAAATCTTTGCGCATGAAATCAACACCTGCCTTTTGAAAGTGCAATGAAAATGCATTAGACCGCTGAATCACTGTCTGATTCTGTGTCTAAGAACTCTTGAGTAAAAGTTGTCTTGTTATGTGCTCAGAGCACCTGGGGAAATTGGCACAGAATGTCACATATAGTATAAAGAGAAATAGACTGGAACATCAGACTATACTGTTTTAGGCCACAGAGTAATACTAACAGTAGGAACATGAGGAACAGAGCCCCAGGAACATGACTCCGAGTCATTCGGTCATCCCAGATTAAAACTTCAAGCCAGATAGATATGCATTTGTTGAATATGACGTTGTACTGGAAATGCATCTTCGCTGGAGAACAGATGAGAAATCAATGTACACTCTTCTACTTGCCTTGAGTTACACAGTGCCTTCTGAGGACCTGTGTTTCTGTGTCAATACAATGTTAGTTGCTTTGCTTTGGAAGAGAACTGCAAAAGATGGTGACCTGTATGATTTCATCTAAATATAGTGCAAATACGTATTTAAAATACAATGAAGAAGTGTAATAGCAAGTATTTTACCTTGCACACTTATAATTTTATTCTGTCAAGAAAGGTTTCATGTGTGTGGGTACAAGTGAGGAGGAATTTTGCTGGTACCATGGCAACAATCTGTCCTTATTTTATAGAGTGAAATCTTGTAGCTTTTTCATTGTAATAGAGTAATTTTGTGCCCCCTTTTTTTTTTTCCATAAGAACAGCAGATTCTTGAGGCTGATTCTGCTCACCCCAATCTCTACCCTCTTTCTCAGCGAGCATCTCAGTTTTCTTCATGTACATCACATAAACCTGGACAGTTTGAAAGGCCTATTTAAAAGATAGACTTAAATGAAAAGTGTTCAGAAAAAAAAGCATTGAATTTCTTCGGCCTCATATACATGGATCTTGCTTTTTTTGTCTTTCCACTTAAGATAATTAATATATTAAACTATACAGAACAAAAGCAGAGGAGAGAGAAAGACTAAACTTCGCTTGAGGTTGATGGAAGTCAAGGGTCAAGTACAAAGAGAACAACTTTATAGTGTGTGGTGTTCCTGTCATATAAAATATTCTGCTTATTTAATAGTTTATCTAGGAATAAGGAGTTAGTACTCGTAGCAAGAGCCCAAATTCCATCTCCAAACAAGCTGGGATGAGCATACTATCTGGCAATAATACCAGCAACTTCAAAGGTCTGTGGGAATAAAATTCCCAATGGAAAATAAGCAGTGGTTTAATTGCTATTCCAGCTCTCTAAAACTGTCCCCACAATTCACTTTTGTCAGAGTATATATCTGAATCTCCCAATGCTAAAGGAATGGAGTAATAATTCGAAGTGGAAAATTAGAAATCTAGAAGAATTTACCCTTCCTTTCAATTATAGGTGTCATAGATAATGCTGTTATTTTTCTTTGTATTTATACACAACTGCCTATTCCTCAAGAAAACTCCTAATTATTCCTGTTAAAATTGTTCCTACTTTTGTTAATTTACAGTTCTGCAGTCTGAATTTGAGTCATAAAGCAGGAAATGACTGTGCCCCTTTTGACAGGACTTATAATATCTTCCTAATTCAGCTGCTGTATATGTGTTATATACTTGCTTCTATCCTTTCTTGGACTGAGTTTCTGAATGCATTGTTAGTTATAATTCCCAATATAATGAGCTGGTTCTCTACATTTACAGCACTTGGTGAGTTGCTGGTACAGAGAGAGGATTGAGTGGCTGGAAAAAGGTAGCTTTTGTAGGAGAGGCTTATCCAGTACTCATTTAGACAGTGTAAGTGAAAGGCTGATTTGACTCAGAGAGTTGTGTAAAGCTTAACATTTCTTAAAATATCCCCTTACTCTTGCCAGTAGATTTGAAGTGGGAAGGAATGAGCATAATATAGAGATCAGTCTGAAAAGTAAATATGGGGAGAATGGATGAAGCACAACAAACAGATGCTGAGAAACCAGCCAGCCTCATAAAATGTCCATAGTTTACCATGAATCCTGCCTGGTAAAAGGAAAAATAAATAAATTAAAAGAATACTGCTTCTGCAAATCATAAACTACATGCTTTTCTTTGGCTGAGTATCTTAAGTTTTGCTATGGATCATAACCCAATCCATCTGTACCTTGTGGCTGAGGGCAGGCACCTGTGTTTCAAAGCCACTGGAGTCCTGTGCAAAAGACTAGCATTTTCTTGAGACACCAGGAAGCTTTCCACTTGGAGAGTAACAAAAGCGTTTTATAAGCAGAGTTGAAAACCTTGCTCCAAAAGGGTCATTATTATGGTGAAAGTCACCCATGTCTGATGGCCCACTGAAGTCCTAGTGTGAACCTTTAATGGGATTTAAGTTATTGCATGGGCCCTGTGAATGTTTCATTAAACATATTGAGCATCCACTGCACAAATACAACCCTGAAGAAGGAACCAAAATAACTGAACTGAATGAAATAATGCATTCCCAGCTATTGTTCCTGGTCTTCAAGTGCAGCCTTATACAAATAAGATAATAGCCAGATATTGGCTTGAGGCCATTACTAATAATGTCTCTGTCAAAGAGGGTATCTGTAGCACATCAGGATGAAATATGGGCATTTTCATTTTCAAATACTAATTCCTTCCCATACGTTATTGAATTAGGAAACAATGCTGTAAGTGAGCATCAAAACGTCTGTGCAAATGATAATCCAGTGTTTTTCCATTTGATGATTACTCTATTTAGATCAAGACCTCTGCTTTCCAATTGCCCATGCCACTACACTAATCAATGGATTGGAACACTTCCTGCTTAATAAAGTGTTTACAAATGTAATGATTATATATATTTATGCAATTCTTCTCCTGCCTGAGAATTAATTAGAATTAATTTGAGGGAAGAAACTGAGCAGGTTTTAGTTCTCTTGAATTGTGGTTTCTACCTGGAGTATATCCTGTAGCAGTAATTCACAAACAATGCCTGGAGTAAGGGCTGGGACATTGACTTTGTAGCCTCTCTTACTATTGACCTACCTGTGTTGCCTTATTTTGAGAAGCAGAACTTGTTTTGATTACTTCTTCATTTATAGTAGTGATAATTTTCAGTTAATAAAGCTGTCAAAGAACAGATACATTGTTCTCAAAACTGGCATTAGCAATTCATTTTTGCTATCTTCAAGTGAAAATTGAGATGTTGCCTGATAGTTAGAGTTCTGTTCTGGGAATGATGATTGTACAGATCTCAGCTTCTCTGAAGATATTTATGTCAAGTTATTTAAGACAAATTTGTAAAATGTCTTCTGTTGCTGAGTACCTGACGAGACTTCCAGGATTAACAGATTTTGGGGATATTAAGAACAGCTGTCTATTTGTGATGGCTGTGTCAGCATGTGCTGCAGGCAGCAGCTCTGTGAAACAGAGGAGCTGGTATCCATGTGTATAAATGTCAGGAAGTTTTACTTCACCACAGTTTAATTCTGGGTCCCGTGCAAGGAATGCAGGTAGGTGGTTTGATGTTGCTGAGTGTCTTCCTGGAGTAGATCTCTGGGTTGATTTCCACCTGCAGAAGGACTGATACATGCAGCCCAAGCCCACACTGCAGTAAATACGGATGTTTAACAGATTAAGATCAAACCTCATCTCCTGATGTACACTAAAATGCTAATGCAGAGGTGCCCTGTTCCATGTTTCTTGCCAATAAAAAGGGTATTAGTGCAGTACAGTGTAGTGCTAGCACAGAAAAAACAACTGCCTTTTCAGATTTAGTGGTAGAGGCTTTCATTTTGATGCTCAAGGCATCTTATAACATCATTACCTTAGGCAACATAAGGTGATTGAGAATGGCAAAATGTATAAAACCAGGTAGCATATTCATCAGACTAACTGGGAGAGTCAGAAAACAGGCACATTTTTTGACCTTGATCATGTCAGATTTAGAGCTGTAAGTATTCAGCGCTAGGGACCCAGGTTTTGGTAAGTACCATATACTGGTACCTTTCATTGTCTTAAAGTGGATCTGTTGGTGACAGTTATTGTTAAAATGTAGTGCAGAAGCACTTCAGATTGCATCCAAGACGTGAGAGAAGTATTTTGAAGACATGGGTCTAAACATCTTGAGACAGAAGTGTTTCCTACAAAAACAACTTTTGTTGAGCAAAACACTGCAGTTTTGAGCAGCACCTTTCTGTCTGCAGAAAGCATGTGAGTAACTCCAAATTTTCCCTGATTCTTTTATTGTTAATAACAAATGACTGCATCGCGCATTTATCAAATCACCATAGCTTAAATGAACAATGAATCTCATGTAATGCATCCTTCACCTCAAAGTAAACCTGCAAGCTTTTTAATTGGCAAATAATCACGTTTGCTCCAAGGTCATTTTTAATAAATATTTATGGTATGTAAGCGCACTGTACCAACCAGTCAATGAAAAACAAATGTGGTGCTGTATACATGTATAAAAAAAAAAAGAAAAAAAGAAACAGCAGAGAGCACAAGACTAGTAATCCCATTCAAGATCATTCAAAGAGATCACAAGTCTCAGTTTTTCAGTTTTCCTGTACGCTTGCAATTAGCACGGTCATGGCAAATGTGTAAAACTGAGTTGTGTCTCTGAATTGCCGTAAGTGTAGAGGGGAAAAATGGCATATTAAGTAGAAACCACATAAGGAAAGAAACTGGGGGAGTGGAGGAGGGGAAGGAAGTTGCACGTGGATATAAAAGAGAATTTAGGAAGCCATGTCTGATAATGAGTTAAAAAAATTATATGTATGTGTGTATATATATAGTCTTAATAATGAAACAGAAGGCTACTGAGAAATCTGACTTGCTCATTTCCACTCACATTTAAATTAGGGTAAGAATGAGAGGTAGCAGGGGAAAACCTCTTGTCATTAATAAAACAATCTGCTAATATAGGTAGGTGACTTAGAGAATATTCTTGCGTTAATGTTATATGTCTGTTGTGCTCATTTTATACCTCCAGGGTTAAGATGAAAGAAGCTGAATAAGGAACTCTTTACATCTGCTTTGTGGTTTCTTGAGGTGAATACACTATGCATGGGCAAATTAACTGTGTGACAAAAATATAGTTGGGATGGGGAAAAAAATCTGTAGTTGAAAACCTATAGTGCTAATTTACCCAAGGGTAAAAGCTTCCTTTAAACATTAGTTCTCTTTGAATGGTTGGTTGGTTTTGATCAATAGCTAAACATTGTTTATACCAGTAGAAGGTTTTAAATATCTTTCAGCTAGCTAAGTCTAGTCCAAGTTACAGTTGCTGTACTCTGAGCTTCCTTCAGGTTGTCTTAATCAGAAAGTTTTGGATTTGAATGTATTTCTATTTCAGTAATCACTGAAAACGTCAAAATAAGTCTACAATCCACAATACTTCTGTGGAACACTTCCAGTGTCCACAGTTCTCAATAGAAAATGTTATATTGTGTTTGCTGTGAAAAACTTAATAAACATATTGTTTGCCTTATGGTATAATTCTTAATACAGAGAAGCAGAAGGGGCGTAGACATTTATCCTGAATTGATCAGCCTCATATTTTTTAATTTTAGATTTCTATAATCTCTATTTGAATAATAGAAAAGATGTCTGAAAAAAAGAGCTTGCCTTTTGTCTACAGTAATTATTTAAATGATAGTATCACATTTTACATTATTCAGTATAGGGACACATGAAAAAGATACCACTTTGTCTTGAGAGCTTATACATTGGGATTTATTTCTGAGTTCAGGAACTGCTATTACATTATCAACTTCATGCATGCCATTCCTCATGAGAGAATATATAATACCTTTTATTGCTGTGAGACACTCGGAGTGCTCCAAAGTATGATGCATTGTGCCAAGTGTAGTATTTTTATGACTTAAAGTGAAGGAAATCTTATATCAAAAGGAAATCTCAACTGTTTCTTTGATGTTACTTTATATGGATATTCACAAATAGTTCAGTGTAAGATCTTTTTACCTAAAGCAGGATGGAAATTAACCTAAGTAATGAGAAGACCTGGAAACCATCATCTGTGAGAACTCTGATTTTTATTTTTATTTTTTATAATTGCATTCTCAGTTTAATGTCTTTCTGTTCAGATAGTAACAACATATTACACTGAGGAAAATGCAGAATAAGGCCAGGAGACTTCTGTGGGGTTTTAATGACCACAGGCTCTGTTAAATTAAATAGGAGCATTCTATGGAGCTAGTGGTAGATAAAAATCTAATGACTGTTGGCAATGTGCTCATATTGCTGATAGGAAATAAGATAAGATATAAAATCCTGAAGTTGATAGAATGCTGTGATCCTTGCGGGAAATTCTGATGTTACCTTTCTTTATGATGGCTCTCTGATAGTTAATAGAGATAGTATCCTTTTTTTTAGTTGTTTTCATTAAATATTCTAGTGAGTAAGCCCAGTGGTATCAACAATCATGGAAACAGTTTTGGAATTACACAGAGCACATTAAAAGCTTGCTCAGAGCATTCTTGTGAAAAAAAATAAAAAAAAAATATTCCTAACATGATGTTCTGCTCAGAGAATGGGAGTCCCTGAATAAGTGATCCGTGAAGTAACAAATGACATAGCCTAGGCCAGCCAAGACATCTCATGAAATGTTGATGAATTCTGAGTTAAATGCAGAAAACAGCAGTCCTCATATAGACACATGCCAGAAATTTCTGTAACATTACAGACTCTCACATGTCCTGAAATTTTGCCAAAGTCTTCCTGGTCTGTATTTAGCCAGAGCATGTCATGTTTTATCAGAGAACCACTCCTTGTGGGAGTCTCACCTTCTTGCACCACAACTGACTTTGTTTCAATACCTTCTGAATTTGATCTTGCATTCTTTTGATTTTCCTTTCAGCAGTCTCAAAGCACAGTGCCAACCGTATTTAGTTCTATCTACCACCATGCTATGTTCTGTGCCTGATCAGACTTTAGCAACAGATGGTCTTTAAGAACAAATTTTCCATCCAATTTTTTCCCCAAAAGGCTCATTACCTTCCTGTTCTAATGCTGAAATGCTCAATGTGCCCATTCTTCAAGTCAGTGTAAGCCATTCCAAATTTTATTGTCCTCCTACTTTATATTGACTGTTCCTTTCTATAGGAGTCTCATAATCAAATGCAGTTGCCCTCAATGTCTGCTCCTTCCTTCTGATGGTAAACGGTTTCAGTTAATAATGTTATGTACAAATGTAGTGGCCAGTTGGTTGCAACCCTTTATTTGTATTTTCCTTGGCCAATAATAAATCCATGTTCTTCATCACTAATGTACTTAACTAATGTCTCATTTAGCCATCTGTGGTTATTTGTCATTAATACTTTGTGATTATAATTCTGTAAGTATAATTATTTCTCAATTATACCATACTAACATGAAATATAACCTCTTTGTAGTTCCTGTCTGCTTATCTGTTTAGTATGCTAATATTTTCAGTAATTTTGAATGCATGTTTACAGCTTCCCTGGTTAGTGCTTACTGTGGACATAAGGCTTGAAAGTCTGCAACGTCATCTCTTGGTTATCCAATGGTTGTATGGGTAGAAAGGGAAATATAAGTGCAGGCTCTATAAATATACTGGTAAAATGATTAATATTAAAGACTGAGAGCTCTGGCTAAGAAGCTGTCTTTACTCAAAGAACATTCCTTTCTGACTAAAACCTGACAGTCTGATTGTTTCCAGCTCTCCACTCTAAGCTGAAATAGTTCTGGGTGTGCCACTGGTGTAAACCCATCAAAAGCCATCTCTCCATTTTGTTGTGTTATTTATTGTTTGATTCCTTAGCAGTTAGCAAGCTACTTGAGGAGTACATCCCTCCCAGGGATGGATACCTGGCTTCATTAACATTGACCAGATTGTTTTTCCTCACATCTTCCCTTTTTGTCTGAAACAGTATATACTCCTTGAGTTCCTCCAGTCACTTGGGAGAGAACAGGGGAGCAGCGGGGGAGATATTGTCCAAACCTTCTCATGACCATAGTTAAACCTTTTGTCTGACCTGTCCTAAATTGTACTTGCAGTATTATGCTCTTGGGATCCCCAGAATCTCCAACATGAGAAAATGGTGCTTTATGGTTTTACTATAGGAGCTCTGTTTCTATATAGTGCTAGCTGTATATCAGGGAAATTTTTGTAAGGTGTGTAGCTCATGTTGCTTCCTCACAGATTTTTTTTTGTGTTTAGGTGATACCTACCAGATCTTCTGAGTATCTGAATGAGTAACAATTTTAGGGTACTGAATTGAGAGAGATGTTGAAATACATGGGAAAAGGAGCAGTTTAATTCCAAAATACAGAAATAGCCATAAGAATACTACTTAGGAAAAAAAAAGGTACAAGAAGTTGTAGTGTTAAAGTTTTTCTGAGGCTCTGTCCATGCTTACATATCTTCTCAGTTACTGACATCAGTAAGAACAGTTCTTTCCTGACAATGTTAGCATTGATCCTAAAATTCTCCAGTCTTGTGGTTGTATGTTCTGCACTGATGATGATTTTTTAATAACATTCTGTGTACAAATCTATCAGCAGTTATCAGTTGAATACAATTTATCAATACTTGAAAATCCACTTGAATTGTATGGCTAGGTCAGGGATGTGCCATTGAATTGCACATCTTCATCTGATGAAATGCTCATCTTATTAACTACATTTATTCATCCAATCTATTTTCTTTACATTCTCAATATTTCTTGATATTTTTACATTAGCGCATTTCAAAGTGAGTTTAGCAGTTTGTCAGTTCCATGTTATATTCTGAATGGCTGTAGGACACTCACATGCGTAAAGCTTGCATTTTGGAAGAAGCATTCTTTTATTGCTTTAGCTTCAGTGGGTTGCAACAAGTTTCACTCCAGTTCTTTGAACAGTTTGGAAACTAAACTGAAAGCTGTTCTTTAAACTATGATCTCTCATGGTGAGGTAAAAGATGGTAAACTTGTGGAGTTGTGGTGTTTCCTCCAACTGCATTATTCAGCTGGTAGTAAACTCCAGGATGTCCAGTATAGAAAGTAAGCTGAGAGAGATTAGAAATGCAGCTATGAGAATAACATTTTGTTTTCTTATGCGAACTTGTAACCTGCTGTGTTTAAGCAGGGAAGTCTTTGAGGATCAGCCCTCTGGACACCACTGATAAGGAACTGTGGAACATGTGATCACTTCAGGACTTCCTTCACCAATTTACTGTCTAACTGCCTGCAGCTGCCATTTCATCCAATGAATTTTGGAGCCTTTTCAGTGAGGGCTGCATATCAAGTTGCCATGTGTGGTGTCAGAATTGCCTTAAAAAAGTTTAACAGTGTTATATAGAAATTGTGATTGATAAGGAGAAATTGTTTAGTGAGGTATGCACATAAAAACTCAGTTTGCTTGTCTGGGAAAATGTGGAAGAAGGAAAAGATGATAACTTCTTGGAGTTTCATAATACCACCAAATTATATTTACATTGCTGGTAACAACAGAAGCCCTTACTGTGCAGGTGTAGGCTTAGCCTGTTTGGCCTTTCATACTGATGTTATGCCAGTCCAGCACTTCTCACGGTATGTGTCATGTTTAACCCTCATACTTGAGTTGATACGATTTGGGCGAGTGCACCATAAATCACAGTAACTGTATCCTTCCTTTATGACCTTGTTTTGTTTAGAATATATTTTGTGTGACTGGAAGATGTCACAACTCTTAGTAATGGTACAGGACAATATTGCAGAGATCAAGGAAGCCATTTGCTTAGCATTTTTAAAAATCACATTGATTATTATATTGTATGGTTTCTGTAATCTAAATATGGATATTTGCCTGAGGAATGGAAACAAGCCTGGGAAGGAGGAGTTATTAGATATGTCAAAGTGCTTTCAAAACAGTCTTCAATGGATGGCAAATCTAAAAGTTGGTATCGTTCAGCAGAACATAGATGTTTCTTAAGCTCAGCAGAAACACTGAAAGCTGTTAGGCCTTTTTTTTCCTAATCACTTCCCCATGTATAATGGACTTGAATTGACACTGGGGAAGTGAAAGATGAATCGAATGAATTTTCTGCCTTTTTATCAAAGCAGTCCCTCAGCAAATCAAGAGTGGGTCTTCCTTGATTGACTTCCACTTGCAAGTTGCATCTTCAGGCAATGAATTCATGCCAATAACATTTCACTGAATGCCAATCTGAGAATAACTATGATATTCTGAAACAGGATTAGGGATTTTCTTTGGTTTCCCTTTTCTTTAACTTCACTGGAATACTGGAAAAGTGCCAAATCAAAGAGCTGATAAAGAGCTGACAAAGTGATGAAATCACCGAAGTGATGAATCACCATTTCCATCTCTTAAATCCACTCTTAAGAATTGGTTGCTTGATTCCCTCTTCTAGAGGAAATACAGCATCAGAAGGATATAAAGTCAAGATGGAAATTTGGAGAAGATGTTTCTATTGAAATAAATGTGTTCTGTAGGAGGAGGACGTGAGGACATGGATGATTTTCTTTCTGTGTAATAGCCTGAAAAATGTCACTATGCTTCATGTTAGCTGCAGATGAGCATGCCGTGTTGTCCTGCTTGCCTGTGATAGTAACACACAGCAGTTTTGAGAACATCTTACAGAATATGCCAGACTCTATTGACTTGATATAAGAAGACTGGTAAAAAATAGCTAAGGTTCTGATATCCATTCTGAATGGTAGAGAGTAAACATACATAAAGCATTTAACTCAGGCTCTTGTGAATATTCACCACTTGGCAATAGGTGCATGCTTTTATTTGGCTTGTGTCTGTGGACTTTTCCCAAACTGGAGTTTTAATCATTACATATACTTGAGATTTTCTGTCAGTCTTTAAAGTTGCTGGAGATTGATGTACTAGTTGCAATTAATAATACAAATTCCTGATAACACATTTTTCTATCATAGAATCATAGACTAGTTAGGGTTGGAAAGGACCTTAAGATCATCTAGTTACACCCCCCCTGCTGTGGGCAGGGACACCTTACGCTAAGTCATATCACCCAAGGCCTCATCCAACCTGGTCTTGAACACTGCCAGGGATGGAGCATTCACAACCTCCCTGGGCAACCCATTCCAGTGCCTCACCACCCTAGCAGGAAAGAATTTCTTCCTTATATCCAATCTAAACTTCCCCTGTTTAAGTTTTAACCTGTTACCCCATGTCCTGTCACTACAGTCCATAATGAAAAGTCCATCCCCAGCATCCCTATAGGTCCCCTTCAGATACTGGAAGGCTGCTATGAGGTCTCCACGCAGCCTTCTCTTCTCCAGGCTGAACAGCCCCAACTTACTCAGCCTGTCTTCATACGGGAGGTGCTCCAGTCCCCTGATCATCCTCGTGGTCCTTCTCTGGACTTGTTCCAACAGTTCCATGTCCTTTTTATGTTGAGGACACCAGAACTGCACACAATACTCCAGGTGAGGTCTCACAAGAGCAGAGTAGAGGGGCAGGATCACCTCCTTCGACCTGCTGGTCACGCTCCTTTTGATGCAGCCCAGGATATGGTTGGCTTTCTGGGCTGTGAGCACACACTGAAGCCGGCTCATGTTCATCTTCTCATCAACCAACACCCCCAAGTCCTTTTCCGCAGGGCTGCTCTGAATCTCTTCTCTGCCCAACCTGTAGCTGTGCCTGGGATTGCTCCAACCCAGCTCTAGGACCTTGCACTTGTCATAGTTAAACTTCATGAGGTTGGCATCAGCCCACCTCACAAGTGTGTCAAGGTCCCTCTGGATGACATTCCTTCCCTCCAGCGTACCAACCGAACCACACAGCTTGGTGTCATCGGCAGACTTGCTGAGGGTGCACTCAATCCCACTGTCCATGTCAGCGATGAAGATGTTAAACAAGACTGGTTTCAACACCGATCCCTGAGGGACACCACTCGTTACTGGTCTCCAGCCGGACATTGAGCCATTGACCACAACTCTTTGTGTGCGGCCATCCAGCCAGTTCTTTATCCACCGAGTGGTCCATCCATCAAATTGATGTCTCTCCAATTTAGAGACAAGGATTTCATGTGGGACAGTGTCGAACGCTTTGCACAAGTCCAGGTAGATGACATCAACTGCTCTACCCCTATCCATCAGTCCTGTAGCCCCACCATAGAAGGCCACCAAATTGGTCAGGCAGGATTTCCCCTTAGTGAAGCCATGCTGGCTGTCACCAAGCACCTTGTTGTTTTTCATGTGCCTTAGCATGCCTTCCAGGAGAATCTGCTCCAAGATTTTGCCAGGCACAGAGGTGAGACTGACTGGTCTGTAATTCCCCAGGTCATCCATTTTCCCCTTCTTGAAAATGGGGGTTATATTTCCCTTTTTCCAGTCATCGGGAACTTCACCTGACTGCCATGATTTCTCAAATATGATGGCCAGCGGCTTTGCAACTTCATTTGCCAGCTCCTTCAGGACCCGCAGATGGATTTCATCAGGACCCAGATTTTTAAGATGGTCTCGAACCAGATCCTCTCCTACAGTGGGCGCAAGGTCTTCATTCTCACAGTCCCTGCATCTGCCTTCCAAGACTTGGGTGGTTTGGTCAGAGCCTTTGCCAGTGAAGACCGAGGCAAAGAAGTCATTCAGAACCTCAGCCTTCTCCAAATCCTGTGTAGCCAGTTCTCCCGAGAGCTTCCTGAGGGGGCCTACATTCTCCCTAGTCTGTTTTTTATTTGCTGTGTACTTGTAGAATCCCTTCCTGTTATCTTTAATACCTCTAGCTAATTTTAATTCTAACTGGGCTTTAGCTTTCCTCACCTGGTCCCTAGCTTCCCAGACAACATCCCTGTACTCTTCCCATGCCACCTGTCCTTGCTTCCACCTTTTATAAGCCTCTTTTTTCATTTGAATTTTCCTCAGGAGCTCCTTATCCATCCAAGGAGGTCTCCTGGCCCTCCTGCTGCACTTCCTTCTGGTTGGGATGCAACACTCCTGAGCTTGTAGCAGGTGATCCTTGAATATCAACCAACAGTCTTGAGCCCCTCTGCCCTCTAGGGCTGTATCCCATGGAACCTTCCGAAGCAGGTTCCTGAAGAAGCCGAAGTCTGCTCTCTTGAAGTCTAGGGCAGTGAGCTTGCTGCACGCTCTTCTCACTGTCCTGAGGATCAAGACTCACCCATTTCATGATCGTGACAACCAAGACTGCCCTGGAGCATCACATTTCCAACCAGCCCTTCCCTGTTGGTGAACACAAGGTCAAGCACGGCACCTCTCCTTGTCGGCTCCTTTGTTACTTGCAGAAGGAAGTTGTCTTCTACACAATCGAGGAACCTCCTGGATTGGTTGTGCCGGGCCGTACCGTCCTTCCAAAAGATGTCGGGGTGGTTGAAGTCATCCATGATAACAAGGGCCTGCGGGTGTGAGGCTTTTCCTATCTGTCTATAGAGTGCTTCATCCGCAGGTTCTCCTTGATCAGGCGGTCTGTAACAGATCCCCACAGTAATGTCTCCCATAGCTATATTCCCTTTAACCCTGATCCGCAAACTCTCTGTGGACTGCTCACCTATCCCCAGACAGAGTTCCATACTCTCCAGCCTATCCCTAACATAAAGGGCAACTCCCCCTCCCCATCTGCCGGGCCTGTCTTTTCTAAAGAGCCTGCAACCTTCCATTCCAACACTCCAGTCCTAGGAGCCATCCCGCCATGTTTCTGTGATGCCTATTATATCATACCCCTGTAGACGTGCACACATCTCTAATTCCTCTTCTTTGTTCCCCATGCTACGGGTGTTTGTATAGAGGCATCTGAGCCGAGCTCCAACTGAAGCTGGCTCATTGGCTGGAGCGGATGGGATATCTCTACATTGCTCTGAGCATTTATTATAGGTGCTGGCAACTGACTGGGTGTGTTGGGATGGAATGATGCCCCCCTCCCCCGACACATCTAGTTTAAGCCTCCTTGACCAGCCTGGCAAGCCTCCTACCGAAACTGCTCTTTCCCTTCTTTATCATCAGACCAGCTCCACCAGCCCCCGCTAGACCTGGCCTACAAGCTTGGGTCCCGTCTTCAAGACACCCAAACCCCTGACTATGACACCACCCTTTTAACCATATGTTAACCTGGCAAATCCTCCTAGCTTTTTTTAGGTCCTAGTTTTTTATCCCTCAAGTCAGTCTCTTCTAGTAGTTATATACTCTCACCCCTAAAGGATCTTATGACTCCTTTGATCCTTCATAATTCTGAATGTATAGCTCACAAGGAACAACATTCTCATGTTCACTGTATTCACACTTCTGTACTGGGCAAGTCCACACAGATACGTCTTCAAGCAGTATTGATGCCAGCTTCCGGAGTTGAGCTGTCAGGTGAACCTCTGCAGTCAAGCTTCACGAGTCTATATCATTACCTTACTTCATGCTGTGCCTTTAGTTCATCCAGAAGCAAAGAATGCTCAGCTGCTAACAGTCTGTGTTTTCAGCTCTGCAATGATTTAATAACGTGTCTTAAAGATCAAATCTCTGTGAAATAATCTAAAAGATAAGTCAAAAAAAAAAAAAAGAAAGAAAAAAGAAAAAAGTCTTGGACACTGATGGCATTCTCGGACACTGATGGCATAGGTTTAGGGGGTTTGATGTTGGGCCATTTGTAAGCAGTTTAATTCCAGGTCATTGGCTTGGCTAACTTGTACCTCAGCAAAGCACAAGCAGGTGATGTAACTGCTCAGCACTGGAGGTCTTACTGTTTGCCAGGATTTGATGTCTAGTGTAGGCCCAGTTGGAAAGCAGAAGACTTTAATTAATGGGTACATGGGAAGGCCTGAGTTAGGTTTTGATTTCTCTAAATCCATACATCAGAAAGCATCATAATTTCCATAGTAAGTCCAAGAAATTCTAAGCAAGTTTTAACAATTTTGCTCATCTTTATCCATGTCAATTTTTGCAAGCAAATAGAATTTCAGGAAGGACAGACCTGACAGTACTTATAAATAAGGTCAGAACAGGGGAACGTGCAAGCAAACCTATACTAACAATGCAAACAAGCATGCCAGATTTGCTGGTTCTTTCACAACTGAACTGCACTTTGATACTGCACACTATGTAAGGCTTTGAGAAACACTGATGTATTTCAAAAGCTGCATTTACCCTTGGAGCAGCAATGCAATACCACAAAGCCTACTTTGTGTAACTTCCCCTGTAATTTAGACCCTAGGTGTACTTCATACCTTGACCACACTTCTAGAGCGCCCTCCAGAGACCCTTAACAAATTTTCTTCTGATGTAGGATGCAATGTTCATCTTTTTCAAAGGAAGTAGCTCAGAGACGATTGTAAAATCAACCTTCCCGCTAGGTGGCAAAGAGAGACAGTGGTTTGCAATGTGTTTCTGCACATGACAGAGGATGAAAAACAGCCATCTACAGAGCCAGGTCTACAAAAATACCTTCTGTTTTACGGGCCCTTCAGAGTGATGCTGAATTTTAGTAAGTGTGGTTGTGAAAGATGGGAAGGAGCACATTGATTAAGGCACTCTAGACTAGGAAAAAAGCTATCTGCATGTAAGGAAAATTGTCTCATTTCAGTTTGTCCATTTTAGTAACATAATTGAAAAGTGTTGGCTCCTCCAAGTAATTTGTTACAAATTGTAATGCTCCGTGTGGAGAACCGTGGTGCTGTGGTCAGCTCAGCTGAATCACTGAAGCCATCAGCTATTTTAAAAAAGTAATATTTTTAATGAAGAAATTCTGCTGGCCACATGAGAGACTGTTGGACATAAGGACTCTCTCTACTGCAGTCATTGGAGTTATCAGAGAAATCTATTGTGGCAGGTAAAGCCATATATAATCTGCATTTACAGCCCACACCTCCTCACCTGCAAGGTACTTCCTTGACCTGCACGCTCATACCCCAGGAATGTGAAGTGGAAGCTTTCCTAATGAAAGCAATTCAAGATTATGGGGTCTTTTGTTCTTTTCTTTAGTGCTTTCATAACAACTTAACACTCAGTCGAGGTATCTATGGGTTGGATGCAAGGTGATTTTGACATAATATTTATTATAAAACAGCAGTTATATTGAGCAGTTCAAATGTGTGGTCAGCATTCTTCTTGTTGCACTGTCAAAATAAATTCTTTTCAGATTTCTACAGAATTGTAACTTTCCCTTGGAATTAAAAGAGTAAAAGCTTCATTTGTGCTATGTAAGCAAAGCATCTCATCTTGGTGGTGTTACAATCGTATGAATTTCTGTAAAACTCAGCTTGTGTTTCATGTTGTCTTCCTCTTTGAAATAGGTAATAGTGAAGCTGAAGAAACTTTATGGTAAGAAATGGGAGAAAACCTTACCTATTGTTTCTCTGTACTTTCTATTATAAAATTCTTTTTCCTTATTTTGAAGGGCTCTAATATTGCAATGAATTATAATAGGAACTTGAAATTTGAAAGAGCCAAATAATCCTGAAACGCAGCTAGTCTTTTGTTCATAAAACCCCATATTTCTTAGCATATATTTTGAGGTAAAAAAAGTGTTTTTCACCCCATATATTTTAGAATATTAGGCTCATGTTTATAAACTTACTACATAGAGAATGGGAAGAAAACATGGGAACAGATTATGGAGAAAACAAAACTAGTCTCAAAAGAAGACAATCTTTCCAGAGTAAAGAGGTCATGAAGTACCTTTAGAGGTACTTCTTGCTATCTATTGAGGGAAATTCTGTGGTAGGAAATTTAAAAGGTGTACACGATGAGGATCTTGGAAAAACAAAGATGGAAGTACTTTTTCTAGGAAAATGGTTGATAGTTCAAGTGTAGGGAAGCACATAACAAGAATGGCAGATGGGGGGAAGAGGATTATGGAGATAAATAAGATGGAGTATGGCAGTAAGACATGATAGCTGAGATGTTTAAGACACTAGGTCTACATACAACTTTTTAGATACATATGAGGAGTTTGATACTGGAGGTGTCAGAAAACATTGAAGACACTCAGACAAGTCAAGGTGAAGGGATGATTCAATGGGAATGGAAGAGCTGAATTTGAACAAAATAAGGAAAATAAGTAGCAAAGGTAAGAGGCTCCAGCATTTGAGGTACTAGGGGGTGAAGCTGGATTATAACATATGTCCATGGAAGAAGAGGATGAAACTGCTTTAAGGACTGTTAGAAACTTTTAGAAACTACTTTTAGAACAGAGGAAAAATAAAATGTTTACTTGATATAAACAATGCCCATGTGGGAAATAAAATTCAGGGACCACATTTTGCTGTGCCTAAAGAAGAACACGCCTGCTGAAGACCCTTCCATACATTATGCAGAATTAACAAAATGGCTTTAATCCTGTTGTGGCAAAGAAAATAGGATTTTGTATTGTTTTGTCTCAATTTTCTTGCTAGATAATGTTCTCTCAGCTTCCCACTGCTATTTAAGCATCCAACAGAAGTGAACTAATCAATGGGAAATCCTAAAATATCAAGAATAAAGCTTGTTTAAAAACTTATTGCTATGTGTAAAATATAAATGAATTGTTTGGTTGTTTTTTTTTTTTTTAGAGGAATGACTATAGAACACTATTAAAAATGTGTATCATCCAGCTGGATTCAGCAGGACTGGATTCAGCAGGTTTTTTCCATAAGTGTACCTTGAAGGAAAATTCTTTCCCAGAATATGGACGTATGAACTCTGGGAAATAACTTTTGTTTCTTTAAAGGCAAATTCTTTGCTTATTTTACTGGCTCTTTCAACTGCTTTCATGTGGCTTGGTCATCTCATTACTGACCACTTTGTTCAAATATCAGTCCAAAATGTGGAGGAAAACCAAGTTTCCCTGTAATGTTTCATAAGTAGAGAAACTGAAAATGCACGGTACAGTCTCTACACTTCTCTAATGAGGAGGTAATCTGAAAAAGTCCAGAAGAATGCTTAGAATCAGGGTTCTGGAATTTTAGATATGCTTTGAATGCCAATTTCTCCTCAATGCAGCAGCTCATTGGAGAACTCAGTATTCAGGCCAACAGGTCAACGTAACTGTATGCTGCTTTGTGGAACACATCTAGAGGATAAGTATGGTTCAAATTCTTGGCTTATAGAATCCCACTGGAATCAAATTAGAGTTTCACTTTATATTTCCCTTCAGATGAATTGAGCTGTGTTTTCAAGTAGACAGGCAAAGAGAACTTTTCCAGATTGCCAAAGGGTACTCAGGAAAGCTGAACATGAGCTTGAGGAAATAATTACCAGGAGACATACGATGGTTCTTTTGACCTCAAATTTAGTTTTATCACTTGACTAGAACTGTAATTGACAGGGCCTCTTAAAAGCTACTAGAGTGATCTGAAACTTCTCTGAGAGTCCAGTTCCAGGTAACACATGGTACTGCAGACGTGCTGATAAATTACTGTTAAAAATCACTGAGTAGGACATTTTACAAAAAACAATAAAATAATAAAAAATCACCCAAAAGCCTTGTTTCTAGTTAATAAATGTGTGTCACTTATCTACACTAAGCTTAGGTGGCTGTAGAAGTCCCGTTGATCTCCACAGTACAAATTCTGAACACAGTTACAGATCTTATATATATGCAATATTATACATATATTGATAAATAATAATGATGTGCTTTCACTTACAAGAATAACTATATAAATGAATCTCTTAAAAGCTAACATAGCAAAATTATTTTCTGGATTGTTAATATTGATTTTTCTATACATATTGGAAAAGCACAGACATTTCAAGGAGTAGAATCAAGCTAGACAGTTTGGTTTAGGTTAAAGGACAGCCATATCACAGTGTGATCTCTGGCAAAAGAATTAGATTGATACAGGACTCTATTTCTAAAGACTTAAAGAACAGTAATATAGTTAATCACAAAGATGGTAAGAAAAGCCTTTTTAGTCAGGCAGAAAACTCCAGGAAAAGCAAAAAGCTTAAAGTCAAGTGAGAATTTTGAGAATGTTATTCTTAATGGTGAGGATAATTAAAAATGGGAGCAGTTTACAGAGAGTTCTGTACTTTTTCATCCCTGGGAAACAAGAGAAATCAAGACTGGTTGTTTCTGAAAGAAAATGTTTTGTTCAAACCCAGCTGTTGGACTGTGAAGCTGGAATTAGTGTATGAAAATCACCTAGTGCTAACCAGGAGGCTAGAGTACAGGTTTCAGTTAAAATGGGCTTTTCTGGCCTGAGAAGGCTGTAAAGTGTGAAAGTATTGTGGTACCTAACTGTGAACTCAGTGAACCAATCCCCTGTGTACTCTTGTATATACCTCTAGAAAGCACCAGTTTTGGCTTCAGCTTCACATTTAGTTTCATGACACATCTTTTATGTTGGAGTAAGTTAAATGGTGAAAGTCTGTGTTCAAAGAGGAATGCTCAAAATATGTGTGTGTGTGTGTGTGTATGTTAAGAAAAAAATAAAAAGCCTGGTGGTCTTTGACTTTTTATGTTTGATTTGCAGTGGGAATTCAACTTTTCATTATAGTTGGTACTAAACCAGTGGTGTTGCAGAGAGCTGAGCTGAATTGCATTCTGTCAAAAACTTCAATTTCAGATTTGGACTGCAAAATTTTCATTTGTAGTGGTGCAAGAAGTACAATGAGCAGGGGCTGGCTTTCAGATCTTGGGTATTCTGTGTGCTAGAGATGACATTTAGAGAAATTATTTGTTTTTCAAGCCCATTGGATTTGATGTAAAGTCACTGGTGGTGGAGGACAAAACACGGAGCCCTTGGAACTAACTTCTGACACAGTTTCTTACTTGAAACACATTTTAAAGCTCCAACTTGCCTTTGTTATAGGCTGTTGAAGCACTGCTGATGTTCAGATGATTCAAAGCTGTTTACTATCAGAGCAATAGTCAAAGGTAAAAAAATGTCTGTGGCTCCAGCGCATGCTTGGACATTCTTCAGTCCTGGCAGTGCTGAGCAGCTCGATGCCTTCCTCATCCCTAAGCCTTTCTGGGTTTCACCAACCAGGCATTCTGGTGTCCACCTCAGCCAAAGGAAGCTCCCGATGAAATCTGTTGGAAAAGCTTTGCCCGGGAGGTGCAGAGCCAAGAGCATTCCTGCTGCATGTGGGACATAGAGGAGACCCAGTTTGATTCCGCTTTGCTGAGTGGGTTGTAGCCTGTATCTCCAGTCATCCCAAAGAGTGCTCTCCCTCATGCAGCACAGGAAGCTCTGGCTGCTTCTCGGTCTCAACTGTTTATACCCATTCCTGGCTTTTCTTCACTTATGAACTAACTAGAGCCAATTGACCTGCTTGGATTTAAGAAAGAGAAAGAAGGCTCACATGAATATATGTCCTTGAGTCCTAAAGCTGGTTTATGTCCTGCACAGCATTTGTTAACAATAAAATACAGGGCTGTGTTGTGCCCTGAGTGTGCATTATCACACTTCGCTCAAGACCCTAGTTTTGAAGTCCTCTTTGTTTCCACTCATGGTGTAGGGAGGATTAAACACTTCACTCTTTGCTCTGGATTCCAGTCAGTGAAAGGGCAATCGTGCTGACATGAATCCTGGTGTGAAGTTAGCACTTCAGCCTGTGCATGCTGATTATCAGTTAAAAGCTGTGACCTGTCCTATAAATACCAGAGCAGACCATTCTGGGGTAAACATCATAAGATCCACATTGTAACACAGCAGACCGTGACAGTTGCATATAAAACATTATAGTATATCATGCAAACATTTACGACTAAGTAGGTTAAAGCAGTAGACTACCATAATTATCATGTACTAAATAATTAGCATTAATTACTAAGAGGATTAATTAGTTTGCTTCTGAAGTACTTTGAAGATGCAAAGCAAAGAGTAACTGTCATGCACCATGACCTGTGTTCCCTTACAACTGAATAACCTGGTCTTAAACATGTCATCTTGTTTATACAAACTTG
Source organism: Pezoporus flaviventris (assembly GCF_033815535.1). Classification (NCBI taxonomy): domain Eukaryota; kingdom Metazoa; phylum Chordata; class Aves; order Psittaciformes; family Psittacidae; genus Pezoporus; species Pezoporus flaviventris. Next base: position 218,049 of record NW_026892691.1, on the reverse strand, counting down.
TGTTCCTTTAGGCTAGAATGTGGCAGCATTATTGACTGGATTCAGAAAGGTTTTGTCACTGTGAAACCCATTCAGAAAAGTGTTCCTTCCTCCAGTCTAAATGACTGATCGCAGCTCTCTTGTAGGGAGAACCCAGACTCAGGCAATGCAGTTAAGATTCATCACGTACAGGGAGTGAAACTCTTCCCTGTGCATTGATCTGTAATAGATTTTTATATGCATACTAGCAATAAGAATCTAATTACTACATACTGAGAGCACAATTCCCCCTAGAAAAATTAACTAGAACGAGTTCAAAGGTGCTGTTCAAGAACCTCTGTAGCACTTCGGCTTCACCAAAGCCCCATGTTCAAATTCCTGATTTTCTGAAGTACCAAATGCCAAGATCTCTTAAGGATCTTATTGGGAACAGTGGCTGGTTTTCAAAGCCTCTGATTCCAGGAGCCTTTGAGGCATGAGGGATGGAGACAGCTTTGCACAGGCTCTGAATTTATCTGGTATGAAACAGAAATGTGGGTATGTGAGAGATGTGTTGGCTTGTTAGCTGATCTTAGCAGGTAGGCAAGACTGCTCAGAACTAAAATAACTGTTTAATTGTGATTTTCGTTGTATTCCATATATCCAAGAAAGCATAATTATTTGCAATGCTGAGTTTTCTGAAAATTGAAAATAATCTGACTTGTCCCTTCCAGAAATGAAAAAAAAAAAAAAAGGAATTAAATCCCATTGTACACGATGGCAAATTTACTGCATTAATATTAAAGGATGATTAATGGAGTTATAAATCTGTAAAACCAAGAAATTATAAGGAAAATTTTGTGATAAATCCATAACCAGCAGCACTGGCAGACAGCATTTTATCTGGATATTGCCACAGTCTTGATCAGTTCACTGTCAAGAGACAGAGGCCAACTGCAGTATATTCTCAGACACGAAGGGTCAGCAAGTGACCTTCAGTTCTTTTAAATATTTTTAGAGCAATTATGCTAATTCTTGTTCTTAAGCATCCAACCCCTTTATGACAATTTCATTTACCCTTACTGAAATTATGTCAAAGTTCACCTTCTGTATATTATCTGCAGACAAGTGATGAGCTATTCAGCAGGATCTGAAACCTCAGTGGAGAGGTTTAATCATCTGAATATGATGCTGGGATTATATTGCCTACAAACCTTAAATATTCCCTGTTTCCTTCAGGTTTTTTCATGAAGGAGGTAAAAAGCATGAGGGAAGATGCACTGTCTGTGGCAGCAAATACTAACACCAGTGTTTAACATAGCATGTTTCTAACTTCACTGAGTTATATATCAGTTGCAGCTGTATTTTTTTTCCAAGTGACAGCATACTGTTCCTTCAGTGGGAGTTCTGATTTTAGTTATGGACTTGTTATAACTCTAAGTAATTAAATATTTTTGTAACCCTTTGAAGTTCCACATGTGCTACCCAATGCAATTAGTAAGCCATAAAATTTTTCTTTGCTCTTTCCTAGTTTCAAGAAAGGCAGGTTATTTAATCTGTGAGTTTATAAAGACCATAGACTTAAATGATGAATCACATAAGATGATAAAAAATAAATGCTGGTTATCTGACATAGGGAGTGTGTGAGCAGTCACAGTATAAATTCTGTGTAGCTAAACTATGTGCCACCTACTTTAGAAATAATTAACACATTAGAATCATAGAACCATAGAATGGTTTGGGTTGGAAGTGACTTTTAAAGGTCAACCAGTCCAACCTACCTGCAGTGAGTAGAGACATCTTCAGCTAGATCGCGTTGCTTACATGAGCGGGCATCTGCTTTGGTTTGCAGTTTTCTCTTCAGCAGAAGCATTTGCAGTGCCTTTGTTTGAACCAGTTGTTAAAAGTGCAGCAGGTTGTGGAGAACTGACTCACTTGCATCTTTCTCCCCCTTTCTACTAGCATTCCTCAAGGATCAGCCCAGTTTAGCAGGAGTTTCTTTCTCCTTCTATTCAAACAGGCTTGGATCTGGAAGGTGTCCCACGTGAAGAGAAACAGGACAAAATCCCTACCGGCAACTTGTTCTGACATCTGCCTCATTTTCCCCTCTCTCTGAAATCCTCCCACAGCTAGGCTTGGGTAAATTCTGGCTTAGACCTGGAGGATACAGGAATCCCCTTTTCATCCTGCTTCCTACCGCTCCCCTTCTGCTCTGATTCAAATCTGAAAACTGCCAGATGATTTCTGAAGAGCAGCGGAGCTTCACTGTAAATGGTCAAGAGCCTTACCCTGAAAGAAGGGATCACAGCTGAAAGTCCTCACACATTCATTGTAGGTTCTCATGTGCTTGTTCTTGGAACATTTGCACCATTTTGTTTCAAATAATAGACACTTGTCAGGTTCTAAGGCCTCTGTTCCAGGGGCAGCAGCATTTACAGAATTAGGCTTTCTCTAATTAACATGTTTGCTGCCAGTTTCTGTAGTGAGATCTGGAACTGGATAAGGCTGAAGATGAATCTGTTCCATCCTCTTCAGAACAGGTGTTTCTGGCCAAGCCTGATTTGCTGTAGTGGGAATGAACACGGGTCCTGCCTCTGGTCTGCCAATACACTGAGTAAAATAACATAATCTGTCTTCAAGACTATGGGTTTGATGTCATCAATAAGCATTTCATTTGCTTTCAAAACAGGTAATAAAGAAGAAAACTGTTTCTAATATTAGCCAGTTCTCTGGTATCTGAAGCATTGCAGGTTTTTCAGTAAGGGTCATAACAAAAAAAACTGGTGGATGACGGTTTGCAGAGGCTGCCGCTGCTTCTGAAGGCAAGGATATGTAATGCTGCTGTGGAGGCAAGGATATGTATGTCTTATCTTTAAGTCACATAACTGCTGAATGTAAATCAGCATTACTGCCTCATTCATCAGCATGATGGCTTTAATTGTGGAGCTGGAAGATTCATTTATAATGTCTGGAAAATGGCCCAATTTTCAGGAGGAGCATTTGGCTTAAATGATCAATGCAGCAATGAAGAAGTGATTGTCTGTAACCCTGGAATCTTATTCTGATCCAAGAGAAAACTCCAAAGAATATAGCCATGAATAGCAACTATTTTTATTTCTACAGGTTACTGGATTCATTAGGATTTTGATAGTATTTAAGCATTACATCACTGTACCTGCGATCAAGTTAATTAATACTAATTTTTGCGGCTTGAACAAACAAAAGGGCAGTACCTTCAATACTAAGCTATGTTAAGAGCTGGACAGGATTTACCTGCTTTCTTACCTAAAGTTTTACAAACCCAGAAGCTTTATTTTTAATTACTTAACTGTTATTGAATTGTCCCTTTTCCTTCTATGAATTCCCAACAGAAACAGGGCAAAATCTGGCCATGGATCAATAGTAAGACATACTATCTTTTCACAATTATTTGCAGTGACTTGGTCCTTCTGTCTGGTCCTGTCCCTAACTAGATCTCCAGAATGTATGTTTTGCTGTGATTAAAGCATACAAAAATAGCAGCTGTGTCCACAAATGTCAGGAGATAAATATATATAAAATATATATATATTTTCTTCCTTTTCGAAAGCAGAACAGTTATCAGGATTCACCTAAAAGCCTCTTGGATATCACTGGTGTTTCTTTAGTCACCTTAGCCTACATTGTTGTCCTCCTTTAATTTAAGCACATCTGAAACCCCAGAATAGTGGAGAGAAACAAAACACATTTTCCACCATATATAATGGAGCAGAGAGAGGGAGGAAGAAAGAGTGAGTTTGTTTGAGTAAAGAGCCATGAAACCTATCATAATCACAGATTGCACAACCTCCATTGCCTGTGAGGGTTCTTAAGATCCATTTTTATAAACAAATATTCTGAGCTTTCTACAAGTAGACTGGAATTATTTTTCTGTTAGCAAGACTATTAGTGACTAGGGAGATGCAGGTAAAGTGTTTACCAAAGAATAAAATGTGTGTATCTGCAGCTAAGTCAATAGCAACCACCATCCTAGCAGCTAATAGGGTTGTCCTGGGCCTGCATTTCTCCAACCTTGCAGGAGGATCATGTAAGAGCTGTAGGGGGAGCTCATAGCAGCTTAACCTTCTGAATCTTGATCTCTTATGGGAGCACGGCCTACAGAGCTATCACCACTGGAACACTAGCTTCTCACAAAAACGAAGGTGTTTGAATGTAGACATTAGTCTTCACAACGTGATAGCTATTTTCAACAACAGAGGATAATGCTGAGAAGTACTTTCTACAAATCTGAGTCAGGAGAGCCCTTTTCTTCCTTTCCTATGTTGTTCTGCACACCATGATGTTGCTCTGAATATTTTACTAGTACTGGGAAAAACATCCTAGCAGAACAGACTGGATTTACATCTACTGACTTGAGAACTGGCTGCAGTGACTTTGTCCTGGTAGATGGTCCTGTCCAAACTGAAACACAGAAGGCTCCCTCTGACCATCAGGAAACGCATTTTTACTGTGAGGGTGACCAAGCACTGGCTCAGGCTGTGTAGTGTTATGGATTGACCTACACTGGATGTTGGTTGCCCACCAAACCACTCTGTCAGTCCCCTCAAGCAAGACACAATACACTTGGAGGTATTCAGAAGCCATCTGGACACAGTCCTGAGCAACTGGCTCTAGGTGACCTTGCTTGAACAGTCAAAGGGACCAGATGACCGCCAGAGGTCCCTTCCACCCTCAGCCTTTCTGTAATTCTGTGATGTCTTTGTCTTCAAAAAACTTTGCACCTTATGTGAATGTTTATACAGCAGCAACAACTTTTATTGACTTTGAAGCTTGTTACTGAGAAAAATAATGTATTGTTTGTACTTGATTGTTGCTCATCAAAGTGGCTGTTAAATATATTATGTTATTTCAGGGAGGCGTGGAGTATAAAGAAACAGCAGCAGCAGAAGAGCTGTAGCTGTTTGAGACCATCCTTCCAATTATTTGCTGGGTGTCTTCATTAGACGATAGTATGGTGTGACATCTTTCCCTTGGACATTACTAAAGCAGTGTTCTAACAAGAGTTCTTCACTTTTAAGCCTTCCACTGATTGGAAGGCTCCTGATGACAGCTTGAAAGTTACTGCTTCTTAGTGGTTTCAAAACCACTTTCACCACATACTGAACAAATGACACCAGAAAGATGACACTGATGTCACCTTCAAGTTGTCATTTCAAATGGATGGAGGATGTTGACAATGAGGGTAGCATAATCCTAGTGGGCAGTAGGAAGGACAGCAGCTGTCTTTTTTCTCTGTTGCTTGTCAAATGCTGGAAGCACCATGGTTTTTGTTATGTCCCTGAAGCATATAGAAAAAGGAGTTCTAAAAAGTTTTAAATTCCATCTTAGGTGACTAGCTTAATTCACTCGCTTACTCAAGTTGCCTCAAAGGTTTTCCACTTTTTGGGCACCCAGAAAGGGGCTTTGTAGATATTTGCAAGGAATCCATAATGGATATTTGATACTGCTGAATAATTGTTCAAAGCCTTTTAGAGTAATTTTTGGACTGGAACTAAGTCATACAAATCATACTGAGCTGCTGTCTGGGGACTTCTAGCTTCAGCTCAGGGGAAAGCTCTTTTTCAAACTTTACTGTAAGCATGTTTAGATCTTAACATGAGACTGCTTGTAAGATAGGTAGACAAAAACAACAAAAATTGTAAACCTGAATTATCTTCTACTTCGTGGTGACATTTTTTCTTGATTATTCTTTGCTTTAGACACTAAATACACATCTAATTTTCCCATTGTCATCTCTGTTTTCTCTTCTTTGTTTGGCCCTGGAAGGCTGCTGGATCAGAGAAAGCTCAGGTTTTCTTGTCATTCAAATTGTAGGTGATGTGGAAAGCAGATGAGTTTGAATTGCTGGTTAGCAGCATGGGCTCGAGCCTGCGCTTCCATTTCTGTATAGATGTTTCCATCCCACTAATACTGAATTATGCAGTCATGTCAGACATACTAAATGATATCAAAGTAAATGATTTGGAAAAAAGAGTTCAAGAGACTTGTTCGCTGCTCCATAATGTTCACATGAAAAAAAAAAAAAGTACTGAAAACTATTAGTATTTTCTCAAGTACCTTTTTTAGTTTCTGATCAACTGGCTTATATTTTAATGTAATAGACTTATTTAGCGCTCTGGGTTTGTTCAGTTTTAAACTACTCTTTTTTTGTCTTCACTAGATCAGGATTTTATAGCTGGTGATCTGCTGTAATCAATTCTTGCCATGTTTTCTCACACCTTTCAGTCACCACTTAACCATTTCTTGTACACTTATTTCTCTGAGTTCCCCTTAATCCTTTTGTCTGCCCCGTACGCATTCTTGTTGTGCTGTGTCTCCAATCCAGTGGTGGTTTTCATAGAATCAACCAGGTTGGAAAAGATTTAACCTTTTTATAAGGTTTTCCTAATACAGGTTCTAGTCATCCTAACAGCAAGCACTGACTTCACTGTATAAGCTTGTTGCACACATCTGTACTGCAGTGTGTGTCTGAATGGTTTATTTCATCTCATTTTCCTATGCACATTCTACCTGTCTTGGCTTTCTCAGACTGTGAATTTTTTGTTTTGTTTGACTTGCTCAGCAAAACTTTTTTAGGGGATCTTTATTTTATCTGGAATGTGTAGGGATTAATAATTATTACAATATCAAGCCACTTTCTGTGTGTCCCAGATGTATTTTATCTTATCTGTAGTTGTCTGTTAGCTATATTCTTACATATCTATATATAAAACCAGTGCAATGATGTTCTAGGTGGTGCAGGCATTTTGTTCTGAGCAGTTATATTGCTGCTGTAACTGCAAAGAGTTCTCTGAAAAGTTTTAAGAGACTGAATCCTATTCTGAACTATTCTGAACCCTAAAATAACATTAAAAATTTATATAATAATGTGAATTTTGTCTCCATGTCTGCCTGGGAGAAATTCTACCCCACGATCCAGCCAGATATCAGATGAAATCATGAGGTCCCTCTCATACATATTCCTCTAGGAATGAGTCAGATGTCTGGCCATTCCTCCAATCGCTTTTTCTGTGCTTTCCTAGAGCAAAGGTGATGTATATAATGCAAACCAAAGAATTATCCCTAGATAATCCCATTTCTTCAAAGCTCCACATTTTTGTTTGAAACTTTCCGTAGAAATGTGTCAGACTTTTTAATGATTATGATTTACTGTCTCCAAGGTTTGGACATAGTCTCTGTGTAAAGTAGATGTAACTATTAAAAATACAGAACAAGATTTTATTACCCGAACAGGAATAGAATGAGGTGCTTAGAAACAAAAGGAGCATTAGAGAAATTATGGCTATGATTTACAGGAAGGGGGCAAACCTTTTAAAATTATTTGACCATTCACTATTGTAAGATAAATTATGATAGCCTTTTACAATTAGAGAGGATATCCTAAGTTATAAGGAATTCTGCTAAACTTTGACATTACAAACCCCTCTTTTCCCACTGCAAGATAGGAATACCATTTGCATGCCCATCATTGGGAATTACTGTGGGCTGCCATGGCATGATAAGATCACCGAATGCAGTTTAGATGTGATTGCCCTGGTTTGGGAAGTGAGGTAGTTCAGCTGCATGGACACTAATGCTGCTGTAACAGGTTGCCCAAGAGCTGGAGGGTAATAATCCCTCTCCTGTGTCCCTAAATTAGTGCAGAAATAGCCTGGAAGTATTCACCTGAGTTCAGATAGGGAATATGTCATTTTAAAAGAGCTGAGAAAGAGTGAAGGGAATACCTAGTAAACTCTTTATCTTTGCGCACTATAAATAATTGCAGCTTAAATGCACTTTCTGGAGTGTTTGCATACTCTCTGGATTTGCATTTTTACCTCAATAAAATCTATCACTTACACCTAGCAAGCATTTGTTCTGTTTTGTATCACCTATAAACCGCATTGACTTATAGTGTTTTCCATTGTAGCCGGTACAATTTTACAGACTCTAAATCAGGATGGAACTTGTCTTTGTATCTGTCTACAGCCATAATATTTTCCACCTGATTGTCATGCACAGGACAATTATTTTATCCAGGGATTCTCCGGATTTACTTTTGTCAGCCTCACAAACACAGTTAGTGCCTGGTGGAAGGTACATCAGCTGTATGATGAATATGAATCTGTTCCCCAAACCACTCAGAAAAGCACTGGTTTCTCTCTTTGATATTGTTTTATTTTGATCAGGTAGGATGATAAAAAATAAGCTAAATCATGTCCAATTTGGTCGCTAAAGTTGAAGTAATAGAATGCATGTGATTTCATTGTTTAATTATTTCATGTTGATTAGTATATATCATCCATAATCCTTTTATTCGTGTGAGATCTTTGCCATTTTGTTGTTTACTTGCTGAATTTCAGGCACTGTCCCACATTCTGCTGTTTTTTCAGTTCTACCAGCATATATACAGCATATGAAAAAGTGGGCCAAATGTATCTTGTGAAACTATGTAAAAATCATATTTTTGTTTTGGGAAAATTAACTCTTGTGTTCCATTGGGCATCTTTGCAACAAGAGCACCTATAAGAAGCTAGAAAATCTGCATGCTTTATGAAGTACTTTAGCTGTCACATGTTATACGTCATTATAGGTCCTTTGATAGTAATAGTAAATGGAAATCATCCTTTAGTCACAGAATCACAGAACGGTGATTCTAGTTCCAGCCCCCTGCCACAGGCAGGGACACCTTCCACTAGAGCAGGTTTCTCCAAGCCCTGGCCTTGAACACTGCCAGGAATGGAGCATCCAGAGCTTCTCTGGGTAGCCTGTGCCAGAGCCTCACCACCCTCACAGGGAAAAACTTCTGCCTAAGATCTCATCTCGGTTTCCCCTTTGTCAGTTTAAAACCAACCCCCCTTGTCCTGTCCCTACAGGCCCTTGTCTAAAGCCCCTCTCCAGGTTTCTTGTAGCTCCTTTAGGCACTGAAAGCTGCTTTAAGGTGTTCCTGGAGCCTTCTCTTCTCCAGGCTGAACCAGCCCAGCTCTCTCAGCCTGGCTCCAGAGCAGAGCTGCTCCAGCCCTTGCAGCATCTCCGTGGCCTCCTCTGGACTCATTCCAAGTCACCCTAGAATACATTTTCCTTGATCTAAGGTGGTTGTAGATGGGTGATTGTAGATTTGGGTGTGTAAATCCAGATCCTCTGTATGCTGTGTAGATGAAGATCTACATGAAGCTGACATTTGAATCACTATGGGTGAATCACTTGGTGAACACTTATTTTTCATAATTTTTTTTTTTGAGTGTTGTAAGCAGGTTATAGAAAGTGTGCTCTGCAGTTGTTTTCTGTTGCTGCAATTGTTACAACCATCAATAAAGAAACCTGTTAACACTGTCTGCCATTGAGCAGCAATCCAAGATGTTTCCAATGGCTTTCTAGATCACCTGCTTACAATGTAGAAGTAATTCTTTTTACCTTTACAGTTACAGATTTGTAACAAGGGTGCCCCCTTCTTACCATTTATGCAAGTAACTTTTCCTAAATTTATATTGAAAAGAGGGAGGGAATGTATTCTTTAGGCAAACTAGACTTCATCTTATGGCTGTTGCCCTGGTGAAATGTTGTCAGTAATCACAGGCTTTATGCTGTCCCTGGATCTTCTACAATCTCAGCTGCCACTGCTGTATGATGTGCATTGATTTCTATTTGCTATTCAGACAGAGAGAAAGCTGTTTAATCATTTGGTTTCTGACTTGTTAATAAAAAAACTGTCGTCTTTAATAAGCTTATTTTTGATAAAACTGCAGTCTGTGCCACAGTTTGACACACTTTCTTATGTTTTTTAAAGTAACAAATGGAGCTGAGGATGAGGCAATATCACTGTAATTTCTTCTTATCAAGTGAATGCCTTTGTGATTTGCAGTGCTGTTCAACACACAGAGAATGAAAGCTATTTAATCATTCTCCAGATGAATTGTAAATAAAGTTTTACAGTTGTCCCACATCAAGGGAAATGAAAAAAGAAAAAGGGGAGAGACCTTTGCTCATTATAAGAAAATTTTCTCTGATAGTGCAGAACAATGTGTCTATTCTAGAATGTGAACAGCTTTCATATCACTAACAGTTTACCACCCCATCACATCTCATTGATATTCTGCTTCATTAAAGTCTCACGATAGAAAAGTTATTAATATGCCGAGGTAAATTTAGATCAGATTGCAGTAAAAAAAACCAAATTAATTTAATTACTGATGTTATATGATGGGAAATCACTAATATGATTAAACTGCCAGGCAGATTATAGTAAGATATTTGATGAAGTCCACCTGGGTTTGGAGGAGTCAATTGATCCAAGTCTCAGATACTGTAGGGAACAGCAAGTGGATGGAGGAAGCAGGACGGCTGCACTCCAATTAGAAGAGCACAAATCACTTTGGTTTAATGGGTCTACAGCTGGCTTTCACTTTGGGCTGGACTGTTCTCTGCAGTGAAGGTGTTCCTCCAATTTAGTGCTTGGTTCTGTGACAGTGATTGTGATCTTTAAGTATATGTAAGACTTTGTCAATAAGATAATGAATTACATTTTGAAGTACTCCAGGTTAACTGTACTTCAGCAAAATCTATTGTTCTGCATTTCATTGACTATAGAAGAAAATGTAATCTGTAGAGCCAGATTAATCCCTTTTGCACTTCTAGCAGTGTAAATAGTGAAACTGTGGGACAGCAGCTAATCCAGTTAAAAGACGTTTTAGACAAAAGGTATTTACAAGATTTGTTCAGTGTGGAGACATAAGAATTTCATTCTAGATGTTCTAGATGTTCAACATGTATCAGCTCAATGGACCAGAGTTCTTCAGGCACGTGTGAGGTGTGAGCTAAATGCCCATCTTGTTCACAGCATCTGCGTTTTGTGATGTGCAACAGCTTGGCTGAAAATGCAGAATTGTCTAGATTTTGTGAAATCTCACAAGAGACTGAATTTCTGCTGCTGTTGTCATGTAGGTGACAAAATGGTAGCTTAGAAATGTCTGAACATATATTTACAGCTTGAGAAGAATGCTTTCTGGCACTCTGTGAGCTAACTTCGTGTTTTTCAGCTGGAAATTTATAGTACAAGATACTTGGGATGGTGAAAAGTTTGTCAGATATGTGTAACAAAGTTGTGATAGAAATCAGTTAAAGGGGAACCAAGATCACAGTATTCATTGATAACAGATCAGGGAGAGGCATATTAACAGAGGGAAAGAGAAAATTGAGTATCAGAATAATTTATCAACAGAAGAAATAATATATTGTTCTCTATAAAAGGCTGAATAATTGGATGGGACCATCTTCTTTACATTATCAGGGCAGATTAAGAATCATAGAATCATAGAATGGTTTGGGTTGGAAGGGACCTTAAAGCTCATTCAGTTCCAACCCCCTGCCATGGGCAGGGACACCTTCCACTAGACCAGGTTGCTCCAAGCCCTGTCCAACCTAGCGTTGGACACTGCCAGGGATGGGGCAGCCACAGCTTCTCTGGGTAACTGTGACAGTGTCTCACCACCCTCGTAGTGAAGAATTTTCTCCTATGTCTAATCTAAATCTCCCTTCTGTCATCTTAAAGCCATTCCCCCTTGTCCTGTCACTACATGGCCGTGTCAAAAGTCCCTCTCCAGATTTCTTGTAGGCCCCCTCTTTGGTAGTGGAAGCTGCTTTTTCTCAAGTAATTGAAATAATGTCAACACAGTTCAGTTCAAAATACTATAAATATTGGCCCTTTCAGCCCGTACCCACAAGTTCAGCAAGAAGTTCCCAGGCCTGGCTTAATGACATAGGCCACAACATTTAGTAATGTTTTTTTTCTCAAGAAAGTTTGGGAAAATGTGTTTCTTTTGTTACTGTGTCTTTATGAACTTCAGCTCCTCGACTGCTTCTTAGTGATAAAATAGAGCCAAGCCATGGTCGTGGACCACTTCACATAGTTGCTAAGTTACTATTGTTGATGAGGCAACACCAGCTACAAGGCACTAGCCAGGAGCAGAACAGCACAGCTGCTTGTCAACATCCAGTGATCTTGATTGAAAATCCATAGTTGTCTTTGAAAAAAAACAAAAACCCCAAACAAACACAAAACAATGGGTTTTTTTGAGAGCAAAAGATTTCAAAATGTAGCTTTTTTCTTTATAATGGTCTATGGGTTTTTTTTTCTATCCCCCTGGCTTAAGTTTCCAGTACTGCATGATGCAAACTTATAATTATGGACATATTTATTATGGAGTAGCTGCCAATGATGGCATAATTTCCATATAGCGTACAGAAAGAACAGTATTATTATAAAAAAGAATAATCATCCACAGCAGTGTTTTGGACATGTGTTTAAGAGATACTGATAAAGCCCTCTCCTGTGCAGAGGGTGAATATACTGTTCCTCTTAAGCTCCATTTGTGCTTCTTTTCTACAGAGAAGAGTGCATTTCAGACACCTGATCCAAGAACCCTCTTCTATTTCAGAATTGTAAAATCTAAGAGAGATATTGCCTATTACAGTCCTTTATTCAAACATTTACTTCACCCAACTGGTCTGGTTGGCAATTGTAGGCGGTAAGTCAAGATCACTAGATTTGTTCTTCCCTGGCATCTCCTTTTGCTATTATGTAATTGTTGTTAAATTGCAAATGATGAAAAGTCTCTACTCATGTTTTCCTCTTACTGGTGGTGAGTTCACTGTGACTTGATCTCACATAACTGACTTAAGTGGTGTGAACTTGGCTTAACAAACAAACTAAAAACAAGCCCACATTTTCTTGCCAAACTCAAGGCATGAGTGAAAGGGTCAGAGAATCTCTGAGTATTGAAATAATTCTGCCTTCTCCTCAAATGCTACAGTTTGCATCTTAGCTCTTTCAGCTCGGTGGCTACTGAAGGAAATGTCCCTTCACAGTTGGAAAACAGTGTCCTGTGAGCAAGCAAGGACCCAAACTTGAAAGTGAAAATAATCATTTTCATGCTAGTCCTGGAGACCTCAGAGCTTATTACTTCCCAAAATAGAAACAGTTCTAAGAAATCAGACTATTTAGTAAGCCTGTGCTGAGAAAGTGTGTTGCTAAATGATTCCTAAAACATGTGTTTGCAAGTATGATACTGAGGAAATAGGACATGACTGTGGAGGGTAATTATTCTGCTGAAAATTTATACCACTCGAAGATATGTAATAGCTGTGGATCATATCCTCACCTAGAAATAAACTTTATGCACTGTGGATGAGGAGACAAGGAGGAAAAAAAGGCTTTACCAAGATACTGATAAAATGCTTCATCCTTAGGACTTTTTCAGCCTGCGGGAGTTCAGTCAGGAATCCCTTGAGTACAGCCTTTTGAAATGCATGGCAGATTGTAAAGCCATGCAAAGGTTTCTTACCCTTTCAATATAACCTAAGGATTAATTCTTTTCATATTTCCTGCAGAAGCACATAGTGTAGAATTAATATCGAAACAGATACCTGCAACATTGCAAACAGCCTGGCTCTGTCATCTTGAGGACCTCTTCTCAGGTATTAGAAAGTTACTGTTCAGTCCTCCAGAAGTCCCCTCTTGGCCAGGCTGAACAAGCCCTGTTCCTCAGTCTCTTACAGGGCCACTGCTTCAGCCTTCTGAGTGTCCTCATGGCCCTCTGATGGATTTTCTTCAGTTTGTTGATGTCTTTCCAGAGTTGGGAGGCCAAAAACTGGAGAGGGTATTATAGATTAGTCTAAAATGTTCCAAGTGAAGGGGGATAATCTTCCCTTGGTCTACTGCTTCTGCTTGTGTTGATACAGCCCAGGATGTTGTTGGCTTTCTCTGCTGTGAGACCAATCTGACTGCTTTTTACATGGAGCCCCAGATCTTTTTTTGTCAGAGGTGCTCCCCAGCCACTCAGTACCCAGAGTAATTTGTTGTTTCAAGGTGTTATTTCTTCTCAGGTGGACTTTGCATTTATCCTTGCTGGATTTCAAGATGTTCCTGTTGGCCTGTTCCTCCAGCCTCTCTAGGTCTTTCTGAATGGCAGCCCTGCTGCTGAGAGTATCAGCTGGTCCCTCATTTATAGTCCTCTGCAAATTTGCTGAGCACGATCATCTCTTCCTCATCGTTGGAGGAGGTGAGTAAACATCGATGAGGATATGAAACAGTTCCCTGAGTTACCACTGTGGCATAAAGGCTCCTGCCAGGTGGTCTGCTCCATCCAGGAGGAGAATGACCAATAACTACTACTCACTGAACCCCTCCAGCCAGCCAGGTTTTCTTTACTCATCTAATTATCACCTATGCAGCCCCTAATGTCCTAACTGGGCCACAAGAGTGTAGTTTGAGAAAGTATCAAAGCCCTTACTGGAGTCAAAGTAAGTGGCAACCATAGTTCTCCCTTTGTCCTCAAATTCTGATGTTCTATCATAGAGGGCAGTCAGGTTGATCAAGTGTTATTTTCCCCTGGTAAACCCATGCTCGCTGTTGTGATCACCTTCTTCCCTGTGATGTGCCCAGAAATGTACTCTGAAGGACTTGTTTCACAATATGCTTCCTGTGTTCAACGCCATCAGTTCAGGAATTCCTTATTACAACTGAGGCATATGCCTCAAAGATCTGGGTGTTGTGTGGCTCATAGCATTTTATAGCAAAATATATCTATTATCCCTCCTTTGTTTTTGATACTTCAATAATGCAGGTGCTTCATGTATGGTATTTTCTGGTCCGGTAGTCAGCAATGATGAAATCTGGGTAACTGAAGCAGATGTAATATATGCCACTTGTCTCTATCAACGTTTTGTAGTTTGGTGCCTGGAAATTTCATCTATGGGCTCTCGTATCAAACAAGCAGATGTCTTTCTGCTGGAGACAGGGTCAGATTTTGCACTGAAATCCTAACGGTGTATATGACTGTCCTACTCAGGGCCAGCTGTCTTCTGAATGGTATTTAACTAAGCTCTAATTTTTATTGGTATTTTCCAGACAGCAACATAACTGGGAGTTCTACTCCTGGAACTCCAAGACGTTATGGGTGATTGTCAGGCTGATGCAGAAATTCTCTGTGCCTCACTGCTTCCCAGTTTTTGAGGTACAATACACATTTTGTGGTCTTTGAGCATGTAATTTCAGTCTCCAGGTTTTAAAATTAACTTCCAGCATTGCAAGAGAAAGCAAGAGGTAATCTTACTGTCTTCCCTAATAAATAGGAAAACACAGTTTATGCCACTGAGGTTGTGCCCAGGTATCCCTAAAAGCCCAAATACTAAAATTTAATAATCCTTCTCAGGATAAATCAACCAGAGAGTAAATACAGATGATAATTTAGAGCAATTTCAGGGATGCTGTAAGTTGCAATGGCTAAAATATTCCCTTGATGCAAGTCTTGTGACAATTCTGTTCTCCTTTTCATGGCATGTTCCTTCACTGCAATTGCCTTTTCCAAATATGATCATTTTCTCCCGCATGAGAGATAGTGAGTTCCAGCATATGGGTTTCCCAGTGTTTTTCATTGTCCAAGGAGCAACTACAGGGCTTCATAAAGAATCCAGCCTTTAGCAGCAGAGATTCAGTCTTCAGTATTTGCTTCTGCACTGGTATTGATGGTGGATGCAGGGTTTAAAATATACTTCTGAAGTAAGGCAAAAAGGCTGAAGGCTTTTCTTCAAGATTACATATAAAGACATTTGTGCCATGTATCCATCCATATGCTGTCTGCAATGAGGGGAGGAAAGATGCTGAATGCTTGTACTTCAGCAGTTTTCTTTATAGGAGATATACACCGAATAGAGCTGTGCCTGACATAAGTGCTTTTTAATGTATGCTAAAAATAAAAGCTGTGTATCTGAGATTTATATATACTTGTTTTCTGTAGAACATGATCTACTGGTATTTCCTGCCAGAATACTCAAGATACACCAGTTTTGCCTCTTCCAATGGCCTAAATTCATGTCTGCCATATACCCCTTACAAATATGAAATGGTGTTACTTCAGGGATGAATTTGGCTGCTCAGTACTGAAACAAGCCAGTTGTTCATCTGGATGGACGTGCTTCCTGGAGCACTGGCCAATCCCAAATGTCTGAAAGGCAAATGAAACTTTGCTCCATAAAGCTGTTTTATGGTATCATAGGTTTGTGGGGAAAAATAATTTATTTTCCCATGGCTGTTAGTGTTACTGATGGCTTTTTCAAATGCAAGATGGAAGCATAAATTTTCAAATGAAATGCAAGGCGAGAGTCATTGTTCTGACTCTCTTAAACTTTCTCTGAGAGAAAAACTGGCAGGAGCTGGAGGCAGCAGTCACGGAGGCAGGAAGAGGTGAGATTTTGATCCTCGGACTCTAGCTCTGACTCCAGTCTCAAGACTAACCTCAGCTGTATCTTGTGACCAATCCCAAAATGAAATACAAGCTAGTGTCCATGTCATTCTTCTTCCTCCCTGTGTAAGCACATAGAAGTTAAACACAGTGTTGCTTTTAAGAGCTGTTCAGTTTTCCAGATATTAGCCCTGACCCTTGAAAGTTTGTATTTTGAACAAACTAAACAGAAGGTGGACTCTTGAGCATTTAGGATCCTTTTACTTAAACCCAGGACACTGCTCCCTACAGTAAACATGAACATTAGGAATTTGTTACTCTGACATCACCTTCTTTGTAGCTTTATGGATTAAGCAGATTCCAGTCATGTAAAGGACTTGTGACATTTTACTTATTCAAATTCTAATTGCTATCCTGACCTTAATTTTCACCCTAAATATCAAAAGGGTATCATTCCTTAGATGAAAATGGAAAATAAAATATTGGAGCTTTTTTACTCCAGTAGTCTAAGTCTGCTGATTATTCAGGATCCATCTATTATTTAATATGACTTTCAGCTTCCACTGTCCATAACACTATCTGTGATTTTAACATCAGACAGGGAACCAGTACTTTGACTAAAATAGATGGGTTAATATCCAGAGAAAAAATAGGAGAAAATAAAATTAAGATGTATTAACACCACGCCTCTTCCTAATTTATTAACTGTGTCCAGGACAAAAGCTTTATCTTTTCCAAACTCTTTCTTCACCCCTAGCCTATCTCAAATTTCAACAGATGAAAATCAACAGTGAAAAGGAAAATGAGGCACTAAAAGTTACACCTCCTTTCTTCCTAGTGTTTCAGCCTGTTGCATCTAATAATCATTTATACTACAGAAGTCCTAAACTCTAACATCTACCTTGACTACCTTTAAATATAGGCAGAAGATCCAGACATGCAGGAGAATAAAAAAGAAGTTATTAGGAATTGTTGATAAGAAAGCTCTCTCTAATTTCCCAGGTTTTGACAAATCAAGCTGTTAAGGTAGTGTCATGGTTTAAGCCCAGCTGGTAACCCAGAACCACACAGCCACTCACTCCCCCACCTTCTTTCTCCCCTGCCCCAAGGAATGAGGAGGATAATGGAAAGAATGTAACTCCCACGGGTTGAGATAAGAACAGTCCAGTAACTAAGGTACAACACAAAAATGCTACTGGTACCACCAGTAGCAATAATGATGTGGGAAATAACAAGGGGAGAGAATACAACTGCTCACGGCCCCCTGACTGATATCCAGCCCGATCCAAGCAGCAATCAACCCCTTCTGGATAACTCCCCCTACTTTATATCCTGGGCATGACATCCTGTGGTATAGAATACCTCTTTGGTCAGTTTGGGTCAGGTGTCTTGTCTCTGCTTCCTCCCAGCTTCCCCTCCTCCCTGGCAAAGCAAGAGATTCAGAAAGTCCTTGGTCAGAGTAAACATTACTAAGCAGCAACTGAAAACGTCTGTATTATCAATGTTGTTCCCAGGCTGAAAGTCGAAACCAAAGCACAGCACCAGCTACTAAGGCTGAGAAAAATGTCTGCTACTGCTGAACCCAGGACAGATTGGCTGTTGTCTTTCATCTCCAAGAGTTTACCCTCACCAAACCAAAATTCCCACCTTAAATTGTCCAGAGAAGTACAGGGGGAAAAAAACACATCATCCATTTTCCTTTTTTTTGTGGCACATGGACAATCTAAACATTATCTCAGCTATGGAAGATCCAGTTTTCTAAACTCTGGCTCACTGTAACTTCAAACGGTACCTGCTGCTGGTATGTCTCTGTGCAAAAGAAGATGCAGCTCAAATAAGTTGCCAGTACACAGTTTATATAAAACAAAACTATTGCTTTATTAGTGGGGTTTTTTAATGTCTTGCTTCAGACTGGCTATATGGTCATTACTGGATTGATTGTAAGCAAGGACCATCCTAGGACAAAGAAATATTTGTGTTTCTGGATCATGTATGCCTGGGGATGGAGGAACAGATCATCTTTGTTTTAGTGGATGGTGTGACCAGTTGCCATTCTTCAGTGTGAGCCCCAGATGCCCTCCTTATGTTGAGATTTTTTGTTGAGAATTATGATCCAGTCAAAGGCTTATCAGCCTGCTGTATGCAGAAGTAAGCTTCAGGGGAGTCTTCTTGTGCTTGAGGTATGATTAGTTTTGGTTAGTGTGAGTCAAGACCGCTGATGTTAAGGTAAATCAGTCTGCTTGAACAGTTTGCTTTTGAAGTGTCAAAGCAGGAACAGAGTCTTGAAGTGTGCTGTTAATCATACCATAATGTAGTTGAGGAATATTGAACAGCAGTGTTTGGTGCTAAAAATGTGGAGGAATGCAGAGAAGTGGATTTCTTCCAGCTCTGTGGTTCCCCAATATGTTTTTGATGGCAACTGGCTTGGAGAAAGGACCAGAAACAAATGCAATACTCTGTGAAAGAAGGCACGAAGAGCAGGTTTGTTAGCAGGTCTGTTGGTCTCTGTTTGTATTTCAGTTGGTGTAACATCATCTCTTGTGTTTTACTTACACAGTAATTGATTAGGTGACCTCTAAACATTAGAAATGGGAGTTGTTCTAATTAGTCTAGCTGAGGCTGTAGCAAATTTCTACTGTCTTTGGTATAGAGAGAAGTCAATAATGTGTTATTTAATAGGGGTTGGAAAGGATATGTGTCCCTAAAACATTTGGGGCTAGGAAGATACAACAATTATGATCTGATGAAGAAAAGGGATCCTGTCCTTTATGTCTCTCAATGCTGACTTATGTGTGGTTTTTATTTGCATTGCAAGTATTATCTATGTATCCTAGCTCTTAAGACCTACCCAGGCTGTATACTGCAGAGCATAGTAAAAGGCAGTCCTTGCCTCAAAGCCTAAACACTAAATAATTCAATTTGGCAGAGATGAGATGTGTTCTCTGGAAAATGTGATGTATTTTTTTCATCTTATGTCCCTATCTCAAGTGAACAAACTATTTGTTTTACAACACTGGAGCCTATGAATTTCCTTTTGGTAGTTAATGATTCATGTAAAGCTAACACGCAGTAAAAGAAAAAAAATCATTTGGTTATAACTGTGATTTAGCTATTTCATTCTTTCTGCTGTGTATATCCTATTATGAGAGCCTCAATGATGCACAGAACAAATTTGGACTGTGCAAGAGCTCTCCATTAGGGCAAACTACAAACATCCTCCTCTTTGCAAGGCCCCTACCCAAGTTCTGCTTAGAATAAACAGTTAAAAGATTGGTATGACAATACCTTTGTGGCTGGCTTGTTTCCAGTGTGAAGAGTGACAACAGACACGATCATTCTGGAAGAGCAGTGAAATTTGGTGTTGTCCCATTTGATGCATAAAGTGTATGCAAAACCATTTGAAAAGTGTGAGTTGATCAGTCAGAGGAAATTCACAGTGATTATAGTGAAATGAAAGAGGAAACAAGGCAGGAGCATTGGAAAGAATATGCTTAATTGCATGTAATTACTTGCTATGTATTTCAGTTGGGGGAAGGACAGGTCAAGAGTACAGTAACTAGTGTTGGTGTGGCAGTTGATTTTCTGAAATGTCTGAAGTTTGTGTGCTGGTTTTCAATTCTAAAAAACTCCCAACAAACCAAGCCCAAGAGAAACCTAAAAACTATTGTGAGTGCTTTCTAGCTATGTCTGAAAATGGCCGTAAGAACTTCTTTACTGTGATAAGTCAAAATGCCCTACCATGTCCTTCATCACATGCATTTGTGTGTGTAGACAAAATGAACTTTCTTTCCTAATAATGCACTATAAGCATATTAGTGCAATACAAGTTTAAGCAAATCTTAACCATCGGTGTGTAAGTAAAATACTGTCTGTTGTTCTGTGCAGTTGCAGGCATTTACATGTGCCACTCTAAGATTGACCAGTTCAGTTGAACAAGGTTTGATGTATCAGGGTAGCTGTGTTTGAACAAATCACAATCTAGTTTGAAATAAAAATGCATGGACTGCAGAGGGAAAAGCAGAAGCAAAGCAGAGGCAAGGCAATGTTCCTAGCAGTAATTCAAATGCTTTTGTCTCTAAGCAAGTCATCAGACTATGCTAAGTAACTAATAAATTAAAGATTGCATCCTGTCTATGATTTAAATCTATATTCCCTGTAGGTAATAAAATTTAGGGGTGGAATAATTTATCCTAATTTTTTTAGCACTTCTTGCATTGGAGGATTTCCTTCCTCCAATGGAGAAACGCTTTCCATATTTCTACCAGTGAGAAGCAAATATGTAGATTCTGTCTTATGGTTCTTTTCCAACCTAAATGGTTCATTGATTTGGAGGGGCATGAGAACACAAATGCTGAGTTATGGGGGAATTTTTTTCTTTCTTTGTGATACCATCTAATAAGCTCGTTATACATTTCTAAGATGGTAAAGAAAATGTACACTACTACTGCGTGGAGGTGGTGGAATCAAAATGTAGATGGGTGGGTGGGTGACTGCCTAAGTATGGATCACAGCTTGTGTGCAACCAGGAGGCTTTGCCAGCAACCATCGTTAGCGATATTGAACATCTTGTGACTTCTAATTGTGTTTAACCCAGAAGAAGAGCTCTCCTGGGACTCGTATTAAAGTTACATTTTGAAGGCTAACATTTTGGTCTGTGGATATCCTAAGCCTGGCTCTGGCCAACAGAGTAGGAGAGCTGCAGTTGTGTAGGTTTGGAAACATGGATGAAGAGCTGCTACCTCTCTCTGAGCAGGGAGCAGTTCAAAACTGCCTGGGCTGCAACTGAAATACATTCCAAATCCTGGATGCCTTTTAAAATAACCAACTGATTGCCAAGATATCAGACTCAAGCCTAATTGTCAAGCTATGTGCAGATGAGGGATTTTGATTCTTCACCTGGTTTATGAAGGTTAAAAACTGGATGATCAGGTCTCATTTTGCTCTCATTTTGTGGAAGGTTTGCCCCTTCCACACACACCAGAGGTGTGTGTTCCCAAAAAGGCCCACCTTAAGGAGTTCTTTTCTGGCAGCTGACCAAACGTGGCTCACAGCAAAAGCTGAACTCAACTTATTGTGGAACTTAATAGACCGTATCTGTATGTTCCCTTTTCTGCAGTGAAAGACTATATTGAGCTTTTTAAAGAGGTAAGAAGAATTTCTACTGGCTGTTTAGCAGAGCCCTGGGTCAACACCAGTTGATATCACCTGAAGGTGTTTGAGATGCCTGTAGCTGTAGGGAGATAACTGTTCCCTGCCTCCCCTCCTGCTGGGTCTCCACAGTATACAATGGACTGCATAAATATACACTTACTGGAGAATTTGGCACATTATTTTAGATAAAGATTCATCTATTGCTTCTCACGTATCTGGAGAAGAACACTGGGTAAACTTCTAAGAGTCTGTATGTTTGAAAGAGTGCATGGGACCCCAGTGTTTTTTCCATTTCCTTGGCTGACCTGGGAAATATTCCAATAAAAGAAGGGAAGATTTTACAGAATTTTTTGTTTCAGTGATACCTATGCAATGTTTTTCCTTAGCATGATATTTAGCTCATGGATCCTTCAGAGTGCCACTGTGACCTCCTTTCTACTCTAGGTGTATAGTTTAGCTGTAGATAACTAGCTGAGAGTGTGATCTGCACTGCAGGGCTATGTTCTTTCTGTCAAATGGTAAGACAGGTTTCATGTGGGGCTTTGGAGGGTGGAGTTTTACAATGTGAAAATTTAGTGACAAGCCCATCCGTCAGCCTTCAGCAATGAAAAAGGATTTGGAATGGGTGTCTGGCAAGGTGATTTTATTTTTTCACCCTCTAGTCCTGTAGTTTTCATTAAAATTGCTTTGGCTTTTTTTGGTTTGTATGGCTGTGGACAAAGGATTGACTTGAGGAACAGACCCGCTTCTCAGATTTCTCAGTGTCGTGGTTTAAACCCAGTCAGCCATAAATCAAGCAGTCGCTCTCTCACTCCCCCCCCCCCCCCTTTTTGGCCTCCCCCTGCTCCTGGAGGGACAGAGAGGAGAATCGAAAAGAATGCAACTCCCACAGGTTGAGATAAGAACAGTTTAGTAACTAAGGTATAACACAAATCACTACTGCTACCACCAATGATAATAACGATAAAGGAAATAACAAAGGAAGAGAATACAACACCTCACCACCAGCTGACCGATAACTCTCCCCACCCCTCCCAGCCGAGCACCGACCGATACCTCCTCCAACCCTGCAGACTCCCAGCCCTTCTGGGTAACTCCCAGTTACCCCCCCAGGTATGACATGCTGTGGTATGGAATACCTCTTTGGTCAGTTTAGGTCAGGTGTCCTGTCTCTGCTTCCTCCCAGCTTCCCCTCCTCCCTGGCAGAGCATGAGGCTCAGAAAGTCCTTGGTCAGAGTAAACATTACTTAGCAACAACTAAAAACATCGGTGTTATCAGCTCTATTCCCAGGCTGATAGTCAAAACACAGCACTGCACCAGCTACTAAGAAGGAGAAAAAATGACTGCTACTGCTGAACCCAGGGCACTCAGCAAAATTGCCTTTGTCCTGAGGTAACAGGCTCAAGTTCCAAGGTTTTCATAAAATAAGCGAGTAAGAGTGAAATGGCAACAATGCTCAATTCCTGCAGTGTTGCAAAGCTGATTAAAAGCAGATCACCTTCCTACCATGCCATTCAAAACTGTTAACGTAAATAAACACTGTGAACTTGACAAAATGTCTTATTTTAGTGTGAAGGCTCAGTTTTTTCTTAACTTTGCAGAAATGCGTGAAAGGAAAGTTATTTTCCTTTTAACCAGGACTGGTATTGATAATCCAGCAAGTGGGACATCAGTCCTGCTGGCAAAATAAGCAGTTCAATGATTGGTGGATAATTTATCTATGTAATGATATACAGGAGGAGTTGAATGACTTTTTTCAGTTTTTCATATCGTACTCTCTCCTTATAGATCACAACTGTTTAAAAAGCTATTGTTTATGCTTATCTTCTGAGATGTAACAATGACAAGTTTATCAAGATTAAATAGATCAATGATTCTCATATCATAACAGCTTCTGATACTGCCTCACCTTTGCTCTGGCGGCTTCCAATAAAGACAGGACAAAGGTGGAAATCTGGTACTTCCCTTCAAAGAATTGTTGGTAATAAGAACATGACTCTGCGAAATTATGCTCACACAATTCATACAGTAGTGAAGCTGTGCTTGTAATAGTAATACTTCACAGTGCCATCTTTCTCCAGGACTCTTTGGCACATTCATAGCTTTAGTTTCAGTATGGTCAGAACCAGATGATGGAGATGGGCTGAAATCCAGATTTCCCTGGGTAACCCCTGGGAAGTGATGCACTGGTCTGCTGTAAGGAAATGACTACACAGCAATAATCAGTAAGCTAAATACTGTACTTCTTGCTCTGCAATGTGTATTATCATTGTGGTAACCGTCAAAGGAGTATGCTTACCTTCTCCGTAGCGGTAAACATTAAAAAGAATCCACTATCTTATGTCTCCACCTTTAAGCCCAAGGCAGACATTTATGCATTCTGGAGTCAGTATAAAAGTTTGATTCTCCTGTGACTCTCAGGTGTTGGGCTGCTATGTCTGTGAATGTCTGAACTCCTGAGATGGCTGCTGTTGTAATTGATGTCCCAATTGAAAATAATAATGGGAAAAAGATAAGGAGAGCGGGAACTGATAATATTCTTCTGAGGAAAGAACTGAATTCTGTAAATGAACTTGGGCCTGTACCTCGGCATCTCTCAGAAACCTATCAATGTGTCCATTCTCAAGCACAGCTGGGCAAGAAATTAGGAGTAAATTCTAGATGGCAGACATTGAGGAGCTAGGCCAGGAGGTTTAGTATACGAATTACTTTTTTTATTACAGAATTACTTTTACTTCTCTATCAGAATGAGTTTCCTACAAGACTATTAAAGTTTTCCCATGCCTGCTAATGTGATCAAAGATTTGCTATAGCCAATCTAGATCAGTTTAGGTGGGAAAATTTTGCTTTTTGTACACCAGTGCCAGAACAAACAGGTTCGTTGGTGGAATTTACTTCTGTGGATGTGTTTTTCATTCAGGTCTTAATCTGGTGTATTTCTTTGTGATAAGAGCTGAACATGTAACTGGTAGTATTTTCTTGTTCAAATACAAACAACTTAAGTATGTTCCTAGAAAAATGGAGAAGTAATAAAAAAAAAAAAAAAGGCAAAGAGAATTTAGGTCCTAAAAAAAAAAGGTATTATCTTCTCTGCTGCATCTCTATAGCCTGTTTTATTCCACTGCAGTTGAACACCTTGCAACTGACGGGGAAATTATTCTTTAGTTCAGAGTGTAAATGAGTAGAATCTGACTTATTTCGGGCTCCATACAAAAGTGAGTATAAATCAAGGAATTAACAAGACCAAGAGGAAAGACTGCTTTCCAGATCCTGGAGTGCCAGCACTGGAAAGTTTATTGTCATGGAATGACAGAATGTACAGGCTCAAGAAGTTTAGGTATTTTTGGGTACATTTCAGATCAGCGGAGTCTGCTTGGAATGCTGTCTGCTCCTATGGCAGCTTTTAGTTTTATGCAAGATGGCCTATATCAGGAAATCTCAGCAGCTGAATTTTAGCAGTAGCATTTCCAAGAGAAAGACCTACCACTGGTATTCCCTAAATCCACTGGCCAGTATCTATGCTGAAAATGGTTTCAAACAAATTACAGGCCTATTTTCCATAGGCTGTAGGTGTCAGCTCAGCTGCTGGCCACTTAGGTATAGTGTAACAAACAGTTTGTATGTGGTAGTGAAATAGAGACTTGTTTGCTTATCTTTCTGGTTCTTCTTTTTTTTTTTTTCTCTTCTTACTGCTCTGGGATCAACAGTTGAACTATGAGGGCATGCAGCTCACAGAGCTTGGGGGAAGGAATACTATTTGTGGAAATCAGCAGTTACACTTTATTGTGAGACCTGGAGTGATTTCTTTGTCCTGGTTGTCTTAGGAAGGTGCTCACTAGGGGAATCACATGTTTTTATTTCCAGATTTCTGAGGATCACATTTGCTGACGGGGCCAAAAACCAGACAGGTTCACTGAATGTAGGCAGAATTTCTGAACAGGGAGAGTATCTACTATAATTGCATTTGCTTTTGTCTGTCATTAGCATAATTCATCTGCCAGTGTGCGTGTTTCCCATTATTTTGGGTGATCAGACCTTCTTTAAGATCTCAGTTCTTACCCTTGCTGCGATTGATCTGGCACTGAGTACTTAGCACTGTGTTGCTGTGAGAATGACTGTCACAAGAAGTACTGTGAAATTTGTGATCTCTTCCTACTCTCTCCCTTTTCCCTGATCCGTAAAAAGTGTTCAGCCATGATAGCTATGTCCTAAGTGGTATTGTAACTGTTAGTTGTGGCTGGTAGTGCTGAAGCTGTTGACTGTGCCATTATTAGATGACCCCTGGCATTCCTCAACTGTTAGATACCATGAATTTCCCACATGTCCTCAAGTCACTTTCAGGAGTGACTGCAAAGCTTCCCACGAAATGCAGTACTTAAAGGCAGAGATGAAAATTTAGGCAGTGGTGACTGGCTTCCAGCTGAGATTATTTTGCTAGGCTACTGCCAGGGAAGAGGAGAGAGCTCAACCCCCTGACTGGATTGAAAGCAGCCTTGCTGTGAGCAGCTACTGGAGCTGGAGAGAAGATCCAAGTGCTTGTTAAGGTCCTGAAAGGTGGCTCTGAGTGCTGCTCCTGTTGTGTATGTTTGAGAACACACA
Organism: Pezoporus flaviventris; assembly: GCF_033815535.1. Classification (NCBI taxonomy): domain Eukaryota; kingdom Metazoa; phylum Chordata; class Aves; order Psittaciformes; family Psittacidae; genus Pezoporus; species Pezoporus flaviventris. The sequence goes on along the minus strand of NW_026892691.1, from coordinate 192,084 downwards.
AAGCAAGTGGTCTTTCAGGAACTCATAGTTCAGTGTTCATTGGTTCTTCCTAAGTGACTTCTAGAGCCAAGGATGCTAGATAGGGGATGATGTGAGGGGTATAAATAGCAAGAGAGGATAAACTGCATATTGTGAATGAAGAAGGACTATTATGTTAAAAAATGGTTTCTCTTGGCTATTAGAATGCAGTCATGTTAACTTGTCTACCTTGGGTTAGCTTTGGGGTGGTGATGCTGCTTAAAGCTATTATCTCAAGTCTGAAACTAGTACTGTGTTTATCTGTGGCTAATAAGTCTCTTTGAGTCTCTTCCATCAGGTTAGTTTTAACATATATCGCAGAATCACAGAATAGTTAGGGTTGGAAGGGACCTTAAGATCATCTAGTTCCAACCCCCCTGCCATGGGCAGGGACACCTCACACTAAACTGTGTCACCCAAGGCTCTGTCCAACCCGGCCTTGAACACTGCCAGGGATGGAGCATTCGCAGCTTCCCTGGGCATTCTATTTCCTCACCACGCTTACTGTAAAGAGCTCCCTTATCCAATCAAAACTTCCCCGTTTAAGTTGGAACCCATTACCCCTTGTCCTATCACTACAGTTCTAATGAAGAGTCCTTCCCCAGCATCCCTATAGGCCCCCTTCAGATACTGGAAGGCTGCTATGAGATCTCCATGCAGCCTTCTCTTCTCCAGGCTGAGCAGCCCCAACTTTCTCAGCCTGTCTTCATACGGGAGGTGCTCCAGTCCCCTGATCATCCTCATGGCCTCCTCTGGGCTTGTTCCAACAGTTCCATGTCCTTTTTATGTTGAGGACACCAGAACTGCACAATACTGCAGGTGAGGTCTCACAAGAGCAGAGTAGAGGGGCAGGATCACCTCCTTCGACCTGCTGGTCACGCTCCTTTTGATGCAGCCCAGGATACAGTTGGCTTTCTGGGCTGCGAGCACACACTGAAGCCAGCTCATGTTCATTTTCTCATCAACCAACACCCCCAAGTCCTTTTCCGCAGGGCTGCTCTGAATCTCTTCTCTGCCCACCCTGTAGCTGTGCCTGGGATTGCTCCAACCCAGGTGTAGGACCTTGCACTTGGCATGGTTAAACTTCATGAGTTTGGCATCAGCCCACCTCACAAGTGTGTCAAGGTCCCTCTGGATGGCATTCCTTCCCTCCAGCGTATCAACCGAACCGCACATCTTGGTGTCATCGGCAAACTTGCTAAGGGCACACTCAATCCCACTGTCCATGTCAGCGACCAAGATGTTGAACAAGACCGGTCCCAACACCGATCCCTGAGGGACACCACTCGGGTCTCCAGTTGGACATTGAGCCGTTGACCACAACTCTTTGTGTGCGGCCATCCAGCCACTGCTTTGGTCTCTTATTTTCAGGAGGAGTGGGTAATTCTATTAAACAAATCAAAACCAATCTCATATTATGTTCTTCTGTTATTAAATTTTTTCCTGATAGTCGAAGTTGCTTTTTTGTTTTTTTTTAGTCCCTCAGTGTCCTAAGGGTGAAATTTTTTTTTATGTTAATAGATCTGGGCTGAGACTATAATGCCTGTTCTTTTTCTGCTGGACTCAATTGATTTCAGACTTATTTTTATGTTCTCTTTTCATGAAGAGACACTGATATTGTAAAGTGTGTCCCTTATCCTAAGATCCTCATCAGAGAGAAATTATATTGAAGCAATGAGGCAGAAATTAACTGGAACTCAAGAGTTATAAAAAAGGAATTTGCAAAAATGAGGAGGTTTTCTCTAAGCACAAGTATCTAAGTACAGTGTTCACAGAATAGCAATAAAATACAACCTAGTGATGCTAAATCTGCAGAAAGAAATGGTATTTGGATATATTTTCCATTTTCTTACTGCGATAAAGAAAATTGCAAGAATGTCATTGCTGTCTTCACAGAATGATTATTTCTGTTTATGATTGCTCTTCTTAGTATTACCAAAAATTGCAGTTGGTTTACTGAAAAAGCTTGCTATGAACTAGTCACAGCTCACTTATCTCAGAGGGGCACTCTTGCACACCTTGGATCTCAGGAAGGTGTGTGGGAAGGTGAAGCTTTGCAGTGAGAATATCTACTTTGTGTCTGCTCCATCTCCCCATTGAATATACACATGAGAATAATACAAGACCATGTTCCCTGCGAATGATTCCAGTAAACACAGTGGTATCAATCTAGCATCAAAGCACAGAGTCTTTTATGATAACTACCTCTGTATGTATTTAAAATGTGTGAGCTGGATTCTTCCATACAGAAGCAGCAGAGTGGATGTTTATCCAGCCATTCCTGATCTTGTTCAAATACTATTGCAAAAGAAGAGCTTGATGAATAGCTCAAAAATCATCTGGTAAAATCCCTGCCTTGCAAACACAATGGTCATACCTCTGTCTTCCTTGTGACCTCTGCTCATCAAAATAGTTTTAAAGCCTTCATCATCAATATTTATTAATATTGCATTTTCTTATGCAAATGTTTTCTGGAAATAACTGTGAATCTTCCATTAATGAAGCAAAACTATACTACACAATTTATTTGCCCAGTTGCAATTTACCATCAAAGGAGGAAGGGTATATGTTTAAGCACCAAAACAAATTGGGAAATATTAAAATTGAAGGCAACTCTCAGTTTGTCTGTGTGAGAACACACATCTGTGACCAATAAGTCGTATGCCTTGTATGATTATAGCTCTGGTGGCCATCTGGTTTTCTTTGGAACTAAATACAGCATTCAGGGAGGGAGGAGAGCACCTCAGTGAAGTATTACAGATAGATAGCTTGATGTAGATGATTAATAGTGGGTGCCTGCATCTGCAGGGTTCCTCTTGAGCGAACCTGTAGTACCAGTTTCCACAGCTACAGGGCAATTCCTTTTATATCCTTGCAAGCCACTAATCAGGCAAGAATCTCATTTGGGCCTCATTAAATTAGAGCTATATATGCATCAAGTAAAGAGGTTCAATGACTTGAAGATATATGGAGATGGAGCAGTTCGTAATTCTTGTTCATAATTGAATCAAGAAGTATTGTAATGAAAAATGAATGAAAGGAGTGAAAGGAGTTCAGCTACTAATTTGTGATCTTGGATTTCTTGTAACATATGTGACAGAATTAGTGTCTGAGGTAGGCGGTGTACTGTATAGCTACAAATGTGAGTACCATGTATTGTCCACCCAGTAAGTTTAACAAAAACTGCACACCATTTATCAGAAGCTCTTAATTTAGTCAAATCAAGGCCTTTTTGTCCATAATACTCTGCCTGTTTCTTAGCAGGGACTATCATGGTGACAAATTTGACCTCTGTAAATTTTCAGATATTTACGTTGAAGTGTTGCCCAGAAAATCTCTGCTCTTTTCTTATAGAAAGTGTTCTTTTTCCTTCCATCACAACAAAAATGAATGAAGTATCTTACTCAAGCTACAGAATAGATAATGGTAAATTATTAAATAGAAACCATTCTTGGACAGGGAGAGGAAATAGAATATTTTGGACCAAACAGTGACTATTTAGAGGAAATGATTTGGTAACCTCAGCTACAGTAACGACTGTTACCCTATTACAGCAAATTTGTGGAAGATTTATTTTTCTTGCCTACTTATAATACTAACCTAAGTAGGGCCACTGCTTAAACTGAATGACTCTTACAAGTAAAATGGTGGATGTGTTTGCAACAGGGCTGCATTTTTTGAACCTATAAAAATACTGTTTTTTTATTGCATATTTCATTTTTTTTTTAAATATGTATTACAGCATGAGTTCCAGTGGCACATTCTTAAAATTCTTGCTCACGTTGAACAGTTCCTTCAGGTAAGTAATTCTTACAGCTTCATGGTGGACCACTTCTTCAAACCTCACAATCATAGAACCAGACAATGGTTTGAGTTGGAAAAGACATTAAAGATCATCTAGTTCCAATCCCCTGCCATGAGTGGAGACAACAATCCTGGTGTTAACATGGTTCATTCTACATACTGACATCTGACTTGGATTCATAACACAGTAAAATAAACATGTTCTAGTGATCAGCAGTGGATAGAAAATTCCCTTGGCAAGCTGCAAGATAGTGTGGAGAGCACTTAAAAAACAAATGCAAGCCTGAAACAGCTTGTGGTAATAGTGGTGTTTGTGCCTTTACAAATAGCAGTGGTAGTTGAAGCACATAAGCAAGCAGCCTGGAGGTAGAAATAATAGTAAGGTTTTATTTTCTGTGAATAAGCATAATCAAAGAATCTATGTGCCTGTGTATGTGTATTAATTTTAGGACTAAAATAATTTCCAAAAGCAAAAAGTGAAGTGGCACTTCTATTATACTGACTGACATTTCATTATTTAAATGCCTAATGTGCATTTTGCTTTTGGATAATTAGTTGTCAGTTTGCAAAAGCAATTACAATTTAAATGTTACCAGAGTTTTTCCAAGGGGAAACTTAGACTTTTCATCTTGGGGCTGAATTGGTATTCGGATCTAAGGAAAGACTTGCACAAAATGCATTTCCTCAGAGGGATCCATATTGGCAAATGGTGGTAATGCATGGGCAGGATTAATGTGTCTCACAGTAAGAAAAGATAAATAAGGATTTCTAATCAAGGCAGCTGCTGTGCCAAGTACAAAGTGGCTGTTCATCAGATTAAGCCCATACTAACTGAACGCATTGTTACATACCTGCAGCAGAACTCCTCTCCCTATTATATGCATGCAAATGATTTTGCATAGGTACTTGTATAGTAGTTTCTCCCATGAGGCTTGAATGTCTTCCCCCCGATTCCCCACCAGCCAGCCAAGGATGTTGTGTGGGACAGTGTCGAATGCTTTGCACAAGTCCAGGTAGATGATATCAACTGCTCTACCCCTGTCCATCAGTTCTGTAGCCCCATCATAGAAGGCCACCAAATTGGTCAGGCAGGATTTCCCCTTAGTGAAGCCATGCTGGCTGTCACCAACCACCTTGTTGTTTTTCATGTGCCTTAGCATGCCTTCCAGGAGAATCTGCTCCAAGATTTTGCCAGGCACAGAGGTGAGACTGACTGGTCTGTAGTTCCCTGGGTCATCCATTTTCCCCTTCTTGAAAATGGGGGTTATATTTCCCTTTTTTCAGTCATTGGGAACTTCACCTGACTGACATGATTTCTCAAATATGAAAAATTTGTTTGGGACATTCATCTGCCATGTCAGATATCCAAATGAAGTCACATTCAAGTTGGACTTGAATTTGGCTTTTTTATTACATTTATGCTTTTATCTGTCTTGGAGTTTTTGCATTTGCTGCACCTCTTAAATTATGTACATTTTTGTAATTAGAAAATATAATTTTTCTTTCATACATAAAGCGCTTTTTTTCTGAATATGTACTTAGTATATCTGAAATGATTACTTGTATTTGTATACAATAAATTGAGAGTTTTCCTGTTAAGGGCATATGACTCTAATGAGCAAAGCAACTTTAATTCTGCATATGAGGGATGTTCTCTGAATTATCAACTGCAGAATCAATGGCTGTATAAATTCTAGACAAGGAAATCCTGAAAACCAAATGTGATCACTCAATCAACAAAGAAATCCTTGTATTAAGGGCGGAAAATGGATATTATGCAGTTAATAGTATCCTAAGGCTCAATTATTTGTGAATTTGCTACAATTCCAGTGAGAATATTAAATTATCTAGGAAAGTGCATTCTTACCTGATACCTTGTTTGTGGGACATGAATTCTCATTTTACAACAATAACTGAACTCTATCATGAAAGCATTAAATAAAGCTATTAATATTTTTACCTTTTTTTTTTTTTTGCAACTAAGCAAGGTGAAAACTAATCTCACAACATCATGTGTGATGTGCATTATGAAATTCCAGAATGGTTTGGGCTGGAAGGGACCTTAAAGCTCATCCAATTCCAACCCCCTGCCACATGCAGGGGCACCTTCCACTAGACCAGGTTGCTCCAAGCCCTGTCCAACCTGGCCTTGAACACTGCCAGGGATGGGGCAGCCACAGCTTCTCTGGGCAACCTGTGCCAGCGCCTCAGCACCCTCACAGGGAAGAACTTCTGCCTAAGAGCTCATCTCAGTCTCCCCTCTGCCAGGTTAAAGCCATTCCCCCTTGTTCTGTTCCTACAGGCCCCTGTCCAAAGCCCCTCTCCAGCTTTCTTATAGCCCCTTTAGGTACTGGGAGCTCCTCTAAGGTCTCTTCAGAGACTTCTTTTCTCCAGGATGAACAAGTCCAACATGATCACGGTCTACTCCATGAATCTTGTACTTACAGATATCCATGAAAAATGTGCAGAGTGAATGTTTGGCTTCTTTGCTTGTGTAAAAGCTGACGTTCCGTCATTAGCACTGCTGTATTTATACTGATTTGTACCCAATAATTTTGTATTGAATTCTTATTGTGAAAGCACTGAAACAAGTGATGAATTCATCCCTGCTGTGAACAGCATTTAAACATGTGATCAACCTTATATACATTTAAATGTTTAGTCCCAAATTCCCATTCACGCATGAATCATAACAAACAGCAGGATGAATTGGCAAATAATGTTTTTACTTAGACCTTAATAGGTTTTTGTCCCCATCATTTCCCTTTATAATAATTATAATTGAGTTGGCAACTTCAGTGTCCAAGCCACTTGAAGAAAACATTTGTGTATTTTGTTTCTTTTCCACTGCAGTGCAATCTGTCAGTTTATCAGGTTTACACAATTATCTGCCTGGAGGTACTGGTGGATGAAAGTTGACATCAGCCGGTGATGTGGTCAAACAGCCCAGAAACTCATTGTGTGCTGGCCTGCATCCCCAGAGCATGAGCAGCAGGTAGAAGGGGGGGATTCTGCCCGTCTACTGTGCTCTGGGGAGACCCCCGCTGCAGTCCTGCATCCAGCTGTGGGGCAACAACACAAGAGGGATGTCAAGCTGTTGGAGCAAGTCCAGAGGAGGCCACGAAGATGCTGTGAAGGCTGGAGCAGCTCTGCTCTGGAGACAGACTGAGAGAGCTGGGCTGGTTCAGCCTGGAGAAGAGAAGGCTCCGGGGAGACCAAACTGCAGCCTTTCAGTACTTGAAGGAGGCCTCTAAGAAAGGGACAAATGTTTTAGCAGGGCCTGTTGCAGTGCAACAAAGGGGAATGGTTTTAAACTTTTAAATTAAAAAGATTTGGGTTATATAAGGAAGAATTTTTTTTACAGAGTGCTTCAAGGTGCTGGCACAGGTTGCCCAGAGAAGCTATGGCTGCCCCATCCCTGGCAGTGTTCAAGGCCAGGTTGGATGGGGCTTGAAAGGTGTCACTGCCCGTGGCAGGGGTTTGGAACTGGATGAGCTTTAAGGTCCCTTCCAACCCAAAATGTTCTGTGATTCAATGAAGTCACAATGTCTTGACAGTTATTTCTATTACTTTTACATTAGGGAAACATGCTTAAGTTACAAGGAGATACCAACATATTTTTGCTTAATGTGGATCTGAAAAACTGCCACATAAGTTTAAAGTATTTGGATTAACTTTATTTTCTGCCTCCTGTATATTTCCTCCTGGCTTCCTTGCTCTACCATATTTTTCCCCTCAGATTGGGTGATCTGGTCATTCCACCAAGGAATTCACACCAATTTCCCTTGAGGAACAGAAGATTGTGGTGCAAAATTTTTCCTTGAGTTTACTCCTACCCTGCTGACTGCTAGACCTTTAAAATAAATTTCTATTTTCTTTCTTTTTGAAAGCAGTATGTTCTGGGGTTCTCCTATAGCCCTTTCTCCTGGAGGGCTGTGTCATAATCTTACTACACAAAAAATAATAAATTTATTTTAATTTCTTGTTGATTTGTATTATCAAGGTTCTCTACCTATTTATATTGTACTGATAGAAATGTATTTAAGCAAGTAATGATATGACTCCTCAGCCTTCATTTTTATTGCCTGTATCAGACCAGTCTTTTCTAAGTTCTGTTCCCAAATAAGTTTTAATTACCCTCACAATTTCACAATTGAAGCAGGACCCTATACTTGTTTCAGTTCGGTTTATCCATTTGTAAAATGATTCTAGGTGAAAACTTTTTTTTTTTTTTTACTGGAGGAGTGCCAGTAGTATAGAAGTAATAGTTAGGACATGCTGTTCTAACAGGACAGTACTTTATGTTCAGTCTTTGCAGCCACTTTTACATTTCTTGGTAATTTTGTGTGAAGCTGTTCTCTTCCTTAATCATTTCACATTGATGAGATCCCAGCTTATAAAAGAAGCTTGAGGTTTTTGCCCAGAAGTTGATCTTGCACAGTGTATGTTTGAACTTAATTTCTATTTCAGAGTTCTACAGCATGATATAATAATTCTCTTGAAGATTGGCAATACCTCTTATGTGCTTATAGTCTGCAACTTTTGTTAGTACATTCCTACTTCTTGTTTCAGGAACAAAACTGGAAATCTACTCTTACAAATTCAGTCCTTAAGGTCTTCAATTGCAGCCAGATATTTCCCTTTCAGTTCTATCCACTGTATTTCCTCATGTTTATTTTTGGTTCTGTTTCTAATACATATCATGTCTAACCTTGTGTGGCACTGTAAAATAGTGATCTGGACAACCACAGTGTAGTTAGTCTGACCTCAACAGCATGCAAGAATTTAAGAGATCTTGAAGGAAGAGATAATGAAAGCAAATACAGGCTTGTTATAATTGCTGTGGTTGAAGGATATGCACCCTACAAGTTGTAATTAAAGAAACAGAGATAAAGAAATAAGGGTAGAAAATGAACCAAGGATTTGCCAAAGATAAATTGTGTCTGAATAATCGAACGGCTTTAAGCATGCCAACTGATTTTGTAAGAAATGCAGTAGATTCAATCTCTCTGGACTTCAAAAGTTTTATGACTCCTCTGTCTCAAAAATCAGTTGTCGTTTTGAAGTCTGCTCTTGTGAAACCCACAAAACAAGGAGGTCAGAGCTGCTTTCTGCTTCTACCCTGGCTCAGCAGTGGTGGAAGAAGAAAACGACTTACTCTCTGACTCCTCCTTCTGTAGATGAAGGTTATATCACTTGTCACTGCCACTTCAGATGTGTATAGCATCAGTGTTAGTTATTTCTGCTTACGAGTGACTACTTATGAGGGACTGCTGTGACCACTTTTAATAGATATTTCTATATAAGATGAAGTTCAGTCATATTCATGACAAAGGATCTATTTTGTACTGAAAAACCCCCGTCTGCTGTTCCTTCACGTTTGTGCTGTTGTCCCATTCTTTTCTTATTTTTGTGTTAGTGCGTTTTGTTGAAGAGAGCAAAGAGTTGCATGACCAATGTCCCAAGCCTTCATTGACTAATCTCATTTTAAATGCTCCTACTGCTGAATGATAATCAAAGAAACAGTGAATGAGAAAGCACTACAGGAGGCTAGCTAGTCCTTACTCAGCTGTATACAAACTACCTATGGCTCTGTGTTTCTTTTCCAAAACTTCTAGTGATGGACTCTGTCTCCATCCTGAGTGAAATATTTAAACTTTTACTGAAGTTAATGGTTAGGAAGACTTTATTTCAGTATGGAATCCAAGTGTCTGTATCTATTTGTGTCCATTGTTGGCCTTGTCAGCTGAACGCAGAGAAAAGTATTCTTTTCCTCTTTGTGGCAGCCTTTTAATAATTGGTGCTGTCCGCTCAGTTATCAATAGGAGACATATTTTTTCCTAGTATGTGTTCCATCTCTTCTGGATTCTGATTATTTTCCTGCTTTTCCATAGATTTTCTTAAATAGATTCCCACATACTTCTGGACTGAGATGTCCTTGACCCAGTTAGGACTTGAGGCAAGGCCTGATCAGTGTTGTGTTGAGTGGAAGGGCTACTTTAACTGTATTTATAATGCTGCTTTTGGGCCACATCAGAAGAATTATACTTTTCTCAAGCACAGTACTACTGAAAATAAGTAAATAAAATACAGCTTGCTTACTATGGGATGCTTTCACAACCTTTCACAAAGACACTAGCAGAAATGACTAATATGACATTGCATAGTTCAAATCCTTCAGATTTCCAAGGACCCCAACCCTTGTTAACAAATGCTATTTGCGCAGTCCCAGCAATTTATATTGATAATGAAACCACGGAGAGGTATGTAGTGTCAGACCTCAGTAGACGAAAGTAAGATTAGTTTCCTACCTTTAAAGTCCTTGCTCAACACTGCTATCAATAATTGTTTGCTGGCATTGAAATGCAGTAAATATAGCAAGTATGATAACAGTATAGCTTCACTTCCAACTAGCAAAGATAATTGAACAATTTTACTGCAAGAAAATGAAAAAGCAAGTACAGAAGGTGTGAGGGGAAAGGGAAATACAGTGTTTTACAAGACCTCTTCTCCTGTGTTCACTCAGTGTTCACCAGCACATTTCCCTGATGTGGTAGGTGCAGATGTAGAATGTCAAAATTGTCTCAATGAATGTTTTATAAGTAGAAACAAAGGGAAAAAAATCAATTTAAGAGAAGTTAATACTTTTTTTTTGTGAAAGTGTAACAAAGGTTTTGAAAATATTGTACTTTTTCCAGAAGTTAAACCAATTCTTCGCCTAAGAGCAGCTGTAAATTTTCCTTGTACCACCAGCTGCTGTAGTAGCCTAAGAGGACAATTTCTCCCAGTTGAAGTTGTATCAAACTCTCTATTTGTACTAGCCACAGAATTCTTGAAACTTGGAATTCTTCCTCTCTGTTTCAGCCTCTCCCAAAATCTCTGCTTTGGAGAATAAAGGTTCACTGAACTGTTAGGTGCCTTACAGCTTGTGTGGCTCTTCAGTTCTTGTGTTGACAGTTCCCATCTTTGCTCTGAAAAGCAGTATCAGTTTTCCAGCAGAAGCCAATGCAAGTGGTGAAGCCAAGTACTGTCAAGTGCAATGTGACAAACAGATAAGTTTCTGCTCAGGACTTTGGCACTGGGAGTTTGAGTGCATAAAGCTGGAGTAAACAGAAAGCAGGCTGGAGGATGTGGGCCTGCATGGTGCAGGCATAGCCCACTGGAACTCATTGATGAAACTCTTGGGGCTTATTTATTTTACCATTCTCACAGACGCAATGTTGTTAATGTGAAAGCACTTAACAGAGTTGCTGAGAAATGTTATCTAAATGGTTCACCAAAATGTCTGAGTCACCCTTGTGACCTTCTAGAAAAGTCTCCACCTGCAGGTTTCCCATTTAAGGAGCCAGAACCCCAGACGCAGAGGGTTTTGCAAAGACCATTTCACTCTGGTGGCTCTCCCCCATCATTGTTCCCTAGAAGCACCCTCAAGCAGCACTGTGCTTTGCAGAGAAGAAAACAATAGGTTTTAACCTCATTCTCTTAGGTTAACTGCAATGCACAAAGAATATCTGTTTTCATGGGTTCAGCGCACCGCATATGATTAGGGAAGGATGTCAGCTTCTTCTTGGACTACTGGAGTAATAAGATTTTAAATAGCCTAGTGCTCTAAACCACACTTAAATAATTGAAATAGAACAAACCTTTTAAACAGTGTTTCAGTATGAACCAGGCTTGGAGATTTATGTATAAAACTTCTTTAGCATATAGTCATTAGTAAAATATGTCTGTGTCTTGGAAGCTGGCATTAGGCTGTTTGCAAGTGTGTACATTTAAGTTGGACTTTCTTGTTCTTTCTTGCATTCTTTGTGGATTGCTATTTTAAGACCATTGATTTAATGGGTCTCCCTTGCCAGCTGTGCACCAAGGATGTCAGAGAAAGGGCAATGTGCAATGAAAATCTCGTACTTTCTTCAGGAATACTGTGTGAGGAATGTAATTGCTCTCCTGGTAAAAACATTGATCCCAGGGCTGCACAGAGAATACGCCTACACTAAACATGCAACCCCTGGGTCTGCATGGTTAAATCCTTGGACAATGGGTATATCAGGCAGTTACTGCACCATTGGGGTTCATTTTGCATGAGATTTTTAATCATCTTCAAATAAGGCAAAATACTATCTGTCAGCAAATGAACCTACTAACTGAAGTCTGTTCTAGAATAAGATTGCCCCCCAAAATGATTGGTGGAGTTTGTCATGGTTTAGGCCCAGCCGGTAACTCAGAACCATGCAGCTGCTTGCTCACCCTCCCCTCTCTTTTTCCCCACCCCTGCTCCCGGAGGGATGGGGAGGATAGCCGAAGGAATGTAACTCCCACGGGTTGAGATAAGAACAGTCCAGTAACTAAGGTATAACCCAAACCACTGCTGCTACCACCAATAATAATAATGATAGGGGAAATAACAAGGGGAGGGAATATAAAACCAAAAGGGGAAAAGGAAAACAATAAACACAAATGTTGCACAAAACAATTGCTCACCACTTGCTGACCAATACCCAGCCCAACTCGAGCAGCAATCTGGGCCTTTCGGGTAACTTCCCCCGGTTTGTATACTGGGCATGACGTGCTGTGGTGTGGTATACCCCTTTGGCTAGTTTGGGTCAAGTGTCCTGTCTCTGCTTCCTCCCGCTTTCCTGTGCCCCTCCTCCCTGGCACAGCATGAGACTGAAAAGTCCTTGATCGGGGTAAGCATTGCTTAGCAACAACATAAAACATTGGCGTATTACTGTTGTTCCCAGGCTGAAAGTCAAAAACACAGCACTGCTCCAGCTACTAAGAAGGAGGAAAATGACTGCTACTGCTGAACCCAGGACAGAATTTTACAAGGTGCTGAGATCACTTCTAGAACAGTTTATGGCTTTCTATTCCCATGTAATCAAAAATTAATAGTTTGAGGTGTTCATCAGCATTACACTGAAGAGTTGGGTTCCACCGAGACATAATTTCAGTCTGAACTCACTTCTGATAGATTGGTTTTGTTTGTGAATAATTCTTTTTATTATCCCGAGTGTTTAGCAAACACTGCATCTTCATTCATAGCCTCTTAATATTTCATGAGATTGCATCTTCATGTGATTCTTCAGCCTTGTTCCCACTTATGTTTTATTCTATCTGCTGTATTGTATGTGGACTGGAAATAAAGCAAACACAGTGAGCAAGTTTCAGATAATCCTTTGCTATCCCGTATACAATTTTGGACAGTAGTTTGAAATACCTAAGATCTTCTCATATTCTTCAGTTCACTTTTCATGGCTGAGCTGTGAGGTAAATCATTAAAGTGTAAATAAAATGCAGAAAACTGCTACAAGAGAGAGAAAAAATTAACACCTCCGAAATTAGAACTTGTTTCCAGGCTCATTGTCTGGCAATTACAGGAATCCCTTACACAGAAAATACATTTATTCAATGTTACTTTAATAACTTGCAAGACCCTCTGAAGGGAGCTCATATACTCACTTCAGATTAGAATTCCTAAACCTTGCAGTATAATGCTCATATTCTCCCCAAAACAAGATTAAGTAAATAAGATCTAAGACTTTCTTCTGTATTTCTTCAGCAAAACAGTAATACTGACAGTCTTGCTTATTTTGTATGTATTAATGCAATCCGCCCTCACTGTGTAATGCTGATGAATAAAACACTAAATGTGTAATAGCATCTATTCACTTGGAATGTGACATTTTAGTCCAGACAGGAAAGGACTGTTCTTGTTTGTAATTTTTTTCTCCTCCTACTGTCTGAAAAGAAAGTAATTGTATTGTGTGTTGCCATGATAGAAATGTGTAAAATTACACCTCCCAATGAAGTAGTGGACAATTTTCCAGTCTCAGTGTGAAAGTATTTAGCTTCTAGTTTGCAGGTAAATTGCTTTCCTCACTCTGTTGCAGGGTGCCAGGATTGTAACAATTCTGTCAAAACAAGGCCTTTAATTACTGCACCTTTGCCATTAGAGGTTACTAGTGGCCACAAAATTCTTGGCAGATTAATTGAGACGTTAACTAGAATAAAAATTTTAATCATCAGTAAAATGTGACTGAAATGGATTCCAAATCTGATGGACCTGTCATAGGAAAAAAAGTTATTAACTTGATTTTCATAGCTTTTGCAGGTCCTTATGTTCTTACTATACCAGTGACAAATGTATCTGGTGTATCAACTGCTATACCTCAGAAATACAAAGTGGAAAGGGAAGGTCTGTCTTACAGTGCTTTGCGGCCTACTTAATTTATAGCGGTGCAAGAGAAGTCAGGGAGTTCGAGGAACTTGCTGTCCTGCAGCTCTGTGCAAGTTTATATTGAAAATTGAGCTGCTTTCATTCCTTACAATGAAGCACCACCAGTTTTAGTTTTAAATACAGGCTAAACAGTATGTGATGTCAAATATAAAATGAATAGCAACATTAATGAGTTTTCCTTTTTTTGTCTCTGCTTATGAACTGTCCAGAAACAGCTATGGCAGTGATAGGGTTATGGCTGGACTTGATGAATCTCAAAAGTCTTTTCCAACCTGAATGATTCCATGATTTCATTACATGAAATTGCTCTCACAATATTTGAATAATTCTTGATCTGTTTGAAAGAGGTCTTTTATGAATATTTGGTGTTTGTTTTTCTGGATGTGTCATAGGGTTATATTCTGATCACACACATGTACAAATGTTGGATTCTGTGAACTTCTAAGTTTACAAATTTTAATTTCCTGTGATTATAGACATCAGTTCTGTAATGTATTAAAATACCCCCCAAAGGTGCTGATTGTTTTAAGCAGCTTCAAATACTGTTCCTTTTGGAAGGACAGTTCTGGTATAATAACACCTGTAAGAAAGCATAAGATACTTCACCCCCCATCTTTCAGTTGTTATTTAGTTTTCATTTATAGTGAAAAGGTTGAAAAGGGAGAACAGTTGTAATTTATAAGTAAATTGTCCATGACAAAATTCTGGGTTGTGCTGAGTAAATGAATTTATCCTTTACAATGTGTGTACTTTTCCCCTTGACATTAGCTCTAGTAAATATCACTTACAATTTTATTAGAAAGAGGAATCTCTTTAAGTGAAACAGCAGGAAAGCAATGATAGAACTGGCCATTACATTTTCAGAGTGTGTTACTGTCCAAATGGGAAGCAATACCAAACAAGTACATGGGAGTCCATTAAGTCAAGATGCCACAAAACAACACCTGAAAAGCCAGAAGAAACCCAAAACTTTCATTAGCAGGACATTTGTTTCCACTGTTACCTTCCATAATGTCTTTCTCCCTGTTATATATTCTGTGAGCATACAGGGAGTGTAAGTGGGCTGACATTATCCAGACTCTCATGCCATTTGTGGACTGGGAGCAAAGCTGGATGAACTTGTGCTTAGACTGACTATTTTGCATCTGGGAGTAGCTCATAATGATGGTTGACTGTGAGTGGGTGCGCTTGTGCTCGTGTTTTTTCTTCTCTATTTTGAAGCACTAATTCTTCCTTTGTTTTCAGGCTGCATGCTCAACCAGAGACAGAAAGTTACCAGAAGTTTCAGTATAGTGAGAAGTTGTGATGTTTCAGGCAATGCTTGCTATGATGGTAGTATATACACAGGAAATCTTTAGGAGCCTGAGGGCAGAACAGATGCTTAGAGGGGAGAAGGGTCTAATGGCTTGCAGAAAGGGACCTACCAGCTACTTTGATAGACTGACTTGGCTTCCCGCTCCGTGACAAATTTACAAGAATTGCCTTTCCGGATTACAGAAAACTTGGGAGAACTTTGATGAAATGCTGAACTAAGCAGAGGGAGATTGATGCACAGACTGCCACTAACCCTTCTCCTTGCAAAAGCAGTGCAAGTTGAAGTCTGGATGTTTTACTGCTTATGACTTCCGTAATTTATGTTCACAATGACATTTATTCATGCCCTGAGAATCAAATAAGTTGGTAGACCTCCTAGAAAAGAGACCACAGGTAGCTGGTGGCTGAAGTGGTTAGAATGAGTCCAGTAAAGTGTAAACTATGACAGTATGGATACCAATAAAAAAACAAATGCATTTGTCCAACTCATTCACAAATTGCAGGTTACTTGCAGATAGTCATGGTTGTAAAATGTCTGACTCTACAATAACTGATAATGGTAAAGCTGACAAAATGAAACCAGCCACACTGGTTTCCTTCACTTGTCCTCACCCTTGAAAGATGGTTTTGAACACCTCCCGGCTGGGTAGTGTGCTTTAGAAGGAAACTTGGTGGGGAAGGGGGAGCAGGTAGCAGGGAGTATATTGCATGCCTTTAAATGAACCTCAACCTGATCACAGGAATGTAATGATCTCCTTAACTATGAATGAATTGCATACAAATCAGGAAATTCTCTTCTTTCCAACTTGTAGCTTCTTAAACAGTGGGCAGTACTGCCTGTTCTACACTTGTGCCAGCCCAGGATTCCTCCTGGCACTGAGGCATCTCAGAGCATGTAGCAGGGCTGCTTTGCAGGGTCGTTTTGTTGACATCAGCTGGAGAAGGACAAGTATCAGTTGCTTTTAAAGACCTTTCTCACTGTGTATCTTGGTCAGGATCAGAAAAAATGAAAGGTCTTTTGGAGTCATTTGGGTCTGGGTAGTGCCAGGAGTTGTCCTCTGCTTTCCAAACATCTGAGTTTCCATTTCTGAACAACTTTTAGTGTTCTGAATTTTGGCTTGCTGCTTCTAACATTGATTAGTGTAACATGACATAACTGAATAGTATAGCCAATAGAGGGGAGAACTGAATAAGCAAGTGGTAACATGTGGAGGGTAAACAGTCTGAGGGAACACCATGGGAAGAATTTTTGTATTTCATTGGAGTAATTCAGAATAGCAAAAGTACACATACTGGTCTTTTAAGAGTGTTAATATACTTAAGACAAAAGCTACTCATCTTACTGAAAAGAGCATGACTGATCTAAGTAGGACTATTCACATAAGCAAGATTTATCCAGCAGTCTCCTTCTTTCTTTGAATAGTAATATTGTACAGTGTTAAGACTGAGTAAATATCAGCTGATGATATTTTTTTGGCTCCTTTAGGTAAATATTTCATGATGTAATATAGATTTGTTCTGTTCTGTGGAGGTTTCAGATTTTTTTCTATTTTGCTTAGTTGCTCCATGCTGCTCCTGGCTGCTTCTGGGCTCTCTTGTTTTTAGACTATCTCGAAAGAAAACACTAATTCATTTAAGAAAATGACCTGTACAAGCAGACATTGATATCAAGAGCTGTGAAAATAGTTGCATTCACTGGAAGAGTCACTTTGCGAATTGCCAGACCATTTCAGTAACTCACAAAGCATCTCCGTGAGTGAAATGATGGGGTTCATTTTTTTCCCTGTGTTTCCAGTGCTGAAGCATACAGAATACCTAATTTAAACCTTTAGATAATTCATACTACCTTTGTATCATTCATAATTACATGCATGTTTAAGTACTACTTTCTCTTTTTAAACCATTGGCCATCTTTAATTAATACAGGTGCAGCAGAGAGCACTTTGCTGATGTGACTAATCCACACAGAGCTGCAGTGATCTGCTGGGTAAATTACATCTTCTGAGGTTATAGAGTTTGTATTAGGACATAGTAGCACTTGGTAACAATTGATGCCCCCGTTCTGAGCTCCAGTATCTATACAATAAGGGTCTGTGAGGCAGGATTGCTCTTTTCTTTAATAATAGTCCTTGGGTATTACCATTAAAATAAATGTTATTCTCCTGTGAATGAAGAGCAGGTAAGTGCAGAATTTAGTGATGGTAACCAGGCGACTCAAAATGATACTTCTTTGGTTGGAACTAGATGAGGTCCCTTCCAACTTTCTATGGAATTCTGTGATTCATAACTCTATCAATGGGTAAGTCTGTGTTCAAGTTTCCATATTCTATTTGTGTCTCAGACACAGAGATAGTTTTAAGGAATACACAACATAAATAGAAACAGTGCTTTTGAGAAATGTATGGTCTCTATGTATTGTTTCACTTTGGCCAGGTTAATGGAGTTTAGGAGAAATTCTGAAGTAACTCTTGTGGTTCAGTCTTCCTCAAGCCTTTTTGCTTTAAACTTCCTTCATTGTGACCAGTCTTTTGGGTTTTCTACCCTTTCCCCTTGTTGTGTATTTACAGAAAAGTCTAGGCTTCTCTTCTTTCCATTTTTCTAAAAGGCATGACTGTAATGAGGTAGCCTCAGCTCAGCTGAAACCAGTGGAGTTACTGCCACAAGTCTTCTTAATGTGTTGCGTCTGTGCTGTGTACCTCACTTAAGACTCACCTTTCCTGAGTAATCCTATGCTATGTGATACATCATTACTGTTTTACACTAGCAGTTTCTTGTTCACATCCAGTATAAGAAAGATCCACACTTGGAGAATTTATCCTTTCCTTGATGATGTAATGATGCAAAAACTGCAGAAAAGAACTTAAAGTTTTCCTACCTGGAGCTGAGGTGCTGGGTCTGCTTGAATGTTGCTTGTAGGGCTTTATGTTCAAAAAGCTGATCCAAAGTAACCTGAGGCATTTGTCAAAATTTATTCTCTTTAAAAACAAACAACCCAGTGCTTAATTTAACATTATGGGTTTGATTAAATTAATTGTTGTCTCTGACTGTGTCTTAGAGATTTATGTTCCTTGTCAGCATGGCTAAGCCAAATTCTCTGTTAGCTGAACACCAGTGGTTTCAATTAATTTAATGCATTCGTAGCTTTGCATAGTTGTATTTTGAGGCTGGGCTATTTAAAGAAACACCAGGGAATTTCAAAATTTAAGGTCCTATATTTTGCTGCCCTTTAAAAAAATCCAAGATGCTCTAAACATTTGACTTCAGGCTTCACACACACATTTTCTTGTCTTAAGTTACTAGCCACAAAAAAAAAAAATAGAAATGAAGTGCAGAATGTAATCTAGTTCACTGAGTAATTGTTTCACTACAAAGGCACAAGTGTTAACTTGTCACCATCTGAGCAGTTCATACCATTAGAGTGGTGATGTTGCTCACAGTCCCTCCTCAGATGCATATTGAGATAGCTTTTTCCCTGGATATCTTGCAGGACAGGATCATATCCCTTATTTAATCAGCAAAACCTCAAGATCCTTCCTGTTCTAAGTTTCTACAGGAAAAGCTGTATTCTTATTAGCTCGTGTGCTTTTCCTCACTTTTTTTCCTCCATATAGTTAAAATGTCAAAAGAAAACTACCTCTACTTACAAGCTAGATGCTCTGCTCCCTGTCTATTAAATCTTTTTATTGCTGGATTTTTTGCCTTTTAAACCTCTTGCAAAGGCCAGTTGTGTCCTTTCAGGAAGCTCAGTGGCTGACAGTCAGATGCCAGAGGCTCACTTACATCAGCTGCTTCTTGCCTGTTTGTAACAGACTCCGCAAACTATAAACTGCACTCCTATTAGACTTCTGCAAACACCAACAAACACTGTCCAGTAACAGAAAAAGCAATCAAATAAATTAATTTACCATCTGGGGCACAGATGGTAATTTTATACCGATATTCAGGGTTAAACATGAGGCCACTTTAGCGTCTCCATGGCAGGTAGTGCAGCAGCCCCCACTGCAGATGGTGTCTTTGAACCAAAAGCAGCCGTCCCTTGTCGGCCAAGCAAGGCCAGCGCGTGCCAAGCAGAAGCCTTGATCTGCCACTTCCTGGTTTCCCCTTTAGAGACTACGTAGGGTTAGAAGATGGAAGCAGGAAACTGGAATCGTACTGTACCACTCCTGCTTGTGGGATGTGCAACTCAAGTGTGATTCAGAAAAGGATGGATGAGGGAAGAAGCTGTTCCAAAGCTTGACTTCCTGTCTAAAAATTACAGTTTTACAGCCTTGAGAGGGGCAAGTGCCTTAGGGTGAAACTTGGGGTTTTTATAGTACTACAGGAAGGCAGGTAGGAGTTGAAGAAGGTTTCATAATGAAGCTTAAGGTCAACATAGTCCAATACCGATCCTTCCTTACAAGTGTCAAATCTCATATAAACTCCTTTTTATCTTGCTGTCTATTTTTGGCTCTATATCCAGACATATGAAAGATATATATATATATCTGTCTGTCTGGAACTGAGAACATTGCAATACAAAAGCAGATTTTCTCAATTAAAAAAAAAAAAAATAAAACCTTCTGTGAATGTGCTCAACTAAATTACTTCAATAGAAACTAATGTTGTGCAGATTTCACAGAAAGCTTGTAAGTATAATCTATAAAGGTCAATTGTATAGAGTTTGTTTTGAGATTTTTGCCTATATAGATGTGGATGCGATCATTCAGACCATAAATGTAATAATTGTATGCTCATGATAATAGTTTTACTGGATTTTAATTGCTGTAATTTCCCCTTTCTTATTCAAGAATCTCAGAAAGCAGACTTCCCGTTTGTTAAATTCTCTTCACTAATTCTATCCTGGACTAGTGTTGTAAGGTCCTTCACTTTGTTAAAGATCTCAGCCAAGCACAATGCTGAAGGGTGCTGCTGCCAATGACATTCTGTGTTCTGAAGAACCAGACTAGTGTTTTTAACCAGCTGCTCTCTAAGTGGCCAGTTACTGAGTACTGAGTTATAACAGAGTAGAAGACACAGATGTTGTCTGCATATCTGGAGAGAAGAAGCCATGCATAAAAAGGCATATTAAGAGTGAGCTTGCTTGTTAGAAGCAAAACTATTGTCTAAGCTAGGTAGGTTATATTTTGCCCTGTCTATTTATTTCTTTGTAATTCTCTTGAAATACATCTCCTAAATACAGCTCCTAAAATAATTTTCTTAATGTTGACACTTTTGCCTTCCAATTGCTTCACTGTTTTTGGGGGGTAGGTCCTATTTGATAGCAGACTTATTACCAGGTTCAATTCCTTATCCCTCAGTGTGAAGGCCCAAAGCAGCTTGAGCAGTTTTCACCTTGAGCCATTTTCATCCCTTATTCCTTTGCCATGTATGCCTTATACCTGGAAGCGGTTTGCTGTCTTATTGCACCTTTCCCTGGCATTCACCTTATTTAAACTCCTCAAGATTCATTTCTGCCCCAAAGAAGACCCAGGCCTAATCTCCTGTTGAGGTTATTGTCAGTAATGCTGTCTGATTTCATGTTTTTACAGCTCCAAGCACAATTAGGTTTCAGTCTTGACTGCTCGCTTTGGATTGGACACCACAGAACACATACAACATACAGTAAGTGAGAGGATGGATATTTCTTCCCTTTTTCTTCTTAATAACTCTTGCACTTCTATCACGGTGTGTTCAGAAGCTAACGAGAAACACTAGATGGCAGAATCCAAAACTGATTTTTTTCCAGCAGAAAAGGAATTCTGGTTTCATAAAAGCCTGCAAATGTCCTTTAAATCCCAGTGCTTTCAATTTGTAAGACAGCTATGGATGGCCAGTACACTGCCTATGCATCCACCAGTATACAGTACAAAATATATGTGACTTTATTAGTCACTCCATATGGCTAAAAATGAGTGTTGTATCACAGGAGGCTATTTGAGAATGAATTGAAAATCCTATATTCTGCACTGTGGCATATTCTGGTTTCTTTCCAGAGTCAGTTCTGTGGCAACATGACTTAATTTAACTGCAAGATACAATAGATCTTCACACAAAATTCAGCATTTAACGGGGGGGGGGGGGGGAGGTTAATTATTTTCTTTCTCTTCAGAATTCCATGTTCATCCTGTTCTCCTCCTTTAAACTTTTTAAAGTTCTGATCATTTCAGTCTATAATTGCTTTTTGTTTCTGTAAGTTCTGTACCCTTATTGTAAGAGCCTCATGGGATGATTGCTCTGCTTGCAAATATGGGCCATCTACTGTCTGTCTGTGAACTGAAACATTGACAAGGGAGAATACTGAATCCTTATGAGAACTGAGTTCTGAAATAAAACAAAAGCTATGTGATAAAAGTAACTGCCATGCATCTTTCAATAAGTCAGCTGTGCTCTGTTCACTAATCTCTGCTGCTAACTTCTGAAACATAGTAACCCTCTAAGTCACTTCAAACAGCTCACAAATCTGCTTTCCAGTTTTTAATGTTTCCTCCTTTTCCCCCGCAAATGAGAACTTCCACCTGGTTTATCTCTAAAACTTTTCTACAATTGCATTTGCAGGCAGGGTAGTCTGAGATTGTTTTCAGTATAAGGAAAACTGAAGTTCTTCCATGACTCTTTGTTGAGGAAATGGTTAATTCTGCTGGAAGAATTGGCTTTTAGAAAGGAAAAAATGCTTGAAAACTGCATGTACATATTACATATACAATGATAAGCACACTGATGTGCAATGTGCAACTGGTCAATAGCTGTTACTGGGCTGCCAGTTTTAAAATTTAAAATTCAGTGCATGAAAGTCAGGGTTGTTGTGGGAGTTTGATTTTGTCTGGGTTTGTTGTTTCTTTTTTTTTTAGTTGTTTTTTTGTTGGGTGGTTGTTTTGATATTTTCTTAATGGCAAGACATATAATAACAAAGTTAACAAAGTGATGTGGTAGTAAGTTTTAATATGTCCCCAAAATAATGTTCTCACCTGAGCCCGCATTAGTGCTGCTTGAGGAGATTGCTGGTTATCATCAGCATATGAAGCAATGGAAGCTGTTGGAAACAACCTGCCTCCTGAGAGCAAAAAGAACAAAACACCCATTAAATGCATCACCACTCAAAAGTTTCAGTTTATAGAGGCAGAAATTCTGTCCTTGTGGTGTAGAAGACAAAGACAGCAGATTGCCATTAGAGCTCCTGTCTCCAGGCACATTTTGGTTTCACCCTGATTTCAGGTACCTGTTGAATGTCCAGGGTTCTATTTAAACCATGCATTCTGCCTAAAATAAAGGAGCCTGCCAGGACATGAGGCTATTTCAATAGACTATTAACATATGTCTTATGTCAGGGGCAATTTAACCAACAGCAGTATGGTTACCTACACTATTCAAACCAGGTTACAGGTTGTTGGGTTGAGGGGATATTGGTTTGGTTTTTTTTCTTGGGGCGGGGGGAGGTAATAGCTCTTTTGAAGCTTTCAATTTTTTTACTAAAATCTAATCTGGAGATGTAGAGACAGTACCAGATAATAGAGGGGTTTTTCTATTAAAAGAAGAGCACAATAACACATTTCTATACCATTTTGTGATTTGTGTGCTAGGCATGCACTCTATTGCAAACTGTTCCTGGTATTAACCACTATGGGATTCAAGCTATATTTGGTTTGTCAGACAGACATATTCCTGCTATTAACTTTTGGATAACACCAGTGCCTCAGCTAATGAAAAATTGTGGCTTAAACAAAGGACTTGGAGTAATTTGCTTCTGGAAGGATCCAACTGTAGAAGAGAAGCACATCATGCTTATGTTGACCAGTATATTCTGCCTTGCTCTGTTTCATTATATTCAATCCTTTCAGAAAAAAAATTGTATAAATACCTTTTTTTTTTAAACTACTCCAGTCTCTAAGGATCTGATCATTTGATATGGTTAATGATAACATTCTATTGGATAAATTAGCCTCCCAGGGTTTGATAGTTTGACTCTGAAATGGATCACTACATATGCAGATCTAATGTGTTAGAGATAACAGTCATTTCAGAGGCTTTTTAGTTTCTTTTGAAAGAGCAGAACTGTTGAAACTGCTACATATGATTTTAGCTAATATTTCTGCATTCGTATATTTTTAAATTGAAATTCTGTGTTATAATATGCTTCTGCTTGTTAACTGCATAAATGCCTGTGTACTGGTGTTTCTATGAAGAGAAAGGGGGAAAGATGGAAATAACCATTTAGAAACTAGCCAAGGAATTCCTGTTTATTTCTTCCATTCTAGAACTGCAGTTATTTTGGAAGTGAGAGTGCTTACTGTGCCTTTAAAATGCTGAAGCTGAAAGATCTGGAGACTGAAATTCTCTCTCCATGAAATCGGTAAGGTCAGCAGAGGCAGTGCTAGTTTTCCTCATGTTCTGCTAATACACCTTAATCTGTCCTGGGGGACCTGAGCTAATCGCAGCTTTCCTGTTGAGGCTGTCAGCAAGGATTTCAGTCACTGCTAGTGCTCTCTTGGTTCCTCTGATTTGGATAGCTGCCTTGCTACAATACCGTCATTATAAGGACAATACTCATTAGGTTTCTTCATAAGTACTTACTATTTATGAATACTTACTCAAGGTTTCTTAATAAATGCTTACTATTCTAGATCTAGGGACACCACTGTGAAGTAGCTAAGCCAGATCTTGATCTGTTTTGCAAGGCGCTTGTAATAGGAGGCACGTTGAGTTACTGGACTCAGTGGCATTAGAGCTTCTCTAATTTATGTTAAATCATTTCAAGCCTCCAGTACATTTCTAGAAGTTTTTAAGACCACAGCAATTAGAATTAATTTGCCTTTTAGTATCATTCACTCTCTTTCCTTAGCACCTTACATAAAGCAATGACATGTGGCATGTGCAAGCAGATGGCCTGAGGGTAACACATAGAGAGCTGTCTGGATTTGGAACATGGGTGCCAATTGGTTTTGCTGGGAAGTAAATTCCTGATGTCTTTGGTCCGTGAGGGTGGTTTTGTTTTCTTTCTTTTCTGCACAAGAGCTTTCTAATCATTTCTGTAGCATCATACTTGATCATCAGGGCTTTGTACCTTTTCAGATCTGTGAGTTGCTGCAAAGATGTTGATGCACATGAGAAGTAATGGGTCAGAGCAAAGGATGGGCTGACTCCAGCTCCTCAGTAATCTCTGCTGGTGACCACCAGCAGATGCACAGGAAAAGTGTATCAAAACCAGAACACAGTTACAATGCTAGGGCATTGTACAGCTTTCCCACTTCCACAAACCAGCAGGTCAAGAAATTCCTGGGCCAGAAATGTCTTCTGGGCAATGATGTTTAATTGGATCCAGCTCTCATGAATTTTTCTCTTTTTTGAGAATATGTATATTTTCTGGTTTTCCTGATAGCTCATGGTAGTGCCCCAATTCATTTGTGTTGTGTAGAAGAAAACATTGTTTAGTTTCATTTAAGTCTTCTTCCCAGTAATCGGGTACTACTGAATTACATACTGTGAGAAAAGTCAAACACACCTCAGTCAGCTTTTCCAGCTTATTCATGCTTATACAATTTCCTCAGCAGTTTGCAAAACGAATTTAATCATTCCTTAGAAAAGCCATTCCATACTCTTGATTATTTGTGTTGTCATTTTATGATACATGTTTCGAAGAATGTACCCCAAAAAAAACCAAACCCTAGCCACAAGTAAGATTACATTCACTGCAAAGGAAATAAGAGCATCTACCTATAAGGTGCCATTAACAGTGTATTCTGTTTTAGTCTCTATTCCTTTCCTAAAAAAGTAATACCATCTTTGCAATCTGAGCATTCAGTTTGCATATCTAAAGATTCATACAGAATGTCTTCAAAAGTTATTTCCCACAAGAAATGATTAATTCAGTGTGGAGATAGTGTTCTCACGGGAGAATGCATAATTGGTACCTAAACTCTGAATAATCCTGAAAGATACAGCAAGGCCATGAGAGGCCTGAAGAAGCTTAAGCAAGCAAGATAAGAAGAAGCTGGAATTCACTGAGGTAATGAGAACTGTGGACTGTTGGCAAACTTTCGAGGTCAAGTTCCCACACCTGTGCTTAACCAATTATATGTTAGTCACTAAGGGTCTTCAAGACATGTATCCAATCATAATATGCCAAATCACTGTAAGTGCATGTACGAAATAGTATATAAGGAGTTAAGGCTTTGTAATAAATTTGGCAATCGCGTGATCACATTGATCGTCTCTGCGTTGTCCGTGACTCCCGCGTCAACAAGTGACGCCCGAACAGGGACCCTCCGATCCGTAACTCGACAAAGATGAGTTTGAAGGTCCGACGAAAAGGAGGGGGCGGAGAGCCGGCCGAAATTCAGCACTGCCCCGGCGCTGGGAAGTCAGACGTCTGCAAAGCTTCGGGAATCTCGCCCTGATCAGGTGAGCGGCTGGGGGGTAGATGGAGCACTTGCTGTCCAAAGAGGAACAGGCGGTGGTGAAGCTCCTCCAACACATTCTCTCTAAGAGAGGACTGCAGTATGATAGTGCTGCCTTACAGAGGCTGTTAAAGTGGTCCCGTGATCGCAAGGTTAGTAAAGGGACCAAAGGTGCACAGAAACACTCTACACAAAGGAGATTGGTGTTCGAGACTTTGAAAGAGATGAAATTGGAAAGGGCGGCGGTAGCGTCTGTATTTGCCGCCACAGCTCCAGAAGGGGCTGTCTCCCCTAACCCACATCATAGTGCTGCGGCTATGACTTTTGCACCTCCTGTGGTACCTGGAACGGCCCCGAAAAAATCGACGCCCCGAGCCGATGAAAGCAAGAGCCAGGTCGCAGATGGCCACATACCGAACGAGAGACACCTGACAAGAAAGACATAGCTGCGAACAACGGAGACCCTGAGTTCGACCAAGTATCAGACTCCGAGTCCCCTGAATCTGAGCCAGATTTATATCCTCTGCTTCCAGAAAGTGACGGAAGCAATCTTTTTTACATTAAAGTAAAAAAAAAACACAAAAAAAAAACCACCCCCCCTCCCACCCCTGAACCTCCAGGGAAGCGAGATCAGCACAGGATACAGACTTATTGAGTTATTTTCCGGTGGTGGGAAGGTCGCTCTTATGATCTTATCAGGGGTATTGGGCATACTGTGACGGACCGTGGACTTGGGACCCCATATTACAACTCATTTGACACAGTCTCTCTGTGATACTCATGTACTAGAAGTTGGTAAATATAAGTATGTCCAGGTTTCTATCAACCTTTGGAGAATTTTATAGATATTGCTGGCCACTTCTTCCAACATAGGCGGCCACCTGTGTCGGAATGCGTATGCATTTTGGTCAGTATAAAAGCCCAAGCCTCATGCGATGTGGGGGAGGCAGAGCCTCTGCAGGGACGCCTGCTAAGGTTGAGCCTGCCACCTCGCACTGCAGTGATGCTTCTCGGAGCTGGTTTGCTGTTAGTCTCCACAGGGACCTTGTGCCACGGTCTGTACGTGGGACTGTAGTGGGAGTAATGATTATCTGGATTTTGTGCTTCAAATATTGTAGTTGTGTGGAGTGTGCTTGTGGGATCCCATACGTGTGTGTGTGTGTGTGTGTGTGTGTGTGTGCGCGCGTGTGTGTTGAGGGCAGACGGTGTTCTGTGTATTTTTTGTTGTTGGGTTCATGTAAAAGTTTTTAACCGGTAGCAGTTTAACATTTCGGGCAAGAAAGGGTTAATGCACAAGTGCGGTTGCCGGCAGGTATTTATGGTTGCTGCTGAAGCAGGCAGGCAGCTGTAGCTGCTGCCGAGCAGGCCGGTGGTTGTAGCTGTGCAAAGCAGGGTGAGCGACTTTGGGGGAAAAAAAACAAATAATAAAGAAATGCTGACCTCCGATTCAGCTCCCGGTGCTCCACTGGCGGAACGGCCAGGATGGAAGCCAGAGCCGAGGAGTGAAGGGGAAAAAAGACAACCAAAAACAACCCACCCCACTCCCCCAAAAAAACAAAACCCAACCTCTCAGTCTATTGAGGTATTGAGGCAGTTTGTAGAGACACCGCAGTCAAAGGTTAAAGAGCACCTGCAACACAGTGGGTGCACGGTAGGAGCCTTGCTTAGTATGGTTAAGGTAACCTGGGGGGGAATCCAAGACTCGGAGGAAGACAGATCGGTTGAAGTAAGAACCGCTAACTGAAAAAGCGAGAGGGGTAGTGCAACCACAAGCTTTATGAGCCGTCACATCAGCAGCATCAGGGTGGCAGGAAAAAAAAAAAAAGAGGCAATGATTCAGCAAACTCCGTCACTGCTAACAATGTGCAGTTTAACCTGTCTGCTGCTCAGGAACTGATAACCTGGAGGAGGGGCTATATTTGTGTCCTCCTGCCTACAGGTCCATGGCGACTGCCTGCCAAGTTTGTCAAGCCTTGCCATGAGCTGGACAGACGAATGGAAAAACCTGATGCCTCAGCTACAGGAGCTGACCGTGAATACCCCAAGCAGAATGAGATAGAGGAAGAGAAAAACTAATGATTGCAAAACATCTCTTGGGGGCAACTGAAAAGTAACATCCTGAATATGTGTGCTTGTAAAGTAGCTATTATTAGGGGCTGTGATTTTGTGTATAAAACCACCTGTATTTACTAGCCAGTTGCTAATGAGGAACTACACCTTGTATTGTATAGATTTGTCACTTGTAAAAGAGACGTTAGAGTATGGAAATTTGCAGCAGCTGCTAGAAAATGCTAAGGCAAAAGCTAGAAAGATTTTAATACAATGGTAGTGTTATAAAGCAGGTGATGGAACAAATTAAGAGGGTGGGAGAATTCCCCTGGTAAGAAATTTCTCCGGCTAGTCCCTCGCTGCCATCAGCATCTTGAACATGCTGCTGCACCCTGTAATAGTTACTCTGCTAATGTAAATGTGTGTGTGCCTTAAAGAACCTTCAGCTCCGCTGTTGGCTGCAACCCGGCAGGTGTGGAGTGGTGGGGACACATGCCATGCCAGACCTTGATGGGAAGGATGGCCTCCCCTGTTATCAGAGAGCCATACAGCAAAAAAAGGGGCAGGCCCAGCAGGCTGTAGTTGGCATATGTTGGAGATATGATCTAGCCCAAATCCCCTGCTCAAGTAGGGTCACCCAAAACATATATAAAACAAAAAGGGGGAGATGTGGAGATAGTGTTCTCACAGGAGAATGGATAATTGGTACATAAACTCTGAATAATCCTGAAAGATACAGCAAGGCCATGAGAGGCCTGAAGAAGCTTAAGCAAGCAAGATAAGAAGAAGCTGGAATTCACTGAGGTAATGAGAACTGTGGACTGTTGGCAAGCTTTCAAGGTCAAGTTCTCACACCTGTGCTTAACCAATTATATGTTAGTCACTAAGGGTCTTCAAGACATGTATCCAATCATAATATGCCAAATCCCTGTAAGTGCATGTAAGAAATAGTATATAAGGAGTTAAGGCTTTGTAATAAATTTGGCAATCGCTTGATCACATTGATCGTCTCTGCGTTGTCCGTGACTCCCGCGTCAACAATTCAGAGCCACTCATTCTATATAGGGAGTTGGCCTCTGATAATTTTTTTTTCCATATATACTAATACAAATTTACTGATGAGCAATTTCATCTACCATTTTATTATTAGCTATTCAAGTATCACGAGACCCTTCTGTGGCTCTTCACACACAATAATTTTCTATCATTAGTAAACTTCACCACTGCAACATTCACTCCCTTCAAATTCTTTTCAGGAGATGCTTCCCAAAACCTTGGTTTCTTCCTAATCTTGTTCTGTGAAAACTATTGATTTAGTCATTTTATTTCTCATCATGGAATCCCAGACTGGCTTGAGTTGGAAAGGACCTTAAAGGTCATCCAGTTCGAAAGCCCTGTCCAACCTGGCCTATCTACATGTCTAATAAATATATTTTAATTATCACCTTCTGTTCCTCTGAAGCTGAAGATCATTTAAGTGATGACTTACATACCACAGGTTGTTGCTTGGAATTTTTATGGTCACATCTGTCGAATGAAAACCACGTAGTAGTCCAGAGGATTTTTTTATTGTTTATTTTGTTGATTTATCTTAAACTTATTCTACTGATAGTCCCCTTTTTTAAGGAAATTTAAGGCGGGTTTTTTATTAAAGTATCTTTGAAGTCCCTGATAGAGGAATCTCAGTGATGCCTTTAAAGGACACTGGTGCAATAAATGAATTTATCTTTTCTACTTCTCTGATATTTTTGAGTGCTTCTTTTATGCACTGATCTTTGCATAGCCCCAACTGAAGACTTCCTGAAGTGCTGTGAGAGAAGGTGGCTGTGAAACAAGAGGGATGAAGCTATTTGTGCTTTGTGCTGTTTTGTGCTCAGCACCTTTTATAGTTTGACACATGTAGCTCCAGTTCTAATTATCAGTTAATCTTTCCTTCTATTTGTTTCATTTTAGTATTACTTATTTTTAATGGTTGAAATGCTCTTTAATCCTCCAGTTGAAGTGTTTTATCTCATATTTGGTCTTGTTTTACACATTTCTGTAACAAGATATGTGTCACTATAAGCTGATGAAAACCCCATAACAAACTCCATGCTGTTGTGGTTTATCCTTTCAGCTGTTTATTTTATTTTTATTGTAACTATCTAATTTTTACAGAGCTCTCCTTTGTAAAGCTAGCCCTTAGTTTTAAAGGTATCTTTTTCCTCTATCTTGGGCTTGGCTTATCTCCCTATTTTTGCATGTTGTGCTTAGTTACAGTTCCTTAAGAAGTGTTCTTCTTTATTTCCTATCAAAGTAGGAAAATTTAATGAGATGTAACTTTGTTACTAGAGAAATAATTCACTCAACGTATATGATTTATCTATCCCTTCTTCTAGTCTCTATTTATCTGTCACATCTTCTGTCTTTATAAAAAAGCAAAGAAAAGCCCCACGTCTTCTATAGTCTTTTAAATGCTAGTGCTCTGATCTAGTTTTGGCAGCCTCCTCCTTTTGTTTTGCTCTCTTTCTGTTACATGGTTTTATATTTTATCTGTCAGTGTTATAGCGGGAAGGTATCACAGCTATTAAACCTAGTTGATAATACTTAATCCCTGGTATTTAAGGATTCATAGGTGTGTATTATCATGTACAGCATCAGCAGCAAGTTAATCTCACTAGGAATAGGATAAATAAATTTTTATACGTGAAGGTACATGCTTGTAACTTCATTGTACTGCTGAGCATCAGGAAATAGTATACTTTAATATTAGTCTTGATAGTGACTCTGTCCCCTAATAATTCAGCTTCTCAGACCTAGGTCACAAATAGTAGTGCTTTTGTTAGCCAGTCTGTTGGGAGAGTCTCTAATCTGATTCATTTTCCCCCTCAGCTGGAAGAAATACAACTTAACTTCAAATGGCAGAGAAGTGCTGATTTGCAGCAGGCAGAAGTGCAGCTATATATTTGAAATGTATTTTGAATACAGAGGCTTTCAGAACTGAATGCCTTTATTTTTCCAGGCCTCTTTGAATGTGCAGAGTCTATAAAAATTCCAGACCATACAAATTGCAGTACCAGAGAAAATTGTCCCAGCTGCCTTCTCATTCATTTATTCATCTGTAGTGATCCAAGCCACGCAAGGATGACCATATATGTGCGATAAATATACTTATTCGTCAAGGCTATATCCAGCATGGTCTTTCACAGATGTTTTCTGACAACTGCTTGCACTGTCCATAAATTCAGACACCAGCAGCTCCTAGTTCCTGTGAGGCTTTGTGGGAGTGCATGTGCATCATTGCCCCTGGAATGATGGGTCTCTCCCAGTGAATCTCAGTTTCTTTGCTTTCAGTCACTATAAAGGATATCTCCTCAGGGAATTACGTGGACACCTGGAAAAAAGGAGGAAATATTCTTCTGGTGTATGGTGTAACTACAGTCTGCCTCCGTTTTGTACTACGAGCTATTTAGCTCAGAAAATTAAACAACATTAGGGAAAAATAAGAGGAATGGAAGAAAAATGAATACAAATGAAAACCAATTTAGAAGTAAACCTACAAAAAAAAGATTTAGTTGACGAAAGGCAAAAAAGAAGAAAATAAGGGTCAGAAAGAAGGGACAGATCGAACTTGAGCATCTGTCACTTTATTAGATGATTTCCCATAAACTTCCATCGAGATCCGATTAGCTCTGCAGGGAGCAATCCAAGTGGGAAAGCATTAGATATAACTGAACTTGTGATAAATCCTCCCACAGCCAAGCATTAGTCAGAAATATACTGATCTAATAACAAGCCATGATTACAGTTTAATCCTGGCTGGTACTTTCAGAATTACAGATAAAATAGATCGTTTAGTGTTGACTTTAACAATTCCCCAAGGTACCAGTATGGGGTTCTCATTAACTAAAGGAATTATTCAGTTTGAGACAGAAGCCATATAACCACACACTTTTACAGGACTGGGATCATTAGTATTGTTGCAGAAGGGTGTGTGAATGACTTGTAAACCAGGTACTCATCCCATCCCATGTAGTAAATTCCTAAACATCTTACTTAACAGTTTCACAGCTGTAAATTATTTTTATTATTTTAAATGAAAACACATGGCATTGTGATTTCTAAGAGGGCTTTACGCAGTTTATACTTTAAGATTATAAAGACACTTTTCATTAAAATTATTAACAGAAAGATTAACTGGCATTGGTTTGGTAGAATCACAGAAAGTGATGCTTAGTACCTGCTTCAATGCTGATGTATCTTTCATGATATATAGCTAGGGTCATTACAGATAGAGATTCGTTTTTCCAAAGCTTAGTGGGTTCTCTTTGTTGTCATGGTAATTTCTAAATGACTTTCATCATTGCATGACTAAATAATATATCCCTAATGAGTTTCTTTAGGAATATTTCTCATGTGCATAACAAGAAAAAGTTTTCAAGTCTATAGTGGGATATGGAAATAAACTCCAAGCTTTGACAGTTGTAAAGCAAAAGTCTGGTTTGCAGGTATTTTTGTGTTTCAGTTTTCTGAAGTTCTTACATACCAATACTTTTTAGATTGAAAGCATCCTAAAACATTTCATGTCTCCTTTGTTCCTTAAAATGTATTTGGATTTTCCTAAAATCTTCTTGGTATCTTAGAAAATATGGATTATGATGAGGTGGATGTCTGACTTCACTGTAAAAATGAAATTATTTCTGGGGCAAAGAGGTCAAGAAATCTGCCTTCAGGTAATAAATCTCTTTAGTTTCAGAAGAGAAAGCACCAGCATGGAAAAGGAGTGGAGTTTAGGGTTACCAGCTGAAGGATGGAGTAGGTAGCTCTCTCTGCAGTTCTGTTTTGGATCAGGAAGGAGAAGTTAGTGAATCTTTTGGGGAAGGAGACCAGAAGGGAGTAATCCAACGTGTAAAAAGTTGAGGGAGAAAGAAGAATCTGCTGTGGCATGGGCACTAAACACCAAGAAAAGCCTGAACAATCTGTCGGTTTGAGCTCAGCACTGGGTTAGGGTTATATAAATGCCACAAAAATATCTTCCCAATTCATTCCTGTAAAAAAATACGTCTTGTAAAGCTGTTCAGTGCTTTAAGAACCTTGCAAGAGATCCTAATATACAGCTTGGTGTGCAACACTGTCTGGGTGAGAAGCGAGGAGGTGCAGGAGCCTTCAGGTATTAGCAAACCTTCCTAACCTGGAAGGATAGGGAAGGGCCTGAGGTTGCCTATCTGTGTTTCTGCTGCCATCTAGAATGGGAGAGCCTGGAGAATGACACTGGGAGAGATGTTTGGCTCATACAACCATGAGAGCAGAGAGAGGGCTGGACTTGGTTGAAGACCCAGTTGTTTCTCTCCAGCTTTGCCCTTGACAGATGGCTACTGAAGACCTGCTCTGGGAAGGGGGAGAGCCTAAGGCCGTCTTCACCCGGGATGTGTCGTGTCCTCAGTAGGTTAACTGATTTCTTTGCTCTCACTTGGCACCTGGGAACTAAATGACATGTGCACATTGAACCTGATCCATGAAACCAGTATATCAGAGAGAAAACAGGCCAACAGTACAAAGGGATCAGTTCAACTTCCGTCTTGTGTCAGTTTGACAGCAGAATTACACTGGCTTTGGTAAAGCAAATCCTAATTTAAATCTGTGTAACTGCAAATTGATGTCCATCCACTGCTGTGTTGAATAGAGGTGGTGTTTTTCTCCATTCAGATATGTAAGTGTTTATTTACTTATTCTAGTAGGTGCATAGAATATCACTTAAAACATAATTTTTCATTTAATTTCCTAGTGGTGTTTGCTTTCCTGCTGTATCATAAGGTAGCTAATTTTCAATATAAACACTGTTTAATAACAGAATATTTCAAACAAGAATACACACGGTCCATGGTTCCAACTTCTGTGCTTTTCAGTGTTAAGCAAGAAATAATTTTTGAAGCTGTACATGGCAAAGATTATGTTGCTACAAATACACGAGTGGATAGAAAGCATAAAACACTCTTTGTAAGGTACATGCTTGTCTGAAAATCTCTTGGTGAATAAAAACAAGGCAAAAGAACCTTAAGTCTCCTGCGTACTGAGGTGATTGTCACTCTCTGAGGAAATGACCCATGTATCAAAGAAAGCATTTTTTTTCAGACATTTTCTTTCATAGCCATAGTTCTAAAAGACGAAAAAAATAAAATGCTGAGAAATATAACATATTAGCCCAACTGTGAGCAAAATTAAACCATTTTTTTCTAACATGAAGTAACCAGGATTCTGATCTTGTGCAATGATTTACATTGAACTATGGCGTGGCCTGTTGCAAAAATGCCGTAATAAGAGTTGCAAATATTGTCAAAGAGAAGGGAGGAATTAGGAAAGAAAAGTCCACTCAGGAAGACCCAGTGCGGTGTATAAATGTGCAGATCCTGATTTCAGGTAAGTACACCCGAGCAGCCTCTCCTGAGTGTTCCACCAAGTTCAGGTGCTCAGTTAAATAGTACATGATAATGGCAAATCTCTGGAAAGCCAGTGGCTATTTTAGGTAATTAAGAATTTTAGGGTTCCTTAAATGAATGAAGCAAATAGTAAAAGTTGCTGTAAGGACAGATATGCTCCTGTTAATTTCCTAGGCACTTCCAGAAACCACCTACAGTAGTGTGGTTTTGAGTTCCTTCTTGACTATGCTGCCTTGCTATATATTCCCATCTATGGCTGTAGTATAAGGAAATAATAATAATCAAGACCAGATATGTAACTTTTAGACAGCTAATGCTGAGCTGGACTTTTAATCATTTGTACAGAGTTGTTGCTCAGAACCCTTGACTGCTTTGTAATTCTGTGCTTGTAATCTCTTTAGATCAACCTCTTTTCATATTCTTGTTCCATCAGCTGAAGAGCTGCTATTTGTCTATCCTTTTCACTAGCAGTGTTGCTATAAATTGTTTTATGCCTCTACTGATGCTGTCGGAGGTAGCTGGCATGCTCATTTGTTTAAGATGCTTAAACTTTGTATGGGACCAAGAGGAATCTAGAGAGTTTCAGGGAAGAGAAGAAATCCGCTGAGGGCTTCTGTATATGTAGAGATGATGTCTTGATTTGGAAATAGTGAAAGTACTTGGAAAGTAATACAGTGTGATCACCTTGTTCTGAAATTATTCCGCAGCATCCACTTTTGGCACCTGCTATAGGCAGGATCCTGGGCTAGCTTTTTGCTGAAGCACTGTGGCCCTATTCATCTTGTAAAAGAAATTTGACCCTGTAAAGATAAGAATTAACAGCTTTAGACATGACTATCAGTTCAGAAAAAGTGCTTTGCAGTGAAGTGAATGCTTGGGTTTTCACCTGAGAGAACTGATTTCTAGAGGATGTGGTGAGGCCAATTCTTGCCAAATTCATATGCAGATAATCACATAAGAGGTGTCAGTTGCTTTGGGTAGGGTGCAAGCCCTGATCAAGCCATCTGTTCATAAACTGTCTTCTGAGGATGCTCTTCATAGCAATCCCTCCCGCAACCTGTGCATATTCCCTTTTCAAATTGTGACCTCGCCGTGGCATTTATGGAAAACCCAGAGCAGTGTGTGGAAAATGCCTGGGCATTAATTTTATTGTCCCTTTGCTTGGATCAAAGGCTTCTGTAATTTTCACTGCTAGAAGTTATTTGCTTTGTACATAGATCCATCTAATAAGTCAAGTTGGTGCTCCATAGTGTGTTTTTGCACGTGCACGTACAGGCATACCCCTATACTGAGCACACAGGTGTGGATTTTTTTCTTCCTGTTGTTTTCTCTATAGTTTTTAGAGGTTGAAGATATACAGTGTTTTCTTAGTTGTAAAGAGATGTTTAACATTTTAGTGGAGTGCTCTGCTTTGTAGACTTCTTTTTAATACATTAAGAAAAAGAGAGTGCAAATTTTTGAAATGACAGTTTTAAAACCTGTTTTTATTCTATATGTCTACAGTTTTCAAGCATAAAATAGAAAGAAGTTTAATAAATATGACTTTAATTCAGCTACAGATTTTAGTGGTTTTAAATGCTCTTGATGGCCTCATAGCCAAATGTACAGAGTTCCTGAGTCCCTCAGGCTCCTTCAAAAGTCTTTGCTCTCGTAATACTTATTGCTAAAAAGCAGTGCCTACATCCCTGAAACCGATAGTCTTGATGAGCCAAGGTTGAAAATCTTTATCTTCATGGACTTTCAAAAGAGGATTTAAAATACCCACAGGTTTCTGTTGTTTACTTAGAGGTTATTGGAGCCCTGTCCTTCAGCTTCTGATTCTCCTGACTCTCAGCAGTTCAGCAGATGTGCTTTCATTACCTCCACTGAGCAAGACTGTTCAGGTCAGGCGTTCTGGGTCATCTGCATCACTGTATTGAACACAGGTTAAAAGTATATACAAGGTATTAGTATGCCTATCAGAGGGAAGTCAAGAGCAAGGAAAAAGCAGAGGAAGTTATGAAAAGCTGTATGCTGCTGCCTCATCGCCTCATTTGAGATTGTTCCCACGAGGAATATTATTAGCAGGCTTTCTGCAAGCAAAACTCTACTTAAAAGGATTCCTTAGGTGTCCCCTAAGGTAAAAACTGTTAAGAAAAAGACAACTGGATGCACAGAGACTTGTTAATGATTATCAATATGCTGGATAAACAGTGATTTGTTGTAATCAAAATTATTCCTACGATTTTTAGCTGTGATACTTTAAACCTCCAACAGTAATGCTCACTGAACTGCAGATAAACCACTGCAATTTCTAGTACAAGGGGTTTTTAAGGCCTTTTTCAATGTCATGTGTCTTTACTTGTACAGCAGTTGCTCATCAGTGGCTTATAGCTAAAGAGATTATGTCATTATCTCTGCAGACTCCAAACAGGTAGTGAACTCAGGGTTGGGTTTTCTTCTGGGAAAAAGGTATTGGGCACTGTCAACTGGAGCTATTAACACTATTCCAGTATTAAATATTTTGACGTTCCTTCCTTGTCCACAACTGAGAACGTTCATCCTAAACCTCACCACACTAGCAGTCTGTTTCCCTGGTAACAAAGCCAATGATACAAGTTTCTGCTGCAAATTAGACCAGGGTAAATTTGGAGCCATGTTGCTGACTTAATGTGAGGCTTTATTCTGCTGCACCTGGAAATAGAACTGGTGTTAGTAACATGACAAGATGTCTTATTTAAAGGTTTTTCTTCCCTCATGTAGCTAATCCACGACCAGCAAGCCAAATGACATCCCAGCCCTCTCTATGCCACCTTCTGCTTTGGACCCCTTGCTTTCTTCCCTTTCAAATTATTACAATGCAAGGCATGTCCAGTAATCAGTAAAATGAAAGGATTTCTTTTTTTTCTTGGATCACTGCCACCTCATTCCCAGGATAAGGCCTTTTAGCATGTCTGTGTGAGGGTGTGTGTCTGTTCTTCTGACTAGGATACGTGAGGATTTCTCTCAGAAGTATCCTAATTCCCTTCCACAATTTTTCCTAGAGAGTCAATCCCCATATAATCCTATTAAAATTAGAGTTATAAGGCACATGTAGCAATGAAACTGAACAAAGTTTCAGTGAGGATTTAAGTATCCAAATCTGAGAGACCAGCAAATTCTGTCTCCCTGCCTTGTCACCACCTGGATGTTTGCCCAGGCTCCAGGCATGCCTTATCAACTGACGTTGCCATGTGTCAATAAAATGTCTTCATTTAATTCCCTGTCCCTTCCATGCATAGAAGGTAGTCATTCATTTCTTACCCTCCACACTCTCAGCTCTGACTTAGAGGAACATTGGTTCAGGTCTTCATTTTGTGATTCTTTACTTGCCTTTTCACATGCTTTTCTTAGCAGTGGAATATTGGCTTCATGTCAGCAGCTGCTGAATTGAAGTTGCTCTATTCAATCCAGACTGCTCAAGAGAGAATAGACAAATAATAAACCAGCACATGATCTGTTCTTAGCAATTGAACTTGCTCACTTCAGCTTGTAATCTGTAGTTGCTTTTGCATGAGGTTTCTAATTCAAACATCAGCAATACTTGAGCTTCATTTCATGGGTTTTTAATAGCCCAGCATTTTGAAGTTTAGAGAATTACTTAGCTCAGTTTTGCTGTACAAATTTTCAAGTTGTCTTAACCCAACACTGCACAGAATAGAATTAAAATTGGAAATACTCATAATTACAATACTATCAGTGACATCTAAATCACTGCCCGTCTGAATGAACACAGGCTGGAGAGCATGATGCACAGGTATGCAGAAACAGAGGTCCAATATATGCAAATTCAAGCATTTCTGCATGTTTCTGTCGCAGCCTCTCTCATTTGATTATTTAAGGTTTGCTCCACTGCACCAAAACAGCTGGAGACTTGCTTTGCTTTAACAAACATACAATAACTGGAAGAAGTATACAGGCCTGCCACACACATGAAATGCTGCCATGCTTTCAAGGCACCAAGCCAACACCAGCATGGCTGATATAGCATCTCATGCCCTGCCTCTTCCTCTGTTTGCCAAAATTAGGCTTGCATGGGTGCCAACATCTGGTGCAAGCCATACTGTACCTTGGATCTGTGCCTTGCCACCACCTGGAGGAAAGACCGTAGATTAAAGCCTGGAACTGAAAGGCATTTAGGTTTGTGAGCTGTAGGGAACATAACATTTCTCTGTATGTCTGCTGCTCTGTGTATTTCACATTGGATAATAAACTGAGAGCACTGCATATATTTAAATCTAAGCTAGCTGCTTGATGATGAAACTTGATAAATTAGTCAGCTGCAGCTGGCAGTCAAACCTAATGGCAGCAGATGGACTTCACAGTGCCTGTTTCAAACCCTGCTACTGTGCTACTGCTTTCAAATTCCCCTCTGGTTGTGACCTCTTTATTTTAAATACAAGCGCAGTTGCCTTCCTTTTCCTAATATTTGCTTGTTTGCATTACCCAGAGGATTCCATTGCAAGGGATTGCAAAGGTTTAGTCCGCTGCCGGACTACTGTATCTTCTCTGGCTTCGGTGTCCTTCCAGCATGCTGGCTTTTTTGTCAGCTCTAGTCTCAAATTTGTTGAAGTCAGTGCTATGACTGTACTTCTTTGGGAGGTTTCTCATTTGTCCTTTCTAGTTGCATCTACATTGCTGTGAGCCCTGAAGTGCTGATCCCCTCATCATCCTGACCTGGCACTCTTCCTATCTGACTCAGGGTCCTTTACAACAGAGCAGGTAATAACAAAAACCAGGCCCTGACAGGCGGCAATCATTATTTAGCCTGCCCACAAGCGTGAACTCTGGAATATCCCAGCTTCCCTTAGACCAGCTTCACTGCTGGGTTTTGGTTTCATTGGTTCGGCATTTGTTTTGTACTGACTCCCTCCATGGTGGCGAGTTTTGCAGCCTGGCTTGTTGTGTCTCTGTGTCTGGGTTAGTTGTCCTTGGCAGCAGCGTTAATGATGTTCCTTACATGTGGCAGAAGAAATTAGGCATATTATTCCAGAATATCCCAAGGAAGTATTGAAGTCCAATATCAGCCTGCACCTGTGGACAGTTTCCTGTGCACTCTGAGCAACAGGACATGCCTCTTGAAATCTCAGGTGTCTCATGGATGAGTATAGTGCAAATTGAATCACCGAACAGAAAGACAAACCCTTCAAAGACTGCACTGTTCTTATTCCATGGCAATGCTGTTCTCCCTCATAACCACCTAATGAGGAGTCCTCTCTCAAGTAGGTCACTTCAGTTAATGCCACACCTTTGGACAACTCCAGCGTAGATCAGATACAGAGAGAGAGAGATTTAATTTGTTTAGTAATTAACTTTGCAACACTCTAAAGTAAATGAGTTCATTAAAACTGGTTTTATAAAAGAAAAAAAATAAAGCAAAGCCCCACAACACAGTATTATCACATAACTGATTTTTCTAAAATAAATCAAAGCATAAGAAAATGTGGATAGGATTAAGCATGAAAAAGTGCTGTGCCATTTTAAAATTCTTTGGTACCACACATAAAAAATAACACTGAGATTATTTCTCTTGTTCTTGTAAAAAGTAGTTCCACTTCAGTGAGCACCAGATCCACTTCAGTGAGACTTGAAACATTGCTAGAGTATCTGATGTCATCAAAGGGGTGGCAATAATTTACTGGCATTTGCAAGTAGATGTTGTGTGCTCCTCATTTACAAAAGCTTCTCAGATGTTGTACTTCAGGCCCTCTCTGGGTGTTTGATTCTGGGCACAACTGCTGAACATTCAGATTGGTTTGCTTCTCCTCCACATACTGTTGAGGAGTGAGTTCATGTGTGCTCTGAAGTCTGCTGTGGTTTGTATCTAGTGCCATCCTAAGCCTGTGTGCAAGCCCAAAGCCATTTTGTAGGTTCAACGTGTATCTATGCTGCTGGGGCCTAAACAGGTGATCAGTAGCAGACCTTAGGAGACTTAGAGGGCCCATAAAAGGAGCACCTTTAAGAGGAAGAATATCCTAAGAGCCCTAAATGAAGGTCTTCAGAGTGTAGAGGAGCTGGACAGGGCCTGCCCAAGTCCTCCACCACTTGTTGTTTGGTAGCAACACCAGATGATCAGTGTTGGGGTAGTTAAGTAGCAGGTAGGCTCCATCCTCCACTAGCATAGTATGCAGATGATGAAGAAGTCTGATGCAAGGCATCCTTTAGCCAACAGCATAGAGAAATGAAGCACAGCTGAGGATGTGTGCAGTCCTGTAGTACCTCAGTCTGTGCCCACCCAGACATTAGCATGTAGCATGGCCCACCTTAGCAGCAGCAGTGGTTAAGAGGCACTGCTGTACCTCTGGCTGCCTGGCAAAATAGGGTGGTAGGAGAATCAGTGCTTAGCAGCCTATGTATAGAAAATGTGGATTCCTTCAATACTGCCTTCAGAGGCAGCATGCAACAGGCATGTCTTCTGCTGGTTCCTTGCCGACCTCACCTCGTCCAGGTCTACATGTTGCTATTCAGTCTCCTCAGTAATTTAAAAACTAGAAAGCAGTTCCCAGTGCTTTCCCAAAATCTTCATACCTGCATGGAGGTTTTGTTTGAAAGTAGTTCTAAAAGGATTTATCTTCTTCTTTTTTACTGTATATTTTTCCTTATTTTTAATGGCAATAATGTAACATCAAACAAAATGGCTGGTTGACAAGATACAATCAAGAACTTCTTCAGCCCCAGCTGAAGTTAGTGCTGGGTGGTAATACGCAATGCTGGGGTCAGTTTAACGTTAGAGCTGAACAGAAGCCCCTATAACTTTCTTAGAGACAGGGTCAACTTTTAACTGTGTCTCCATCATGTAAAGGTACCAGTCCCTTTTCTTGCCACAAAGTCTCCTTGTCATAGATGAAGGAAGAAGCTGGATTTTCTACAAAGATGAGCTGAAATGCAGGAGGACATTGGTGTCAGTACTGCCCAATTGCTACAAGAGCTTGGCTGAGCCTTGCTGGCTGGTGCTGGGAATCCTCTGCCCAGGGGAAGTGAGCATGGGTTGGCCTTTGTAGTCGTGACTATTAGCAGCGGGGCAAAATGTAATAACATAGAGAGCAAGTGGGGAGTCTGGTTTTAGTGATGACTCTCCTTTGAAAAATAGCTCCACATTATTGTGCACTTCATGCCCGAGGAACCAGTCAACTGCCTTCTCTGTCCAGGCTGACCTTATGATGCTTTGCTGATCCCGGGGAAACAGGGGTTTCAAGCTGTGCACGCTTAACCTGCTTGGGAAGATCTCCTGGTCATAGCCATGGACAGTCAACAGTTCGTTTGCCTAAAGCTGACTTCTGCTACTAAATCGATAGCTCTTCAGGTGGATATTCTAACAAGTCTTTCACCATATCTTTCAGGTGTATCTTCTACAGAATGTCACGTGCTTTGCTGTGGGCCCTCAGTGCCTTTATTTGGCCACTCATTTAAATGCCTGATCCAGAGCACATTGCTTTTACTTATCTCTTATTTTATTTTTAAAAGTCTTTGGACTTTTCTTCTGCAGTTTCACACAAT
The DNA here is from genome assembly GCF_033815535.1 of Pezoporus flaviventris. Taxonomy (NCBI): domain Eukaryota; kingdom Metazoa; phylum Chordata; class Aves; order Psittaciformes; family Psittacidae; genus Pezoporus; species Pezoporus flaviventris. Next base: position 150,361 of record NW_026892691.1, on the reverse strand, counting down.
ACAAGTAGCAACTTAAAATTATTTCAATTGCTTCATTTTCTGAATGGCAGTTTCCTGATGTAGGCATGAAAGCACAGGGCATAATATTCAAAAATATACTTCCAATTCATTTGTCTTTTCTCTGCAAGCAGCCACCCTCACTGCCAGTTCTGTTTGAAGAGTTTTGGTTATTATTTGTAGTCCAGAAACATCAATGGATCTTGGAGAAGGCTTCATTGCATCACATGTTGAATAAATACAAAGAAACATTTTGCTCCCCAAAATACACAGTGTAAAGAAGGTCTACATAAACAAGTCAGGAAGGACTAGATTGCTGTCCTGATGGGTTTTCTAGTGATATTTCAGTGGGGGGATGGGTATCTTTTCTGGCTGGAAAGCAGTGTGAAACACAGTGAAATGATCTCCCTATGGGCATATTTAGACATATGCTTAACATGCAGGACGGGGTTCAGAAAGAGGTGTCAATGCTGCTTCACCAGTCTGGAAACCAACATTCAAGTATTTGAGACATGAAGTAGTGATGGATCTGCATTTCCTAGTTATCATTTCCAGTTCTGAAAACACTTGAACATAGAATCTTACCAGCATTATGATAACTTCCAAAAATCTGCTACTACCCTTTAATTAACAAGAGAGAAAAATCTACCATTTTTCTCTGGTGTAATTGCTTTTCCCAATGAAGCCTGAATAAAGCCTGAATTCTGAATAATGCTGATGTATGGGCTCACTTAGAAAAGCATTGTTAGCAACTGATTGCTTATATAATCTCCTTGGCAATTCCTTACATTTAGGTTGTCCTTATTTTGTTACTAGAAAAGAACAGAGGGGTTTTTACTCCAGTTGGGCCCATTAATTTTCGTAAGTCACTTGGACAGCGAGGCATTTAATCAACCTCCCATGTGGTTTCAATGAGATGCTGTTTCTGAAGAACCTAAATTGAGTTCTTTTAGTCTAAGGCTTAAGTTTCTCATTAGAAACAGGACATGTTACCCATGAAAGATTAGTGCCTCCATGAAAAAGAAGAGCTAACATGATTGCGATAGTGGTATTAGAACATCATAAAAAATGGGGCTTACAAAAAATCACAGTAAAAAAGATTTTGAGTTTTAAGCAGCCCCCATTTGGGATTCTTTTATCATTAACAACAAATTAAAACTAATTACCTTCTAGTCACAGAAGAACACAGTCTGATGTTCCAGTCATACTTTGTGGTGATGATAAAGGCAGGTGTGGAGCAATGGGAAGCTGAACTGACACACATGAAAGATATGAATGACTGGAATTAATTCTATATGTAGTGCTCATTTTCTGTAGGGTTTTCTAATCTGTATGGAAGTAGAAGGATTTATACTTCCTCTTTTTCCCAAACTTGTTCTATTCAGAGATGTACAATTTGGTGATCTGTAGGCACACAGGATTTCAGCCAAGAAATTTGAAGATATATTCAAGCTGGACACATTTCCCTGGAATTCTAGGAACTATATGATAGAGAAGGTAAAGAGCAGCTCAAAAATTCCTTGTGCCCATTCAGCTTCCTTTTGTTAAATTTTCTGATATTATGTTGGAGAAGGAAGAAGCGTTTGAAACAACTAAGCAAGCAAAATATCTGAAGCCAAACTTTGATTACAGTTTGCAGCAAAGTGTCTTTACAATCAATGTGCTTTTGATTTTGCTCTACATGGTATATTGTCTTGCTGAATATTTACTTTTTGACTATATGAACGCTGAATGCTCTTACTGTCATACGTGAATATCATGGAACTCAATTATCACTCATTTTGCTTAATAATCATGTAAATCTTGTTTAATTTCTTTGTCTTTTCCAGTGAGATTATTCATCCAAGAAAAGTCACTTTTCTGGTCGACCAATAGCTTCTTGCTTCTCAAATATAAGTGGGGAAACCAGTTCCTAGGGGAAAAAAAGTACTCCAAAGAACAGATTTTTTAAAAGCTACTTGAATAAACTGGTCTTTAAATATAACAAAATAATGTCCATAGATGTTGCATTTAAAGAAATAGGTAGGACAATTTTATACACATAATGGGAGATTATTATTAATTGCTGAGTCTTTTAAGAGGTTGAAACATAACCCGTGTGTGGTTGGCCAAGTGGTAACCTGAAAGGGGAGAAGGGTGTTCTTGCATCTGCAGATGAAAACCTCAGCATGGGTTTGAGTTCAGTATCAGAGGGGCCCTCCTCCAGGGCAGGACACATCTCTGATTGTGTGATCACCAAGACAAGGCATTTTATTCCAGCTAAAGTCAGTGGATGCAATGATGGGGGTATGTATTTTTTCCTGGCTGTTTCTAAGCAGTTTAGTTTAACCCTTCTACAGGGTGGTTTCCTAAACCATTCAGCTCTAAGTGTGGAGTTCATTCCTCCTGCAATCCTTTGCCTATGTTTCCTTTGCATTCTCCATCCCCTAATAACTCTTTTTGACTAAAACTGAAATATATTACTCATAAAGCCATACACTAGAAACATCTTGCTAAATCACAAAAGTGAGTTTTATATGGTTTTACCTGTGTATATTTCCAATTAATTTTTTCAATACCAAAAATCTTTCAATTATATATTTGCATAGCTTCTAGCATAACAGAATGTTGATATATGACTTGAATTTCTAGATATTTGTCAAGATCCACTCTCCTTTCATAGACAGATATTCTTAACAGTTCAGCTGACATTTTTACATGAGTCAATCTCTCACTTTAGATCAAAGTGTTTGTGCTATTCATGCAATGCCAAAAATTACAGCTGAAGAGAGGCTTAGATTCTGCCAGGATCTGAGGAAGGTGCTAGAAGGATGCCTTAGTAGGACCCTCACTCACCTCAGTATGGGAGATGCTGGGTGGGTTTAGTTGGCTAAACTATACTGAGCTACATTGGTTCTCCAGGTTCATCTCTGCCTTGCCTATCTTTTCTTCCGTAATCTAAACTTCTGGCCAGACATGCAAAGGCCAGCCTTGGAAATCCTGTCTTTCCCAGAGTTAGTGGTGCCTAGGTGCAAAAGTGAAATCATCTTGCTGTTTTAGTTTTGTGTTCTGCATTATTTATTCATAGCAAAATTTCATTAATTTTTGATCATTCAATAACTGAGGCTAAGGGGACTTCTGAGGGTGGTATCGTTCAACCTCTGGATCAAAGCAGGACTAATTTTGAAATAAGAGCAGGTTGCGCAGGACCATCTCCTGGTCAGATTTCAGGTATCTCCAGTGGCAGAGTGGGCAACCAGCTCTTCACCACTGTGAATGTGAAAATATTTTGCCTTTTGCCTAGTTGGATTCCCTATGCTAGAACTTGTTGACTTTGTTTCTTGTCTCTTCACTGTGTGCCTCTGAGAAGAGTCTGTCCCTACATTCTCTCTATAATCCTCCTCCTGGCAGTCTAAGACTGCCTTAGCCTTTTCTTCTTAAGGCCAAGCAAACCCAGCTCTCTCACTGTACCTCATGCCCTCCAGCCATCTAACCATCCTCACGTCCTCACGGTTAGACATGTTTTCCTTGTACTGGGACAATTGGACAATGTACTGTCTTAATTGACAATATGTTAATTGTACTTTCATTATTTCATGTCATAACATTCTTGTCAGTCTGTTCTTCCAGTCAAGGTAAACATCGTCAAGGGTTCCTACTCACAAAGCAAGTCATCTCGGAAGGCAATCACATTAATCAGGTACAAGTTGCCCTTAGTAAATCCATGCTGGTTTTCCCCAGTTACCTGCTTGTCTGACAGACCTCTGGTTCACTTGATCTTCTGTCTCACTTTTTTTAAAGATTAGCATAACTTCTGCCTTTTTTTTCCTGAATCATCAGGAAACCTTCCAATCTTGAACATGTAGACCTTGTGAAAAAGTGTTTAGTTTTTACTGAGCACTGTGCAATTTCAGGCAGAATAACTGGGTGAATGTATTATTAATAACTCTAGCAATCCCTGAGGTACATGGTAACTGTGATATCTATGCCATTAGGAACACACATACTGGAGCCCAGCATCAGATATTCTGTGTAGTGAATATGCGGAATTAGAGTTTGGCATGAAGTTTTCCATTGTTACTTTCACTGTCTACTATATTTCTACTTGCATTTTAAGTTCTCAGACATGTTGTGAATCAACTGCAAGATCTTTTTTGAGGTTACAGAGTCATGATATAGGATTTCATAATACCTGAAATGTAATGCAGAAGCACCAAATGTGGCAATGCTGACTTAAGGTAAAAAGGATGGAGAATAACAAGGATCCTTTGTCACAGATAAAATCCACAAAAGAGAGATTCTTCTCTTTTCAGTTTAAATATCATGTGGCCTTATAATTGTTTTGACATTTTTTAGCTGAGCACTGCTGTGAGTAGCAGACTTAGTTAATACCACAAACGTGATAAGTTATGATGCTCTCAGCATGCCAAATCCCTGTTAAGCCCATGTATTTTAAGCTCTCTTGTAATTTTCAAATTCCCAGTAAACAACACACAATGCAATTACCAACAGACCCCGGTTGTTTGATGTGGGTTTTTTTAATAAACAATTATCCTTGAATGTTCATTTTGATTTCCTATTAGTCTGGTACTGATAGAAAATAAAACACCCCACGACAAAACCCCCAAATCACGATCGTGCTTTGGCTTACTTGTGAGGCAATTATATAAGTAATTAAAACTATCATCCATTACATTGAATACTCTAAAAATTTCTTACATAATTGATGTCTGTCTTGTCCAGAGAGTAGGGTTTGCCTCCAATGGAAAAGAATATTATTCCCATATTTGAAAATGAAGTGCCTGGCTTATACTGCATCCTCTTCTTCCCCCAGCACTGCTTCACCACTGTCCCCAAGGTGGTGTACGGATCTTAAGTGGCTTGAAAATAAATTCTGTGCTTCTAAATAAATGTAACTTGAAACATGGCAAAGCATTTTGAGATCATAGGATCCCATATCCTATCCATGTGTAATATTGTAAAGAGCCAAACATTATAATTTCCTTGAAAGTGCTAGCAGTGGTGAACAATAATTTGCATAAACAAATAGAAGAAACTGGCTTGAATATCAGAATAGAAATGCAAATTTTGATCCAGAAATCCATTTCTTCTTTGTTTGTATTCATATGAAACATATCAAAAGTAGAAAGGTGCCCAATACCAGTTGCAAATAGAAAAAAGTTGATAGCAAATTTAGTCTTAATGTGTAGCAGTGAGCTGTGAGACATTGAGGTTACGCTATTCTGTCAGTGTTTAGAAATGCCATCTGGAGTTGGAACCTGCATTCACATTGACTTTTCAGAGGACTTGCACTCAAAAGATGTTGTTAATAGGTTTTATTATTATGCCATCTCCCTGTGTTCCTTGCCTAACTGAGGAGACCCACATTTCTCCAGCCGACCTCATCTGGCATTGGGCTGATGTGATAGTGGTACATTAGAAACACAGAACTCAAACTTGAGTGAATAAGAAAACCCCCAAGGATATGAAATGTTGCAGGAGGTAGTGGTGTTAGTAGCAAAGTATCCCCATCTTCAACACTGTTACTGTTCCTCCAAGCATATGCTGTAGTGCTTGTGGTACTAAGGTTGGGGATGAAAATTTCATGTCCATGCAGTATGATGAAGGAAGCTATTGGGATGGTCCTACCTTCCTGGAAGCCACTAAATAATATGTGTAGCATTACATAGGTGTTAATGAGGTAATTACCTACCTCCAGTTATTTGCTTTAATCTCTTCATTTCACAAATAAAGATTTAGAAAATGAATAAAACCATGGAAATCATTTGCAAGTGAGAAGACAGTTGTTGAAGATGTAAATGGAGTTATAAAGTTTTCCTGTAGCTTTTGATTTCCAGGAAGGACAAAAAAAATTAGTTCATTGAAATTTCCCCTACTTCTGTGTACTAAAACTCTGTGGGAATTTTGATTTCTACATGGCTTCATTTGATGTTTTGTGTGATAGATATATCTGAATATTAAGATCATGTGTTGAAAGACAAGTGAAGCATACTACTGCTGTACTACCAGCAAGGGACCCTCGTTATTGTTTAATCAGGTTTCAATATGTTGTATGTGAGTTACTTTAACTTGGCTCTTCATAACTATGTTAATTTAAACGTTAAAGAAATGGCCTCCCTTTCAAATAGTGCAGTCTGCAGATAACTGGGGGATTTCAGTTTCTTCTCTTCAAAAAACCATTAGTGGCAAAACAACCTTGCTATGTTGTCATAAGCATATCCCATTATCAGCTATATGTTTAGATATTTAAAACTGGTAATAGCTTGCAATATGATCATTATGGCTAATGCTCACGAACAGTATCCATCTGATCTTTCACTGCCTTTTTCATAAGCTCTAACAACCACTCAACCAACTATCAGCCCCTGTAGTAGAAGTACATGAATTACATTAAAATTTACATTTCCTAGTATTTTTGTTTCAAGGTGCTTGCTCTCCAAACTATCCTACATTCATTAGAACTGGAGTGTACTTCAAACAGCCTGTAAGCAGCTCTTATTCCCAAGGAGTCTGAATGGCTGAGTAATCTAACTGGACAGTTAAGGATTTTCTGTCTAAATTGACTGATGTTAATTTTAACAATCTTGGACTTTTTTCCCTTATTGTTTCAGAGAGTCATTAGCAGAGTTCAGCTTTGGTTTTTTCCCCTCCATTAAGAATAACTCTACCTGCTGACCCTCTGGGCAAGGAGCTGCCTTGCTTGAAAAAAGATATGATTATGGTAATATAAATGTAGAGGGATGATTTCACATAAGAACATTTGCTTTTAATGGTGTATCTTCAGGACTGTATTAGCTGTGTCCCAGGTGATGAAAACTATTCTTCAAATTCCCAAAGTTAAAAAAAAAGAAAAAAGAAAAGGAAAAATAAACAAATTCTATGCTACAGTTTATATGCAAGATGAATTGGGAAGCTTTTATAAACTGGTCGCTGCTGTGAAACTCAAGATTCAGAACCAACATATTAAGGACATGAAGTACATTCATTTGTAGCCACTCTAAGTTTACATTCATCTGCCTAAGAAAGGTAGTTTAATTTTCTTCAGTTTAAGTAAGGTACACAAGTACTTCTGGTATTAGTTAATTCTAAGATTAATATTCCTTGGGATATTTTTAGGATGAAATTAACTTCTTCAGATTCCAGATTATTTTTTTTTTAAACATAAGCCTATGCTTGCAATGGAAAGAGAGATTATACAAAAATAGCATATCCCTAACAGTATGTGCATTCAGGGTAATTCTCTGATTCTGAATCATATTTGGACTGTTCATTTAATAATGACTTTATAATATTTTTCTTTATGTACACGTTACTATTGGATTAATTCATTTAGCCAGTCAACCTTCAAACACAGAAATACCTGATTTTGAAAGACCAAATCAGTTTGTAGATTGGCTCATGCATCAAAATTGCTAGTTGGATTTAGATTGCAGAATCTTCTATATTATTTATTCACGTTTTCAGAAAGTACCCAACAGGACTCTAGGCCCTGAGTGTGTAAACTTATAAAATGGCTTAACTTGATTTAAGACATGAAGAGAAAAATAAAGTAGAAATTGTCATATCACGCATAATAAATTTTGCTTCAAGTAGAAACCTAAATGTACTGTGGAGGGACCTGACCTGCACATAAATATTGCCAGCTTTCATGCTACAATATATTATCATTTATGTCATGAGGATCTAAGAGTTTGTGCTTAACAGTATATATCCTCATGATGTTATTTTTTGACATTCATTTTACATTCCTCTTAGGTTGGTTCCAAGCCTGAAATTATGTTTTTATGAAGATATCCTCAGTATTTACACAGAAGTCATGAACAAGAGCTGTACGTGATCCAGGTTTAGAATTGTGAGCTTTGGTAGAACTAAGGATCACAAGTATTAGGAGCAAAAAGTTTTCTCCACAGTTTTTTAACTTTGACATTCAGTAAGTGCAAATGAGGGTAATGTGCCACACAGTCTTCTTCAACCTTGTGTCTTTTTTAAACACAGGGTTGAAATTACACTTTTTTTCCATATCAATTTGTTCTACTACAAATGGAACTAATTTGATTGTGATTTGTAATTTACTTTGTAGAAGGAGGTTGCCCTACTTAATCCCATATAGTAAAAACTCATTAGCTAAGAATGAGCTTTTAGCTAAGGATGAGTTAGCTAAGAATCCCCTTTATTCTGTTATTGAGAAGGAGCATGTTCTTGATGTCTCTCACACCTGTAAGTGCATTTTCTAACTTCTCATTTCTAAATAATTAGGTCTTTATTGTGGGGTAAATTCTCTAAGCTTCATTGGAAGGAAAATCATTGTCTTTTTATCCTCCCTGGGAGGAATTCATTCCACTTGTTTACTGGTGTGTGTGGCAGACTGAATAAAATGGTTCCTAATTAGCATATATGAAATAATCATTGGTCTATCTGGAGTCATAATTAATGCATTAGGAAGAATTTACTGAGTGTCAAGGAGAAAGACATTAGCATAAACGAGCTGATTTTAGATGGGCTGCAATTGAGACACTACTTTCTGGTAAGAATGTTTACCAAAATTAAGCAATAATAACATATCAATTTACTAAGAGCCATTAATGTGCATGATCTGAACTATTAACTTCTGCAGTGGTGCTCCAGCCCTGCTTCAGCACCTTGCTAACAGAGAGATTTTGCTGGCATCCTAATAAAGAAAGTCACAGCAGCACCAAATAGTGTGGGTATGAGAAGTAAAGAAGAATGTGGGCTGCACAGAGGCTCCTAGACCTTGAGAGAAGCAGCTGCTGCAGAATCTTATCATCATCCTACCTCATAACTCCCAGGCTTTATTGATTAAAGCATGTTCCTCCTGAGAGTGTAACCTGTAGAGGATAGTGAAACAAAGATTATCTTTACACAGGTTAAAGTGTTTAAATAACTTTAATTTCTGTATTGATACTCTGTGAGTGGGGAAGTGACAAACTGTGATACAAATTTTTGTCCTTAGTCACCAGGCATCTGATAATCTGAAAGTAGATTTTAATCTTCAGAGAACTCTCTACATTGAATAATGAATGCTCTATGCAGGGAAGAAGTGAGATTCAGGAGACTTAAAAATAGCCTTACGCTTGTAGGACTTAAGTTTATAGGACTTTTCTCTAATATCTTTTAATATAGTCATCATTATACTTACTACTGAAAGAATGTGACTTCAGCTAGAGCCTGGCAGCGGGTCTGTAAACCACTGGGTTTGGTCTAACTTCAGACATGAGGAACTGACTAAAAACTGTTAACATATGTGACTCCAAGAGTCACTTTAGTAAAACTAGTGGCAAGTTAGTAGAAGGAGACTCCAGTACTGCACTTCCTTCAAGAAATGGCAATCCATTGCAGCATTATAAATTTACAGTAATCCACAAAATTTGTGTCAAATACTTTAAGAACTACCATAACCACTGTCTTTAGTTTACGTGGGGAAAGCAACAGCCAGGTTGTTATCTCCTTCGTTGTCTCCAGCTTCTGAAGCTTTTCCCTGTGTATTCCAGTAAGACAAATCACCGATCTGTACTTTAACTGTGCAGCAGTTTTTTGCTTCATATCCTGTGCTGTTGACTTTTAAGTGAAACACCCCACGTCTGCAGTATTTCAGCAAGGCTACTAATGATAACAAACCCACATAAGGCAACCTAACTATATATATAGTTAGCATAGTCTTTTTACAGCTAGATTAGAAGAGATAAGTGTTTTGTCAGTTATAATAATATTTATACCTCATTGCATGGTATGTGAGATGACTGCTAATGTGGGAAAATGCCTCTGTTGGTTGGTGAGGTCTTTGTTGTTACAGTCAGAACAACCAGGGTATTGATTCCTTGTGTTACTGACTTCGGAAAGTGAATTGAGAAGTGGTATCATTAAAGGGGACTCCAGAAAGGAAGAAGGCAGTCTTAGTAATGCACCACGGGTCAGATGAATGCAGCCATTCAGATAGTTGAACAGATCGGTATAACGTGTAAGAAAAAGCAGAAGGCAGGGAAAAAGTCAGAGTTACAGGACTGGTAAAGAAAACCTCTTTAGGTTTTCTTGTTGCTATCTTTATTGCCTTCGTAGGCATAATGTATTGGGCAATAACAATCTTCCCTGACCTTTTTTTCTAATCAAGTTGTAAGTCCTTATACTGAGGAGAAGTGATTGTGATATCCCATTTTGTTTGCGCCCCTTCCGGAGAAGATCCCTTACCTACCAGCATGTCACCAGCTCCACTTCCAGAATTACATGCAAAACAATGTTACAAGTGCTGTTGAAACCCACCATCTACAGTGCTGGCATTTTGTCCTGGTGATAAATGTTGTAGCAAAATAAGACTGTTTCCTCCAGAAAGGTCAAAGCCAAGGAAATCGATTAACATAGCACCTGCTTAAGGAGGAAAGTTGGTGTGTTGTAATAAAGAATTGCCTTCATTTTTCTTTTTTCCTTCCGTATATGAGTTTATGCTTCCACAAAGTAAACTAAGAAGGAAGAAAGGAAAGAAAACCTTAGGCTTCATCCTACCTGTCTCTGTAACTTTTAAGTCACAGAAACATCATGGGCTATATTCCTCCATATCAGTTGGTCTTAGTCCTGTTCTGCAACGGGGCCAGCATGCCTGTTCGTTTCCAGCGTCTACATAACTGCTTCCTTAAAATATATTTAAGAGATTAATATATACAGAAGGATTAGAGAGAAACTTAATTACTGAAAGAAGGGAAATGGCCCTTAGAAAAGGATTTATTTGTTCTTCCTCTCCTGTGTCTTATTCTCATTTTGACCAAACCGCTCTCCTCTGCCACTGTTCTCACTTGGGAAGGATGTGCTTGTATTATGATAGGGAGGGACCTCTTCTACCTCACTTTGCCACTGAAAATTCAGGAATTCATCCTCTGGTTTTGCACACCTTGAATTACGTAATTTGGTGAGTAACTGCCAAGTGATGGATTTTTAGGTAAGTTTTATTCCCCATAGGTGTACACAACCTGGCTCCAGGTACTTTATATGAGAATCAAGAAGCATCATTGTAAGTTTCTGTTTCTCACTGACTTTCTTTTTAATTGCAGTTTTCAGACACTGATATTACTGGGCATTTTCTTAATATTATTCCTTCCTTTGATGTGTTCTGAGGTATTATTCCAAGAATATTTGGCTTTGCTGCCAGCAGCAAGGAGAGAGGGGTGGAGAATTATCCTCAGAATATAGAAGACTTTTACAATAACACAAATTAAGCATTTTATTCAGAGTAGTGAAGATGTCACGCCTCACTTGTGGGAGACCGTTAGGGATTCTCTGTATCAGATTTTGCTGTCCCAAGGGGAGCTTTAATAGAGCTTGTCATTGCTGCTGTTCTGCATTCAGAATGATACCCTTGTCTCCTCTGCACTGCTTCTCTGAGGACTGGAATGAGAGCCCCCTCCTCCTAGTGACAAGAACATCTCTTTGGTAATTCTGCTCACTCCTCATCTCAGCTACCTCCTCAACCCTGTTGATCAGAAGCAGATGTCATGGAAAAAGCAGCAAACTTTTTAGTTTAGGAGAGAACCAGGGCATGATTGTGTTTGGTCTGTGCATGAAAGTGAGAGTGAATGAAGGATTCTTGGTGGTGTGAGCAAGAAAGCAGCCATACAGGCAGTCTTAAACCTTTGTCTATCAGGTACAAAGCAACTAAATACCTTTTCAAACAGGGTCTGAATTTACCACTGGCATTAAGTCAACTCCAAGGAGCTGCACCGTCTTGCAGCTTGCGGCCCTGGTGACAGTATCTTTCTTAAAGGTAGTATTTGTGCTAATCTGACTTCAAACCCCACCATTCTCATTTGATTTCACTTTTGCTGTGTAATTGCAATATAAGAATGAAAATGCTTTTTATAATGTAATTCATAAAGCAGCTTACGGCCTTGCGTAATTAAAATGACTAAATGGAAACAGCTCACTGCACTTTGAAATGCATACTAAGCCAAACAGAAATTTATCAGCGTAGCTTCTGTGAGACTGAGGAAACTTTGGGAATGTTTAATAATGGTGCAACCAAAATTACTCCAGGAGGCACATCAAATCAGCAGTAATTAGTACGAGAGCTGTATCACTGTATCATCATAAATGGCATATTAGATTTGGCAAAAAGCCTTCCGATTTAAAAGTAAACTGTATTGGTTCTGCATTAAGTTCCCTAGCTCACAACTGCTTTTAATTGGATGCATGTGACCCTGCACTTCCAGGCTTGTTTGTAAAAGCAATTCAACACTGATTGGGCTCAGACATGATTTTGAACTGAGGCCTATCCATATATGCAAGTGAGGGGAGAAAACCTGTATGATTGACCACAGCTTCATCCAGTCCATCAAATTCTCCTCTCTCCTGCCCAGCTAGAAAGGCAGAGCAGACACAAAAGCTCTGTGGCTGTGACTAATAAATTAGGATCCATGTAGAATTCTGTGAACTGAAACTTCACTGCATACTTATCCTGAGTCAGTCACTCTTGCCTTGAAGTGTCAGCCTTTGGAGCACATATTCAGTTATTACATAATTAAATGTGTAATTAATCACTTAATTATTTTTCCTGCTCTCAGTAAGAAATTGGAGAAGCCGGGGATTGGCTTAGTCAAATTACAGTGTACCCAGAAATCAAGACTGCTGTTTCTCAGCCTGGTTTTCCCGAGAGGTTATATGCCCTCTGCTCCTTCCTCTTCCCAACAGGACACCACATGGCATCTCCTGTAGCTCTAAAAGGTCACTCTGAGGTTCAATAGCACCAGGGAATACAGTTATCCATGGTCTGCCACAACCTCAGGGCTCTCCATGAGGTTAGCCAGCCTGCAGAGAGGCTGTCAGCAACATGTTCCCATCTGTGGGTCGCCACTCCAGTTTTTACAGGCATTAGTCTTCTGAGACATGAAGATTCAGAGCAGCTGTACTATTAAATCCTGAACAGTGGGATTCTGAACGTACAGATTGAAAAAAAAAAATAAATCTCATTTTCATGGAAATGGGAGGGTTTGTTCTTGGAAAACAAATAAATACTGGCATGGTAATATTCAGCCTCAGCTCACCCTGCCAGGAGCAGATTCTCCTGGAAGGCATGCTAAGGCACATGAAAATCAACAAGGTGCTTGGTGACAGCCAGCATGGCTTCACTAAGGGGAAATCCTGCCTGACCAATTTGGTGGCCTTCTATGATGGGGCTACAGAACTGATGGACAGGGGTAGAGCAGTTGATGTCATCAACCTGGACTTGTGCAAAGCGTTCGACACTGTCCCACATGACATCCTTGTCTCTAAATTGGAGAGACATCAATTTGATGGATGGACCACTCGGTGGATAAAGAACTGGCTGGATGGCCGCACACAAAGACTTGCGGTCAGTGGCTCAATGTCCGGCTGGAGACCAGTAACGAGTGGTGTCCCTCAGGGATCCATGCTGGGACCGGTCTTGTTCAACATCTTGGTCGCTGACATGGACAGTGGGATTGAGTGTGCCCTTAGCAAGTTTGCCGATGACACCAAGCTGTGCGGTTCGGTTGATACCCTGGAGGGAAGGAATGCCATCCAGAGGGACCTTGACACGCTTGTGAGGTGGGCTGATGCCAACCTCATGAAGTTTAACCATGCCAAGAGCAAGGTCCTACACCTGGGTTGGAGCAATCCCAGGCACAGCTACAGGTTGGGCAGAGAAGAGATTCAGAGCAGCCCTGTGGAGAAGGACTTGGGGGTGTTGGTTGATGAGAAAATGAACATGAGCCGGCTTCAGTGTGCACTTACAGCCCAGAAAGCCAACCGTATCCTTGGCTGCATCAATAGGAGTGTGACCAGCAGTTCGAAGGAGGTGATCCTGCCCCTCTACTCTGCTCTTGTGAGACCTCACCTGCAGTATTGTGTGCAGTTCTGGTGTCCTCAACATAAAAAGGACATGGAACTGTTGGAACAAGTCCAGAGAAGGACCATGAGGATGATCAGGGGACTGGAGCACCTCCTGTATGAAGACAGGCTGAGAAAGTTGGGGCTGTTCAGCCTGGAGAAGAGAAGGCTGCATGGAGACCTCATAGCAGCCTTCCAGTATCTGAAGGGGGCCTACAGGGATGCTGGGGAGGGACTCTTCATTAGAGACTGTAGTGACAGGACAAGGGGTAACAGGTTAAAACTTAAACAGGGGAAGTTTAGATTGGATATAAGGAGGAAATTCTTTCCTGTGAGGGTGGTGAGGTACTGGAATGGGTTGCCCAGGGAGGTTGTGAATGCTTCATCCCTGGCAGTGTTCAAGACCAGATTGGATGAGGCCTTGGGTGATATGATTTAGCATAAGGTGTCCTGCCCATGGCAGGGGGGTTGGAACTAGATGATCTTAAGGTCCTTTCCAACCCTAAGTATTCTATGATTCTATGATTCTAAATGGTGTATTCTTCACTCCCCCAGGGTGCTGTCACAATTCATGAAAATTCTTTTTCTGTCCCCCTCCCAGCTAATGGACTCTAATTCTCATGCGTATGAACTTCCAGCATAACTGGGGTGGATACTGCAAGAAGCCTACACTGCTTTCAGGGAATGCTGTGTATGTGTCACCTCCCCACATCATTCATTTGTAGGCATTGAGAGTGTAGTAATTCTGCTTATAAGTGGCATGTTGATGTGTTGATTGCTCTGAAGTTGAGGTCAGGGCTGTTTCTCATATCTTTTTGCAGTACTCATCACCACCTCAGTGGCTACAGACTAACAAAGCTGAGGCCCTATCTAAGACTCCAAAAAGCCAATGCCTAGAGAATTGTTGATACCACTTGCTGTTCCAACCATCTTTCTCTGTCACAAATTACAGCAGTACTCACAGTCTTTCAGACCTCAATATGAGGGCTGTATGAATTTGAGCTTTTGTATGGATTATTCTGTTCCAAACAGTGATTCCAGACTATGTTTTAATTGCACGTTCTTTGGGAAATGGTACATTTGTATCCCTGACTGAGCGCTCCAGGAGTTCTCGTAAATGTGATGGAGAAGATACCGATCCTAAAAACAGTGCAGTGAGGCACACACAAGAGGGATTATCCCATCTCCCTTGTAACCTGTCACTGGTTTGCCAATGATGTGATGCATCATCTGTGTTCATTTCCCAGTTAGCATTAGCCACTTTTGAGCAGCGTGGGTTCTGTGCAGGCCTTGGGTGTGCAGGACTTTGTAATTGCTGCAATGCTCCATTGCCTTCTGCTGAAGTCTTTCTGTGCAGAGATCTCTCTGCTGGCATTGGCAGAAGAACCTGGCCTAGCTCCATTACTACCATATGGCTAACGGATGATACACAGATTGCCTCTTAGTCCATGCTGCAATAGGATGCTGGACTCCTCTGTCAGTCCTCCACACTGAAAATCTGCTTAAAAACATGATCTCAGAAGTGCTCTGAAGTCCAAACTGTTGTTTGAGAGCCAGTAACCCTCTACACCAGAGCCCCTCTAGTACCAGACTCTCTGTGGATAGCAGTGGGGTCCATGCCCCTGGCAGACAAGGCAGGCACTTGCCTCTGCCATCAGAGCAGGTCAAGTGAAGGCTGTTTTCCAGACACCCATCTGGATGGGCATCGGGCAGATCACGGAGCATGCTGTGCCTGTGAACAGACCTTGAGCTTGTGCTGGATGCAGCCATTGATTTCCAAGGTGATGGATTAACCCTGCACTTCCTTGTTAGTGATCAGAACAAAAGAGCTGAGGTCTGCGGCTGAGAAATCTGACAGGAAACCTAAGCAGCACATTACATTTTAGCAGAAACTTCATGCTGTGGCTTTCATTGGAATTTTATTGGATTTTGAATTGCTAAGAAAGGAAGAATGACAGGATGGCAAGTGAAATCAGGCGCTGGAGCTGGATTACAGTTCTCACAAAGAAATTTTATTGCTGGATACTCAAACAGGGCTGATCAGAAGTACCAGAAGATCACTGCCATTCACAGACTGTTGAGAGCGTTTAGGGATTAGGATTCTTCCTGAGCTATCCTTTCCCAGTAAATTGCACAGAACTTACTTTACTGCTCCAGAAGGCTAAAGAATGGAGGCATCTCTGCCAGGACATGAAGCTGAATTTTGCAGGGCCTCAGGGCTATGCCAGTGAAGCCATAACAGCATTCTTCACTACTGTCACCTCTCATGAATAACTCTGTGTCTGGTAGTTTTAGGGGGACAAAGCTATTTCAGTGTAACACATAGGATTTCCAAGGGGGCTCTTTGAAAACAGTATCTCCCATCTCAATGTTGCCAATTTAAGATTTCCAGATGTAATAGGCAATATTAAAAATGTTTACTGTTTTCACCTATTATGATTACACATTCCCATTTCCAGAATCCTCTATATACACAAATGGAAAATTATTGCATCCTCAATTTAAAAAGCTTAAAATAAAAATACAACAGTCTTGGATCACTTTGTAAACCAAATTATATAATTTGAATACATGAGCAAACACCTTTACAATACAGAAAAATCCCTTTGAAAGAACAAAATGCCATGATGTTGCTATGACTGGCCTGTAAAATGTAAATTCTACAATTCTGGCAGTCCTGTACTCGGAGTGCTACTCCAGTATTATCTCACAACACCTGAAATGAACTCAGGAGTCTATAAAACTATTTAGCATGCAGTGTTTGCCTTGAGTATGAAGACGGGAGGTGGTGGTTAACACTGGACAAGTCTGGTATTTGTTATGGTTGTGTACCAGTTATTCCCACTCAATTAATGACAGTCAGGTGGTGCTTAGCAGGTCTGAAAATTAGTTTTCATGTGCAATTTTTTTTCCAATTAGAACGAACATATTTCTGGGGTTCCTGGGAAAGCAGGATTTTAAAATGAGACGCAGCAAAGAACCAGTACCTTCTTGTGACTCCAGAAACCAGTAAACTTCTGTACCTCGTTCTAGGACTCAATAACTGAGTTATTTTGCAATCTTTATGTAATGGTCAGAAAACTTTCACCTTTACTTATGAATAACAGACAAATTATTGAAGAGGTCTTGAGGTGCTTGAATAAATCACACTGTTTTGTAGCTTTTGGGAACCAAGAGCGGAAAAGAGTTTTGCGACTGTCCTCTTCTCTCAAACAGGCTCTGCACTTTCCCACCTCCCCCCTTGTCCCCAGCGCCACGAGGTTCAGGAAGAGGAAGGCTTGTGGCTTTGTAAATACCCCTGGCATCATCCTAAAGTTAGTGTTATTGGATATCTTACTGTGTACAAGAAGTATCACCCCACATCTACCTTCATAGCCTTGATCTACCACAATGCAAATGTTCTCCTTACATTTCACACAATATCAGGAGCAAGGACAGAGTAAAAAGTCTGAGTCTTACTTTCTTTCTGTCTTCCCTCTCAAAGAACCAGAGAGCATTCAGATATAAAATATTACTTCTCTACAGTTATGATACCCATGCCCAAACTCTGCAAATGAGCTTTGCAAAGCCAAATCACAGTGCTGTTGGCCCAGCTTTAGTTAGTACCGCATGTCTCTGTAAAGAAAAAATTGCACTTCTTGTTCATCCTCCTACAGAACTCCTGATGAACATTTCAAATGGCAGTGGTGTCATTATCTTTGATTAGTGACTGTGCTAACTTTAAAATTAAAAAAGTAAAGTAGATCTTGATTACCAAGCACTAATGTGGTGCTTTCATGCACAGCTATAATTCTACTCATGAATATACATTAATCTTATGCATCAGTTGTTATCTTTATCTACAATCAAAAGACACCAGCCAAGGCAGCTTCATTCTGGTTTATGAAATGTAAAGGAAGCACAGCAATGACCACAGTGCAGGATATTTCTAGATGATAAAAATTCCTTAAATGTATTTTGAGCTTTGCTGTTTGAAATAAACCTGCTATTTTATTTTCACAATCAAAGTGTTTCAGAACAAACTCTTGCAGAGAAGGTAGCAACCAGAATAACACTGAGAGGGAGAGGAGAGTGCAAGTGAGTGTGGAAACAGAGGCTAGAAACAGCAGGGCTAGGAAATGATGTACGATGGGGGAACCAAGTAGCGCATTCCTGTATATGCTTAGTAGCAAAAACAATCTCATAGAGTAACGTGGGAAGGGAGAAGAAAGTGACCTGTAGATGAAAAAGTATGGAAATAAAGTGCTTGGGTTAGAATTTATATCATGTAATGCTGATATAGCTATTATTGTCAGTATCTGAACTAATTGTCTGAATTTCTTTACCAGTCAGAGGAAAGAAAAAGCTGTTTATAGCACATGGTTCATTTGTTCATGGTGTGAATATATAAATGCAAACAAATAAGTTGTGCTCCAGAAATGCTCATTGCTTTCCAATGGCTCTCATGTGAGTTTACTTGATTAGCAAATATGTAGATGGCTACAAGTGGGGACATCTAAGATGAAATGAGTCTCATCAGGGTCCTCCCCAGCTCCAACACTGTTATTATGGTTGTTCTAAAGTTAAAAACGAGCCCTGAAAAGCTGCAGTTGAGATCAACGAGTTTCAAATAAAACCTGAATGACAGCAGGTTCTAGAGAGCTGCTTCTCTGCTGCTGTTTGTCAGTCTTTTACTTAGCACCCTGCAGGCTGAATCACTGGGCTTGACACCGCACGTGCTGCTCCTGCTGATTTCCAGATCAGATCTAATTGCTTCATCCACCATGGTGGGGGCTCCCGAGGGACACGAGTGCTGCAGGGCTCAGAAACCCAGAAGAGCTTGTTGCCATAGTAGCCTCCCATGGAGCATTTGCTCCTTTGGTTGCTTCTCTAATACCTCTCAATCTCGTGCTGTTTCAAATTTAGTCTTCAGTCTGTACTAGGCTGTACCACATGTGATTAAAGCTGTCAGATCTTCCTGATCAATTTTTTAAATATCAGTTTTCTTATGCAGTGTGCTGGGGCTCTCTAAATGTTTCTAATTGGAAAGGTGCTTTTTGGTTTTTTTTTTCACTTTGCCCTTCAGACAGCCATAGAAGGTAAGAAGAAGAGCTTGGTGAAAACCAGTCTGGGAAGAGTATAGTCAGCAGATGAACGGGTCTATTCTGAGTCTGCATTTTCCATTCTCATTACTCTGACTGATCTTTGGTAAAGTCAGGCAGGCTGCAGGCTGTGTTTCCAACCCACATTTTCTCAATAGCTGTACAGCAGACTCTGAGACAGCAATTGGTTGTAGCACTGCACAACTTCAACATGTCAGTGAATGTCAGGACCTGTGCAACTGCTCCTCTGGGCTTTCTAGAACACATCTCCAAGTTTCTTATACACATTCTGTTTTCCTGCGAAACTGAATCTGACAAAATGCTCCCTCTGGAGTGACAGTGCTCATAGTGCCCATTGTCAAAGTAGGGACAAAGACACAGGGGATCTCTCCTTCAAAGAGCAATGCAGAAAGATGCTTGCATTTCACATTAGGTTGCTTCACTGCACAATTCAGTCCCATCAAGTTGGTGTATACATGAAATGATCATTTCCATCACTGAAGGAGTAAAGACAGCTGCCTAATCTTTCCATACAGGTGTTCCTTGTACCTATCACATTGAAGTGCAAAACGCCATGCTACTGCTTCCCCAAAATGGACTCTGAGTAATTCTTACTGAAACTAGAGGGAGGGGAAAATACAGTTTCAAAGCAAGTTATGCTCCCCGTTCTGTGACAATGTAGGTAAAAAGGTATTCACAAGAAGAGCAGCATGATTTCCTCTACTGGGGTGATTTGCCACTGTGATTTTAAGCAGACTCGGTGTTTTGTAAGGAGAAATAAAATTGCTTTGTACTTGTCTTTAAAAAGGATTAGACCAGGAGAATTATCAGGTGGAACTGGGAAGCACAGTGGCGCAAGGTTGCTGGCTGCATATGTTTAATCTGTCGGGATAAGCCCAGAAAGCACTTGGTTCTGTTTTTTCTTTTGGTAATTTCACACCTATGTGATAACTCTGAATGCAATAGTGTTGCATCCCAACCAGAAGGAAGTGCAGCAGGAGGGCCAGGAGACCTCCTTGGATGGATAAGGAGCTCCTGAGGAAAATTCAAATGAAAAAAGAGGCTTATAATAAGTGGAAGCAAGGACAGGTGGCATGGGAAGAGTACAGGGATGTTGTCTGGGAAGCTAGGGACCAGGTTAGGAAAGCTAAGGCCCAGTTAGAATTAAACTTAGCTAGAGAAATTAAAGATAACAGGAAGGGATTCTACAGGTACATAGCAAATAAAAAACAGACTAGGGACAATGTAGGCCCCCTCAGGAAGCTCTCAGGAGAACTGGCTACACGGGATTTGAAGAAGGCTGAGGTTCTGAAGGACTTCTTTGCCTCAGTCTTCACTGGCAAAGGCTCTGACCAAACCACCCAAGTCTTGGAAGGCAGATGCAGGGACTGTGAGAATGAAGACCTTGCGCCCACTGGAGGAGAGGAGCTGGTTCGAGACCATCTTAAGAACCTGAACATGCACAAGTCCATGGGTCCTGATGCAATCCATCCGTGGGTCCTGAAGGAGCTGGCAAATGAAGTTGCTAAGCCACTGGCCATCATATTTGAGAAATCATGGCAGTCAGGTGAAGTTCCCGATGACTGGAAAAAGGGAAATATAACCCCCATTTTCAAGAAAGGGAAAATGGATGACCGGGGAATTACAGACCAGTCAGTCTCACCTCTGTGCCTGGCAAAATCTTGGAGCAGGTTCTCCTGGAAGGCATGCTAAGGCACATGAAAATCAACAAGGTGCTTGGTGCATGGCTTCACTAAGGGGAAATCCTGCCTGACCAATTTGGTGGTCTTCTATGATGGGGCTACAGAACTGATGGACAGGGGTAGAGCAGCTGACGTCATCTACCTGGACTTGTGCAAAGCATTTGACACTGTCCCACTCAACATCCTTGTCTCTAAATTGGAGAGACATCAATTTGATGGATGGACCACTCGGTGGATAAAGAACTGGCTGGATGGCCACACACAGAGACTTGTGGTCAGTGGCTCAATGTCCGGCTGGAGACCAGTAACGAGTGGTGTCCCTCAGGGATCGGTGTTGGGACCGGTCTTGTTCAACATCTTTGTTGGTGACATGGACAGTGGGATTGAGTGTGCCCTCAGCAAGTCTGCCGATGACACCAAGCTGTGTGGTTCAGTTGATAGGCTGGAGGGAAGGAATGCCATCCAGAGGGACCTTGACACACTTGTGAGGTGGGCTGATGCCAACCTCATGAAGTTTAACCATGCCAAGTGCAAGGTCCTACGCCTGGGTCAGAGCAATCCCAGGCACAGCTACAGGTTGGGCAGAGAAGAGATTCAGAGCAGCCCTGTGGAGAAGGACTTGGGGGTGTTGGTTGATGAGAAGATGAACATGAGCCGGCTTCCGTGTGTGCTCACAGCCCAGAAAGCCAACCGTATCCTGGGCTGCATCAAAAGGAGCATGAGCAGCGTTCGAGACCAGGTTGGACGAGGCCTTGGGTAATATGATTTAGCATAAGGTGTCCCTGCCCACTGTAGGGGGGTTGGAACTAGATGATCTTAAGGTCCTTTCCAACCCTAAGTATTCTATGATTCTATAAGTCCTACTTTAAATGTATATGAGATGAGTTTCAGGTCTTATTCACAACTCTGATTTCAAAGCTCAGGCCTGTCACTACTAAAAGAATTAAAAAATGTACAAGAATGATTAATTCCCAGAAATAGAAAACCCACAATGAAAACCCAAACCAGCACATCTGTAGGATCAGCCTTACTCAGCACCCCAGGTTATCTCTGAACTTGGCAAAATTGCCTTTTTTTCCGGGTGACATCCAGGACAGAGCTTCTCAAGGTCAGTGAACATCCAGCTACTCTCTTTTTAAAACATTTTGGGAGATGGGAGGGAGCAAAGGAAAGTGACTGCCTTTGTGACATTCTCAGTTTGTTAAATTACATTTGCCATTGTATCTGGCCCCCTTTATAGACTTCTTTATTCTTCCCAGGCTTCCAATTTAAAGCAAGTGAGTGAAAGCAGCAAAATGCTGGTTTTACAGCAATGACAAGAGAGCTGAGTTCAGCCAGTTTTTCATTTAAAGTCATCCTACAACCCCCCAGCCAGATTTATATTGGGCCTGAATGCAGTCTGAATGAGAGTTTTGTCCTTTCTGAGATTATCATGTTATAGCTTCTAGGATTACCATGGGATGGAAAGTTTTCCCCAAATTTATTGCATTATATATGTAAAAAGTATAAGGTACAGATGGTTTGTTGGGGCTACCGTTTCTGGGAATGTTATTTTAAACTACTCCTAATTTTATTTTCCTGATTTAATATTCATGTAGACAACATACAGAATTTTTCTTCTTCCTTCTCTTTAACTATATTTGATATGTAATTGTTGGTATTTTCTACATGGTGGCAAGATGCCTGCAATGATGGGGTAATGACAGTAGATCAGTTGGATTTAATATAATGCTTTACAGTCAATGGCTTTGAAATGAGGAACACGGTGAAATTAAAGAAGATTAAGCACAATAAGACTTACTTTTTTTCCCAACTGCCATAATAAAGCCTTATACGCACATTGCAGGTACTGACATAGAGCTCTTCAAAGCCTGACCCTTCGGCTTCACTTCTGTATGTATAGAGGACTTTTGGATCCAAGAAAATGATGCATTTGCTGCACTATGCAGAAGAGAGTTTGCTATCCCATGGGGCTCTACAGAAAAACCTGAAACAGAACAGAATTAATGTGTCTTCTAGTATATGGGATGGCAAGTTTTCTCGCATAACAGTAAGAAGTGCAAACAAAGGGATGAAAATGAAAAAGCTAAGGTTACAGGTTCATAAATTGGTGTTTTAAAGTGTATCAGTCAATCATATATTCAGTGTTAGTTCAAGAGTATAGATAGGAATGCAGTTGTAACATTGAAGAAAGCCTGGTTATTCATAAGCCAGAGGCAAAACTCGGCATAATTGCACTTGTAAAACATATGTGCTGTTATTTGACGTTCATTTAGAGCAACTCTTCTTGAATAAGCAAGTAGAATATTTACACATTCAAGTCTCTGTGTCTAATTGTGTTTGTGTGTGTAGTTACATACTGCAATTACTGTTCATTGACACTATGCATGCATTTTTTACAATCTGACTTCATAAATTTATAAGCCTAATTTTATTGTCTCCCACAGATGTGTCTGAGGCTTGTGTGTGTATATATAGAGATAAATGACTTCTAACTAAAGGTGGCAGAGTCAGACCTTCCACTTTTATGTACAAGTTTCTCTTCAAGAAAGGTTCATTTTGTAAATTAATAAACCAAGAATTAAGTCAGGTTAAGGGCTGACCATTACACAGCAGAGACATAAAGAATATTCACATGAAGAATGAGAAAGAGACCAAGCCTTAAAGTTTCATCTGGGTTTTGGTAACAGCTGGGACTTTTCCTTGGCTAGTTGCAATTCCTTAAGCTCTGAGCTTCAGACACCCTGAGTCTCACCACAAAAACATACATGCTCAATCCTTTCATGTGAGGGTAAAAAAATATAAGCCATTTCCCCTTTAAAATTTAGGGTGGGTTTTTTGACTTATCTATAACAGAGTTGTATGTAGTACATAACTCATCTTCATGCTAAAAATTTACCTGTTTCCCCCAAATGAATAGGGTTGGATTTTGATTTAAGAGTCACTTTAGCGTTACAGTTTGGTGACTGTACAGGACAATATTTGGAGTAAAGCAGAACACTCTTTAAACCAGCATTAGTCAAGGTAAGTTAAATTGTTGAAAATATACTTTAATCCCAGTACTTTAAAAAGTAGTCACATCTGTAAATTAAAGGTGAAGGAGGAGACAAGTGATTTGAAATGTGAAATACTGCAAAGTCACCAGCAACCAGACCAAGTCATGGAATTCTTAACTAAAAATGAGCTATTAACACTTAGGAAGTGCGACCTCTGTACAGGGCAGAAAAATAAATGAAAAGTCTTTATGCCAAGTTGTAGCAGATGAAAATGATGTAACCAAAAGTCTTCAAGTTTCCTTCTCTACTTCTTTTCCTAAAGTATGTATGGCTATAGTAACCTATGTAAGTACCGAAGGAATGTGTCTGTGAATTCTTTTGAAAGTTATCAGCCCTCAAGTAACATCACACAGATCTGTGTGAGCAAAAATCTGAATTTCTGTTCACATTGGTTTTAAGGTTAGGGAAAGAAAATTTCAAGGAGGGGAGGAAGTTAAGTTCTTGTCACCTACTGACTTCCCCTTTTGTGACTGAAAATCTTGAATTCAGGCTTGGAAATCTCTATTCACTCATATTATGCTTCTGGAAAGACATAAATCTTCATGAGCATGCCACTGGGGCTGTTTGGATCACAATGTGAAAATTCCTTGATGTCTTTTCAGAATCAAGTTGCAAAGAATAATCAAAAAGATAATCAGGAGAGCTAGTTAGGGAAAGAGTTTCTGTGATGTGCTTCATCAGAACTAAGGTGAAACCAGACAGCATTATAAAATTACTGAAAAAACATCATCAAGTAACCTTTTTGATCCCTTTATGTCAGGATATGTGCAATCCAGACTTCTACAGCCACCTATATTCATCTTCCTAAGGCATCTGTTACCATAATACTGCAGTATACATTATAGTATTTATGAAAACACGATATGTGAGACATTTCAGGAATGCATCTCATTGGACAGGACTCCAAGTCACTCTACACAATCACGTTAAATGAGTCTAGAAATACCAAGAAAGCCTCTGCTGGTGTGTGGGGAACCACCTTATCAGCATTCAGCAACACACAGATTCCCATTCTGAGAGAAACCCCTATTGACTCCTTTTGACATATGCATGCACAGAAAGCTGCAGTACAACAGAAATCACTCTCTGTGTTTGTGGCCACTGGATTTTCTTATAACTGTGGAATGCACAAAGCTCAACTGATATTTTTAACTGGCTAAATCCAAAATACAGATTCTCCAAAGCCTTCCCACTGGCTACGCCTGCAGAGGCCTACTTGTCCACCAACTAGGGTACCTCCGTAGCTGTCCACTGAGCCAACACATAAGTCTCTTCCTTGATGAGCAGCATGGTGTTTCATCTCCAGCAGGATTTAGAAATGAAATTTTCCCTTCCCCATAACACCTGTAAAACTGATCTAATGAATACTCTTAGAACAGAAAGTCAGATATTTCATACTGAACACCAGGGAAAGGAAGAGGAAACATGCTGTGTATTTCCTTTCTCTTTTACTTACAACCTGGTGTTTATAGCTTCCACGCAGAGGATGAGAAACTGAGCTTCAAATCCTCCTATTATTTGTTTAAAGCAGGACTTTGTTCCTAGAAACATGCACTGGCAGAGCCTGAGACAAAGTTCTGCTATATAAGCCTTCTTTCAGCCCTTTCCTTCTTAGGAGATGAAACTTAAGCCCATCTCCTTAGAATTCCCTGCCAAGAGTTTAGATAATTGAGAGTGCCAGCTCCTCTGGATTAATACAGTTTTAGCACTGGTATTGGGAGGATTATGGCATGGACAATAGCAGGCACTTAGGGTTAGGTGTGCTGAAGCTGCGCCCACCTCTTTTACATGGGCTTAGTCACTGAGATTGCTTTAGCCCCCCATTGGTAAAAATTCAGTTGGTGTCTCAAAGATTTTAACTTATGCAACAGTTTTTAGTGGAAACTACAGAAAAATGTTTCCTATATGAACTAGAGAATGAAAGGGAGGGAATGAATGCAAAATTAGACTGCTCAGGACACAGTGGTGAACGCACCTATTCATGCACAATTTTTCTATCTGGACGATTGTGACAATTAAAATGTCTCCAGCATGTGATCTCTTCTAAAAAGGAGCTGTCACAGTTACCCAAGACCTGGTTCTCCCCTGTTTAGGATGGGGAACGCAGTCAGCTCCTACATGGCCCACTTCTGCTTAACTCTGGGTTTTGAACATCTTCAGAGAATAGCAATACCATAAAGATATATCTAGATTGTGTGCTTCTTGACTTTCTCAGTTGGAAAGAAAATTAAGCCTTTAAAGGCAATCTATAATGAAGCCTAAGATAGCAATCAAAAGTGTGTAATATATACATATATATTAAGTAAAATATATTAGCTCATTACTTAGTGGATCCAATAAACCAAACGTATTCCTTGTATAAAAGTCAACTGTACCCAAAAATTGTGCTACAGATGTTTCATGCTACTGTGGTACTCACGGTACTCAATTCATGTTTTATGGTCCTCAATAGGAGAGAATATTTGGCTTCTATGCATGGTTGGGAAAGTGAATCAAGTCCTACCTGGCTGTCATGTTAACTTTTTGCTCAGGACTCAAATCAGATGTTTGAATGAGCCTCTATTTTAGCAAGGTTATTTGTCTGTTACAAATGCTTCCTTCTTCCTCTTTCTTTATAATAGGTCTCAGAAGTTCCATAAGCAGAAGACAAAATTGTTTCCACAGACTCCATGAACACCTGTCCTGGTGGACATCAGATAGTATATCCAACAACAGATAAGGTTTAATTTTATTCATCCAAGAAATTTTTGTGCTGTTTTTAGTAGGAAAATATCAGTTGTCACCCAGATAATGTGTTTCTAATGGTCACAAAAATATGTTCATAACTTCCTTTCCATCCACATCTATTTACATTCAAGATACTATAATATGCCTTAAATAAGTCATACCCCTTTTAACTTTAGAGCTCATGGTAAGCTTTGTACAGTTTCTTTTGTGTAAGTAGATTTTATTGGTTTAAAAACTTAGGAGGAGAGATGTTTCCTGCTTTGTTTAGGGCAAGACAGCTTGTTCAATGTTGAAGAAATGGTCTACAATCTGGATATAACTGTCCAGTTGTGGTCTGAACAGCAAAAAGAAATATCACTCTCTTTCTGCACCTAAATGTCTGCAGCAGCTCTGTGTGTACACCCAGTTGCTCTGCAAATTAAGCCCTGGCAATGGAACAGACTCTCAATAATTTAGCCATGGAAATTTAGCCCTTCCACTTATCCCTGTCTAATTTAGGGTTTATAGTACTTGTCTAGTTCACATAACTAACAAAATCCCTGGTTCATTAGTTAATCCATCCTGCGAGCTCTATCACAGAAGCCTGTGATAATGTTTATTATTATTGTAAATATATTTGTATTCTGCTGCAGGGGACTGAAGTGTCCTTATATATTTTGGTCATCTTCTCTGATAAACTCAAGAGAACTATGGAATTTGTTCCTGGAGCTTGTTTGCTCTGAGACTCAGCAGTTAGGACTATGCAGAGATGTCTCTAATTTCACGGGATGAGTGAAACGCCCTGTAGGGTAATGTGGGATGGTTTGATTTACAGTCCAAAAGAAGAAACTCATAACTCCGCTGCTGTTTTCAAACAGGTCTAAACAGCATTGAGTCTCATTTCCCGAGTTCCCAAGCAAAAATGTTGTCAGGCTCCAACTGGAGAAAATCCCAGTGTCAAGCCCATTTCCTTCGTGATTGCAAGAGTAAAATTGAGATGAAAACTAGGTCAAGTACTGTAATTGATCAGTTGGCTTATTACAAAAACACAATTACTATAAAAAGGGAAATTATTGTATAAGAGGGGATAGCGATAGGACAGATCAGAAAAAGGACAGACGTGAAGCAAGAATTTGGGGTGCAGAGAGAGAGCGCTAGTCACCACCGTGGATCCAGTGGTATCCTAGGGATCCATCATCATCGTCAAAGGTGGTGGGAGCCCTCCAGGGTCCATACTCAGTATTGGAGCAGAGTGCCCCCCAAGAGCCCATAGTAGTCATCAGAGGTGGGTGGGTGTCCTTGTGGAGGGTGTCCACGTGGAGGTGTCCTCCTGGAGTTGTCTCCTTGAAGGTGTGCCTTTTCTCCCTTTTATAATGAGCTAGGGGGAGTACCTCTCCTCTTGGTGGTCTTGCAGCTGGCTCTTCAACTGCACATGTCTGCAGCAATTCTTGGGATAATGGACAGCAATTCCTCATACCAATCCTCAAGATAATGTATGGAAGAGTCTTATCTCACCTCTTTCCACCCATCTCTCAGGCAATGGACATTGGAGTCTTAACTCCTCCCACGCATCTCTAAGACAATGGATTGGTGGAATCCCATCTCAGCTTGTCGTACCAAACTTTGAAACAATGGACAGTGGAGTCCACTATCCACTAGTTTCAAATCAGTCACTCACAGATGTAAAGAGAGCTATAGAAAAGGTTACATGAATTAAAATGCAGTCTTTTTTATTTTTCCCATAAAAATGTTGTCACAGTGAAAACTCTGCCACAGAATGTTGCTCCGGTTCCCGTCACCAAATGGAACAACTATTCTGTTGATGCCTATTATACTTGTTAATTATTGTACTCTAGAAATGGGCTGAAGTCAAACAGAGAAAGGGCCCTTCCAATCCTTTCTTTCTATAACCTAGAAATATCTCTGCACTGCAGTCAAACTAAAATCTAGTGATGGAAAATAATAGTTTTTTGGTTACCAGCATCCCTGTCTGAATTCAAAGTAAAATCCTAAAGATGAGACACTTTGTCTCCTACTACCGATCAGCTCATTGTCTCAAAGGAAATCTTTGTGTGAAGGAATAAAGACAGAGATAATAGCAGACTTCATTGCTCTGGTCTTACTATGCCAAGAAAATGAGGTTGTCAAGAATGTTTAAAGAGGAGAATTTCTTTTGCTGCAGTATTGTTGGGGGAAATTGCACCATCAGCAACTGATTAACTGTTGAATATTGACAGTTCAGTAAGTGTGACTACTGTATGACCCATAGATACCATTTTGCAAAGCTGCCTTTGCAAGCAAAGTGAGATAGAGGTTAATACATTGGCAGTGAAACAAAGAAAAAGATACAAACAGGAAAATCCTCTTGGGCTTCTTCATGGCAACTCATTTTGAGTTTTTACAAGGGCCTGAAAGAGGAGCTGCTTTAGAGAAGAAAGTGTTTCAATGCGCATAGATGTTGATTCTGCCATACAACAGCTTCCTTAGTACAAAAGGGCTGAGATCTACTTGCACTGGTGCTTTGATGTTAATTCTTCTAAAAACCATAACCCCAGAAAGAGAATGAGCATTATTTTGAGCACGGTGAGATATTAGTTCTCCTTTTTTATTTTTTTCTTTTATAATATTGGAAAAGGCCAGGAGAATATTTCACAGTATCCCCTTTGAGGCATTTTGTATTACAGTTGTTTTCCTCAATAGTGGATTTTATGATCCAGACTCTTAAAAACTTAGCCATGGAAATTCAGCCCTTCCACTTGTCCCTCTCTAATTTAGGGTTTATAGTACTTGTCTAGTTCACATAAGTGACAAAATGACTAATTCATTCATTAATCCATCCTGTGATCTCTAGGGCAGACAAGGAGAGAGATTCAGGAACAGTGGGGAGAATGTGAAAAGATAATGGTGCTCTCAGACATCATTTATATACTTCATACTCTATCTAGTGCTCATCACAAACATCACATAATCTAAAAACTACTGTGGTCTACTCAAAGAATTTGTAGTATCAGAAAAGGAAAATTTTCCCAGTTTAGGTCTGTATTCCTCACCGGAAAGCAGATGTATGGCTTGCCCTAGGCAGGAAATGTGCCCTGACTGAAACTGTGCATATTTGCTTGCCTTTAAAATTGTAAGGTGGAGCAGATGGTGACAACTTAGTTGAATGTGAACAGTCCATTGAAATAGCCTAAATTGTCAAGCTATTCTCCTACAGAAAGCTGTCTGTGCACCATTCGAACAAATTGAAAGTAGCCTTCATGTTATTGAATCAGCTGGAATTGCCTCATGTTGTGAGATATGCTGGGTCTACAGAGTTTTACAGAGTGTAAGCTCTTTCATTTTGGGAGCTGTGAATGCTCCAAAACTGGGGGAAAAGTTAACAAAAACTCCATATCCACTCTACTCTCTGACTCATTTTGCTGTAGAAAAACTTCTGGGCAGATATCTAATGAGATTAACAGGATTAACAAAAATGGCATGTCTTCAGTTTTAAGCCCAAGGACAGACTGCTCTTATCAATAGGCTCCAGATCTGCAAGACAAGGCAGTAGCCCACATCAAAACAAGCTCCATCAAAAATACTGTTTTCTACTTTGTTACTGTGATGTATTGACAATCAGCAGTTTAAAAGCAGGAGGCAGAATGTCTTTGTGTGGGCATGGTGCGCAGAATAAGAACAGGCTGCTTCATTTTGGTGGGACAAATCACACTTTCAGTCTCCATTCACCATTTCAGAGGTGTGGAAGGCACTGCCAGCTGCTCACAAAGGCCCTGCTTTATGAGCACACATCTGTAAAAAGGACGCAGGCTCCCCTTGTGAAAAGCAAGAAGAACATTGCATTGCAAGGACCAGTGTGCATGATAAAGACCTAAATTACATTGAGCAGAGAGCGATCTGAGATAAAATCTAAAGATCTTAAGGGGAGGCTGTGGCTTAAATCCTATCCAGGAAAGTAAGGGGTGCTTTGAGATATAAGGAGTTACTGGGGGGTAGTTTGCTGCCATGTACTAAAGCAGCTGGTTTTGTGATAAACCTTGTGGAAGCAGTGTTCTCACAGGAGAATGGATAATTAGTACATAAACTCTGAATAATCCTGAAAGATACAGCAAGGCCATGAGAGGCCCGAGGAAGCTTAAGCAAGCAAGATAAAAAGAAGCTGGAATTCACTGAGGTAATGAGAACTGTGGACTGTTGGCAAGCTTTCGAGGTCAAGTTCCCACACCTGTGCTTAACCAATTACATCTTAGTCACTAAGGGTCTTCAAGACATGTATCCAATCATAATATGCCAAATCACTGTAAGTTCATGTAAGAAATAGTATATAAGGAGTTAAGGCTTTGTAATAAATTTGGCAATCGCTTGATCACATTGATCGTCTCTGCGTTGTCCGTGACTCCCGCGTCAACAAGTGGCGCCCGAACAGGGACCCTCCGATCCGTAACTCGACAAAGATGAGTTTGAAGGTCCGACGAAAAGGAGGGGGCGGAGAGCCGGCCGAAATTCAGCTCTGCCCCGGCGCTGGGAAGTCAGATGTCTGCAAAGCTTCGGGAATCTCGCCCTGATCAGGTGAGTGGCCGGGGAGGAGATGGGGCACTTGCTGTCCAAAGAGGAACAGGCGGTGGTGAAGCTCCTCCAACACATTCCCTCTAAGAGAGGACTGCAGTATGATAGTGCTGCCTTACAGAGGCTGTTAAAGTGGTCCCGTGATCGCAAGGTTAGTAAAGGGACCAAAGGTGCACAGAAACACTCTACACAAAGGAGATTGGTGTTCGAGACTTTGAAAGAGATGAAATTGGAAAGGGCGGCGGTAGCGTCTGTATTTGCCGCCACAGCTCCAGAAGGGGCTGTCTCCCCTAACCCACATCATAGTGCTGCGGCTATGACTTTTGCACCTCCTGTGGTACCTGGAACGGCCCCGAAAAAATCAACGCCCCGAGCCGATGAAAGCAAGGGCCAGGTCGCAGATGGCCACATACCGAACGAGAGACACCTGACAAGAAAGACATAGCTGCGAACAACGGAGACCCTGAGTTCGACCCAGTATCAGACTCCGAGTCCCCTGAATCTTAGCCAGATTTATATCCTCTGCTTCCAGAAAGTGAAGGAAGCAATCTTTTTTACATTAAAGTAAAAAAAAAACACAAAAAAAAACCCACAACCCCCCCACCCCTGAACCTCCAGGGAAGCGAGATCAGCACAGGATACAGACTTATTGAGTTATTTTCCGGTGGTGGGAAGGTCTCCCTTATGATCTTATCAGGGGTATTGGGCATACTGTGACGGACCGTGGACTTGGGACCCCATATTACAACTCATTTAACACAGTCTCTCTGTGATACTCATGTACTAGAAGTTGGTAAATATAAGTACGTCCAGGTTTCTATCAACCTTTGGAGACCTTTATAGATATTGCTGGCCACTTCTTCCAACATAGGCGGGCCACCTGTGTCGGAATGCGTGTGCATTTTGGTCAGTATAAAAGCCCAAGCCTCATGCGATGTGGGGGAGGCAGAGCCTCTGCAGGGACGCCTGCTAAGGTTGAGCCTGCCACCTCGCACTGCAGTGATGCTTCTCGGAGCTGGTTTGCTGTTAGTCTCCACAGGGACCTTGTGCCACGGTCTGTAAGTGGGACTGTAGTGGGAGTAATGATTATCTGGATTTTGTGCTTCAAATATTGTAGTTGTGTGGAGTGTGCTTGTGGGATCCCATACGTGTGTGTGTGTGTGTGTGTGTGTGTGTGTGCGCGCGTGTGTGTTGAGGGCAGACGGTGTTCTGTGTATTTTTTGTTGTTGGGTTCATGTAAAAGTTTTTAACCGGTAGCAGTTTAACATTTCGGGCAAGAAAGGGTTAATGCAAAAGTGCGGTTGCCGGCAGGTATTTATGGTTGCTGCTGAAGCAGGCAGGCAGCTGTAGCTGCTGCCGAGCAGGCAGGCTTTTATAGCTGCTGCCGAGCAGGCCGGCAGCTGTAGCTGTGCAAAGCAGGGTGAGCGACTCTGGGGGGAAAAAAACAAATAATAAAGAAATGCTGACCTCCGATTCAGCTCCCGGTGCTCCACTGGCGGAACGGCCAGGATGGAAGCCAGAGCCGAGGAGTGAAGGGGAAAAAAAAACAAACAAAAACAAAAACAACAAAACAAACAAACAAACCAAAAAAAAAACCAAAACCCAACCTCTCAATCTATTGAGGCAGTTTGTGGAGACACCACAGTCAAAGGTTAAAGAGCACCTGCAACACAGTGGGTGCATGGTAGGAGCCTTGCTTAGTATGGTTAAGGTAACCTGGGGGGGAATCCAAGACTCGGAGGAAGACAGATCGGTTGAAGTAAGAACCGCTAACTGAAAAAGCGAGAGGGGTAGTGCAACCACAAGCTTTATGAGCCGTCACATCAGCAGCATCAGGGTGGCAGGAAAAAAAAAAAAAGAGGCAATGATTCAGCAAACTCCGTCACTGTTAACAATGTGCAGTTTAACCTGTCTGCTGCTCAGGAACTGATAACCTGGAGGAGGGGCTATATTTGTGTCCTCCTGCCTACAGGTCCATGGCGACTGCCTGCCAAGTTTGTCAAGCCTTGCCATGAGCTGGACAGACGAATGGAAAAACCTGATGCCTCAGCTACAGGAGCTGACCGTGAATACCCCAAGCAGAATGAGATAGAGGAAGAGAAAAACTAATGATTGCAAAACATCTCTTGGGGGCAACTGAAAAGTAACATCCTGAATATGTGTGCTTGTAAAGTAGCTATTATTAGGGGCTGTGATTTTGTGTATAAAACCACCTGTATTTACTAGCCAGTTGCTAATGAGGAACTACACCTTGTATTGTATAGATTTGTCACTTGTAAAAGAGACGTTAGAGTATGGAAATTTGCAGCAGCTGCTAGAAAATGCTAAGGCAAAAGCTAGAAAGATTTTAATACAATGGTAGTGTTATAAAGCAGGTGATGGAACAAATTAAGAGGGTGGGAGAATTCCCCTGGTAAGAAATTTCTCTGGCTAGTCCCTCGCTGCCATCAGCATCTTGAACATGCTGCTGCACCCTGTAATAGTTACTCTGCTAATGTAAATGTGTGTGCCTTGCTGTAGTAGCCACTTGTTACTGGATGAAGCAGGTGAAACTCTGCATTGACAACAAGGTGCAAGGACTGAGGCTGACAAAATGCCTGCTACCACAATCAAGGGCAAGACTGGGTTGGCCTCTGTGTTTGCCACCAAGAAGAACCTTTAGCTCCGCTGTTGGCTGCAACCCGGCAGGTGTGGAGTGGTGGGGACACATGCCATGCCAGACCTTGATGGGAAGGATGGCCTCCCCTGTTATCAGAGAGCCATACAGCAGAAAAAAGGGGCAGGCCCAGCAGGCTGTAGTTGGCATATGTTGGAGATATGATCTAGCCCAAATCCCCTGCTCAAGTAGGGTCACCCAAAACATATATAAAACAAAAAGGGGGAGATGTGGAGATAGTGTTCTCACAGGAGAATGGATAATTGGTACATAAACTCTGAATAATCCTGAAAGATACAGCAAGGCCATGAGAAGCCCGAGGAAGCTTAAGCAAGCAAGATAAGAAGAAGCTGGAATTCACTGAGGTAATGAGAACTGTGGACTGTTGGCAAGCTTTCGAGGTCAAGTTCTCACACCTGTGCTTAACCTATTATATGTTAGTCACTAAGGGTCTTCAAGACATGTATCCAATCATAATATGCCAAATCACTGTAAGTTCATGTAAGAAATAGTATATAAGGAGTTAAGGCTTTGTAATAAATTTGGCAATCGCTTGATCACATTGATCGTCTCTGCGTTGTCCGTGACTCCCTTGTCAACAAAACCTCTGTGTGCATGCTCTGTTTCTGTGATAAATTTTGTGAATGCAAGCTACTTTATTTCTTTTTCATGCTGTTCTGCCTTTCTCCGATCAGGGATAGGAACACTAATTTTTCTGTTATCCCACAAGTAGCTGTTTCTGTGCCTATACCACTTCACTGTCTTGTATTCCTCTCCTGCATGCAGTTATGTGTATAAATGGCTCCCATCCATACTCAAAAATGAGAGAGAAGCAAGTGATGGCACAAAACTCATCTGATACGTTGACATTCCTTAACTGCCCAGTCAGAAGCAGAGATTTGAACCCAGTGCTCCAAACAAATGTCTCAACCACGACATTTCACACAGTTTTGAGAAGAGGTCCTTTTGAATAGCAACTTTAGAAGTTATTCTATTATTTAACCAAGTAGCCACTGGCAGCTTATTGCAACGTCCAGAGCCAGTGAAGTAACTTCTGTTTTCACCTGCAAATTGCACGTGAACAGAGGGAAAATCTCAAATATTTATTTCATCCCTCTGTAGGAGTTGTGCATGTTTCTTACATGTGATACTGATAATGTATAAGATGAAAAGGGGATGAGTTGGAGATAGAAACCTGTTTTTTCAGTCTTAATCCATCTATATGTTAGAGCTTTTTCTTTCCCGTATTTGTATGGGGCTGCTAAGTACCTGCAAAAATACGCTCAGGTTTCAAAATTAAAACTTGTCCTAAATTACTGCTCAAAAAGAGTGAACAAGTATGTTGGCATATCAGCTATTTTCTAGTCTCAGATAATTAATCCTTCATTCTGAATGGCTGTCAAAGGTCTAACATTACTATTCTTTAAAGCATGTATAACATATTCTTAAAGAACTGTAAGGACATATAAATTTTGCATGCTGCATTCGTTCAGCCTTAAATTGCAGTTAGCAGTGGTCAACAGCTGAAGTATGTAACACCTTGCACATTTTTTAAAGAATATAGGGCATCTAATATTGTTCTCGACACTTTTTACTCTGAGTTTAAATGGAAGGAGGAGCAACCCCCAGATAAGCAGTCGTTTGTTAGTACTGTGTGCTTAGAAGAGGATGAAATTCATTCCACTATTGGCTTTCATAGCTGGTCTACCCCTGCCATGAAGACTGTTAGCAACCTTGTCTGAGCCTAAATTAGTATAAAAGATAACACTCCTATATTTTGCATATATATGTGTGTGTAAATAAGATTATCTTCAGGCTTTTTCTTTTCTCTTGCATACGAAAATGACTGTGTTGCTCACCTGATAAGGTAAAATGCTCTTCTATTATTCACATGCAGTGTTTTCAGTAAGTATATCTCCCAAGAATAAACATACTTCTGTGGCCATTGGATTCAGTAAACATAGGGAAAACATCAGTTTGCTAGCCTGGAGCACATTCTAAGGCTGCAAAAGAAGCTTAACTTATTGTCATAATTGCATTTTCTTGACTTAAAAAAAAATACCGTGAATGTAACACAAGGGCTTGTTATGAGGACTTTCTTCTTTCAGGAGAAAAAGAAGCCCTACTGACTGCTAGGATTTGCTCTAAATGCTTGTTTGTCATATGAAGGGCTCTTCTGTTTCAGCCATAGGTTCCTCTTCCTCTGAAAACTCACCAAGTTGTGTTTTTTAAAGACATGCAGTATGTGCTTTCAGGCTACTTCTTTTTTGTTTGGCGCTATTACACACACAGCTCTGTGTGCAACAGTAGGGGAAGAATGTTAACGTGAATGAGAACAGGAATAGAAATGCAATAAAAATGGAAATTAAATAAAGCCAAGATTAGATCTATTTAATAAATGCAAAGCCTGGGTCCCTTCAATCCTGGGAGCCAGAGTAAGGACGGAGAAAGGCAAGTCCTTCAATTATTCATGGATACACAGCAGCAGTAAGCAATTATTGCCTTTGGTTATAAGGATTCAGTTGGCATTGAGCACTTAAACCAGATGTCTTTTTCAAAAAGAATCTGTATAACTATGACAAGATATTAGCACCTACTCCCAATTATCTTCTTATTGGATCCAAGCTGTCATCCAGGAGAACATTCGTATTATAGTTGTGATCAAAATAAAATACAGTGAGTTATAATTGTGTTTATGACGAACAGCGGTCCCTATACACATCCACCCCCTCCTTGCTATGGTTTAATCATAATAGCATTGCAACAGCCTTCAACAAGGTATCATTTTAGGAGAAAACTCCATTTGTCCCTCCTTTCCGTGGAGGTCTGATTCAATCTTTTCTCTCATAAACTGGATAATTTGAAACGGGCCAATGATTCAGACTTTTCAGAAGAACATACAAGTGTCTTTAAATTGCCACAAAGAGCATTCCGTAAATACATGAAGGGAGAGAAAAATAAACCCCCCTCTCTCCTTACTGAGAGTGATAACAAAAGAAATTAGGTTCAGTTCATCATTTAAATTCTCCAGTATATTTTCCTTTCCAATGTGTTCGCAGGAGATTTGCATTTCTTCCTATCTTAGAGCAGCTTATCTGTCTCTCTAAGGTTTTGTTTTCACCCTCTGTTTTCTTTATAGCCAATTTTAGTGTGCTTTGACACTCCTTTTCAAATAAAAGTGTAAACCATTGAATTAATGAGTTAGATTAAGTGTTCAGCTTACTATCTGCTCCTGTATGTTGTGAGTTAAAACTTTATTGGGAATGCAGAATTAAATAGAGGTATCGGTGAAGTTTATACAGAACCATCCTTCCTTCTTCCAGAAGCTGCTCTGTAAAGTCCAGTGGGTAAAGCCTGCCATGGGACATGAGAAAGGTGCTCCGAAAGGCAGGTTCATTTGAGACTGCAGAAATGACAGATGTGCATCTTCCTGTACCTTAACTGCACAGACTTTGTAGACAAATGTGCAGATGCAAACTTTCTAGACCAATGTGATCTGGGGCCACACACAGCATAGAAAAGCAACCTTGTTTGTGAGACTTGCAGGGTGCAGCTTCAGCAAATAAAATCTTTCATGGCTACAGTGACAGTCACTGGTCCATCTAGGTAAGGAAGGCCCCTCAGCAGAAGTCATGAAGGAGCTTATGTTGTGTTGCATATGTTTTACTGCCTCTAGAGACAAATTTTACTCAATTTGGCTTTCTTTACTTCGCTATTTCCAAGTCAGGCCTCTTCCAGAGGACAGAAAAGGACATTTTAATGTATTCTGACCAGGGCCATGAGTATCCCAGAGTAGTTGCACTCTTTTCTCTTCCTTCAGTGCTACTGAAATAGTACAGGTAGAATGTTGAGCTTATAGTAAAGTTATTGCTTTGTAGAAGAATACACCTCTCTCAGACCAAAGGATTGCATATTTTCAGGCACATAAGTATTACCTCTGTTATCCAAAATCACAAGGTTATAGACAAGTGCTAAAGATTGCACTTATAAAACTGCTGAAAAATCAATCTCAGCTCATTAGATAGCCTATTTGCTATAAGTGATTTTCTTTTACTCTTGCTTAGGACCACAAGGAATACAGTATCTGGCAGCCGCAGCAGCCAAGCACCTTTAGAGAAGCTGATGGTTTGTGTCATGCTGAGTGAAATGGAAAATTGCTACTGCTGAACTAGAGGTCTGTAATTCTGTCTAAAGCTTCAAGCCAAGAATACTGAGTTTTTAGATTGACTAATGAAATGTATGACAGTCACAAATAGCTTGTACTGTCAGTTAAATGACACGGAAAATTGGCCAGGTATGTCAGAGGGATGTTATTCCTGGTTCCCGTGTAATCTGTGTGGATTTTTCATGGAATTTTAATTAATACCCCTGATAAACACAGGGCATGGCAAAAGTCATTTGAAACTGTTATTTTTGTTAGCAACTCTATTGCAAGGGAGGTATGTTCAATATATTCTGCCTAAACTGCTTCAGACAAACGCCATTTGGGCTTTGGGAATAGACAGTGGCCTCATTAAAGTTAGTGAAAGGACAGGTTTGGTTCTCCTGGAGACTTCAGTCCAAAACAGCAGACCTTTAAACTACAAGAATTCTGAACCTACTGAATTAACAGGCTTACTCCTGGAATTTGGTTAACAATCTCTTATAAAAAAAAACAACAAACCAACAAACAAACAAACCAACACAAAGCATCTTAAACAACAAATCAAGAGCAGTTAAATAAACAATACAGATCAAAACTTATTCCAGGTATCAAAATCTACACATGTAATTGAGAGCACTGTGGCGCGGTGCTACGGTAACACACACTTGAGGATCCCAAAGCATTGGTGACACTGACACCTCATTGACTCACAGCAACTGTGAGACGCAAAGGTTAGAATATGGCTCCCTGAGAGAAAGGTGCAGGGAACATCTGGAGTCCCACTGCTCAGGGAATGTAAATCTACTCTACTAACAAATTCAAACCAGGGAATGCAATAGTATCATACCTGCCTCAGGAAGTCTGTACGCCCAGATAACGACTGCTCAAACAACCACAGCCCATAGCCCATAGTCTTTCTGCCTTGAGCCTTAATTGTTACCGTGGAGAGATTCAGCACAAAGATTTCTTCCTTCTGTGCAGAATTCCCAAGTACATCCTCTCTGCAACTTGTTTTTGCCTCTCTGCTCTAGCACAGCAAAGGTAAAAGCACTTTTTTTTTCTGTTTCTTTTTTTTCTTTTGGAGCAGACCCTTTCAAGCTGTAACTGAGCATCCAAGAAAGCAACACTTTGCATTTGAACTGTAAATCTGCAGGGGAAAAAACAGGCAACAATTTAAATTCTCCTCTTCTCTAGCAAAGAATACTGCTTTTGTCTTAGTGAACATCCTTTATCATTCAGATATGCTGCTGCAGCACTCAGCTATGCCAAACATCTATTCAAAGGGAATTCCTTTTCATTTTCCTTTTATTCCATACCTCCTACAATGTTCCAAGACAGCAGTCATGATCTAACTGATTATTCAGCTGGCTAGTCTCAGCATTGTCTTAATTGTTCATCCAACCTTGCTGCAATCCTTGCAACTACCACGATTTATTTCCAAACTCCATTTTCAGCTACTGGGTGGAAGTAAAAAGCTTTAACCTTGGGATAGAAACAGAGAAGGAAAAATCTTATATTAAAGATTTAAGGGTTATTTAAAAGAATGGAGAGAAGAGGGAGGAGCAAATGATGTAGTTATTAGTAACCATCTTCAATCCGTTTTAATACTGAATGAACAAATACTGTAAGATGCTGATACATATGAATATTGTCAAGCTAAAGGTTTGAAATCTTTTATCAGAGGTCCTCCCTAACTTTGTAGGAAAGAGTATTTCTGTTATATATATATTTTAAACACTCATGGGCATTGCTGATGGTTTTAAATGTGTCTTTTATAAAATGATCATTTATTTAAAAGAGTATAGTGCTCCTGACAACTTTTTAGTTGTGAATTAAGAGCATGTATTGATGAAAAATCCTTTTGTAAGCACACCTGCACCAGCTCATAGAAAATGCAATTTGGAGCAAAGGAAAAATCTAAGCAAAGACTGGACAATCTGCAGAAAAGTGGGACCAGAGGGAACAGCTGATTAAAAGAAGATTCCTGCTGTAACTGTGTCTTATGAGGAGGTTGGGTGTGATGTTTGTCATCATTCACAATGTGCCAACACTACTGCATTCTTCTAAGCATTGTCCTCCATGTTCTTCCAATTTATAGATTGCTTCTGTGAGGGGCACAAGGCAGGCAAAAGCAGGGTGGTCGGTTTTTTTCCTTCTCTGATACACCTGGCAACAGCTTCATCAGAACAGGATCTGTGGAAGTTTACCTGATTGATTCTGCTGCAGTTGGAGCCTCTGGTATCTTCTCTGGCATGCACGTACATACAGCTCCTAGCAGGACTCATGTAGTTAGTGTACCTTTCCCGAGTGAGCGTAAGGTGGTAGGTACAGGACAGAGCTACAGCTCTAGGCCACTTCATTCTTACTGGTGAAGGGTACCCAGAAACAGAGGCGCCTGGACCATCTATCTACCAAGTGAAGCAGCACCTTAGGAAGCAAAGAACAGGGAATCTCTGAACCTGTTTTCTCTCATAGCAGAAGATGATTTTTAGGAATGATTTTTAGATGATTAAGGAATGCCTATAGAGAGAAAGAAGTCACCTTTGCATCCCACTTAGATCATAGGCTGGATTAAGCTGAGCCAGGCATCAGGGCTATGGCCAATGACTTTATTGTCACATGAGACTACAGCCAAGCCCCCTTACAAATAATGCTTACCCAGTTTTGAAATCAGTGTGAACTGTCTGCAAAATGGCTGCAGAATGCAGAGCAATATTTTGCTTATTTGATTCTGTTTCTGTTACCCAGTTTCTTTTAAGGATTTAGCTGGCTGAAAGATTGAGATGCAATCAGCAA
Source organism: Pezoporus flaviventris (assembly GCF_033815535.1). Taxonomy (NCBI): domain Eukaryota; kingdom Metazoa; phylum Chordata; class Aves; order Psittaciformes; family Psittacidae; genus Pezoporus; species Pezoporus flaviventris. The sequence continues at coordinate 109,811 of NW_026892691.1, read as the reverse complement.
AACAGTCGTGATGACAGAACAAATGAAACCCACAGGTCTCAGTAACAAGCTTAGAGATCTTGTCCCAGAGGTGGTGACAGAGCGAATTAAACCCACAGGTCCCAGTAACAAGCTTAGAGATCTTGTGCCAGAGGTGAGCTCTTACTTTCTTACGAATTTGTCCAGGAAAAAATATATATATATATATATATATATATATATATTTAGTGTTGTCTCCATTTCTTCTGAGTTTTGGGCAACTGATTTGAGACATGGTTTCAACTGAGGATTGCAGAGAAATACCATGGCCTATATCCAGATCAGCTGGTCCATTGAGCTGCACCTATAAAATGGTCGGATTTTGGCTGCAAAATCTGCACGTCGTTCACTTACCCACTTGTTGCCAGCTTGAATTGCTCTGCACTGGTGCACAGAGCAGTGCCTGGAGGTGCATGAAGCATTGGTGATGTTCAGGCACAGGTCTCGGGCACACACCGCTGTGCCTGTGCTGCTGCTGTCCATATTCTGACAGATGAAGAAACAGAACAGTGACAATAATACTTTGTGCCCCCCAGCACTGCAGGAAACCATTAATCCAGAGACCATTTGCTCTTCATTAAAGGAAGATTGCCCTTGCAGTGGTGCAGTCTCATTTCATCATCTCCTTTTCCAACTTGTTCCTGACTTTCTGAACAACTGCATAGAAAATGATGACTTGAAAGAGGGTGGCATCTCTGCATAACATTTTGTCATTTCCTCTAATTTTCTGTCTCTGTTTTTCTAATCACTGTCAAGGCTGTCTTCAAGTCTCAATTGCTCTATTTTTTATCTAGGCCTCCACAAGCTATTACTATGGTAGTCTTTCTGTTCATTTTCCCATTATTTCTTAGATAAAACTTTCCAATTATTTTGTCTTTAGTTGAAAGACTTCACTGTTTCGAATTCACCCTGGGCAACTTCATTATTTTCTTTTCCAGCTCTCTCCTGTGTCAAATATGGGACCACTTTTCACCATGTCTCTCCAGTGCAGTTTTCTAACACAGTGATACGCTGTTTGATTTACATTTATTTCAATTGCTCATGGATTCCAATTAATTTGTGAAATTCATTTGTATTTTAAATGTGATGAACTGGAAATGTGGTGACCTTTTAAATGAGCAGAGGACATGGATAAGGCATCATTGTCACCCTGCCAACTTTGACCCCACGTTGCGTGCTGACAGAGCTATGTACTGTGAAAAGGCCTTGACAGAAATGCCTGATTTTTATTGATAAATGGGGCTAGTTAGAGGCAATTCTAATGAACTTGACACCACTGAATCAAAGAGCTGACCTTGATATCAGAATATTGTACTTCATTACAGAGAGAATACTGAAAATAAACACCTATTTTATAGGTGCTTATTTCTCCTATTATTCTCTAATCCTTTACGTTTCCAATGCATAAGTTATTATTAGAAGTATACCTGAATCAAAATAACAGCTTCAGATATTTTGGAAATACTTAGGTCTGGAGCTGAAAACAATATTTGCGTGTAATAATTGCCTCACTGGTTGATACAAACTAAATTTCAGGCTTAATTTTCTTGAAATTTCATTCATTCTTTTAACTTGGAGCCAAAACTGTTGCTTCTCAGATTCCTCTTGCAGTTTTCACTGTGAGGTGAGTGCTGCAGTGGGATGAACGATGCTGATTCACATTCCTTGGCCTGTGTGATGCCTGGTAATCAAATTCACATTCTTTCTGCAGGAGCCAGTTCTGGCAGGTATCAGGGGAGAGCAAAGCAGCATTTCTGGAGAAGGGAAAATGGGAGAGACCCAGCCTGTGTTTCCTGGGGTCCTGAAGCCTTCCTATGAGAGGCAGAGGTACCTCAGTCCTGGAGGATGTGGCTCCTGTGGGTAGACACAGCTCCCACCTGCCCATATGTAGACATGGGTTCTGAACTACCAGGAGCTTAAGGACTTGGAAGTCTGTAAGAACTGAATATTTAAAACATTGGGGATTTTATGTAGAAATTCAGAGATTTCCTAAAAATGCTGCTAAAGCCTAATGCAAGGGCTGGACATTTTTCAATATATATGCTTGCTCTTTCCACCTTTAGAAGGATCTATCACTTCTCCTACAAATTCCAGACTACAAATACTATGCTAAAATAGGATGAAGGTGCTGCAGGTGACTGGCCTCTTTTCAGTTTGCTTGAGAGATCCTTTTTAGAACAAATGATGTTCAGAAGGGGCCTCATCCCATGGCAAAAGGAAACACAATTAAGGGAAAAGAACTGCATTTTGGTCCTTGTGACCCTGTAGTGTTGGCAAATGCCCACAGCAGAAGTGTGGCTTCAGCTTTCCTTGATGGCCCCAGCAGGGCTGACAAGGCCTATTCCTCTCTGTCAGAAACTTCATAGCCTGCTTTGAAAGTCCAAAAACTTTCTCTGCTGCCACTAAAGCCACATTTTAAGCTGTGAGAGGCTTGGATCTCTCCAGAAAACACAAATAGGTGTATGTCCTACCATGGTGCATGCTGTCTGGGACTTGTACCAGGCACACTGCTGCTACCCAGTATGTGTCTGGTTTCAGGTCATTAAAAGACATCAACCAATCTGTTACTTAGATTCCAATGGGTATGAATCAGAACACAGCCTCACCTGCTTCACATGCTGCTGTTCCCTCTGCAGTAGCTCTCTGTGAGATGGTACATGTCAGGAGTCTGCCAAATTTCAGTGGTGTTAAACTTCATGAGCTCATCAGATGACTCTGTTTCAAGGACATAAGAGACAGGTTGGTTTTCTTTCCCCGCCTCGTTACCTTACTCCTAGCCATTCTGTGCATCTTACAGGGTCTTTTGTAGCTTAATGCAATAAATGCTTTGCTAGCATGTTTCGTGGTAACACACATGCACAGGTTTTGTGCTTCCTACCACCCGCCACTGTTCATTTACACCAGGAAACAACTTTGCTTCACAAATATATAAGAGAAAGTCATTGCTCAACGTCACTGTCTCCTGAGTAGTTATATTAAGAAACGTCTAATAGTGACCTGGAAAACAGGGAATTTGTTTTAAGTAAGTATTATTATCCTTCTGATGCAAGTGGCTAATGGAAGAATGGTGCTAGAGTCAGACATCCTGGATGAATTGTGTTCAGTCACATGTGCTGTTTCAAATGTGTTTTTTTTTAAATGACCAGCAGGAGATAAAAAGCTCACACTAGAATAATCTCTCACTGAGAAACTTGGAATAATTCAGGAGAGAGCTGAAGACTCTGTAGTTTCTGATATTTGGGGCATTTGTATTTGAATAATGCCAATTAAAAGTGGCCTTAGAAACAGCTGAAACAGGAAGAATTTCTGAGACCTGTGTTTCTAATCAGAGCTTGCTCAGAGCTCGCAGTCCCACAGCACCAAGAACTAACATGTTAAAAATGGCATGCACCTCTTTGATGACTTTTATTGAGTATTTTTTCTGTCTTGCATTGAATTTTTAGCTGTTCTGTAAGTGTGAACAGAATCAAGCAATGCTGCACAAGAAGCCCAAGAAGAAGGGTGCTACAAGGAGAGGTGATGGACTGGATGAAATTGGAGTCCTTCAGGGACCAAGACTCTGTAAAAGCTTTACAGACTCTGCACGATGTGACAAGGTCGAGCAGATGGAAGGTGCTTCCAGTGCTTCCTAACAAGCCTCTTCTCCTCTCTGCTGAAATAAAGAAGGGCTGATGCCTGTTCTCTGTTTGTGACACTACCCTTGTGTTAAACTGTTTTGTGTTGGGAGAAGGAGAGGGGAAGATCCATGGCATCGCCCTTCTTTCTCCTCCTGTGCTCTCTAAAGGTCTTGCCTGAAAGCTGCCCTTGGGGAGACGGTGAAACTCAGGTAGATCATTGAGTTGTTTCATTCCAGGGCAATTCCTTTCCACTGACACCGGAGCCAGAGAGCAGCTGAGGTTCCACTTCAGCAGGAATTGACCTCAGGTCTCCCCAGGGAACACAACAAAGATCTTAGTGACCTCAAGTAATTGCAGTGAGACATGTCAGGATGCCAGGGGACCCTAGGGCCTAGCTCCTGAGCCCTGGGGGAGCCCCCCAGCTGTCATTTTGGGAACAAAGATGACCTCAGTGGAGGTCCTGATGCACTTTTGGTCCCCAACGGACCCTGGGGGCTCGCCCGGACAGCTCAGGGTCCCTCTGAGCAGCAAGGACAGGAAGGGCTGGCCCTGACCTGCCCTGTAGAGGAGTTTGGTGTCTGGGTGACTGGAAAGGATCTCAAGGAGCAAATATGGAGAAACAAATCACACACATGGAGGTTGAGGGCTAGGGCACAAAGTCAGCACTTACTTAGAGCCCAGGCACATACTGGGCCCTCACTGGTCATATAGGGTTACTTGAGGTCAATTTTACCCCAAAAATCTCAGCTGAGGGGTTACTTGAAGTCACCAATTAGCATTTGGAGTTACTAAAGGTCAACTTTACCCTATTTGTGTACACAAATTGTCTGAGGTCACCAATTATCATTTGTGGTTACTTGAGGTCACACATTAGTATATGAGGTTATTAAAGGTCAGCTCCTCCCCCTTCCCCATTTCTCCTCATTTCACCCAAATTCTCTCCTAAGCCCTGTGGTCTCCTGCACTCCAGCACCATCAGCCTGTGTTGGGGTCACCCATCCCTTTGGGCTCCTTTGCCAACGCCTTTAGGCTGGTGAGTCCTGCACAGGGGCTCTGAGGTCACCACTTGGACCATGGCCCTGCCCCATGCTGCTCCACCATCTCCTGCGTGTGTTGTCCCAGCACAGCCCCTCTCATGATCCCTTTGGGCCTCAGTTGTGCTTTGAGGCATGCTGGGGGTGATGGAGCTGCAGCTGGGATTACATCCCACAGCTGGGTTCACACCCTGCATTTTTTTATTTCAACATTTCATCCATTGTTATTCATGTCAATATTCACAAGCATGTTCATTTTGCTTCTAGCTGCTGCCATCCATGACTGGTGTAAGGCCTTCCCTTCACCCAACGCTATTTAACAATCCGTGTGTATTTCCAATTGCATTGGGAGGTGAAAGCAAATGCCTGACCTTTCCTTAAAATGCTGGGAGTGAGGGCAGGAAGAGCAGATGGGACTTAATTAGCACTAATGACCTTAGGAAGGATGATTTTCTCCAACCATCAAACTCCTGAGCCATGCTCTGTTTAACCAACTCAGACTTTCTAGACTTCATGGTCTGCTGTACAAATAAGAACACAAATACTCATGCAGGTGTCATAGATGTTTTTGTTCTAAACAGGGGAGATCACGGTGGATATTTGTAATTTGTGTAATAGTACGTACATAGACTCTGAAAAATTCAATTTAAAATGCACTTTCAACAGTGTAGGAACCTACGCAAAGCCAACAGAACATCAGGAGTGTTACAGACTATGGATAATTCCTCTGACTACAACACTCTCTGTTATGTAACTGAATTGTGTTGAAGTGGCAGCTGCCATCACAGCTCACAGACACACACTGCAGTGCCATATCTTCTCTGTAGCACAGAATCCAAACCATATTTTCACTCATAGAGAGAAAACCAAACCCTGCTGTGCCAAGATCTCCTTGTCTTCAGGTGGATTCAGCAGGTACAGTCTGCAGGCGACTCTGCTCTGGTGAAGCCGTGTGGCAGTGCTGAGATGCAGAACAAGCAGAACTCCTCTTCTACTGCCTCAAGGCAGTGATGGCTGCAGCACTGAGGATAAAGGTCTGTCTGGAAGGATAAAAATCACTCCATCAGTTCAGAAACATTTTTGTCAGGAGCCTAAAACCCAGAAGCTGGGGAGCAAAAATACTTTATTTGCTTTAAATCAGCCCAAACGTCCTGAGCCTGGCCTGGGTTGTTAAAGCAATGAGTAAGCTGTCAATACTGAGTCAGCTCAGTCCTGCAACCCAGACACCAGGTCTGATTCTTCCCACTTCCATTAGCCGCAGCATGTTCATTAGTGTCACTGTGACACAGCTGGGCCTTCACCCTACAAACAAAAAGCGGTTCCCATGAGGAACTGCTGCTGAAGTGAGCTTAGTTCTGCACTAATTTGTTGTAGGTGGTAAATAACCAGTGAAGTAATGCAGTGATTTACATCCCACTTCAAACCACAGCAATCCCAACACCTCTGGTCATAGCGGTCAGATCAGAGTGTGCACAGATTTGCTGGACCTGGGTTTGGGATCTGTTGGCATCCACAGTCGCTGGGACAACTTGACTATTTAGATGATGATTTTCTACTTGCCCCCGCCACCCCCTTAGATGAAACCTTTCTGCACAAAGGCAATGCCTGACACCCCAATTAGAATGCAACAAATAACTCCTACCTGCTGCTTGCCCCACTATTTCACCCACAGCTTCCTCCTTACTGCACTCTTTTTCTCTCTGCAATTCCAGCTTCTCCACCTCCCTTCCACTCTGGGCTGGTGCATGTGCTGTGGTGGGACCAGGACAGTGCACTAAGCCTGCACTGGAGCACACCAGCTCTGCAACTTCCTAAAACATGAAGAAAACAGCCCCCCAAAGGAGGGAGCCATCCCCTGGTGCTGGGCTAATGAAGGGCCCAGCTGGTGTCATCAAAATGCTTAATTAGAGCAGGAAAAGTGCAACCATGTGCCTAAGGGAACAGAGCTACTTTAGAGAAATAAAAGGAGGAGATGAATAGGTGAGACAGTTTTCATTACCAGATATGACTTCACCTACAGGCCTTCCTCTTGCCTCCCAGCAATGACACTGCCTTTCTTTCACTGCAATTCATGCATTTCAAAGGGCCAACAGCATAAAGGGAATCTAAAAATAGGTTAAAGCCTGAAACCAAAGAGCAGCTCTTTCATTAGCAACAAGAGAAGCAGAAGGAGAAAGATTTGTAGGACAGAGCTCCTCAAGTGTGTCAAATGACTTGTAGTATTTGTATTTTATGCCACCTTACAGAAATTCTTGTAGTACTTGGACACATTTCAGATGTGCAGTAACTGATGTAGCTGGGACCTGCCATGTGCATGCTCTTTTCTTCTTTGCTGAGGAAGATCACTATGAATCGATGTCTTGGGTCACATATCAGCACTCCACAGTAACATACATCCAACAGGATCACCACACACTGGAGCAGGAGGCTGGCAGAAGCTCAGGTGTGGCAGGAGATCACCTGCAGAGGAAAGATCCCAGTGAGAGAGGCAGAGATGCTGGGGGCTGCATCCTTGCTGTGCTCCAACACAGCAGCTGGACACACGCCCTGAGCTCAGGTTGATAAAGTGTTAAACACAGGTGGATTCTCTGCATCCTACGTCTGCACTTCTCTAGAGAAGAAATTCTTTCCATGCAGATCAGTGCTCACCCTTCATCCAAAGACTGCAACCCATCTAAACACTGATCCCTACCTTGTACAGACCAAGTTCTTCAGTTATCTTGGAATGACGGGCTGAAAACAGAATGCAAATGGTGAGCAGAAGAAAGTGGATTCAATGTTCTCAGTCCAGCCAGGATTCACTGTGTTAGCTGGGAAGACAGCAAGTGGAAACCCATCTTGTGTGTGCAAGTATACAGATATTTGAGCAGTTTAGTGCAGGTATTGGATTCAGTCAGACTGAGTTTAGGGATGACAGCCCCCAGGCTCATGGATATTCCATCATTAGACAGCAGAGATGGACACATGGGCCAGGAATGAGACAAAAAAAAAATATCAAGCAGAGTTTTAGGCCACTGACAACTGTGTGGAGTAAGAAGGGATTAAACAAGTCAATGCGAAGTCCTGAAGGTTACAGTGCAAGGGAAGGAAGAGACACACTGACATTCAGGCTACAAGCAAGACCTGGAAACAAGAAGTTCAGCCCCAATTCTATTAGACACCAAATTTCTCAAGAATGGCTCATTCCTCAGCTTTGGCACAACACTGCGTGGCCTGTAGAGCCAGCACTGAGACCTTCATACTGAACTACAAATATTGCTAATAAGCAAAACCCAGAGACAAATAAAATTGAAATAATAAAAATAATAAAATCAATAAAATAAAACAAAACAAAATTAAACAAAATAAAATAATTTATTTCAATGGAGCCAGGATTCTGTTTTTAAAATTCACATACTCCTTTCCTGGAGTATGTTCAAGACCAGGTTGGATGGGGCTTGAAGCAACGTGGTCTAGTGGAAGGTGTCCCTGCCCATGGCAGGGGGTTGGAACTTTAAGGTCCTTTTCAATCCAAACCAGCCTGGGATTCTATGATTCTATGAACTGGATGGATGTTGTACAGGTGAAGACTGCATGGATACTAGATGAGGATGAACAGCAATTTTGAAGGTACAAAATGACCGCAAATTCAAGCTTGGCTGCCAAAATCACACCTGAAGAGATGCTGCTACCTGGGAAAAGCAAAGCCAAGGGCAGCTTCCTGCACTGCCTCTCTTTTGCTGTTTGCCTTAGCTTTAGCCATGGAAGGTACCCAGTGCTTTAAAGACCTTGGCAGACAGGGGTAGAACCGATCCGAATAAAGCAGTTAAGAAGTCCACATCTGAGCTACTTGGATTAGACTGTCCTTAAAGTTAATGGACATCATACAATTCATCAGGCACTAAAACAGAGAGCTAAAACAAGGCAGGTGAATCTTGCCTAAAAATACCTGATCACCTCCATAGACTGAGGGAAGCCCAGAGTGCCCAGTTCAGTGGCGCATGGATGTACATTGAGCAGTTAGAAGTGAATCCCACACAGGTTCTAGTCACTCTCAGCAGCAGGAATAATCCCTTCTTTCCCAGTGCTGCCTGGAGAAACACTGGCGCTTTGCTGCCTTTCTCTGCTGCCTTCCCCCACCAGACGCTTGAGTGCAAACCTCAGGAACATGCCAGTTAAGGCTGGATCCACAGCACACCTCCTTTCTCTGTCAAAGTCTGTTTGAGGCACGTGCCACTCCTCAAATCAGAGGCACTGAACACCGAGGCTCTCAGCTGTAGCTCTGTACCCACCACACTGCACGAGAGCCAAATGCCATATGTCAGATGAGTGGGATCAGTCCCTGCCTGGCCATGGCACACAGTGCTGCTGCTGCACCTGCAGCCTCTTCCTGCCCTCAGTCACAAGTCAGCCCCGTGACAGCCCCGGGACTAAAGGCTTCAGCATGACCTGGTGAAGCAGGGGAGAGGAGCGGCAGCCAGAGAGAAGGTGCCTTGTGGTTATCTTAAGGGAGATGGGAAGAAGCCTGAGGGGGGCGGTGTGCCGGGCCAGGAGGGTTTAAAGACAAAACTGCCTGGCTGTGGTCTTCAGGGATTATTACTGGCAGGAAAGTCACCTCTGGGGCTGAGAATCACACAGTGCTCTTGGGAAGAAAAGCTCTTATAGCGGATTAGAAAAGACTTTCCCTCACAGGCCTGATGAAGTCAGTGGGAAGACTTGCACGTATTCAAAAGCTTCACTTATTCACATTATCAGCATCACCTCCAGAGAGGCGATGGCAGGGAACACAGCTGCCAGGAAAGGATGGGAAAATGGTTTAGGCAGCTCAGCCCAACCCAGAAAACAAACCTGACTGCTGCATCAATTGCAAACATAAGGGGTGTGAGGGAGGGGAGCGTGTGTGGGGTGTGGGTTTATCAAATCTTTCCACATCTCTCTAATATCACAGCCTACTTTTCACAATCAGTGATCCTATGAGTACACTGGTACCTAAGATCCATCTTCACCACAGAAGACCGTGACTTCCCAGATGAGGGGACAGTGAGTGCGACTGGAAAAGCCCTCTGCTCACGCTCTGGGTTAACCAACCCAAATCCTTTTCCTCAGGGATGTGGAAATCCATGCTGTGCGTTGATTTGTATCTTGAGTTACTCTGAGCAGTTACATTTCTTTCTCAACACTCCTAGAAAGCTGGCTCTGAGGAACACATGGCTACTGGCTGTTTGCTTCCTTCCTGCCAATGTTTCCCTGTTCCCAGCCTCCAGACCATTCCTATTACCCGAGATATCCCTCTGGAGAGCATCTCCCAGCACAGTGCTGAACTCACTGCAGTAAATCCTGATGCTGGCCAGCAGTCCTCTGCTAGCATGCAGGAACGAAGGCTCAATGCTCACCATTTATACTTCCAAGGTAACCGTGAGCATATGGTCACAGATATTTCCACTTCTAAGTATGAAGATACTTATTATTATAAGATTATACTATTATAAGATATTTCCACTTCTTTGTATTAAGTGCTTAGACTCAATACAATGAAATTAGTCAAACCTACTTTGGAGTTACCAATAACTTCCTGTTACAAAAATGGATGCCTTTTTGGTGACTCTCCCAATGAATGCCATGGAGATTCCTGCTAATTAGCCCTACAATACCATCATTAAACTTTAAGCTGATAAAATGTGCAACTGAACGTGCTAATAATAGCACCAGCCAGTTTCTTACACTGAACATCTCCATAAAGATACTCTTTATAACACCTTTGGCACAACTGGGGCCTTGCATAATTAAATTTGATTTCACTTTCTTACCACTCTCGGCATAACTGGAGATTCCTAATTAGTTACACTTATTCTTTCAGAAATGTGTTCTGTTTAGTATAAACTTGTATTCCTCCGGCCAAATGTCACATGTATTTATTATTATTATCTCCTACTGATAGCTTTTTAACTGAGACATTTTGACCGAGATAAATAACTCCATGCCTCCCAGCCACAGCTCTTTGTGTGGCATCTGCTTTGGGTGGCAAAATAATTTATGAAGTGAAAAAAACAGCAGTTTATGGAGATAAGATGATTTTCCATTTTATTATTTTAAGTAGAGATAAAAATGCAGAGATAGTATCTACTAAATCTAATATTTCCACACCCTACCCCACCAAAAGCAGTAATAAAGTAAACTGAAGAGAACTTCTGTTCTCATTAATGAAGCTTCCTCACCTAATGGTGTTTCCCTTCTGACGGAAGGCAGCAGACATGTGGGCTGCAATTTCCCTTCCATGGCTACAACCTGGCTGGCTGCCCATGAGCACTCTTCATGCCTCTCAGTGACAGCTTCGAGTACTGCAAGGGCAGTCACATCCATGCCCAAGAAGCCCACCCCTGGTATCAGTAAAAGATGTACTTTGGCCTGTGTCGGTGCAATGCTCGGCAAAGTTCTCCCAGACACAACCCACACCCATATGTGACCTGTGCTCCTGAAGCTGTGTGTTGCCAATTACAAGAGCAAGCAGCAAAATCCCTTCTGTTCTTTGCACAGTTGTGCCCCAAGCTGGAAAAGCCCAGATGTGGTCTCCCACAGAGCTCACTCCTGCAAGAGGCAGAGGCTGAATTACCAGATGAAGTGGAAACAGGCAACGAGTGACAAATCCAAGAGCAAAACATCAGAACTTAGTTACTTCTCAAGTAATTAATGAACATCAGGAGCTCACAGGTTGCCAAGCAAGTTAAATAAACCTTTTTCCCTTTTGAAATCTGGGCAGCTACAGCAAGTGGGATTGACTTAATGTTTGTCTTCCCTCCAATGCACTATAGGTACCAATCTGGTGAAATACAGAAGGGAAATGGCAAGACAAACCTATATTAAAATGAAACCAACATTAAAGGAAGGAGCTGGAACTTATCAGGGAGCAGTGCACAACTTATGGCAGCCATTTTGTTGTAGAGATGCTTACCATTACTTCAGTGCTTTATATTCACAGACGTAGGACACAGTATGCCTTTGGAGGAGATTCTATCACCCACAAGGCTTCAAAAAGATCCACCAGCAAGTTAAAAGTAATTGAATTTAGAAAAGCCCTTCCCCAGCACTTTTACGTCAATGATAGAATCACAGCAATTGACAATTATGTGAAAATTACCAATTCAGTAGGTTTTTGTAGGCTGTCTCAGACTCAATTTCCTCCGTCAAGAGATACACTTGACAAAATTGATTTGAACAATACAGAACGTTGAAATATTGAAATTTACTATCTACCATGACACTTCTGGGTGCATCCATTTGAAAGACAAGCTCCTGACTGTATGAAAATTATTCTGGTACCAAAATGTACCGGTTTATGGAATAGAGCAAAAATCCAGCCCACAGTTTTTAGTATCCAACGTCAATGATGCTGGATCAAACAAGAGGTTTCATGTTTGGCATATAAAACTCTATTCTAGGTCACTGAAAGTAACCCTTCATTGAAAGGCAGAAATAAGCTTTACAGTTTCATTAAAATATTACTTCTCCTTTTGTGTATTAAGGATGATTTCTTACCCTGTTCTCTTTCTCCGTTTGCATTTGGTGCAGATATCTCATTAGTGATGTAAAGAAGCAACTCAAAATTTAATGATTCATTTTTATGTAAACCTTTCTTGTCTAAATAATTGATGGGAAAGATGAGCACAGGCATTTGGAGTCAGTGGCTGTTATTCCTTCTGCCTTTTCCCATCTCTGTAGCAGTGTTCTTTGTCAAGCTCAAGCCCCTTAGCGAACACACCCTTCGGGGGAGATGTCTTGAATTCCTCAGCCTTGTATCACTCCAGATGGGGAATTATCTGGATACAAACCTCCGCTCTGTCCTCCAAAACCTATACATTCATCCTGCCTGTACCTGATTTTTCATGAAGTCTTTAATCTTCTGCATTATGAGAAGCCTGGAAGGCAGCAGGCAGCTGATCCTGTGGGTGGCCTGTTTGTCCAAATGCCTATCTAAAAATGCTCAAATTGAGTAAACTAGGCAAAAGGCCAGGCAGCAAAATGCTATTGCCCCACAGCATCATCTGTGCTGACAGTCACGATCCAGTTGTGCTCTGCTTCTCTGCAAGGATCTTCCTCTGCTGGGTTCATGGACATTGTTTCTGGAGAGCCCAAATTACTCCCATAGTGTTGAAACTACTCCCTTTTCATCTAAACTCTTCCAGCCCTGCTGTTCATTACTCAGTAATTCATATTCATGAATATGTGCTGCAGGGCTGTAAATAAAATCTCTGATGGTCCCTTAAACCTCAAGCAAGAAACTATCTGGATCTTCCAGGGCATCTCCTAGGAAAGAAACATAGTCTCTTCCACAGTCTTGATAGAGCTTGCATGATGTGATTTTCACAGCATTTAACACATTTAATAAACTCATAGAATGACCTGCTTTCATAATGTTTAAGTTCAAAATTTCATTAGAACCTGAAGAAAATACTCTGGACTAGAAAATAGATTATTCTGAGGAAGATAAGTTAGCGGCTTCCTCCTACTCTGCCTTGTTAACATTTTAATAGATAAGTATTTGCTTTAAAAGTTAAATAGAATAGTAAGCTGTTACAGGGAATAAATGTTATAAAGATAGAAATCTCTACTGCCATTTACTTGATAAGTTAAAGAAAGTAACCATCTTCTCATGCTTGCGGGTATTTTCCCTTCAGAAGTCATTTTTTTTAATCTGATTTAAATCCAATTAAGTCTGAACATCTAAAATGAAGAACAAGTCTTTGAATTTACGTACAACTGATTTAAGTAATCACTGTCTCATTGCAGAGCTACTAAGCAAACAAACTATGAAAAATAAATGTGAAATTGGATCCAACTCACAGCCTTGATTTTGTTTTGAAAATAAATAAATAATCATTCTGCACAAAGCACGGCCTCTGTCTGCCACCAGCCAGTCAAAGCTGCAGCTACTGATTTAGAAACTAGTGGTTAAAAAAGATTCTATAGTTCAAAACAAAAGACACTGCAGTTTTTACCTTCACATTTACACAGAAAGCACTTGTGCGCCTTGACAAAGCCTCCTCCAGACAGACTGGGGACGCTGCAAACACTGGGAGCACCCCTGATTCAGCAGCTCTACCCTGATTTTGGCAGGATGCAGGGTTAGCACTTGGCTTCTTCAACTTCATGGAATCAGAGAATCATGAATGGTTTGGGCTAGAAGGGACCTTAAAGCTCATCCAGTTCCAACCCCCTGCCATGGGCAGGGACACCTTCCACTAGACCAGGTTGCTCCAAGCCCCATCCAACCTGGCCTTGAACACTGCCGGGGATGGGGCAGCCACAGCTTCTCTGGGCAACCTGTGCCAGTGCCTCACCACCCTCACAGGGGAGAACTTCTGCCTAAGATCTCATCTCAGTCTCCCCTCTGTCAGGTTAAAGCCATTCCCCCTTGTCCTGTCCCTACAGGCCCTTGTCCAAAGCTTTCTTGTAGCCCCTTTCGGTATTTCTCATACCACCTCTAACGGTATCTAATGGGTCTTCCTGGCTGGCTGCTCTCAGCAGGATGCCAGGCTGGGGGGGAGTGTCCCACCATCTTTTGTCCTCTTCTTACCTCCAATGAAGGAGTGTCTGGGTGTCAGAGCCTGGCTTTGACCTGATGGCATCCACATGCCCCACGGGGTCCCAACCCACAGGCTGCTATCACCTGGTATACCTCTGGTCACTGCGTTGCTCCTGAGTGGCTGCCAGTGCTGCAGAGGGGTCATGAGGGAGGAGAGGCTGAAGGACAGGTAGGAAGCAGCACCCTTTCATCTGTCTGTTGCTCTGTGAGCTTCTGTTCTCCCTCATTTGCCAGTGCTGACACTGAATGCTGATCAGATCGTGCTTTACCACCCTCAGGCCACCATTAGTCCAGGTACCTCACACTTTACTCTGACTTCCTCATATATCGAGCAACTCAGGTAATCCAGGGACATTTCAGAAGCATCTCTGAGATCTGGAAAGCTCAGTTACTGTCACATCTTATCTGTACGTTGAAGAAACAGTGCTTTACTGTCACCACAACTGTAGCATGCTGCATGTTACAGGATATCATACTTGTATAACTACAGGATAATGGAATAACTTCAAAACTCCCTGTGATAAAATACCTTCCATTAAAGCTGCTGCCTGCTGCATATGTGGAAATCCCTATCTCAACAGTGGGATGACACTTGAATGCTGCCAGGCACCATGTGGCTCAACGCCTGATAGAGCAGCTTCTCACTGTAGGTGACAAGTCCCATGGCTGCAGGCAGAGCACCTCCCAAACTGGTTAGTACAAATCAGTGTGGGCATCCAGCTTCCGCCAAGCAATCCCACTGACATCTTCCCTTCCCCTCTCACACTCATGCTCCTATATACTGAAACCAGGCTTCCGGAGACTGCGCCTGGAAAAGCACTGTGCAGCAGCAACTCATTCCTGACATACCAGTCCCTCTCTATCAGAGTTCATATCCACTGTCAATGCTGCTTGCAACAGTTTGGAAACCTGCAGCTCTTCAGCCTGGCCAGTAAGAGCAAAGATGGCAAGCCCCGGATTACAGCTCTGAACTCACTGCCTCACCCCTTTCCATGAAATCAAGTTTTTCCTCCTCCTCTTTTGAACAATGGAACAGATTACAATGCTCTTGAGAGGACAAGGAATGGGAAATCTCACAGATGTGCCCCGGCGATATATTTTAGGTTTGCAGACAGGGAAAGGCACTTACTCAGATTATTTCTTAAACCCAGCACAATTCTTTACACCCATCTCAGTGCTGGATCAAAGGGAGCTGTCAGCTCGTGCTGTCATAAGCTAGGGATTTTTTTCAGAGGTTTGAGTGAAAAGGTTACTCAGCTAGAAGTCACCTTAATTTCTTTTTTTTTTTAAATGATACTTGTTTTGACAATCCAAAACTTACCAGAGGTTAGAAAAAAACCCTCAAACAACTTCAGTAATTTTTAAGACACTTGAAGATTCTCCCATTCAAGTAACATCTCAATGTTCCAATTTCTCATCTTGCTCACAATCCCTACCTAATAACCCTTGGCACCTGTCCTGGTTTGGGCTGGGACAGCATTAATTTTCTTCCTAGTAGTACAGTGCTGTGGTTTGGCCTTAGTCTGATAATAATGCTGATAACACACTGATGTTTTGGTGCTTAGTTGCTGGCTGTGGTTAAACCATGACAACACTGAAGAGGATTAAGCAGGAGAATGATTTTTACACATCATGTCATACTTGCCAAGGATTACCTGGATGCCATCAAAGGTCCAAGCATTTGGGTAGGAATCACAGGTATTTCTCTTCCTCCATAACCAGCACTGAAGAGCCCACAGGCAACAGCAGAAAAGCAAACAAAGCCCAGGTTAGCTGCCAGTGCTTCTCAGGGCTGTTTTTCAGTCCTGGACCTCCCCACCACAGCAATCAGCAGCCATGTAAAGTTGGTTTCCTACATTGCCACAGTGCTCTGTAAGATGCTCTGGTATTGTCATCTTACCTGGTATCTTTAGGTATATTATAGTCCAGTCAGCCCAGGTGCCATAGGGAACACATTTCTGTTCTTTCCTTTAATGTTCATACACAGCAGATCTTTTTCTGGGTAATCTTTTCCCCTAAACATTGACAACCAGGAAAACTGAAAGAAAAACATTTAGAGATTTAAACCATTTCTTCTCTGTTCTGTAAAAAAGGTGAGTTAGTTAAAATGTAATAAAGAGTGATGGATTTGGACGATAGCAAAATTACCTATGATGTATTTTAAAGCACTTTTGATGTATTTATTAAAAGTCAAGATGCACTTCAAAAGAAATCCCAGTGCACTTCCAAAAAAATTACATGGCTCAAAGAAGATGCACTTAAGAAATCGAGGTCTTTGGGTCTGGGAACTACAGACCAGTCAGTCTTACCTCTGTGCCTGGCAAAATCTTGGAGCAGATTCTCCTGGAAGGCATGCTAAAACACATGAAAAACAACAAGGTGCTTGGTAACAGCCAGCATGGCTTCACTAAGGGGAAATCCTGCCTGACCAATTTGGTGGTCTTCTATGATGGGGCTACAGAACTGATGGACAGGGGTAGAGCCATTGATGTCATCTACCTGGACTTGTGTAGAGCATTCGACACTGTCCCACACGACATCCTTGCCTCTAAATTGGAGAGACATCAATTTGATGGATGGACCACTCGGTGGATAAAGAACTGGCTGGATGGCTGCACACAAAGAGTTGTGGTCAATGGCTCAAGGTCCAGCTGGAGACCAGCAACGAGTGGCATCCCTCAGGGATGAGTGCTGGGACCAGTCTTGTTCAACATCTTTGTTGTTGACATGGACAGTGGGATTGAGTGCGCCCTCAGCAAGTTTGCCGATGACACCAAGCTGTGTGGTTCAGTTGATAGGCTGGAGGGAAGGAATGCCATCCAGAGGGACCTTGACACACTTGTGAGGTGGGCTGATGCCAACCTCATGAAGTTTAACCATGCCAAGTGCAAGGTCCTACACCTGGGTCAGAGCAATCCCAGGCACAGCTACAGGTTGGGCAGAAAAGAGATTCAGAGCAGCCCTGTGGAGAAGGACTTGAGGGTGTTGGTTGATGAGAAAATTAACATGAGCTGGCTTCAGTGTGTGCTTGCAGCCCAGAAAGCCAACCGTATCCTCGGCTGCATCAATAGGAGCGTGACCAGCAGGTCGAAGGAGGTGATCCTGCCCCTCTACTCTGCTCTTGTGAGACCTTATCTGCAGTATTGTGTGCAGTTCTGGTGTCCTCAACATAAAATGGACATGGAACTGTTGGAACAAGTCCAGAGAAGGGCCATGAGGATGATCAGGGGACTGGAGCACCTCCCATATGAAGACAGGCTGAGGAAGTTGGTGCTGTTCAGCCTGGAGAAGAGAAGGCTGCGTGGAGACCTCATAGCAGCCTTCCAGTATCTGAAGGGGGGTTATAACTGTGCTGGGGAGGGACTCTTCATTAGGGACTGTAGTGATAGGACAAGGGGTAACAGGTTCAAACTTAAACAGGGGAAGTTTTGATTGGATATAAGGAAGAAATTCTTCCCCGTTAGGGTGTTGAGGCACTGGAATGGGTTGCCCAGGGAGGTTGTGAATGCTCCATCCCTGGTTGTTTTCAAGGTCAGGTTGGACAGAGCCTTGGGCGAGATGGTTTAGTGTGAGGTGTCCCTGCCCATGGCAGGGGGGTTGGAACTAGATGATCGTAAGGTCCTTTCCAACCCTAACTATTCTGTGATTCTATGATTCTAAATGAATCAACACTTGTTTTAAAAGTTGCATTGGGGTTTATCAGTGTGGTACCAGTAGCAGGGAAGGTTTTTCTGCAGCACTCTGATTAGCACAACCAACTAACACTATAAACACTAGCACACCAAATTCACAACAATAGAGAGAGATGGATTTATGCACAAAGCATTTTTCAAGTATTTATTATGGAATAGTTTTCCCCTTCCTTGCCTATACTGCACTCACTGTAGGAAAGGCAACAACAGGAAAATAGGATGGACGTTGCTGATGGTGATGGACATTGCTGATGGTAATGCACCTTACTAATGAGGTGGCATTCATTATCTTCCACTGCAGAAATGGATTTAGGTATGCCACCGTTTCAAATACAGCAGAAGCAGTCAATTGAGTTCTATTTCCCACTTATAAGCCCATAGGCAAAATCAAGGAAGGCAAGGCAGAGGGAGAAGGTGGCAGAGGAGTGAGGCAGGGAAGAGGAAGCCACAATTTAGAATTTCTTGAGACTGCATTTGATTCAGAAAAACAAGGTATGTTAATTCATACACACACAAACAGGCTCCTATAAGTCAAGGCTCAGCCAGTCTCCCAGGAGACAGTTTAATGGTCACTACCTACCTTGACTAGATGAAATCCCTTAATCCCCAATCCTCCTGAACTTTAATCCATTGCTATCAAATCTGCCATAATATCTTTTATTACTTGCTTTGCTGTGTTATTACCTTATCAGTAAGTATATTATATACTAGTAACTTGTATGTGCTCACTTTGGCATACAGCAGATGGGTTATTCTGCCTTCCTGAGCTAGCTGTAAATAAAAACACCCTAGTTGAAAGCCAGAGAAGAATTCATAGAGCAAGATCAAAAGACCCTGCTCCTCATCTTACATTACAATTGTGAAAAGACAGATCCTTCCTTATTGGAATACCTTTTATTTTTCTCTTCTCCTCACCATTTCCTCAGTGCTACATCACCCCTCTGGTGCCTGCAGTAGGCAGAACAAGCTGTTCACCTATCAGACCTGGATCTGCACCTGGGCATTCCTTATGGGGGCTTCACAGGCTGGGAAGGAGGGAAGAGGTGGGGAGAGACACCCACAGAGCCAGTGCTCTGGCCACCGACCCATCACCATCTACCAGACTGTGCTGCTCCCTGGACCATACCACAGACCCAGGAACATACACTGAGATAACCCCATGCAACAAGTCAACTCACAGATTGGACAAGCACCAGCCAGTCTGAAAGTCTGACCTGTGGAAAAGGCAGTGATCAAAAACTCAATTAAACTGACAGTGAAAACCTTATTGATGTTCCCACGTTCCCAGGCTGGTGTGTAACTCATGGCAGGGGATGACACTGACTTGCAAGAAGTCTGTTTTCTTAGAAGAACAGCAGCTTGAGTGAAAACAACCTTGTCAGGAAATAATGGTCTCCATTCCCCCAGCCTGCACTAAGCAGCTATTAAAAGCTACCAGAATACAAGAGCCAAAACATTTACTGCATGTTTATTTAAACATACTACACAGTCACCTTGAATTATAATACCACTCCTGCTTCTAGCTGCAATTTTAACCTTCTAGCATTTTTTTTCCTTCAGGCCAAGAGAATAAATTAGGCAGGGAAACAACATTGAAGCGAGTACTTCACTACGTGCTCAGTGTGTGCTAAAATTCCTGTGACCTCTTGAGTTGTGCTAAAATAGAACATATTTAGTATTACACTAAATTAACTGGATGTATTGAAAGTCAATGGTAAAGCAACAGGGCTCTGACTATGTCTGGGACTGGGAAAACTGTGAACTTCTGATTTGGAGTTTTTGACAGTGGCAGAAGTTAGAAATACCAGCAAGTGCTCTGCAGCACTTCACTGATGCTCCCTCTGTGCAATTTGTTTACTGCTTCAAGATATTAGACAGACAGATTTTACTTTCCCTGCTAGTAGCCAATATGCAAGAAAGCAAGTCATATAAAAATAGCTATTTACTCTGTAACAAGCAGTACAGTACATTATCACTCGGCACTGATGTTGTTAGAGGATTGCAAGTCAATAATCAGTTCTGATTCAGTAAGTTTGTAAACCATCTGCTTCTATCACTGCAGAGCATGCTCTGCTGCAGCAAAGCCTTCTCTGCCATGCTAACCAACAATTCCCGTTAGGAAATCTAAGACTATGTTCTGTCAAAAGCTTTCTCATTGCCTCACCACTTAAATAAGCGACATGGCTCGGTTGTACAGAAATTCTGCAGAAAGGGCTAAATTGTAACCACCCTCAGTAGAAAATACCTACCACTCGTCACTGATCATCTCAGGACCTCCATACTTGTTTTAAGGTGCTGTTTGGTTTAGTATCTAAGGTCTGAGAACAACTTGGGCAGAACTGTGCACTGGCTGTAAAACCTCAGGCAACCCATAGAGTATCTAAGAGATGTTCTACCAGGGATGGATTTGGAGATGTGGGATGGGGAGGGCAGGACTGCACACAGAACTTAACTGGGACATTTACACAACTTCAAGCCTCCAGTAATCACTTTTAAGCTGCCAATAGTTATTGGTTTCCTCAGCGAGTCGACTGCCCATTCAAAAAAAATGAGCAATGCAGAAACTCAGGATCCCAGCCCTGCTCTATTTTATTCACAGCCCTTTGCTTCCACAGCACATCTTGACTTTACAGCTCCAGCAGGCAGCTGGGAAATTACACTCTGCTCTACCTGCCCGTCCCCCTGCACCAGCACCAGCCCAGCTCTCACCATACTTATCCCAGGCAATGAAACCTCTGATTCCGTTCATTTCACCACCAAAAGAGCTTTTGCCCCTTATCTCCTGTAACTAATCCTGCACACACATCTCCATTATAGCACACCAGCACCCTGCTCCAGACCCTGCTCCCACTGCGCACAGTGCAGCCGTCAAGAGCAGAGAATTCTGATGCCAGCACAACCTCCTGCACTGGGAAGCCACAACTCCACACCCACCTCCTGCTCCTGGGGCTTCTCTCCATGGCCTGGTCAGCAGCTGATCACCACAGCCCAGCTCACAGGAGCTGTTGGGATTTGGTTCTAAACACAACCACAGCACAGAAGGCTGAAGTGTTTCAAACTGTGCGTACTCACGTTCTAAAGACAAAGAAAAAATATCTAATGATCTTTTAGTGTATTGACTCCTTTGCTCTCCTTTTTTGGGTTGCCTTGGCTTAGGAGTCTTTCCTATAAATCACTTTCACAGTTGGTGTCACCAGCTTCATGAATTCATTTGTCTTTGCTCAAAGCATCATTGCCTGTGTTTATTTCACCAGGCTCTTCAACACACACGTTTCTCCTGCACACTCCTCTGGTAACTTAAACTGCCCAGTGACATCAGATTTCCATCACTAAGGAACATCAGTTTTATTTGACTTCAGCTCCACTTTTCTCTTATGCAGAAAGCCAAAAGAATGTCTGTAGCCTACGATATTCAGTGACGTCCTATTACATATTTGATAATGGCTTTCCAGTCTGTGAACTGTTACCTCTTCTTTGCATCTGGTGCTAGCCTGAGCTTAATAAACCAGTTATTTTTTGCTATAGGTAGTACTTTCATATCATAAAAAAATACAGAAAGCTCATTCTGGAGTTACTGCTTACTTTGACATAATGCTTTGTTTTCCTTTTGGTTCTCTCTCTCCCATTGCAAGTTTGACATGATTTCTTCTGCTTCAATTACTGAACATCACCCCATATAGAGAGAACATTCCATTAACCAGGATCATTTTTTACTACACTAACTCTGCAGTTCTTTTGTCCATCTCTGAACTCCCTGATCAGCTTCATTCAAGCTCCTTACCCTGTTCTTACTTTAAGCTATCACAAATCATTTATCTTTTTAAAATAAAGATCTGATAATCACACAGGCCAATCGCACATCACAGTTTTACATTTACGGCTTTGCTGATCCCTTTATTACACTTTGATTACACTTGTTGAAAGATACCTTTGAGGATGGGATGGATTTTCTGACTTGAAAATGTTTCTGCATTGCACTTTCATGATATGCTGTGGTGCACAGTTATACCACACGACTTATTTGGCATGGTGATAGATGGCTAGTTTCTCTGCCTTATAGCAAGCACTATGAATTTGGCTCTGCTACTTTACTATGGCATTCCCTAATGGAAACTAGAATTGCTAAATGTATACACTTGTATTTGGCTTGACAAAGGAAAGAGCCTAAAGATTTTCTTTAGGCTCTTTCCTATTTTCTGGGGCTATGTGGGGAGGGTCTGCCCTCACTTGTTTTGTTTCTGTTTACACTTAGGAACAAGATCTTTTTGGTATAAATTCAGAGCAAAACTATTAAAAGAAAAGCAGGTCAGCACAAACACCACGTTTCACTCCTTTCCAAACACAGACCTGTCTCCAGCATCAGCTGCCTCCCAAAAGCTCTCATTCCCATAAAGGGAATTAGATATCTCCAGCTCATTATTCTCAATGAAGTCTCATTCAGTCTTGGCACACAGAGCTTGGCCTGGACCAGGCATATCCACCTTTTAGACCAGCAACTGCACTGTGGCCCCTCCTGAAGTTGCCCCAGTGCTGCCTTCCTTGGAGGGCAGCTGGGCTCATGGTCCCAGCTCAGCCTGAAGCCTACACTACAGACACATAGGAAAAGCACACATCATAGATCAGCTGCTTCTTCTGCCTAAACCCTCTCTACAGAGATTTTAGCTACATGGGCATGTGCCTTTCTAGTGGCTTCTGTGGCACAGGGCAAGTGTAGTTGTACCGGCAGCAAAAACACAAGTTTAGCACTGAAAAAACAGGATCACTGAAAAATGTCCATTTTCAGAACCACACGTTTTCCTAAAGCTTAACTCTTAATTTTAGCACAGCTGGGGTGTAATTTTTGAACATGTGGGACTGACATTTCTCATTGCCACCCTTGTAGTAGATCAGCTCACCTGAAATAGATGGCATACATTTACTTTCACTTGAAATAGTTTTACTCACACTAGAAAAGCTTGCTCTGTAAATAATATCTCAAACATTCACAAGTGATACAGGATGAGGTGGCTACCCAGAGGTGAAAAGGTCACCAGGGATAAGGTCTTTTTTCCCCAATTGTAGAGAATGTAGATGTGCACATTGTAATCCCTTATAGCTTACAAAAATGCTTTAATTCAGGAAGAGAAGTAGCTTTGAACTTTCACACTGAGCAACACTTAGACAATGAAAACCTTCAGCTTAATTCCTCTGAACTTTGCAGGCATATAGAACTGCAGCCAGCATTTGGGATTCACACCATCCTGCACGTCCCTCAATACTTCCTGGTGATGCCTTAAGCTTTGCTAAGGATTGATGCAAGACTGCTACTGATTATAGTCTCACTGTTCTTCCCCTCTTATGGGTCTGTCAACTTGCCTGCAGACATAACTGTGTTTCTGGTTTACCAAATTCATTTCCAGACACTGCTGAGGCAGCTCTGAGAACTCCAGGCAGAAAGGATATGGCATGGCCCATGCTCAGGGACAGTCTGGAGTCATTCTGTCCAGTGGCAGAGATACAGCTTCCATGTTCCCTAACAGAGTAAATACTTCAGTGAGAGGTCACTTAAAAGCAGGAGCTGACTCCTGCAACCCTCCACCACAGCCACCACCGGGGCACATCCCATCATGGCCACCCTCAGCACATCACCCACAGTACCTACCTCCTCCCACCACTGCTGTGGCTCTTGTGCAGGAGAAAGAAGCCAAAGCAGCAGTTGAACAGTATCTTATCTCAGCTCTCCAAAGCCTTGTTGTGCTGTGCCAGAAGGAAAAGTGTGAAATATGGCCAAAGTGCATTGCCTAGGACCACACAAGAGATACTTGCTTCTGATTTTGGGAAAGTCCTGAGGGCAATCCCATGGGAGTTTCTAACAAATACCAGGTTTGTACAAAAATCTGCTCAACAGGATGACTTCATGCAGCAGTTATAGCTCATTCTCAAAGCTGTCCTCTACCCTGCAAATCACAGAATAAATGTGTTTGAGCAAGGAGTGAACTCATCAGCTAGTGATTTAATACAAATGTGAGTAAATGGACAAACCTGTGGTCAGGCTGAAAAATCACCTCTACAGCTACACATGTACTTTTAAAATACATATTCAGTTTTCCTTAACCCTTATTTTAACATGTAAGAGTTTACCCTTGGAGTCAGTGTTTACCTGCACACACCTCAGTGATTCTCTGAGCCTAACTCCAGAGACATTGAGCCAAGAAATGCCTAGTTAGAGTGTAAAGGCACAACAGTGGCAAAGCCCATACATTCTAGCACCCGCATGGGAACTGTGCTTAGTGTTCAGGTAGGAAAACAAATCTGCATATTTAATACTGAAGTGTGCAAAATGGGATCTGTCAAAACTACGATAAAGCAGCACGACACAAAATCAAATACATTTGTAATTCTTGTGACAGGAAAAGTCAATTTAGAATTAATCAAACAGCAATCAATCAACTGCGTTATCACAAAACAGGATTTTTCAACCCTGGTTTAATTTCAGGATAAGCTCCTGGTTTCTGCTTTGCGTTTGAACGATGGTGTGAACTGCTGCAGAACCCCTAAGCCTCTCTTCACTGAAATGCCTGGCGGATCTACATGTATAGAGACGTATATAACCACAAGGCATTTAACAACAAAGAGCTTTGGGATAGGTAAATATTTTCTGGTGTACAGATGACATGACTAGTCTTTTGAAAGCAACCACAAAACAGAGAATGGCAACCAAAAGCCATTGCAAAACCAAAACTCAGAGAGCTTGTGTATCTATTGCTGTATTACAACTTGTAAAACCACTGGCTGTAGCCCGAGTCCATCCAAACACAATCAAGCTGTCTCGGAAACTTCAGGCCTTTCCCAAGGTGGCTTCCCCGCACCACAGCAGACGCACAGACAAAAACAAAGATGGAATTGCTCCTGATCCTGTTGTAGCTACTTCAGTCTCAAAGAGAACTTGATGAGGCTTGCTTCCAAACACGCTCAATCCCAAACAAACACTTAAATAAAACAATCTCAGGTACAAATTTAGGAAATAAAAACAATTCCAGTGTGAGGCACTGCTGAAGAAATTATGTGGCCCCAACCAGAACCCACTTGTCAGAAGTTAGTGCATCCCTCACCCTGCTCAGCTGAAGCGGCAGGAAAGAAAGCAAAGAATTTAAAGGACACAGGCATGAGCTGAGGACCTTTCTTTTGTTTTTGACCGGCCACCATGATTTTTGACTTCATGTGCACATACTGTGAATTTCCCGGTGATGGCTGCATTAAACCCCCTGAATTTGACTCTTTTTATCAGCATTTGACTATACACCCTCCTCAGGTATACCTGACCGTGCATAAGCAGGGCTGTTGGCTGGCATCAAGTAACAAGAAATACCCCCGTTAACACCTGCAACTAGTTATGTGCAGATTACAAGCAATACCAGCACTTTACTAACAACTCTGAGGTCGATGACCATCTGAAACACAATTATTGATGATTTTCTACCAGAACTGACTATGAAGCATGAATATGAATTTATACCCCATAAATGCTCCTGACACCAGTTTAAATTTAGGTGAGCGCCAAAGATCTACCTTGAGAAAAACAGCAGCTTGTTGGCAGGTAGGTATTTCTGATGGCAAAATATGCTCCTCAAACAATTCTGTCTTCTCACAGCACTCACTTCAAATTTGACAACAAACTGTATCATGGGGCCCTTTGAAAATCACTTCATTAATGATGACTATGTAAGTACTACGAGGTGTGAGACATTCCCATACTGCTCGTAGGAGTTACCTTTTAATTCTATTACAATCTACTCCACCATAGTGTAATCACTCCTGACACTTCACCTTTTGCTTTGTAAAACATTATTGTCTGCCACAGGAAAACACCCCAAACAAACCCACAGATGATATTTTGTTTGTCATGGGGATCTGATTGAAAAGATGTTATTAATTAACTGTTGTGCACAGTTACACTTGGAAACTCATGACAGCTCTTGGGATTACTGGCAGACAGTTGTTACTTAGGTCTCTGAGACAACACAGAGACATAAATCTCCCACATGTTCCTGTGAATTAAGTAGATATTATTCAGCATTTGTGAGGAATAGTTTGGATTTTCTTTGGCCCTGAATAGAGACTAGTGTGGCTCAGTGTGGTCCAGGAGTCCCTATAAAGGAACAGTTGCACTTATTTGTCTCAGGAGGTGGATTTGCAACCACACAGGGGGAAGAACTGAGAAGCGGCTTCCCCCACAAGACCCAGTACAATGCTCTGGTTTACTGCCTAGGCTGAGCTTTTCGCCAAAAGGAAGAGGCAAAGACATTTTCCTAGAGGTGGAATTCTCATTTTCTGTTTCTCACTTATACATTTTTTTTGTCATCAGAAGTGTTAGATGCAGGGAAAATATTCCTTTATAGGTTAAAGAAGTAGAAACAGGTACAAAATTCCAACTGCTTACAGTGAAAGTTTTGACCAAGTCCCTTAACTAAGAGCAAGCTTCCTTTCACACAGTGATACTGGTAGTTCCCCCTCACATTACTATTATTGTTGTTCTCTTCTGAGCAGAGAGAAGGTCTGTGTCACAAACTGGAAATCTTTCAGAAATTATTATAATAAACTGGATTATTATCTTTTTTCCCCAGCATTTTACCTGCAGTGCCCATAGGTTTATATGGAATAGGGAATTTCTTCAAGAAAGAGGTCTTCAAAGTTCTTACCTTGATCACAGAGGAACACATTTTTCCTCAATGCGCTCTTTAAGCTGGGCTGTGGCTCCTGAGTACTCTGGAGGTAAATGTGATGTGATTAGTGATCAAACTGCTTCCTAAGGAAAAGTTGTTCACAGTCAGGGAAACTGCTTAAAATGCAACAGAAACAAACAGGTCTGTGTCAATATTTGCACTTTGTGTAAACAATTCAAGCTGTATCACTCCAGAGATAATGACACATAATGCTCTATAAAATGTTCTGAAAGGGGTTTAGTGAATTAATCTGCATTTGAGTTCGGAAAGAAAATTGGTCTGTGTGGTGGAAAAATGTGAACTTCTGTGCTCCTGCTGAGCATGATCCTAACAACAGCTGGAGCTTCCAGAAAGTGTCCTGGGAAAGGGCTTTGCTGCTACAAAGTACATGGGATAAGAACAATTTTCAGCCCCTGAACTGTCTTTCATCCCATTTACAGAGCTTCAGGAATTGGTGTGACACACTGGAATATATCATTTTGTCTGAGTAAGTATAAATGAAGCATTTCTTGCAACTCTGGTGCTACATCTCTGGCGAACACTCTTTCTCCTTTTAGCAACACCCGGAGTTCAAGCCTGGAAAGGACAGGGATTAGTGTCTGAAAACTCAGCTAATAACACTGAGGGAAAGCAATCTGTACACAGGAGTTTATTTAGATGCCCACAAGTTTTATATCATTCCCCTTTATATCTCAGCCCACTGAATCTCTCATCCAACTGAATTACCATTGGGTTTTACAATGTGATATACAAAATGAGCTGACATTATGATTTACAAACATCCTTTGAGTATCATATAAAACACAACTCTTTCCCTTATTATACAATCATTAGGGCAATGCAAATATAGTCAATACATGAGTAACTGAAATTGATGGGGCATTTTAAGAAAATAAATTTACCTTCACCACACAAACCTGTTGGATAAAACAAATCCTGTTTAAAGAATGGGAATGAAGTTGTCCAAATGATTGAAAGGAGTGTTTATATTCTTTTGTCACTGTCCCCTGATAAGAAACATAATAATACTTCATTCAAAAGATGACTAATGTCACTGTATAGTCACACTTCATTCTTGTTAATCAGTTTCACATTTTCCACATGGAAAACTCACAAATGTACTTCCCAAACTGTAGCCACTATACTCATTTCTGTACTTTTCCATATACTCAGTGTGTTTAATTAAATAAATAAAAAGCAAAAAACACTACATGAAAGAGCAGAACAAAACACAAGAGCACATTAAAAAGGTGACATTTAAGCTGCAGATGCCATCATCGGAGAAATATATTCTTGTTCTAACGCCACAAACTTTCTAGCCTCATGGCAAAAATAGGCATTAGCTGAAGAGAATCTAAACTAATCTCAATACAGGGCTAAGAGTTTTAATTTGTATTGCTGTCTAAACTTCGGTACTCCCCAGCACTGCAGGTAAATTTAAAACTAAGTATTTCTGAATGTCAACATGTAACCAGAGAAAACCTGTTTCTGAGCTGTGAATAGGGTAATAAAAGTTATCGAGTGTTAAGGTCTCCTGTCCTGCATGCTGCTGGTGCAGGTGTTTCTGCACTTTTTCATTAGGGCAGCAGTACCTGAGAATGGCAGACATCATTATTACAGTGAACACAAGAGAGGAAAAACAATGAACTCATCAATGATGTTACGACTCAAAGCAAATTTTAACCTACTCAATTTGAATTAGATGACCTTAAGGGTCTCTGCCTGTTTTATCACTGCATAATCTGCAACTCCTCACCCTCTTCTAGCACTTGCAGTTTCTCTTGCAAAAGAGAACACTGACAATGACTGGTGATTCTTTCCTGAACATGTGTTGAATTGGCAGTGGAATCTGGTTTTAGTTCCATTTCTTGTAGGAGTCTTGCTGCTGCTCTGCACATTTGGGAGAAGAAAGTGCCTTTTTTGCCATGAAGTTCATGGCATTGAATTTTATAATTTTTTAAGACAGACTTATTTTGATTACTTCCATTCTGTCCAATCAAATATACCTTTGACTGCTTTAAAAGGTTGGACAGCTGTGAAATATAAGGACTATGCAATCTGACTGTACATACATACATATTTTCATAAATACATCTAACAGGGACCTTGTAACTAAGTATATGATATCATGGGACAAAATCACAACAGGCTGTCTTATTCGTAAAATCTAGATGCAAAGTAAGAAGAGTTGAATTCTAGCATGTTGTCAATATACAAATTAAACCAAAAATACAGCAGTAGTTTAACCATGAAATAATTTAAACATATTTGCAAATTTCTTGACAGAAGAAGTGTGTCATTTACAACACTGAAAACTCTGTAACAACCACTGACTTGTATGCGCTGTACTGTAATCCACCCAGACAAGGGTGGTGAGGATGAGCATAGTGGTGGGTCCCAAAGGCAACTCCCAAACATCTTCCTCATGTGGAGACTTTGGTAACTGTCTGTTGTACAAAACACCAACGCACACAACTTCATTTCGGGTGGTCATCTTCCTCGGTCCCCCTCTTGGCAAAGTCCCATCTGACTATGTCAGTTATTGCTGAGACACTCTAAATCCACAGAGCAGCAGATGTTCCCATTCTGCAAAGACGAACAAGCAGCTGTCAACCACCTTACAGAACAAGTCACAGAGAGCAAAGGGTTGGTGGCACACAGGGATAGATACATCTTGGACACATCCACCACTGAAGCCAATATCCCAAGGTTTTCCTCATTGGTTCCAACAGGGGTGGCTTTTGGAGGAGGCTGACTTTTCTAAATAGCACTGAACTGGTCTGAACTACACATGAACTAGAAACCTGGGTGTGAAAGACTCACTGGTCTCCATAATAAAATACAGCACCACAAAGGCAAGAGATGATTGGATTTTTCTCCCATGTAAGAATGTTAATGGAGAGAGAGAGTTTTCACACAATCCATGGGAAGCTCTCTGCTTGTCTGAAATAAGCAGATCGTTCAGTTCTTCATTTATGGCAGATATGTACAGAGGGAAAAACACCATACAGCTTTGGAGTTTAATCCACTGTTAAATATCTTTCTGCAACATCTAGTAATTTACAAAACTATCTTGTATAATAAGAAAAACACTCCATCAAGCAGCAAGACCCAAATGGGCAAATGTTTTTCTTTTTTCTTTTCTTTTTCTTAAATCCAACAGAAACCAATAGGAAGAACACAGATGAATTGCAGAAAAGCTGCCTTCAATTAATTTAAAGCCCTGAAGAAACAGCTTGATTTCCCACAGGGATCACAAGAACATTTTAGATAACCCAAACCAAAATTTTAATCATTCTGATATTAGCACAGTAGGGTCATCACTGCAGGGAGCAAGGGAGGCAACCTGCACTTCTGCACTAGTCATGGGATTAAATACACCTGCATGAGATCAGGGAGCAGAAACTATGACATCCCCTTCCCACTGCTGCTGGGGGAGAGCCTCCATCTCTGAGCTGCAACGTGATTCTACTTGTGTCCTTCCTGGGGAAACATTAGTTAGTGCTTTTGCCTCTGCTCACCCACTCTGTAATACACATTGTCATAAACATCCACATTAGGTAGGTATTAAAATATTCACCTAGCTTGACACTGGGAATGCCTAAAGGGCTCTCCAACAGAATGTCTGGAAGCTGCACTAGGATATTACACATCAGCGCTCAGTGTTTCCAACAAGCACAGAACTGTTTTGTTTCCACCCTGCACAACACTAAAGGTGTGGAGTTTTCAGTAGGCTTCTGCCCTCGTTTCTCATTTACTTCCCTGAGAGCTGAACGGGAACTTCCAACGGCAGAAAGTGACCCTGATTTGACACAGCAACATACATTTCCATTCCCTTTCTACTTTGCCCATCATACCTTGCATTTGCAGGTCGTACAAGGAGATCCCACCATTGTCCATACAGCACCACTAAGCCTTGTGATCCCATAGTCATCCAGACAGGTTTTCCTGATGTCGTAGGTGATGTTGTCAGCCAGACAGGGGTCACTGACGCAGTGGGGACAGCACTCTCCTTCTGAGATGGCTGTGTATTCGCAGTTGAGCTTTGGGCACAGGAGAGGCCAACAATCCACCTCTCCTTCCTGTAAAAATCGAAGCAAAGCTCATTCAGGTTGTTGCCATTTGTTAGCAACCACAAATTTTTGCATTCCATTTAACAGAAAAGTTTTATTTTCCTGAAACTGGAATAAACTTAATGTATCAGCTCTCAGTTTGGTAGATCAGAGAAATGCCTGTTTGAATACTGAGCTGGAGTTTCCGAAGTGTAGTGACCATCATTTGAGTGGTCTAAACTAAACATCACCACCATCTTCAATGTAGCAGGAAAAACTGAGTTCTTTGGAGTTTTTAAAGGCAGCATTAAATACTGGGTTCCAATATTGCCTGTAAACTATAATTTTTGCAGTGATTGCCTTGTGGACTCATGCACTCTCTCTAACCCTGGCCACATGAGCATCTCTGCAGGATCACAGCAACTGTTTAAACACAAAAGTGGCACTGTAGATAGATGGAGGTTGGTACATTTGAGAAGCACTAAACATCCATCTAACTAGCAACAGCTGAAATTGATTTTACTGTCAACTCCTAAAGGAATAGTTAAAGCCATACCAGTTCTGTTCCACTGAGTATGTTATTATTTAGCTTTGTAAAAAAACAATCAACCCAAACTGTTTAGTAGGTAGAAACCTGGAGAAGAGACAGTCATCAGGTCACTTGTGTGGAGAATTGCTCTGTCTAAAATTAACCTGCAAAGGCCTGTAATAACTTGCATTATGCTTCAGATGCATTCAGTGCATCAGCAAGTGCTTCATAAAGCACGTCAGCTACTGGTAAGATCACATACAGAACCTTACATGTAGGTAAGGGCATTTAGGGCATTGTTGTCTTTTAGTTCTGTATGTTAACCCAATCATAAAATGAAGCAAAGAACTGCTAGCCACAAACTCAGTATCCCATGTCAATTGAGTATTTGCCATTGCTGCTGGCTGCAAATGTTTCTTCGCTGTTCTGCAAACATAAATAAAAATCTTAGGTGAATACAACGCTTACTGCTGTACATCACAGATAATTATCTCTTCACAGTAACTTAGCTTTGAAAGTAATTTGTTTCCTGATGCTCAGACACCTCTTGATTAATATCATATATAAAGATTATGTTATATAGACAGATATAAATGGAAAACTTGATAATTTTAATGAAGTTCACTGCTGCACTAATTAGTATATCTGTGCAAAACTTCAAGCTTTACGGAAATAATCTCCAGCGCCTAATGAGAAAATAGATGTTCTTTATTTTGCATGTTTGTCTAGGAATTCCAGTTTTCTTTACCCTTCTACATTTGGTTAATTTTTGCTAATTCATCACATGGTACTGGTTGGCACTCCATTCTTCCAACATTTGCTGATACAAAAAAGAACTGCACTGTGCATTTTGCTGTCACCAGCTGATGCAATTCAAACTGAAACTCCTCCAGCCAAATCCATCACGTGTGGAAAAAAAATATTTTAAAAGCCATTTGAAGATCAGACACCCTTATAGAAGCTCTCAAAAGCAGACTAATGCTTTAATACAGTGTCAGGGTGTCCAACCTTTTGTCAAGCTTGTATTTTGGTCATTAGAGCTACTTATTCAGCAGTAGAAGGAAAACTGATTGTTCAGCTTTCATTTCTCTCGAAGTGCATCATCATCATTCCCAGTCTTAAAAGCAGGTGAAGAGGACCCCTGAACCTGCTTCCAGGTTCGCTTCACTAAACATCATAACCTCTGTTACTGTTGCCCCCTTTGGAAATGCTTCGCTCGTACCAGGCATCGGCACTGCTGGCAGCTGTAGGTCCAGTTGTCCCCACTGCGGTAGAGCTTGTGCCCCGTCTGGTCGAGGCACTGGCTGGTGACGCGGGTGTCACACTCTGGGCAGCAGAAGAGATCAGCGCTGGGGTTCCTGCAGTCACAGGCTGTCCGCCGGCAGAAAATCCTCCCGTCCTGCAAGGACACATTGCCCTGAGGTCAGCCACACACTGCAGACAGCAAGCTGGGTACAGTACATGTATGTGCATCAAAGGGCCAAGCAGCAAACTGGGTAAGGTACAGATATGTGCATCGAGAGACACTAAGTTCTTAATGTATTTGATGTTGCCACCACTAATGGTGGATCCTGCCAATTATGAGTAATACCTCAGATACCAGTATTGTTCCAGTGTCTACTGGATCCACCCCTGTCTGAGAATACTGTGTTCCTGTCTCCAGCTAATGAATTTAAAAGAAAACAGTATCTCAGAAGAAATACAGTGAAACGATTTACATCTATGAACTCTTAAAATAGTTGCCACTCTTAATACATATAGTATTTGTTTAGCAGCATTTTGACTGAAAGTATCAGTGTGAAGAAAATAACTTAATTACTCAAGTCCTGAAAGTGGTCCCTTTACCTTCACAGGAGCACAGTATAGCAAAATCACAGTAGCATTAATCATAGAATTATAGAATAGTTAGGGTTGGTGTCCTGGGTTCAGCAGCAGCAGTCATGTTTTTTCCTTTGTGGTAGCTGGTGCAGTGCTGTGTTTTGACTTCCAGCCTGAGAACAGTGTTGGTGAAGCCGATGTTTTCAGTTGTTGCTAAGTGATGTTTACCCTGACCAAGGACTTTGTGAGGCTCATGCTCTGCCAGGGAGGAAGCAGAGATGGGGCGCCTGACCCGGGCTAGCCAGGGAGGTATTCCATACCACAGCATGTCATGCCCGGGGTGGGGGGTGACTGGGAGTTACCCGGAAGGACACGGGCTTCCGGGTGGGACTCGTTTCTTGGCCAGTGGTATCGTATTCTCTTCCCTTGTTATTTTCCCTTATCATTGTTGTAGTTGATAGTAACAGTGGTGATTTGTGTTGTACGTTGGTTGCTGGACTGTTCTTGTCTCAACCCGTAGGAGTTGCACTCTCTCGATCCTCCTTCCCGTTCCTTCGGGAGCGGGGAAGGGGAGAGCCCCGGTGGGGGGGGGGGACACGGACCTCGATTGTTGTCAGCTCAGCCCCACTCACTGGGAGTGAGTGAACAAGTTACCTGACTGGGTTTAAACCACGACAGTTGGAAAGGACCTTAAGATCATCTAGTTCCAACCCCCCTGCCCTTCATTGCTCTGAATTTACCACTGGTTCTGCTCTAAATCTGGATCTACACTATACCAGCTTAAAGCTAAATAGTCTTATCATCCATACAATTCAGTTCATGTATTAAAAAAGGCCTGTATTCCACAGGCTCTCCAAAATACGATTTTGCTAAATATTTGCTTACGGTATTGGATGGCCCATTTGGTTAAAGACCATTAAATGGAACTGTTTGAGAAAAACAGAAGAATTGTCCTGGGTTCAGCAGTAGCAGTCATGTTTTTTCCTTTGTGTTAACTGGTGCAGTGCTGTGTTTTGACTTCTAGTTTGAGAACAGTGTTGGTGAAGCCGATGTTGTCGGTTGTTGCTAAGTGATGTTTACCCTGACCAAGGACTCTGTGAGGCTCATGCTCTGCCAGGGAGGAGGGGAGGCTGTGAGGAAGCAGAGACGGGGCGCCTGACCCGGGCTAGCCGGGGAGGTATTCCATACCACAGCACGTCATGCCCGGGGTGGGGGGTAACTGGGAGTTACCCGGAAGGACATGGGCTTCCGGGTGGAACTCGTTTTCTTGGCCGGTGGTATCGTATTCTCTTCCCTTGTTATTTTCCCTTATCACTGTTTTAGCTGATAGTAGCGGTGGTGATTTGTTGCTGGACTGTTCTTGTCTCAACCCGTAGGAGTTGCACTCTCTCGATCCTCCTCCCCGTTCCTCCGGGAGCGGGGAAGGGGAGAGCCCCGGTGCGGGTGGGGGAGACGGACACGGACCTTGATTGTTGTCAGCTCGGCACCACTCACTGGAAGTGAGCGAACGAGTTACCTGACTGGGTTTAAACCACGACAGCACATAAAGAGAAAATGATATATTTTCTTTGCATCACAGAAAAACAAATTGATTCTAATTCTAGTTATGAAAATTGGATGGACTATTGTGTTTGAAATTACACCTCTTACTGTAAGTGAGCCAACAGACTAAAGTGCCACACATAGGCTGGGAACTGAAATCACACTTCGTTAGGAGATTACTGAACAGTTGTGACATGAGCTTCTTTTGCATTCAGTGCTTGGTACTGGATTAGTCCTTACTCAAGCAAAGCATCCCCTGCAGCCAATTGGAAGGGAGAGCTGTAAAAGAAATGAAGCTATATTCTGCTCTGGATCCCAACTGTACAATTCCTAAAGCAACTTCACAACATTGCAGTTTTTCCACATTCTCATCCAAACCTTGTCCTGAATCTGAACTAAGAAGGAAAAAAGTTTTCCATTCCACGAAATAAAGAGGTATCTATTAAAGGGGAATTTACTTCCCCTGTTCCTTTCAAAAAGTGATTACTAAAAAGAGTGACAGCAGCCCAGGATGTCTTTTCCACAGGCAGATAAAATAATCATAACCACAGCATGCAGCAGGTGTGACTGTTTTGGTTATGGTTTCATGTAGGAATCTGCATTTGGCTCTTGGATTTCAGGAAAGTCAGTCTTCGTCACAATGCAACATATATAAAACCAGCAACAGGGAATCACAACACCCATGTCAGTCAGTGCCACTGCTGCATTTACTCATAGTTTTGAATTGATTAGAATATTAATTTCTGTTGTAAGAATAAATAAAGTTATTTTTATAATTTCTTGCTTCTTATAGCAGGGAAAGCTGAAGAGAACACAGAATTATGGAAATGTAGAAAACATGCGGGGTTAACATGGATCTGAACTGTTTTGCCAACCACAGAGCATAGGACTAGGTTGCCCTATAGTCTTTTTTCTGTTCTGTATCAAATTAAGATATCTAAGGATTCTGTACTTGTGGCTAGTTAGCTACTTTAGCAAAGGAATAAACCAGCTTTAATTTCTTGCTCAGCAGCATGAGTGAACCATAAGGAAAACCAGAAGTGGCCTGTTTCACCAAACACAGGTCCAGATGCAATGCTGTGAATAAACCTTCCCACAAAAGCCAAGGAAAGAATCACCCTCCCCTTTCAGCAAGTGGCCAAAGAAGAGAGCCCAAAGCTTTCCCTGATAGAGAGTGATGACTAAACCTCCATTCCTGAAGGTGGGAAAGCGCAAGCATCTTCACCCTGTCCTGAGGGTGGGCATCAAACAGAAGCTCAGCACGCAGCCTTGCTGCCAGGATAACCAGCTCCAGGCGTGTGGGGCTGTGCCAGGCATCTAGGCAACCCTGTGCCCTCAACAATGGCAGTCCCTCTTGTCTCCACAATGGAGTGCTGATTAACAACAGCTAACAACAACCTGTGTGCTTTGCTCCAATTCTGTTTCCAAGCTTTCAGAGTTTTCAAATTCCCCTTTCAGCTGGTGACAGCATTGGTAGTTCTGTGCTTCTCTGAGCTCCTGTGCCCTTACCTCCTGGGAGCAGCTAACCTTTTATGTTGCCTTTACTCTCTGTATTTCAGAA
This sequence comes from Pezoporus flaviventris, assembly GCF_033815535.1. Classification (NCBI taxonomy): domain Eukaryota; kingdom Metazoa; phylum Chordata; class Aves; order Psittaciformes; family Psittacidae; genus Pezoporus; species Pezoporus flaviventris. Next base: position 73,687 of record NW_026892691.1, on the reverse strand, counting down.
CACTGACAAAGCCCAGTGATTTTGCCAGAAACCTTTTGGTAATCATAATACACTGCTACTCTCTTTATTCTTTAAGCATCTGTGTTTTATCTACAACCCCATTAGTTCCATGCCTTTAAAAAACATTTTTATCTCTATACCACACTGACACAAAGACTCTTAAGCTATGTCTCATCTTTGCAGCTCCATAGTAGCATTGAGAAATATAGAGAAAATTGAGAAATATATAGAAAGCAACTTTCTTTTGGTGGGTAATAACATGAAGCATCTTACTAGCACCTCTCTTTCCCCACCTTCCTCACTGAATCAGTTCTACATGTGTCATAAGCATCAGCGGCATGATCACAAAATTATTCTTACCAAAGGAAAAACTGACACACAGGCAATTGCTGTAAAATGTGACTAGAATTTCTATGGAGCCTCAAGGCCAGTCCAGACAGAAATCAGACCCTGTAGAAACCAAATCCCCAAACTCTTCTTGCCCTTGGGAATATACATCTCCTTGGCACATCTTCCCATTCCCAGCTGTCTGCTTTTCCCCAGGCTCAATTTTTATGAATCTTAAATTTGACTGTGTATTGAATCTACAGGAGTTCAGGCAGATGCCTGTAGAAGAGACATCAAATATATTTAAGGTACAATATTAATTCATAGTTTTTAGAACTTATGGTTTTGTAATATTCATAATCACTCAGATGAACAAGGATGGTTTGAAGAGACTGGGTCTGATATAAACTGAAATAATCTCCTGTTCAGCAATGAAACTGCTTCATTATAAAATTTACCACATTCCATGGTATACTACTCCACAAATAACTTTAATGAACTTCACAGTTAAGTAAGGTATTTAATTATCTTTGCACCAGAGTCCAAGTTAAAACATTTTCAAGATGGGATCTATACGTTTCAGCCAATGCCCAAAATATATCTATCTGACTTCTCCAAAAATAACCATACCAAAAGAAGAGACAAAAGAAAACACATCATGTTAAATCTAAAATGTTGGTTTGTCTCCTAGATAAAACAAGTGAGTAGAATCATTTAAAATTTTGAGTCAGAAGTATAATGAATGATCAGGGCTGGAGGACATGCTGAGAGAGCCTGGAGCAGAGAAGGCTCCAGGGACACCTTAGAGCAGCTTCCAGTGCCTAAAGGGGTCAACAAGAAAGCTGGAGGGGGCTTTGGACAACGGCCAGCAGGGACAGGATAAGGCTTTAACTTGACAGAGGGGAGACTGAGATGAGATCTTAGGCAGAAGTTCTTCCCTGTGAGGGTGCTGAGGCACTGGCACAGGTTGCCCAGAGAAGCTGTGGCTGCCCCATCCCTGGCAGTGCTCAAGGACAGGTTGGATGGGGCTTGGAGCAACCTGGTCTAGTGGAAGGTGTCCCTGCCCATGACAGGGGCTTGGAACTGGATGAGCTTTAAGGCCCCTTCCAGCCCAAAGGGATGGAAGTCTGGGAGACAATGATTCTATGACTTCAGCTTCTGAAGGGAGGAATTTTAGGATCTGGAGGCTACTTGAAGTAAAAAATATAATAACTAACAAGAACATGTTCCCTTTGGAGCCCAGTGTACTTTCAGGTTCTATCCACCCTAAAGTCTTAACTTTCCCTTCTGACATACTATTGCAATACAGAAATGATAAAGCCTTCAGTTTCTCGCACCTTCAAAACAACTCGTCTCCCTTGTTCCCCTCAAACTCTCTAACGCTTCTGTGGCTCATCAGCATGTAGACATAGTGACTGATAAGCCAGTTCTCATGCTCTGTGTTCAGCTTCTCACAGTGGCCAAAATCTCATTTTATTTACACTTATGAACAGGCCAGTAGAGCTCTGCTGTGGCTAAGGACAGCTTTACCAGTGCTATGAATGTGCTAGATCAAAGTGGTCATAAATGACCAACTACTTCTCAGATCGGTACATTCCTAAAATCCTTCTAATTTCAATGAGACCATTGCTCTTTTAACTAGTGAGAATGAGGAAAGCAGAGACAAATGTTCTTTTAACTTTGTTATTCAGAAAAAGCCTGGTAATTTCCAGTGGGAAAAACAAGAAACCTGATCTCAGCGTTAACTCTAAGGTAGATCTACACATACTATGCCTGACTTCTCCAAAAATGCAGAGAGCTGCACTGATGAAGTGGGAGAGCCAAGCTGGGATGAAGAGGAGGAAGCTGCCTTCACCCTTCTTCCCTTCAGAAAATTAAGTGCCTGCTGCTAGGTCCTCTAAGCTTTGGCTCATACTCAGGCCCTGCTTCTCACCCAGTTAATTCACATGCACTCCAAGTAAAGGAAAACACCACCAACAGGAAGATGGCTTGTCCTGAGAGATGCATGCTCATGTGAAAGAGAAACTGAAAACAGTTTCCAACATCTCCAGTAAGCATGCTGATCACCTGCACGTCATGCTAAAGGGTAATGCAAGAGCCTCATCAAGACATGGCCCACTGAGTGCCATGGTAGAAGCTCAGCAGGGTTAGCCATTATTCAGATGGGTCTGTGGTTGTGCAAAATAAAAGATGACTTCCCAGGAGAATTGCACCAGTGCCACAGCAGAGCTCACCATTTCCCTCAGTGCCTTGGCTTTAGGCTAGTGTTTTGCCAACACCATTAGCGCTGCACTATTGGGTTTCTGACAGGAGCACAGAGAATTAAAGGCTTCCTGAACCCTAGACCATCTGGATCTCACCTTGCAGGAGCAAACGGAGCATCTGTCCTCCCGCAGCGTCCACACTTGCCCATTCCGCTTGAAGCCGCCTTCATGGGGACAGTCTCCAGTGCAGGATGGTCCGGTCGGACAAAGGCAATCAAAGCCTCCTGCCAGGTTCACACAGGCCGAGTCGTTCCAGCATGTGTGGGTCTTTAAGGCACACTCATCGATATCTGCAAAACAGCACATTTACAGTGCTTTGGGCATGTTTTTCAAAGGGCAGATTTCATTTCCATATTAAGTAATTACAGCTCATCTGCCTTGCTGCTGGAAGACGGTGCCTTCCTTCTCATTCCTTCCATATTTACTTGCTCGACATTAAACACTGGGTTTGTTTGGGTGGTTTTTAAGTTTATTTGTCAGTGTTTGTTTTGATTCCACCAAGAATTCTTAACCTGTCTCCAGCAGCTTAACTTTAAATGCTGAGTCTGACGTACCCAGTGGAACCGCGTATCAAAGATGAATTTGAACCTTCAGACAAGGGTGTACAATGATTTCCCAGTGACTAGAAACTAAAGAACAATCAGAGTGACTTTCTGTCAACTAGAACTCTCTCTGTTCTGGATTTCACATCAAAATACAAGTGCACTATTCTATTCTTCATAAATTCCTAGCATGATTAACATTTCCCATACTAAAAGCAGTCAATTGCATCCTTTTCTCCTTGCTGGAAGGTATGTGAATTAAAAAAATACATTAATAAATAAACAAAAATAAAAAAAAAAGGAAATAAAACAGAGGCATCTTATACAGGAAAAGGTCTTAGAACAAAGCAAACCAGGAAAAGTATGATTTAGCAATGACATAAAGAAGTAAGAAAAGAATATCATTATACACTAGAGAAAAGTGAATTACAGTACCCATTAAAACTTCTTTTGGAGGGTAAAATATAATTATTCAATGTGAATTTACCTAGGGAGCTAAGGCAGCGCTCTTTTTCTAGCAGTGAAAGGCATGCGATTGTTAAGCACATTGTTAAAATCAGGTGTTTATTTCAGAAAATAACTTTGAACAGTTCGTGAACAATATATTGACAGATTGCCCAGTAAACTGGTGGGTGTCTTTTGTTCCAACACCAACAGTTAAAACTGTACCAATAGCAGCAGGAAGGCTGAAGAGGAAAATCTTTTAGAAGTAGGTGATGGTTTCTACCATGAAAATTGCAGAATTCTATTCTATGAATTCAGAAATTACAAGGAAAAGCCACCACACTTACCATTTAAAATGAATTTATTGCTAGTGTGAAATTTATAAATGGTCAATAATATCCAGAAATACTTATAATTCCTCTCTAAAAAAGCAAATTTAAAAATTCAATAGAATTTACAAAGAAAAATGTCCTCAAGTCCAATTTAGGTGGGATGTGATGATCAGTTGCCCTACTTTTTTGGGTAAGTAAGTGCTGTGAGCTCATGAGTCATCTCCTCAGAAAGCCAGAACTTAAAAAAGACATTAACAGTTCACTCCATCTGCTGAAGGAAACTCTCTACAACAATCAAACCACAAAATTACCTCTGACCTTTTTAGCAGAATCCCTGATTTCAATTTGTAAATAGTCAAGGAACAAGTGGCAATATGGTAGTGCCCTTGCATTTGATAGGATAAAAACTCAGCCTCCACAGAGCTTCACTCCTGAGCTAACCAAAGGGCCAGTCCTTTGCCTTAATGTTGCCAGTGGCCTGACAGCATCATTCAATTGCTTCTTCTCTCAGACTTCCTTGAAAATGGTGTACTTTGCTGCCCTGACAGTCTTAATTGCCAAAAAAGATCATTGCTACTCTAATGCCTGGCTTAGCACTACCGAGTATTTGAAAGGTCCACTATCTGTGGTGTAAAAGGTGCTACACTAGCAGAAATTAAAACTTGCAGCTCATTGTTTAACAAGTGCCAGAGTATCACAGGAGGTAAAAACCATGAAGAGTGAAATGAAGAGAGCTATGAATGAACTGGTATGAAATTAATTATATGCAAACAGCTACTGAAAGGCTTGAAATATTCTTTAAAATATCCCATTTTCCTTTCAATAAACTTTGAATAGTATTTTACATTGAAGACAAAAGTATAAATGAAGCATTCACTTTGGTGATTTCTACAAGCATCATCATTCCCACCATATTAAATGCTGCTTGAACAGAGTGTGTATATATATATATGTATGTATGTATATATATATATACACACATAGGATGTAGTAGGATCACAGTGCACATTAGAAGGGTAGCTTTCACATTTCAAAACTAAAAAGGATTTCACAGATGAATACAAAGCCATATTGCCTACAGAGTTCTATGTAATTGCTCTACTTATGACGCAGAAATCTAATTCTGCTTTCATGTAATTTAACAGATTTATGGAAAGCCAGATGTTAGCAATTACAGAAACTAACATTATTCATATTCTCAGTACTACAGAGCTGTTCACATTGGACAAAGCCAACTTAATTTGTTCTACATATCCAAAAGGGAAGAACACCCTGTTCTCTGTTTAGCATGCACAAAAAGGATGCCTCATGAAGAGTGGCCCAAACAGGTAAGTAGGACATTCTTGACAAAGAAGCCAATCAAGCAAAGCCAAGTAACAGTGTGAACATCAATTTCTAGTTGCTGCTCAGTTTGTTCCTTTTTTTTTTTTTTTAATGTTCTTGATGCAAATGATGGTTTCTTATTATTTTATGGCATTTATTATTTAAGTTTCGGTCATCAAATATAAAAGTCTGAGACACTGTATTCATTTCCCGCTGAACTTTTAATAGAGCTCATTTCTGAGAACATCCCTTTGGCAGTTTCTTCTTGTCACTGATTCCATTTCTAAAAGTCATAACAAACAGCCAATATTCCCAGTCATGAGGAAATGAAGTTCCAAGTGTAATATGTTCTTGTTCCTTTCAGTCTTTCAGCCTCAAATCAGATTGGGTGGAAGGAGGAGGAAGTGGGGAAGGAAAAAACCCAGACAAATTCTCCTCTATTGTTAGCTCCCAGTTAGCTTACGATAGTATTTCAGTTTAATGGAGATCAAATGGATTTGCTCAGATCAACATGAGATCAGCACGGAGACAGCTGTGCAAAACATGGAAGAAAACACTCCTATTTAATTTGAAATTTCTCTTAACGACCAGAATCAATATGTCTGCTCAGCTGTTGAAAAACTAGTCTAGTTGAAAACTCTGAAAATGTCCAAACCAATGTATTCTAATTAATATGAAAACTCAATGACAATACTCTTGCATATAGATTATTTTTCTACTATTCAAATCCTTGCTCAGCTCAAGTTCCTCACTTTCCCCTCAGGTTTCATTTGCTTTTCCACAACTGCTCTCAGAAGATGCGGGCCCAAAACTGAAACATTTAATAATGGGCAAGGCAAAATTGTACACAAATCTTGTTTCCCAATATAACAACACTAGGTAGGAAGATGAAATATTCATTTATAAATCAAGCAACTTCAAAGAACAATGGTCAAGTGTATACGTGAAATAGCAGGGGACTACATAGTCTTTCCCTATATACAGCACAAAACAACATATCTTCTCTTGAGTTTGGGGGGTATATGTAAATTCTTTCATCAAAACAATCTCATCTTCACAGGTAGAATAGGACTTTGCACTCTTATTCATTATATTGAGATAATCTATGGCAAAAGCTATTAATTAACTGAAGGAAAGGTGGCAAAGCTTTACTTTCCCACTCCATATAGTTCCTTTTCTAGGAAAAGTGAGGATATACTGGAAATTACCATAATCAGAAACTTGCTTGCATGCCAGCTCTATGCTATTTTCTATCAACAACGCATAGCCAACAGCAAAGCGATCGTCGGTGAGAGATGCCACCTCAAACGTTGCACAGGGCTATCATAAAACCTCATTCTTTTACATTCCCAACCTGTGCTGCTTCAAACAAATGTATGGCAACATGTAACTGGCCATATGTATTTTAGCCCCAGTGCAACTAGTCTCATTTTGTGTATGGGAAAAGAAAGAAAACAAACCACCTGAGATGTGCTCTTTTCTCAATATACTCTCAAAGCACATTAAGACAGCCTGGTAACACAGGCAGACAAGAAGTCAGGATCAAAATGGAATCCCCAGAGATAATCCCCAGAGATGCAATTTCCTTTTCCACTCTTTTTGGCTGTAACAAGAAGTAATTTGCCTCAGATACCATGAGGGGTCCCATGGCCACTGTGTGTGAATGGGGTAGGAGACAAGCATGACTGTACATATCAACACAAGTTCATTAACTCAGTTTCACTGGAATTTCAAACAAATCACTACCTTCACTGCTTAGTTTTCAAGGCTATTCAGGTTTTAATGGTATTATTTTTCTACAGCACCTTAATAAATGTGTGCAAGCAAGTCATGCACTGTGGTGCTCTGTAATACTCTGATAAGCTGTTGCAGAAGAAAGAATCCTACTAATGTGCTAATTTTAACTGTTCTGGTATATTAAACCATTACAGTATAATGTTAATGTGAAAAATGTATGCTGGGCTCCCAAGTCAATGTATATACAAGTTCACTAAATGCTGTTTTGATAAATCATTTTTCACAGGCAACTTGGCACTTAATGTATTTACCTTGTTTCTAAATTGAAGTTATTTGGAGTCATCATGAAGAAAAGGAAAATTTCTAAACAGACTCACTTTTACTTAGAAAATATTTTATGATAGTACTTCCATGCTACAGAGGCATAATGGTCTATTAAAGAGCACTGCGCAGTAAATTAGATTCTGAATATAGGATTTACCGATGCTTTCTAGAAATATAGGAATGACTAAACAGAATTACCTGGAAGACATGTAATGCACTTTTCTCTAAGAAGACAAGAATCAGAATTTACCAAATAAAATAAGAAAGAGAATTTTACTGTGCAGGATAAAACCCACAGACACAGACTCTCATATTAGGAGCTTTAAGAAATTCTATGAGCAGAACAGAACCAAGTCATAAACCAGCAGGTGCTAGAGTTGGTCTGGGGATACTCTGATGCAAACAACAGAAAAGCATTTTTCAGGCACATAGGAAGATTTTCGAAGAATGGGTCTAGCTTTTTGATTTACATAGAAAAGGGGCACAATAAACTAAGAACAAGCCTCCTTTTCTTGTACTTTCTAATCTAGGTAACAGTCAATATTGCAGCATACTATGGAATATATGAAAGCTTCAGGAGTTGATTTTAAATCCATTCAGACTTGAGCCTCAAGCACGGCTGCTTTTCTTTCACAGGCTACTGAGTCACACCATCATCCAGGCTCTCTCTTCCCCGCAAGAGCTACTCTAACAGTGAGATCTGGCTACAACCTTGCAGGACAAAATACACGGTGTATTTTGTCTCTCCCACAAACACCTCCACGGGAGCTCAGAACCAAGGCATATTTATGATTGTATTGCTGTTGCTTTATGCTGTACCTTGTGATACTGAAATCTGTATTGTTTCTCATTTATATATGGATCCTGTAATTATTCAGCCTTTGTCTAGTATTGAAAAACTTCCTGATGACCTCTTTCCTGAAATAGAGCGATTGATCACACTGAAGTTGTCTTGACTCCGTTTCTTAATAATGATTCAAGAAACACTCATGTGCTTTGGGGGATCATTATTTAGATTTAATAAAGGGGTTTTGGGGAACAACTATTGCCTTGAATCAGACATTGATCACTGCTAGGCAATTAGATGCTTCTCAAACAACTTCTCCTGCCAAACCTAGTGACTATTACAATCCCCAGGAAGACTGGAAACCCCTTTTTGCAAAGATTCAGGAAGCTATTTCTAACGTTGACCCAAATTTTCCTATTCCAGGAAGAACAGCAGCTGTAACTTACGAATTGCATAATATTCAGGAGGACAATATCCAGAAAGCCAAAGGATTGCTTTGGTGGCATGCTTTGACTTGGGGTGAATCTGTCGAGGCAGAATACATTGCTAAATTGCAAACGTGGCTGTTGGCTCTGCCAGCATATTGTGGTAAAGATGCCCCAACCATTGAAGCAATCACTAGGAGCATTAGGGTGGCACCTGCAAGCAGAGCAGGTCTTTCAAGACCTAGAAGGGAGGCTCAAAAAGAGGGAACAAATAAACCATCTTATAGAAGAAAGATCGCTAGAACTAAAACAACGTGTTAATTCTAAGAAAAGGTGTATCTTGGCTGTGGGTTTCGGTGGGAGGAGCTAAATTTCCTTACAAAACTGGCACTGATTCTTAACAGAAAAGAAAAAGACAACAACTGACAGGGACTGCTGCCTTGGGTGTTTTTCCTTCTGTGCCTTCAAGTCACAATGCAGAGACTCAGAAACATGGAACATAATGAAAAATATGGAATTGGGAATTCCGCACTCCAGGGTTTGGACAGCTCTGTACAGACTGGAAGTGTTTCACTTAAAGACAGGGAGAAATTACGAAGCATAATTTAATTTGCTTTTATTTTTCTGCTGTAGGTAGAAGTGAGCTTTGTGGGACATTATTAACTTCCCAGAATACAGCGTTTCTTTGCCAGTTTTTCCCTTCTTTTGGTCCTGATAATCTTAAAGGTTATCACTGAAAATTCAGTGGTGAGGGTTTATTCAATGATTATCTTACGGGGCAGCAATATTTGGCAACACGTACTTAGTGCTGGGAAAAAACAGTGTATGCCAGCTGCTTCAGTATGGTATCAGTAGAGAGCAGTTAATGCTGGGATACATACCATATAACAACTCCTAGTTGTCTATAAAGTATTTCTGTTTGTTTACCTTCAAGTGTAGCAAGGCTCCTCTTAAAAAAGAAAAAACAGCAAAAAAAAAAGCCAACCCAGCAACTCCAGCTCCATGTTTTAGTTGCCAAGCAAGCTTTGCTAGCACCTTAGTACAGCAATTGTCTTTTGTCTGCAAGCAATGTTCTTTAAAAGATACTGTGAAAGGCCAGTGCTTCATAAATGCTACTGATGAAAATTAGACACTGCCTTAATTTGAGCCTGATCACCATCACCTTATGAAGATAACATCTTTTATAAAAGTATGGACAGCTGTCCTGGATTCAGCAGTAGCAGTCGTTTTTCTCCTTCTTGGTAGCTGGTGCAGTGCAGTGTTTTGACTTTTGGACTGGGAACAGAGCTGGTAACAATGATGTTTTGGTCTGGCCAAGGACTTTGTGAGCCTCATGCTCTGCCAGGGAGGAGGGGAAGACGGGAGGAAGCAGAGACAGGACACCTGACCCAAACTGACCAAAGAAGTATTCCATACCACAGCACGTCATGCCCAGGAGATAACGGAGAGTTACCCGGAAGGGCTAGAGGACAGCAGGGTTGGAGGAGGTATGGGTTGGTGCTTGGTCGGGCTGGGGGGGGGCGAGTTACCGGTCGGCTGGTGCTGAGGTGTTGTATTCTCTTCCCTTGTTATTTCCTTTATCATTGTTATTATTGGTGATAGCAGTAGTGATTTGTGTTATACCTTAGTTACTAAACTGTTCTTATCTCAACATGTGGGAGTTGCATTCTTTTCGATTCTCCTTCCCATCCCTCCAGGAGCAGGGGGAGGGCAAAAAAGGGGGGGGGGGGGGGGGGGGAGTGAGATAGCGACTGCTTGATTTGTGGCTGACTTTGTTTAAACCACGACAGTTCTTTTTGGCGCCCAACGTGGGGCACGAAGGGTTGAAATAACGACAGATCTGACCAGATTAATAGTCACTCGTCACAATGACGATTTATTGGCTCTCAGAGTTGTTCTTGTTGATCTCACAGCTTCAGACCGTTGTAACTTACGTAGAGCCGGTATTTGCTGTGTTAGTGTTTATCAAGTGTGGGGCTTGGGCTAAGGTTCTTGTCTCACTGTGCTTTATGGCAATGGCTTGTAATGCGGGCGGGCTCCAGCAGCAGGGCGGGACGGACGTGGCCGTGGACTTGTACCTGGCCGTCCGGCTGCTCTTCACCGCCCTGGCCCTCACCCTACTCTCCATCTTTGTGAGGCTGCGGGGAGCCGAGGGCGAGCGGCTCTGGGAGCCGGCGGCTGCTGAAGCGGCCCGGGAGAGCGGCCCCGGGGACCAGGCGGCGGCGGGAGCGGGGCCGGAGGCCGAGAGGGGACGGCTGCCGGTGAAGGAGGTCGGGGCGGTCGAGGAGAGGAAGGAGGCGGCTGCAGAGCAGCGGGAGAAGGCGGCGAAGGAGCCGAGCCCCGCGGAGGAGCCGAGCCCTGCGATGGCCGAGAGCATGCCCCGGAAGCCGCCCGCCGAGCCCCAGGAGGATGCAGGAGACCACGCAGCATTTCCCAGCAAGGCAGAGGAGGAAGAGCTGGACTCAGGAAAAGAGAAGCTGTTGGTGGGAGAGCCGGGAAGCACAGCAGCTACACCAGCCCCAGTGACAAGTACAGCAGCATCGTGTGAGAGTGCTGAAGGTTTTGAATGGCCTTTGGGTACACTTGGGACCTGCCTGCTGATTGTGATGGGGATCAGCATGTTGGCACACACACAGACTGTGTTCTACCCACAACCATTTTGTCTGATCCCAAAATTTAAGCAGAGTCAGGTTTGGGTCTTGTCTGGGGTTAGACGACAATACAGGGGGACCAAGAGGTTTTCCCCAAGGCTGGACAGTCATGAGTGGCAGGGTGTGTGGGACAGTATGGGCAAGTATCTAGTCCACTGGGCCCCTCCAGTGCTTTGGAAGCACCGGAGATGGAAGGCAGCTGTATGGAGTCCCCAGCAACAAGCTGCAGAATCTGATGAAGGGGACAGTGAATTATTTTGAGCCTGGTGGGCCCATGGCACTTCAGGCCATCAGAGCAGAGATGCAACACAGAGATGGACTCATGATCGAGGGGTGGACTTAGCAATGGACACTATTGCCCAGGTGATTCATGAGTGTGAACACTGCACACAGTCTCTCCTGCTCTGAAAGACTGTTACAAGAGATGGAGCCTGACATCATGGACCAGATGGACTCAGCAGCTTTATAGGGACTGGTCCATGCACTAAGATAAGAGTGCACTGAGACAAGAGTGATGGTATATTGAAAATGTGGGATCTGAGCATGATGTGAATGGTACGGAATAAGGGGTGGATAATGTCCTGGGTTCAGCAGTAGCAGTCATTTTTCTCCTTCTTGGTAGCTGGTGCAGTGCAGTGTTTTGACTTTCGGCCTGGGAACAGAGCGGATAACAAGGATGTTTTGGTTTGGCCAAGGACTTTGTGAGCCTCATGCTCTGCCAGGGAGGAGGGGAAGCCAGGAGGAAGCAGAGACAGGACACCTGACCCAAACTGACCAAAGAGGTATTCCATACCACAGCACGTCATGCCCAGGATGTAACGGAGAGTTACCTGGGGGTAAGGCTAGAGGATGGTGGGGTTGGAGGAGGTATCGGTCGGTGCTTGGTCGGGCTGGGGGGGGGGGGGGGGGGGGCGAGTTACCAGTTGGCTGGTGCTGAGGTGTTGTATTCTCTTCCCTTGTTATTTCCTTTATCATTACTATTATTGGTGGTAGCAGTAGTGATTTGTGTTATACCTTAGTTACTAAACTGTTCTTATCTCAACCCGTGGGAGTTGAATTCTGTGGCTGACTTTGTTTAAACCACAACACCTGAGAAGTGTATTTCCTTTTCACAGCTGCCTTTGGTTGATACTGTGAACAATAAAAGCATTTTCCCAAGCTTGAAGTGCCCTGGCTAAGTCATACATCCTTATGACCTAAACTCTGGTGCAATATATTGTGACCTTCCCCCCACATCTGTTGATTTACACATTTGTTCCTTGCCAGGTGACAAACACCTCTGTTTTCTCCTAGTCAATGAGCATAAAGCTTTGAGAAGCACTGAGGTATTCCAACACTTCCCAAATGTCATTTTTAAAGGTTGTGGAAGCACTGCAGAGGCACTGCAAGCAATGACTCAGCTCCAAGACACCTATACATAAACAGAGAGAAAGGGGGTAACCAATGGATACATAAATGCACCCAGCAGAAGAACCCAGCTGCTGTGGCTTTGGGCAATCTGTGAGAGCCGAGTGCTCCCTCCCACTGCCTTACAATTGTCATATGTTGTTGTTGTTCTTATAATTTTATATTGTTATTATTATTATTTGGGGAAGGGTTTAATATTTTTTCTTTTTCGCCTACTTATTATTCTCCAATAATATTGTATACCTATTTAATATTCTCCTGTTTCAGGGAGGAAGAAGCAGCATTTCAAAACACACCAAAGAGCAGTGGCCCAAATTCACCTCTAGGATTTCAATATAAAGTCTGTAAAACATACCAGGACAAAATGCTGTTGCTAAGCAGATGAACCCTCCTCTATCCGAAATTGAGTGAATGACACTAGCCCTGACTCTAAATGATCTGCATGCAAATGAGCTCTATAACATGATGGAAGCCAGTGTTCAAGAACCAGAGCTTTAGCTAGAATGTGTAGTGTTATCTGTCTGTCACTTTAACCAATTCTTTGTTCTACTTTACACTAAACATCAGGGTTTGAAATTTATTTGTCAGTATGGTTAGCAGTGGGTCCTCATGGAACATCCTTCCTCCTCCTACAAAAACAACCGACAAACTCTTCTGCACCCTTTACAAACTTCTCTCCCTTCATGCTCTTAGGGCCTTATTCTGCAAATCTGAAGCATAAAGAGCTTGATACCATTTGCATAACTCAGAAGAAAATGATGAAGATGCTAAACCATGGAAAACAAACAAATCAAAGCAACTCAGACACACCCCAAATGTGTTCTCATATTGCTCTGCTGAACTCGGAAAATGGAAAACCAGCTCTTCCCCTCTTGTGGCCTATGATGCTCCCCAGAAAGCCTACTTTTACTTCAGGTTTTACAGCAACTCATGATGATAAATGGTGAAGTGCAGTTAAGTCACACTTTTGCTCTCCAACTGTCTCCTTCCTGTAATAACCACTCAAGGCTGTGATGCAGCTTGAATGACGACCCCCACTACATGGCCAGGGGTGCTGACAAACACAGACACGCTTGCTTGCATTCTCATTTCAGCCCTAAACAGAGGAAAACTGCTCATGACAGTGTCTCAATAGTCACTCTGTAACACCATGCAGAAAGAGGCAAGAAAGAAAGCGCTCTGCTGATCATTGCTTACCAACACAGGACTCCCCAGATAGAGAGTAGCTTCCATTGTCATGGAAACCGCTTCTGCACTCACAGTGGTACCACCCTGGGAGGTTAACACAGCGTGAATGGTTGTGACACTCAATGATCCCCTCTGCACACTCATCAATATCTGCCTCAGAGAAAAACACAAGCCAGCCAGGAAATTAATTGCCTTTGACACCAATGCTTTAGGTTTGGTTTTTATTTTACTTTACTTTACTTTGTACTTGCTGTTTTTTTCTTTTTAAGTCTTTCTTTAATAGATGGATCAACGTTTATTACGGTTTCAAACAACAGGCATGTAAAACATAACTCACATAATAACAACAATACAAAAGAACAACAATACATCGTGGAATCTGATACTCACAAGACACTTGTTTACACCACAATTTGTTTAAAATACAAAGCAAACAGGCAGGGTTTTTTTGTTCTCTGTTTGTTTGGGGTTTTTTAAATCCAGAAGTTACATTTATCTCTGCATATACAGCATTGCAGAGCAGGTTTGCCACTGAAAAGGCAGTTTCAGCAATATTCCTGCCTTACAAACTGCCTGTCCCAGGACACCTGGGAAAGAAAAAACATTTTTTTCAGGATTTATGTTTCTGATTCTGATACTGGCAGCTCTCCGGTGCTTCAGGTGCTTAGAGCACTTTGCAAACACGACTTAATCTCTTTTGTTTATGTGATCAAAATAAGCACCTCATACATGTAGAACAGCATGGGGCAAACAGAAAAAGCAGCCCACATTCCAGCTGCAACAGGTCATGGAGCTGGAAAAGAGTGAGGCAAATAACAGCAGTTCTGCAACAAGGGAAAGGTGCAGCAAGACAAGAACCTGCTGAGTTTCAGCATGTGCTGGGTTTATAAAGGATGTTGTTAAATGTCTCTAACACAATTAAGAGACCTCATAATTACCAGTAACCCTGGCTAATCCCTGCTGGCACCTGCCTGCTTCTCCCCTTTGAGCATTTTTCAGGCCATTTGTAGGTTTGTAATTAAATTAGCAAACTAATTATATATTAACCTTGTGGTAATTTAAGAAGCCATTATATTTTCATTCCTCTGTTTAGCTCACGCTATATTTTGCTAATATTTATTTACTCTAAATCTTGGACAGTGTTCAGCTGGGTACCTTATCAATGAAAATGAATCTCACGTTAGTCACAAATATTAGCCCTTTTTCAGCCATTGAGATTTTGTTCTTGGCAATTAGCACATTTAAAATATGCCTGAAACTGTTCACCAAACACATAAACTTGGGCGAAATAGATTTCTAAACTGCACCGAGTTCTGCAAGTATCAAACATTTCATGCAAGATGCAAGACTGAGTTCAGGTTAAGTAACTCCAGAGCACAGCTTTTATCTCAATTTACAAAATACACCAATGTGGTTTCATGGACAGCAGTGGAGTCACGTTGATGTATGTTGAAATTGATTCCAGTGAAGTCTCCTTCAATTCCATTTTCTTACATATTAAAAGCAACACCACAGAAAAGCTCGATTTTTCCTCATTTATGTAACAATATTTATTCTTGTTGAAATATGGTTGAGAAACCTAAAGAAATGCTGTTTTCCAGTTTTGTGCTCACCCTCACTCAGGAATGAGGCAAGTTATCTACATAACAGGGCTATAACCACTATTTATTTCTAGCTGTACTCAGCTTCCATCTAACAATAAAGTTTTTTAATGCTTTTAAGTCTGTCACTGCTGCCACCTTTTCTGTACTTTTTGTTTAGTAGAAGCTAATTTTAGTGTTAAAACCCTCCTCAAATCTAGCTGTCTGTCAACAACGAGTGCTGCTCACAAACTCAGACACTTTCAATTCATTACAGCAAACAGATTTTATAACCATGATCTTTTCACATGTCATGGCTGAAGGAACAAGTTTAATCCTATTTGGAAAGTGAATGACTTTGCTATTGCAGGTCAACAGAAAATGAATCCTTCTTCTTGTTTTCTTTACTTCCCCAGTGTTGAATCAGAGAATATTCCTGTTTAAAGATTGCTTCCTTGGGTCAGTTCTGTACTGGACCTCTATTCAATTCTGCATTTTTCATTTACAAAATCAATAGTGTTTTCTTACAGTTCATTTCTAAACTTAAGCCCTTTGGAAAGTGTATTTGATTTAGGCTCCTGGTATAGGATGCTAATTGACTGGTAATTACTTTTCAGACAGCCTGTCTGCCAGGATACCAAAACTAAGAACTAGTTTACACAGTGGAAGAAGAGCAGCAAAAGCTAAAGCCTCTTGCAATTATATCAGAAGAATAAAATAACACACAGTACTATTTCAAGGCTAGATGACTTGATTGTGACAGTACTGTATCCATCTATAGCTTTTGTCCAGTGATGTTTAAGGAAACACAAACCAACTTCTTAAACCAGCAGAGCTGTAAAAATGGGACTCGCTTTCAGTTGCAGAGGTTCTTCCTTTACTTCCCTGACCTCCTCAAGCTAATGGAGTTACACCAGCACTGCACTGCCCATGCCAGGCAGAGGGCAAAGGAAAAACAGGGCTGTGCAGGCTGCTTTGGGAAGATCTGCCATGGGAGACACTACTGATACAGAAGCAACTAGCAAAAACCACTTCAAGCTTCTCCCTGCTACCTGCTCTCCTCCCCCAGAGACATTCCCAGCTTAGAGGAGGTGCCCTGCTCCTCTCCAGGTTAAAACCAGAGCACCTTCGGGCTCCACAGCCCAGCCTTCTCCTGAATCCATGTGTGTGTGTGCATGTGCTGGTCTGATGGTGCAGGGAAGAGAAGGCGGAAGCAACACTCACTGCTTCTGCATCAAGTTAGTATTTCTTTGGCAACAAGTCTTTAGGAGCACCATGTAATACAATATGCATGAAGAGCATGAAACAGGGAAAACCATTACTGCTTCCCTACTTGTCTAATACCTCACAGTTTCTTATTCCTGTGTTTAAAATGATGTACATAAACACTAAAAGGGAGAAAATGATATGACTAGGTCTGTCAGCTTCTGTGATGCTGTGCATTATTTGCAGCATATGTATAAATGTATCTCTGCAAGTACAGGAAAACATTATGGATTTGTTTTAGAAATTCAGAAACATTTAAGGTGCTTGTAATACCAAGAGGGAACTGCAAATAAGAGCTTTATAAAATAGTTTGTCAGACATTGCAACATTACTTAGTACACTTAATACATCATTTCCATCTGGACATACCATGGCTTTTGAAAACATCTTTTTGAGGATTTTTTTTTGCATAGGAAGATGTTGCTATATATAACGGAATCAATTAATCTTTCTTCATCTTGGCTTTTCCACCTTGAGATCCTAGCACTATATTTGCATACATGCCTCAGGATTAATATCTTCCTGTCTATTTGAGGTTTTGCTATGGAATTTGAGCTATATATGTACTATTTGTGTGTTTTATGGGTGCAGGTGCTTACCAGAACACACTATATATACTTTCTCCATAAAGTTATGTTAAGCTGAAATGAAAGCATATATCTCTGACACGAGAGTGAAAGCAGCATAAAAATCATCATCATTCTTCAAAGGAGCACAGAAAAAACTGTTCAGAAAGTTTGCAATGGCACAGGCAAGAGGAAACAATGGGTGCTCATTTTCTGGCTGTGTCCCCATGTTTTAGGTCTTGTTCCCCCTCAATGCTCAAGCAAGCACATGGCTGTCAGGGCTCCAGGCTCTGCCCTCTCACAGCATCTTGCCATGGATGGAGGAGCCTTGGTCTGTACATGTACATCATCTTCACCTTGTTCTCCCACATGTCTTAAGCCCTGCTCGCAGTCAGTGAAAACACATTACCAATTGCCAAATGTGTGTAGGTTTTCTGTATACCGGCATTAATAGCTAGACAGTCTAAAGTGGAACAGGCAGGTTAGTATTTCCTTAGGAACTGACAATTTTCCATAATCTTAATGTGCCTCTGTAGTCTTCAGGTAAACATCTGCACTATCTTTGCATTAAGTGTAATATCTGTCACTTCTAGCTGTAATTCAACATAAGGCATTGCTGCTCTTACCCCCGTGGACCTATTTTAGCAGATTTTTCCCGTTCAAGCATTCTTACAAGGACCATGCAAAAGGAAATCCAGTACAGACCGTTCCCATTGTCTGCTTTTACCCCACTCAGCTATGTGACTGTCATTAGTACAGAACTATTAATGGATCTGGCAAAGCTCCACTACTATGGCTTTGCAAAAGCCCAAAAAGGGCATATTTTGTGTTGTAAAGGCACCAGTTGTTTTTGAATAAATTATTACAGGACGTTAATCCTGTCCTTCAAGGACAGGTCTGTAATTTTTACTTTTAGCATCCCAGCTTCTTGCATTATTCATAAAGGTATTTATGCAGACAAGAAAAATAGGATAATTTACCTCAAAATAAAACATAATGGCTTCAGAATCCAGTGAAAAAAGGAAAATTAAAATAATTCAATCTTTTCTAATGCCTCATCACATTTAAGTTAATGTGTGATAATAGTAAAAGAAAAACAGTTCAGTGTCACGTAATTGCTGGCAATTGACAGCTTCAGTGAGACAGAGTTTTATTATAAAAGTGTCTGTTCATCAAACCCTCACTGTGCTCTTTTTCATGAGAAAAAATATTAGATCCTTATCTTTAGCTCTCTGTTGATCAGGAGACCTATAAGCAGGAAAAGCTTGTACTAACAAGAAAGGAGCACCCAGTCTTAAGCTTCCTGGATTAAAATCATACCTGACAGTTAACTCTAGTAGTTCCAGAGTATCACAGCTTTGGTTTCCACACTGGAGGTTTTCTTCAATATAAAACCACCAGAAAAATTCAGCCAGCCAACCGAGGCATAAGTTACACATAAAGTACAACCTCTTCCCATCTCCTCTTCTTGCGTGAGCCTCACTTCCATGAGA
Organism: Pezoporus flaviventris; assembly: GCF_033815535.1. Taxonomy (NCBI): domain Eukaryota; kingdom Metazoa; phylum Chordata; class Aves; order Psittaciformes; family Psittacidae; genus Pezoporus; species Pezoporus flaviventris. The sequence goes on along the minus strand of NW_026892691.1, from coordinate 55,031 downwards.
CAGAGATAGCAAGAAAGGGTTGTCACTGACAGCACTGTGCAACAGCTTCCCTGCTGCAAAGGAGTCATTCAACTACTTCAAATAAACTCTGAAAGCAAAGACAACTACTCTGGATGAGCAGAGATGAAAAATTCTCTCTCTAAAAGAAAAACCTTCCCCTTCCTCTCTTTATGCCAAATTCAGTTCATGTGAGTGAATAATAATTCTACTGTTTTACATAAACTGATATAAAGGCTGAATGTGATCCTTTATTATTAATTCTCCTACTGGCTATACAAGCAGATCTCTACATTAGCTTTGACAGCTGGCTATGATTATCAAGAAGGGCCTGCATTTATTTGTGAACATACAGAATAAAAGCACAAATCCATAGACACTGGCTGCCTGCATGACCTGCCAGGTTTGCCCAGTGCGAAGTAGAAGAGGCTACAACACTCTGGGTCTACAACCCAGCAAGCCTGGAATACCAGTGGTATGACAACAGTACAGCCACTGAGCTATGAAACAAATGGTGACTTAGAAGAACACAGATAAGCATATAATTTAGTTACCTATGAATAATGACTCACAACTCTTGCTTGTGGGGCCAGTTCATTCTTAAGACTACAGAGATACTAAAACCAGAAAAGACAGGAAAGCCATCTGCCTAAACCCTATCTAGTGACATTTCTAATCATCCTTTCCTTGTCTCAGAGCTGTAACTGTGATACGGATTTCCCCTCTCTCTGACTGAACCCAATAACAGGCTTTGGAATACTTGCTCAGGAAATTTTCCCTTGACATTTGGCCTCTTTTTAATTACTTCCATTTTAACTCATTAGGAGATTTTGGGCAAACAATCAGCACCAAATAACATATTCCTCTCTCCTCAGCAGTCATGGCTGTTATCACAGACAGATTTTAATCGCATTATATTTATACTGGCCTTTGCAATTCCTTCTCAGGCAGGAAGAGTTTGGCTTGAAAAAATGCTACAGGCTTAGGTCCATTTTTCTACTTTGAGGACACAGCAGTAAACCATGAAACTTTAAATGTTTTGAGATAGTGAATGCAACTTAAATTAATGAATAATCAAACCCACACAACATTTTTAATGGTACTAAATGGCTTTTGGGGATGAAAGGTGTGCCCACCACACATTATAATTAAAGAACAGCTGTAACATGCTTTATTGTGTAATTCTGGTTGGTGTTACCAAGATTTTTAATCATCTGAAACTCGTGCAAATTTAGAATTATGAGTTTAACAAGAATAAATGGAACTAAATTACTATCAGAATAATAACACAGCCTAGTTGTACCAGCAATTTTTAAGATTAATTCTTTTAATTTATAACACCCGATTTACTGAATGAAATTCATTTTTAATACACAGTCCAAGATGATGTCTTTGTCAGTTTAGTGTCTCTCTCACACCCTCATATTCATGTATTTATATGCTAAATACACAGCACACTTGGAGTATGCAGCCTAAAGGTCCTGGATGGTTCCAATAAATGTCACTTCACAACTGAAGCTGAAACAAGTTATTTTCATATTTAAAGCTTGATGGGAAATCAGAACTGCAGCCAGACTCCTCAGTGAGAAACATGGCAGGAATAAACTACACAGGGTGAAGAACTATGTCATATTTAGTGCTGCATTTCAGTTTCCATTGCAAAGAGGATTTTAATTATGACTCCACCAGTCACAATTAGTAGGTTAAGTTTCAAATTCAGACAGAGACTTTCTGCCAATTTGAGGCTTACAGTCTGTATGTCTCTCGTATCACTTCACCCTGACACTTTATTTTGACTCTTCCCATGCTTTGAAGAATACTGCCGTCATGCTTGATGGAGCTGACTTGGAGGGAGGTTTTGGTTGGCCAGCTCCTGCCGTTGCTGGACTGATGACTTACAATTCAAGACAAAAGTTCAGCTCATTGGCTACTAGTACCTTGTACCTGCTGGCAATATCTCCCCAGTTCTTCAGCAATGCTCCTCTCATACTCTTTTGACATTATGTTCTTCCTAAATGTACCAGAGTGCTTTGTCAGAACCCTGAATTGACTATTTTCCAACCTATTTAGGTATAAATAGTCTCTATGCTGAAGGTGACACATGTAAATCGCTCTGGTAGCATTTCTATACAGAAAGTCAACAGCAGACCACTGGTAAGGTGGTGTTTGTTTATATTGTTTTCTACAGCAGATTAGAGAGATATCACGTGCAACTTACAGGTAAGATAACTAAGGCGGACACGTGCAGCCAAATGTCCAAAGTCGCCCAAAGCCAGTGTGTGAAAAGCTCCTCAATTCTGAAATTCCAGCCCACCATCCTATCATTTAGGCCACCATTTTTCTACTTCCTATATAGATGTTCTTACATAACCGGGTATGGGCAAGGCCAGCCTTCACTCCTCTCAAGACCTACGAACATGGGTTTTATTTTTGAAGTATCTTCAGTATCTTCACCCCTGATTACAAATTGAATTAAATTGTGATACTGGAGTTTTATCTGCATATATTATACATAAGAAGCCATTCAGAATATTAGATACTCAGAATAGAATAAAATGAGAGAACAAGATCAACAGGAGAGGTCTCTCATGTCAATAGGCTGGAATCAGTGAAGCCCTCAGAACACAGAGGTACACTTCTACACAGCAAGGATTATGTAGATTCAAAGGAAAATAAAAAAGTTCAAATATATCCCAAGCAGAACAGGATTTTTATGCATAAAGCTACTTTAAGCCAGTTCAAAGCATAACTGCTGTAAATTCAGATTCATTTAATTTACAATGTCTGGTAAGACCATACTAAAAGCATATTACAGATTGCAGAATTACATTTCAGGAAATCTGTGTGGAAAAATACATTAAATATCTGATAAACAGATTAATATATCAATGAGAATAGAAAACAATTATTTTGACAATTGATTTTGGCACGCTGCAATTACAAGTTTGCACATTCCAATATCACAGCATTTAAGAAGAACTACCTAATAGCAATTTATGCTAAAACAAAAGAGTTGATGGAGGGCAGACAGCTAGAAAGCAGCTTGGCAAAAAAGGAGCTGGGGGTGCTGGTGGACACCAAATTGAACATGAACCAGCAAGATGGCCCTACTGCGAAGGTGGTGAATGGTATCTTCAGCTTCATGGGACAAACTATTGACAGCAGGTCGAGGGAAGTGATCCTTCCCCTCTGCTAAGCACTGGTCAGGCCACATGTGGAATGCTGGGTTCAGTTCTGGCCTTCCCAGTACAAGAGAGACGTGGTCATACTGAAAAGACTTCAGTGAAGGGCGCAAGGATGATTAAGAATCTGGAGCATGTCACATGAAGAAAAGCTGAAAGATCTGGGACTGTTCAGCCTGGAGAGGCAAAGGCTCAGGGAGCTCTTACCAGTGCACATAAATATGTGCAGGGAGGGTACAAAGAGGACGGAGCAAGGCTCTTTTCAGTGGAGCCCAGTGACAGGACCAGAGGCAATGAGCACAGACTGAAACACAGGGGGGGTTCAGTTTGAACATCAGGAAGCACTTTTATTGCAAGAGTGACCAAGTGCACAGGTTGCCCAGAGAAGTGGTGGAATCTCCATCCTTGGAGATATTCAAAAACCATCTGAACATGGTCCTGGGCAACTGGCTCTGGGTGGCCCTGCCTTAGCAGCAGGGTTGGACTATATGGCTTCTCAGTGGTCCCTTCCAGCCTCAGCTGTTATGATGCTCTCTGATTCTGTCTTGGAAGGAATGCTCACTCCAAAGAAAACTGCTGAAGTAAACTGGATGCAAGCTGAAAATTGGTTCATCAGAGCTACAAAAGATCAATGTAACCTCTTATAAAACTGGACACCGACAAACAGCATTTTCTACCCAACATCCTAACTGTCTGCAATTCAGTGCACTGCACAGAATCATTCTGGTGACACTGGCTCTAGGTATAAAAGCTTTGCTGATGAGCCTTATCATTATTATCCAAAGTTAGTAGGCTACTTCAAGCACAATCTTTAGGTACAGTGCATAACCAATATATCACTCTACCTAGCACCTGAAATGCTCAAATTCAACATCAAAGAGTCATAGAAATAGCCTATTACTTTTATCTAGCACATCCTGTGACACAGAATAAATGCTCCCTACCATACACTGTTCGGTGATTTGCCTCAACCAATTTCAAACTAGTTCACATGATGAGTCCCCTTCCACTTTATTGGGAAGATTATACTGCAGCCCAAGAGTTCACAACATAGGAAGTTCTTTTGATTAGTTTGTGCCCTTCCATAATCAAATATGGTTCAGACAAAATAACACTTGTCAAAACAATCTCACTGCTAACAGGAGGCAGCAGCTAATGACAAAACGATAAAAAGCACATTTTCTTCCCTGTAGCTGGGGTGGGGGAATGTTGGCCATTCTCCTTAAAATTCACGTGTGTACCACTGAGCCAAAGGGCACAAGAAACAAAGGCAAATTGCAGGTTTTGATTATGAGATTGTGCATGGCCCTATGGTACCCCTGAGAGTTTAATAATAATGAGAAATATTCTCAATTAGTCTTTTAAATCCTGCAATGATTAACAGCTTCAGAAAACCATTTTCATTCATACAGTAATAAACCCTCCCAAGGAAGCAAATCCTGAAACAAGCAGTGGAAAAAGAGCTCTTGAGATCGCAAGCAGAATGATGCAAAGCTCTCTGCAGCCTTCATCAGGGATGAAAATGGTTCAGGAAGTGCTGATCAACACCGTGCAAATGGTAAAAATTAATTCTTTTGGAGACTGTATGAAGGGTTTCACAAAGAGGATGAAATCTGTGGTGGGTCTTCCACACAGCATGCTGGATTGCAACTGCTCTCATTCAATTGAAGATCCTCATATCCCTGGGAATATATATATTTATTTCTGATAATGAGACGGGTACACAAAAAGACCCAACACAAAAAGATATCAACTAAACAGAAAAATGGTTGTTTAAGAAGAAAAAATAACACTCCTGCATCACTTGGTCTATCTCCTTTGTTCATAACGCAAGTAAAAGCCATCTCTGTTTTGGTCTGCTTGAACTACCTCCGGACCCAGTATCTTCCATCTGTCACTCGACCCTCCAGTGTAGTTATATTCACCCAGGTTCCTAACACCATCACGTCATGTGCACAGCCATAAAAAGCAGTTTGCTCCTGTGATTTCCCACGCACAACCCAGTATGTCTGAGAAATGTGAACAAAGCGTGCTTTCCCAGATAACTTGGGCAGCACCATATTCCACTGCACAAAATTACAAGTCAGAATGTTGTAAAAGATCTATGAGAATTTGCTAAACAAACAGCAGCCCAAACATCCCACTGACACGTTCAGAATGAAGGTAAGGATTCATCCCACCTGACTACAGATGCTCCACAACTGTCCTGTGCATCCTCAGACATCAATGAGCTGAGATATGGACTTTCAGAAGGTGATACTCACTCAGATCAGAATTAGTTTAAATATTAAACCTATTGTTCTAAAGAACACATTTCAAAATTGCAACATTGACCTGTGCTTTCAGTCAAGCTAAAGAAACTAGCCCCTCGAAGATTCAAAATACTTGGTTTCGATTACAAGAAATGAAATATTCACAAATACCGAAGCCCATCTGAAAATGAAATCCCTTTTCTACATGCAGCTTATATAACTAAGCAGAATAAAGTACACCAGCAGGTATAAAAGAACAGCGCTGCAGGTGAAAAACTCAACAGATTCTCAGGATTGCAAGCTTCAGTCATTACTGTTACCCTTCTTTTTAAATACTGTAATAAGTTTTTCTGAATAAATAAGAAGTGACTGTTTCCTTAGCAGAAAACAAGCACTTTGAAAGCCACGCTCCCTCTTCCATTTTTTAATTAGAGACTGAATTCTTAACTTCACTAAACCATTACTTGCAGGCTTTGATCACAGCCCGTTTTTCCCAGCCTGGGTGCTGCTTCAGACATCAATAATTCCAATTAAACCAACTCTGAGATATGACTACATCATTTCACTAAGCAATTAAAAATGTGCAACTGAAATAAGAAGAAAATCCTGAAAGAAAAGCCAGGGAACTCATCAACTGTTAATAATACTAATAAATGCATTGCACTTTCATACCATCTGTCATCCTGTGATCTCAAAATACTTCCCAAGTATTAGGTCATATTACAACACTTTGAGAAAAAGTAAATACATAACCCCCCCTGATTTTAGTTGATTATATGAAAGGGGTTTGCAAATTCAGGATGAAAATACCGTCATAACTGCTTATTGCATGAATAATATCTCCACTCATTAAAAACACATACTTATCCAAATTGGTTTTGCGCCCCCCTTTTCTTTGAATTAACCAAGTTTTATTATACCCAAGTTGAATGTAATTGATTTTCAACAGCATTTCCAAAGGTAGGAGTTTCTCATAATAGTTGCTTTTGCTATTTGAATACCACAACATAATTTACTCCCTTAAAATGCACCTATGTAACTGTTCTGCAAAAGCTGGCATCCAAAACTAGCTTTTATTGTACTACAAGGACCATTTTGAGCTTTGTAGAATCTCAGACAGCTACATGAGCTAAATATTAGTTCTTGGAGGGTTTGAGTGGTTCCTAGGACTCAGTGAATCTGGCTAGAAGAGTAAAATTGAGGATTACAAGCAAGAGCTACCTGAGGTTTAACACTGGTGCTACTACTGCCTCTGTGTTTGATCTTGAAAAGTTGCACTGCACTTCTGTTTATTTATAAGCAGACTCTACAGAAATCTTTAATAGCTCATCAGGGTATACTTCAGATGGTATGCAGATTAATGAATGAACATACACAATGTCAGTTTACAGAGAGTTTTTATATGTGCATACATGTGTATGCAGTCTCTGCTTCAGAGCTTCATTATCAGTGAAATGAGTTTAGTATGTGGCACACAGGACATCACAACAGTAAGTATTCAAGAAAGTGGGCACCTCTCGAAAAAAACTGTCCTATGTGTATTTATGCATGTAGGAGGAAGACTACTTTTGAGGAATAAAAGCACATCACTGCAAACATTTATACTGTTCCCTTTAGATTTTTTCCCTTAATTGCACCGGGCATGTTCCTTTTTACACAAGGACCATGTAATCTTTCTATGAAGACTACATTCTCCATCATGCACATTAGATCCAGATCAAAGACTGGGTGAGCTGCACCAGACAATACGATGACTGTGACATGTCATATAGAAGGACAACAGCAGTGCTGGTGGTATAGCCCTGAACATCAGAGGATATGAGCAAGAAAAGGGTTGGAGAGGAAGCTTTTCCACAATAGGAAGCATGACCTAACACACATTGGAAAGTGGAAATTGTTCGTAGGGCCATACAAAAGCACCAAACATATCTTACTCTGTAAATTTTAAATCACTTGAGAGTCAGTAAGAAAAGATGCTTGACAGTGGCTTAGGCAAATGGCCACTTTAAAATAGATGACTACTCAATAGTAGTAAAGCAAAGAGCATGCCACTACCCAGGAACTTGGGACCCCCAAACTGCATATAAAATATCTACTTTCCAAAAAGTAGATACTACTTTACACATACACTGATTATGAAATACAGCAGAGAAAAGGCAACTGGCAAGATGTGTGTTTCATATGGTTTTTAATATGTACCCACTTAGAAATTTTACAGAATGCCTTTTAATTTATTAAATACGGGAAAAAGATGCCTTCATTACTTAGCCTTCAGTTACATCACATACCACCGCCAAATTCACCAGTCTTTTTGATGCAAATCTGATTTTCTTTAAGTCAAAATACCTACTTTTCCTTTTTTTTATTTTTTTTTTCTCAAGAAGAGAAGAGGTCATTTATCATGTCCCTCCTCGGGACATTTTCTTGGCAAAACTAACTCAATTTTTCGGTAACTAAAATTTGGCCTCTGACTTCATGAATTTCCAGTCATCAAAATAATTTGAGTTCAAACCACATCACAGCTTGCTCATAGCTGTTTCAGAAATGCATCCATACGCACATTTCAATTATAATTTGATCTAATATTGTCACTTCAGCTGCTGATAAAAAGTTAATGCATTAAGCTGTTGCCTTCATTTGGTTTAAACCAGTAATGTACATCATATTTAAAGCAGCAGCTCCTCCAGAATCATCCTGTTGGATTGATAAACACTGGGTACCAAGAAAGGTGAAAGGGGGGCAGACAAGAAGGAATTGGAATAATAAGGGAGTATTTACAGTCCTCCTCCACTATGGCCAGCTCTGCCTTTTTGAAGCGTAGGTAAGAAAGAACCAGCACTACTGAGCAAACACAGGAATGTTAGGAGCTCACAGGGACATACTTAGTCAAATCCACAATCCTCCCTTTTTCTTCAGTTACTTTGATTTTGACCTCAAAATAAAACACTTGCATTCCTAGTACACTGCTACCTACCTTTCAATGACATTTCCTTCCTATGGAAAGGTGAACATTAAACTAAGAGTTATCTATTTTATTACAGTGCCATTGGCTAGCAGTCAGATACCAAATGGTTATGTGCAGCCCCTTTTGCCTTTGAAAAAGAAAAACAGAAATGAAAAAAGGGGAGCAGGATGACATTATCCTACTGTCCTCTAGTTAAAGCAAAGACAAATCTGTTCCTGAGTTTTAAAATAATTCCTGAAGGTCCGAATTTCCAACTGATGACAATCACCTGTTGCTCATCCTATTCAACTCAAGTAAGCCACAGAGAATTAATTGTAACCTATATTCCCACAACAATCTTGATTTCCACAAAAGACATTAAAACCCCTTCAAGCAAAAATAGCAAGAGAGTGAGATACATCTCACCCAGCTTCAGATGTCTTCAATGTCATCTAAATGTACATCCCAGACAGTCATCTGGTCCCCATTTATCATCAATGAGAGTTGGGTGCTTTCAGGCTGCAATTCATTGAACATCTACTTCAAATACCTCCTTAGGAGAAGATGCATTATGCATTAGAAATACCTATTTCTTGCCACTGACCATAACAAGTAGTTTAGCTGAGTACCTCAAAAGCAAACAGCCAGAATCTCTCCCATTAAAATAGGGTAAGACTTTCATGCGATGATGGGACCATCTACATGAAGAGGAACCAGTGACAACTGTGCTGAAGGGGGCTGTAAATGTAAATCATTCATCAGAATCCCAAACTAACTCGGGCTGGCTGGGGTGTCAGAAGGTCTCTGGTCTGAGCTGCTGCATCCAGCAGGGCCTGCCATGAGGGCAAACCAGTCTGCTCAGAGCTGCATCCAGGCAGATCTCGAACACCTCCAAGGACAGAAACCACAGAACCTCCCTGGGCTTTTCCCATGGGGAAAAGTTGGAACCTCTCTTCTTCCAATTTGTCTGTTGTCTTTTGCACCCCCACCACCTCCCTGCACTCCTGTAAAAAGCCCAGCTCCTTCTCCTCAGTAACTTCCCGAAGGTGCTGGGGAGCTGCTGTCAAGTCCTCTTGAAGCTGTGCCTTCTCCAGGCTGAACAAGGCCCTTACTTCAGCCTCCCTCACAGAGCAAGTGCTCCAGTGCTGATCATCCTGAAGGCTTTCTGCTGATCAACCTGCAAGTTACTGATGGTTTTGGGATGACAAAATAATATCCCAGATGTAGCCTCATGAGTACTGAGTAAAGGGATAATCCCTGTTTTCAGTCTCCTGGCTGTACTCCTGTTAATATAGCCCCAGGCAGAAAAATTCCTTCTCTTTTTATGTGCTGCAGTTGCCACAGAGCAGCTGTCTCCCCCGGCCTGGTTTTCTCCAGGCAGCTGTCTCCTCCTCCCTGGCCACCAGAGGTATTTTAAAGGCCTATTTCATGTTCCTTCACTTTCCCCTTCGCTTGTAGCTCAGTTGTCACTGGCCTCCTCTTCAGATGCATCCTCTTGAGATGGGATGTTTTCAGCTGTAGCATTTTTGCCCTAGAAGCAATAACAACTGTAACAAGAGCACATCAGCTACGAGGAAGGGCTCCACAGGACCCTTGTGAGGCCGTTTGCTCAGCAAATGGAAGCTGAATTAGATCCTCTCCAGGGCAGTGTTGTTTGGCTGCCACGGAGGCAAGTAAGCTACTGGGGCTCTTCTGGTCTCTTTAATGGTCCAGCAGCAGACACTGGATGGAGGAAAACAGTTTGAAAGATATGAAAACAATGCTTCTAACAATACTTTAAGGGAGATATATTTTACAATAAGCCCCTGCCTGCTTTTTATTTTATCTTTAGCCATTTTTATACCTTTCTGTTTCCTTTTTCCTTACCCCCCATCCCATCTTTTTTTTTTTTTTCTTCTGGTATGGAATATAAAGTTCAGGTCCAAAGTAGAGCTCAAAAAGCTACAGTCTAGGGACAAGGAGGTATTCAGTACCTTTTGTTGGACACTCTGAGGTTTTGTCACAGGTAGGCTGATTTTTGGTTGCTCAGATTATCCCACTTTTCCCAGGTGGGAAAATTATTGCCACCCTTCCAAAGCCAAACGACCCAAACTTGCTCTGCTGGCAAATCACGAGCAAGCTCTCTGCCTTCTTGCTGGTGGCAGTGATCGTTCATCCCTCATTAGAATTCTTCTTTTAAAAAGACCTCTGCAACAGAGTTTTTGGCCTAAGCACTCCTTTTCTAAGGTTAGGCTAGAATCTTCTGAACTGCTTTAATAGCTTTGATATTTCATAACCTTTCTCAAAGTTTAAATTTTTACTTTCGTTTATATTGCTTTTAGTTAGAAGTGCCTCTTTTGATATTGTTAAAATTATGCCATAGACACAAGGCAAGAACTGGGCTTCCTGGGAAGAACTGAATATTTTTGCATTTATTTTTCAGGGTAACTATGACTCTTAATTAAAAAAAGTTATTTTTTTTTAATTGCTTCCTCCATTAAGAGCCATTAAAATAGTGGACAGGATTTAAAGAAATCCCTTTACCAGTCACTGCCAGCCCTGGAACTATCTACAGCAGCTATTTCATGGCATATAGTTATGCAGACAAGGACAAAGAGAAAGTGTCCTTGACCACAGATTTACTTTGTAAAAGGGGTAATTACCCAGTGAAAAAATTTTTAAGACCCCAACCCTGGCAATACATGTGAATACCACAGACCACACTGTGGGGCAAAAAAGTTCACCTTCCTATCTCAAATTTGCTGAGCTTTCACCTCAGCCTAACAATTGTAAAGGTACCGTGGCCCCTAATGCGATTCCCACCCTGATGTGGATAGATATGGCCATACTTGAGTTTCCTGGACTGTACATTCAGGAAGGAGATGCAATCCCATAGATACAGGACTACCTCCCAAGTATCTTATGTCATAAAAAATAGTTTGAAAAAGCCAGGTTGGAAAATTTAATTCTGAATTAAACTTCCATCTTTTCTTCTTTACTTCATTAAAGTGTGTCCAGTTAGTTACACAGGAGCAACTTGGTGCTTAGATCAAAGCATCTCCTGGCTGTGTCGTACTGAAATTGAAGTGTCAAACTGTTTCCCTGCAACACTAATACAAATGCTTTGATGCACATGTGTGTGTAAAGCACTTCAGTCATAACTTAGTAGGATATTTTAGAACTAGATTACCTAAACTGTAATTTCACATTACGATATCACTGGAAGTCACCCATATGATTATGTTACTGTTAGTGATGTGTTATTAAGACAGAAATTAACACTAAAGCATACTTTTGAAACACAGACATGTCCTGTTGAAGGGTACTTGGTGTGTCCATCAAAAAACACTGTACAAAGGAACAATGGCAGTGCTGAAGAATAGCACTCAGGCACCCTCTGATTAAATTTGAGTCAAGGGACATGCACATCCTGAGCCAAATATCAGTGAACAAGGGAAAGCACATAAAGATTAGGCCTGGAGCCTGTCCTCAGATATGACCACGGCAACAACCCAACAGTACTACCAAACCCTTGGTAAATAGTGTCTCTGCAGGTCTTGTTCCAAAATATGTACTTACAACAGCTTTCTAAGTGAACGTGGATCTCAACTCACTGCAGTAAATAGCAGAGCCCTGCCTCTTGGCAGAGCTCTACTGCCCAGCACAGAGAGCTGCTCCTGCTCCTGTGAGAGAACACATCCCTCCCAGAACGCCAGGATTCTTTCCAGTGCTTCCGAGCGTCAGGAGGCAATTAGCTTTTCCCATCAGCACTCAGGGACAGCATACATCTAACTGTAGCAGGACAGAATCATAGAATGGCTTGGGTCAGCAGAAGCCTTCAGAGGTCACCTAGTCCAACCTCCTTGCCATAAGCAGGAGTATCTTCAACTAGACCAGGTTGTCCAGAACCACATCCAGCCTCACCTTGAATGTCTCCAGAGATGGCACATCCATCACTTCTCTGGGCAACCTGTGCCAGTATTTTACCACCCTCATTGTAAAGAAATTCTTCCTTACACCCAGCCTGAATTTTCCCTCTTTTAGTTTAAACCATAGCTTTTAGTTTAAAACACCAGAATGTAGAAAGGGAAATCAAAACATTCACCTGAGCATGAGCCAGCCTTGGATCTCAGGACAGCAATTACCAAACATATTCAAAGATCTTTGCAACTTCATTATTCTGGTGTGCAAAATACTAGAAAGTCTATTTCAGCTGCACATTAACACTCTTGAAAATTTAATTAAAAATAACTCCAATGTAATAATATTTCTCCCAATTTCTTACTACTGCTTCACAGTTCCAGTACAGTGACTATAAGCGAGGCAGAGCAGAACGCATTATTGTTGTAGCTCTGCAGAGAAGCCAGCTCTGGAACTGCTGAGAAACACAACTCATGCTGCCAGTGGCTTCTTTTAACTTGAAGCAGTTTCTGTCATTTCCAAGAAAACAGAAAAAACTTTCATGTGCAATTAACCAGCTGGATTGCTCAGATCCACATTAATTATCCTTCTGAGCATTCACCATCTTCTTATTTGTCTATCACTCCTTTTTGCACAACACCATTTAGTTCTTCTTTTGATTTTAAAAGTCCCCTTCAGCTCTATAGATAATAAAATTCTGCCTGTTAAACAGCATAGTGTTATCATTTTGCCTTTTTCCTTACCATTGCATGGCTTATCTCACCAGTTTGTGGTCTTTGTTGATTTATAATTGCCTGCCAATGACTATATTGATAATTAGAGGTGATTTACTGATATGCATTAGCAAGTTGTCTATTTCAATAGCTTGTTGGAAATATATCTGAAGAGTATCAGAAAGTATCTGATCCATATTCTGTAATATTGATTGTCAATGCTGTTTCACACCAAAAAAAAAACCTTTAATAAGTCATTTATTCTATTATTGTCTTTTGAAAAGACATTTGAAATTTTTTAATGACGATTCCATATTTTTCTTATTTTATATTACTTCATAACACATTATGCAGTCCTACTGCTGACACAGAATCACAGAATGGTTTGGGTTGGAAGAGACCTGAAAGGCTATCTTGTTCCAACCCCCTGCCACGGTCAGACCTGGATGCACACAGTATGTTAAATTATTTGGGGGATTTTTAAGAGAATTTGGGCTGTTGATACTTGTTCCTGTTTCTCCAATCCTTACTATAATTAAATGGATTAACACTAATATAGGCCTTAGTATCACTGGCAAGCCATGAAAACCCCACAGGAAAAGATAGGCATAATCTCCAAAAAGCAACACTGAAAATGACATTTTAATATTCCTACTTCTGAAGTTTCTGTAAACATTTTTGGGTTCACAGGACAAACTACTTCAAAACATATTAAAACTTATGTTTTGGCTACTTTAACAGTTTCTCTAAAAGCAAGCCCCAACTTAGCTGCATCAACAACTTAAGCCATTCACCCCACATGTTATGGGTACTTACCATGATAAATGTTCCATAGTCAGAGAAAAATGAACCTGCAGAAATGAGAGAAGTGCCTTCACTCCCTTCAGCTAGTGGCGTAGTCAGGACTAAAATCTATAGTCTATGAATTTATCCCTGACAGTAGACATTAAATTACACCCCTGCATCCAGCAACACTTTGTAAATGTGACAGTTTGGATCCCACTTAATATTTAATAGAGAACTTTAAACTGTATTAAGCAAGCCTGAACAAAATTTGCAATCCAGCAAAGACTGAATAATTTCATAGATAGAAAATAGAGTCACTTTCATTCCTGCTATTTGCTACTAAAAGAAATGTCTTGTCTAGATATAAATCACGTGCTATTTGCATTATAATTAAACTACGTGACACTTCCTGTGAATAATGAAAGAACTTCAGGGTGCAGCATTTGGGCCCTTTTGAGAAGCAGGTGGAAGCAAGGTGCTCAGAGAAAGAAAACTGAAGGAACTTAGAACAAATGGTGAAGTTACAGAAAGTAAGTGTGAAATTACAATAACAGCTCTGATCAGCCCCAAATAGCCTATATCATTACAAAGATATGTTTCCATGTATTAATACTTCTAATAAAACAGAAATTTCTATCCTGAAATGAGCCTAAGCATAAACCTTTGTTTAAAGACTGTTCCATCTTTGCCTCACTCCTTCAGCTTCAATAGCAGCAAGCTAATCAACCTACAAACAAAGGATGCTTTGGAATAACAAGCAACATCCTTGCACTCCTTCCCCAGCCCAATGAAATTAAAAACAAGCAAGAAAGAAAGCGCTGCAGTGCTCAAGTCCTGCTTCTGGCTGTACCACTGATCTGCTGGGTAACAATGAACATACTGAGTTATTGCCATTTATATCCCTGAAGATATTTGGAAATGGGGAGAGGCAGAGACAGGCTGCAAATGGAAGCATCACCCTCAGTCCTCAGGTAGCACATGAGAGACAGGGAGAGACAAGCAGTGAGAGAATGGATGTGTAACCATCCCTGGATTAAGCAGCTGTTGCTCCTGGAGGCCATCAGCATCACTTAACCACTCTCCTAGGAAAGTATGTCCATGTTATTACCCTGGACAAAACAATCATCACCGGTTTCTGCAGGGTGGAACACCAACATCAGAAGACCTTACAAGAGACTCTCCTGCAGACCCCTCCCTGGGACGAGAGAGATGTACAACGCTTCAAGCACATCCAAAATTTTAGGCTAACACCACTATCAGCCATTCTGCAAGCCATGTGTACCCATGACCAGAAATAGTTGTCCTAATGTCTCCCACCAAAACCAGCAGCTACTCTTGGATCAAGGGTGTGTTTTGCCAAGAGTCCAGATCCACAGGGGGATTCTTGGAGCACTCTGGGTTAGTGTGGTGGTTCTCAATAAAAAACTTATTTTGGGGTCTTAATTACAATAGCTTTGGCAAGAAGTCAGTGCAGGGCTAGGCATCCCAAGGCAGATAAATCAGATACATACAGAAGCAGAACTTGCAGTCTCCAGGATATTTCACCCATGAAACAGGGGTGTTAGCAGAGATCTAATTACAGAATTTAATGAGGGACTGCACAGTAGGACATCCAACTTTTACTTTGTCAAAGCTCCACTACAAGTGACTACACTGCCTTGGAGACCCAGAGTTTTCCAACTACAGCATCTCAGGATACTCATCCATGAGAATGGAATAACTGTATCCCTAAAGTTCCTGGAAGTCTATTGATTAAAAATAAAAAGGACACAAAAGCAGTACAACTGGTACAACTTTGGAAAGCACCGCCAATCCCTGGGAATGTTTGAATCTCATTCTGAAGGAAGGGAAAGGCCAAAAAGACTTGTTTAATAGAAACAGAATGAAAACTAATAATATGAAGTGCCACACGATTCTGCTTGAGAGCCCAGTAATAAGCATTTCTGCTGTAAGATGGGAAGTTATCAGTGAGAAATGACTGGGGATGATAAAGACCATATTAATCAACCAGATCACAGGATAAGAAGGATTAGGTTTGTGGAAAATGGCAAAAGATATCTAGGATTTATCAACAGAAGCATTTGTAATGGAAACACAAAAGTATTAATGCCATAAAACAAGGCATAGTGAAACTTAACTCGGAAGACTGTGTTTTCAACTCTGCTCACAAACCCCAAACAAAATAACCCTAAACAGAGCCCCTAGTACATACAAGTGAATCGATAATCTATCTTCTGAAATGTAGTGTTCCTCAATTGTTTCACCCGCACATTCAAAGCCAACAGGAGCAATTACTCTTTTGTGTGAGCTTATTAGGAGCAAATAATAAAAACATATTTTTTTATTTAAGACAAATTATGACAAGTGGCAGACCACCAATGCAAGTGAGTATTAACTGTCAGGAGTGAGTCTAGGCTGGAAATACTGAAAGTTTCCTAGCCAGAGGACATGCAATGCCTGCAATATCTTTGGAATATCCTTGAAGGCTGAGTGGCAAGTTATTTACCTTCTTTTTTTCTTTTCTTAAAAAATAATTAATTTTAGGGCAAATCCATAAAGAGGATTATGTAACAGCCAACCATGGTAAGCGGGACCTAAGTTAGATTATCTGAAGCCCCCTTTATGTCGTATAAAATGCTAGAGACCATTATTTTTTTAATAATAATTATAATCTATGATAAAATTCTGAAGAAGACGGCACTGTTTCTTCTTCATAATACCAGATACCACAGGGCAAACCCTGTGATCCATATTCCCTTCTCTCTGTGAACAAAACTTTCCCCACCTCCATTATAATTTTGTTCTGGAAGCTGCCCAGAGCCAGCCATCACACACTGAGAACACTTGTTGATTCCTAGACCAGCCTAAGAGCATTCTGATACAAACCATGGGTTTCTTTGAGACAGGAAAAGACAGGAGGGACTGAGGAAAGGAAAGCTATTGATGCTTCCTATGTACTTTTCCAAAATATTTGGTACATTTGCAAGTGCCACAACATACCTGGCAATTGGCCAGGTCTGTCTATATCTAAACCACAGAGCTTACAAGTAACCAGCTTCTCCTGCACATCAGACCCAATAGATTGCAAAAGGTAATTTAAAAACATTACAATTTCCTGTTCAAATGTGCAATTAAGAAGAGAAATGAAGACTGAGATTAGCAATGGCAGAAGATCTCTAAACTTTATCTTACACAATTAACATGTTAAGTAGAGTGGGTCAAAACAACGAGATTTTTTCTTGCTTGCGATACTGGGAAGTGGTGCTTCAGGTCAAATAAAGCCTCTTTTAGTTTTTAGCCTTACTTTAGTGTTTTCAAGGGTTTGTAAAAGCTATTTCACACTTAAAATTGGAAACATTTACAAGGGTTTTCAATGCTGCTCTTAAGCTTACAAACAGATACAAAAGTATATTGGACTTTTACACCTGAAATAGCCATACATGAAATCGTGCTATGTTGTTAAGTATGTTTTATACGTGTGCAGAGAAAATAAAGATAATTCTGGAAAATCTGAACAGCTCATTTAACCAAACACAGTCCCTCTGACTATAGAAATAAATGGAAGTTAAAGGTTCAGGGTTCCGAGTTACCATCTCGCAGTGTTCATTACGAGTACTGCTAAGCAGTAATGTCATACAGGAATGTTCTGATTTACTTAGCAGAAATTGGTAAATAATGCAGCCAATTTTCAGGAAATTAATAGAGATGACACAGACGTGAGTCATCATGCTCAGGCTGTTCTACCTTGAACACTGATGCTCTCCCAACTTCTTTTCCCCAAGCACCCTTGCAAGGAGAGTTATACAGCAGAGCAAGACTTGGAGCAGATCACAACCTGAATACTATGTGACACCAAAATGAAATCAAAGCCTTCACCACCTTGGAAGGAACAGACAGAAGTACTGTGTATCCCTCCCTTCTGTTCAGCACCACTGACAGGGTCTGAGTTGCAGGAATATGTCCACCAAAGAGCAGGCACAGGCCCAACGGCACCTCGAAGCAGAATCGGGGCAGGCTCAGGCACAAAGCTCAGGTTAGTCAGTGGCTCTGCACAAAGTGACATTTCTGTTGAATTTTCAAGTTAAAAATATGCAGATAACATACTAAACAGTGACAAAATGTACTTGCCAAGTCTCTACTATTATTAGTACACTTCATATCCTATCATTCAGCTAAGCTTCCTGTGTTGACCGTGATTTTCCAAGGCAGTGTTTGTGCCAGTTCTCCAGCACTGGAGTGGATAAGTTTTGAACTGAGCTATTACCAATTCACCCACTCCAAATGTGACGCTCCGGGCTGTCTCTTCTGCAGCTTGTCCACCCTGAGCTGCTCCCACTGATCTGTCTTTCAAAATTGCAGGTCAGATAGAAAAACATACTGAATGTAAAACTGCACACCTCATGTAAGGCAGCACATTTTATACCATTTCTTTAACTCTCCTGGTGCTCAAGTGGTTTGTTTAGATTTCACCAGACTGAAAGGTCTCCCAAAAATAGAAAAAAATCAGAGTTTCAGAGCAAAGGTTGAATCAGCCCGTGTTCTGTGCTTCTGGGTGAGAAAACTATGCAAAAACAACTCCGTCCATGCCTTCCATTAACAAGTACAATAGTAATAACTTAATAATAACATTTTAGCTTCAAAAATACTCTAATTCAAAGGACTAGGAGAAATTATTTCATATTCTGGAGATGACATCTGGCTCTCGATTAGCACAGCCAACACTTCTGCTCCGTATCCTTACTAGAAACACCAAATAATCTGATGGGACACATACATAAGCCTGTGGGGGTTTGTAGAGAGAGATTCAAGTTTAAGTCTTCCATAAATCTGAGATTATTCTCCTTCCTACAGATATATATATAACTGATGCTGATACAGTAATTTGGCATGGTAAAATACAGCCTTTTTTTTCTTTGGAAGAAAGGAATCCATCTGGAATGCTAATCAACAAGGAAGACAGTGCTTTCTGATACTCAGGAAATCTGCAGATCTCTTTGATATGGCCATTCTTTTTTGTTACCTCCCCATGCCATGGTCTCAGAACCAGATGAGGAAAGATCAACAGACAACCTGGGGCAGCCAGGGAAAGAGACCATCATCTTGTTTTCAGCAAAGGATCAAAACAAGCTTTGAGAAAACTAACTCTGGCTTTTATTTTCTCATAGAAGAAATACATTTGTTTCCCAGTATGCTTGAGCAGCAGGAGATCTATGAACAACCAAAATAATATGTACCTCAAGCTCAAAGGATCCATCATTTATTTTAGTCACAGAGCACAAGAATCTGCCTTCATAAAGTGGCCTCTTCCCACCCTTCCCCAGACAGGCTACTCGCTGCATTTTAAGAACAGACACAAAAACCCACAGGAAGGATCATACCTAATTACTGTTTGTTGAAGTGAATGCAGCATTCCCTGAGCATTACATGGATCTGAATCAATCTAAGCCTCTAGTTCAGCTGTTAAAGTTAAAAATATTTAAGATAAGGTCTCCTTCCCTTTTTCCCTTTCTCCTATGCTGATTCTGTAAAATGACACAAATGCCAAATAAATCTACTGTTTGCAGAGTTTAGCAAGTCAAGGGCAGAGGAGATGGGTAGAAAAATCAAAAATAACTCTTATGCCCTGGCTCACCAAGAATGAAGCACACACAGAAGCAAGCAAAAAGATCAGTAAATAAGTCATCATTGTAACATGTTTAATCCAGACTCAAGTAGGCTCCACTACAGTTGAAAGCTGTCAATCAGAGAGTGCTTAAAACTGATGAGGCTGCCTCCTGTTATGAGTTACACACCAACACATTCAATCCCCTTTTCTGTACCTGGAGAAAACATCTCTCTCCTTTATGCTTTTGCAAATCAGTCTTTTCACACCAAGGCAACAGCCTGCAGGACAGTGAGCCACAATGAAGATAGAGCCACAATGTTCTCATCAGCATCATGAAGAGCCATGTCCCACTCTACTAACAATCTCCTTTCAGCAAAAAAAACAATTTCAAGGAGCAGCCATGAAATTCACTATTTCCAGTGGCACAAACACCATGCTCTCTTGTAGAAGCTGATTTATGAGATGCTCTATTACAAGATATGCCCTGCAAAATCTAACATAAAGTCTGCAGTAGGAAGACACAGGATAGAGGCTCAGAGACCTCTGTTGCCAAAGCAAATCCCACAGTCGCTTTTCAATTATGGGACCATTTTTCATCTTCTACACCCAGAAGAAAGAAGGAGGAGGAAAAACAACAGGAAAAGAAACATCCCATATGGAATACAACAGTTCTTAATTTTGCATTGCTTTTGTAACAGATAAATGGTGATTTCTGAGGAGAAGCTGCCCTAGTCCTCACACGGAGCTGAACAACGAATTTTCAAAGAATTGAAACCGTGAGAACAGGTTCAAATGGTTCTTGCTCAGGCTTCCAGCAGTCAAACCACTGATGCATCTCCTGTACTTTCTTTCTCAAAGTATCCCACTGTAAGTTAAGATACTAAGATCTACATTTCACACAATAAAACAGGGGTTAGAAAGCAGTGTACATTGTTGGAGAAATATGTCCCACAGTTCCAATTCCCAGAAAACACTCCAGCACTTGCACTGCTATTCTGTACAAGGAGGCTTCTCTGGTTTTATTTCCATTATATCTCGCTCATACACAGAAAACACAGACCAGATAATAAGAAGCCTCAGCAAACGTAAGGGGCAACAAAGAACATGTCTGAATTTTACTGTCCTTAAAACAGTATTACTCACCTACCTGTTACATCAGACTAACTGAACAACCCATGAAGACACTTCCCTACCAGTATGGTGAAAACAAGAGGTTACAAAATCATCACAACAGTTTTCTTTTGCAGAGAAGTTAAAGATCGTTATGTTCCTGCAGCAGTTTGCTCCATTCTGTTTGTGGACTGGAGATTTAAATTCCTCCCTTTTTGATCAGATATATAATATTGAAGCCTTGCTTCAGACAGGTCATACTAAGCAGTGTATGGGAGAGCTGCAACCAGCCTTTGTCCCCAGTGGACAAGAAAAACCAGTATAAAAGGTGGCATGAAGGAGTGTGTTAGAAAGCCAATGCTCAAGTAACAAGAACCACACGCAGGATGTTTGCCTGCCACTTGCGTGCATTATCTTGTGTCCTAACCATTTCTTGTGTGTACTCTGCTGTCAGAAACTTCACATCTACTCAAAGTGTGAAAGCAAAAATCTGCAGAATGCTGAAGAAGAAAGAAAATAAACCTAGGCAACTGTCTGCATTCTCTGAAATAAGAGATATAAAACAAAGTTGGGTTGCAAGACTGCATTGTTTTCTGTGCAAAAACCTTCTTTTCCAAAGTCCTGAAAGTCAATTATACAATATAGTTTAATACTAGAAACAATATATAGCATTTGAAAGCATGACTTAATGCTACTATGTGTCAAAAGCAAATTATGCTGAGTAAGAAAGTCTGCCAAAACAGCTTGAAGCTAATGAAAAGGCTTATCACAGGAAATACACAGCTTTTCATTTTCAAACCTTGAACATGCATTGCAGAAATGTTTTCAGCATCATATTCCTCCCTTGGTTTCAGTGCAATGAGTAATGTGGGTAGTGGAATACATGGGCCTAAAGTCACACAAAGACATATATGCAGGAAACTGGTTGCTTTCATTCTGAGATTATTTCCTACGACATGGCATTCTTGCCACCTTCATTATTTATATACTTGTGATCTAAGCAGATTTCAGTAATAAAGACACCACAAAAGAAGACAAGTTGCAGACAAGGATTAGATCTACCTCTCAGGGACCCATGAAAATCACATTCAATAACAGGAATTGCATTACAGTGTAAACAATATTTAACTCAGGTGAAATGAATACAGCAGAAAATGACTGCATTAAATGAAGATGACAGGGTGGAAATGGTTCTATACATTTATAGCTCTATAATATATTCAGAGCCAGCAGCATTAGGGCAATTCCACACCAGTGGATAATTTCTCATTTTTAAACTTCTTTGCTAAACCAAATAATTACATCTACTCCTTGATTTTTAGAAAAAAAAAACTCTCTTTTTAAATATTAAGAAGCTGTGGCTTATCCCAAATTCTAAATTACAGTAAGAAGGCAAATATAGGGTGGTTTGGGTTTTTTTAAAATACAAATTATTTTCACAGTATTATTCACTTGATAATTCTTACATGGTTGCAATGCACATTTACAGCCTGAAGCCAAATTTGCAGTACATAATTTCTAAAGTTTTTAATCCTCACATCTAAAAATGAGTGCTCTCAGCATCACTGCTCCAAGCAAAGAAACAATGAAATCAAAAGCTTGACCTAGGAAGCACCACAATGACAGCATTATCTGCTACATTATCTACCTACATGACCATGTAACCTAACAAAAGAGACAACAATAAAAAATAATAATTTTTAGAACCTCACAATTCAAGAGCATCTTCTTATTACCACTCAGTTACTGTGTTTCAAGCATTCCAGACACCCTCCCCCAGCTACAAAGAAAAGAAACATAAACATACCAAATGTGTAGTTAGCCATTCATACAATCAACTAAAGGGATTTTATATTCTCATTATCCATATCTGGCTAAAATAACAAATCATAGAATCTTAGAACAGTTTGCGTTGGAAGGGACCTTAAAGCTCATCCAGTTCCAAGCCCCTGCCACATGCAGGGACACCTTCCACTAGGCCAGGTTGCTCCAAGCCCCATTCAACTTGGCCTTGAACACTGCAAGGAATGGGGCAGCCACAGCTTCTCTGGGCAACCTGTGCCAGTGCCTCACTACCCTCACAGGGAAGAACTTCTACCTAAAATCTAATCTCAATCTCCCCTTGTCGAGGTTTAAGCCCAGCCGGCAACCCAGAACCATGCAGCCACTTGCTCACTCTCCCCCCTTCCTCCCCCTGCTCCTGGTGGGATGCGGAGGAGAACTGAAAGAATGTAACTCTCATGGGTTGAGATAAGAACAGTCCAGTAACTAAGGTATAACACTAATCACTACTGCTACCACCAATAATAATAACAAGAAGGGAAATAACAAGGGGAGAGAATACAACTGCTCACCACCCGCCGACCGATACCCAGCCTGACCTGAGCAGTGATCTAGCCCTTCTGGGCAACTGCCCCCAGTTTATATACTGGGCATGACGTGCTGTGGTATGGAATACCTCTTTCATCAGTTTGGGTCAGGTGTCCTGTCTCTGCTTCCTCCCAGCTTCCCCTCCTCCCTGGCAGAGCATGAGGCTCAGGAAGTCCTTGGTCAGAGTAAACAACTTGGTCAGAGCAACAACTAAAAACATCGGTGTCATCAGCGTTGTTCCCAGGCTGAAAGCCAAAAACACAGCACTGAACCAGTTACTAAGATTGAGAAAAGTGACTGCTACTGCTGAACCCAGGACACCCCTCTTTCAGTTTAAAATCATTCACCCTTGTCCTGTCACTAAAATCATGAAAATCATGAAAAGAAGGTTAAGTGCAAAACTAGAAACCGTTATGCACCATATCAGCATGTTATTTTCCTGTGGAGATGACTTTACAGCTATGGAGGTGCTGTTAGAGAAATAACATTTTGGCAAAGTGCCACAGGGCTTGGGAAAATCATGGCACCAACATGGCAACTAAGGGTGCTGCATCTGGCACTGACAGATGCAGAATGGCCAGATGAAAAACACCATGAGCTCTCCTTTACTCACTTACTTTACTTAATGGTGCAGCCCTTACGTCCTTTGCCAGCCATCCTCTCCCACCTCCATCACTCTAAACATCTAGACATACACAAAGCTACACTGCAGATAAAATCCAGAACTAGAATAATGAAAACAAGATTTGTACTCCACTTCTTCATTACTGTATAAGAATCCCTCCCTATGAAGGCTACTCAGACTCACCTGCATAATTCTGCAGAACTAGGATATGTTGTTTCAGCACAAAACACAAAAGAAAAGACACATCAGAAGTGGTTAACTCCATGGTATTTTGTTTCTACTGATCTCCATAAAGCAAACATATGCAAAAATCACAAATTATGGTTTAGAATTAGTAAAGTACAACTTAGACACAGAAATCCTTGTTTTCTGAAAACAAGCAATGACCTACACCCCACAGTACACATATAATCCTACATTAGTCTTCAAAGCATATTTTAGCAGTATTTATATTTACACTGAATTTAGATTAGATTATCTCACTTTCAAATTAATTTCTGGAAGTAACAGAATGCTCATAACAACACGGTATTTCTGAAAGCAAAGTAGAAGAAAAATAAATGAGAATTCATGAAAACTGTGATTATGTGCCAACATTTACAAGCAATTTTTGCACTCCTTTCTCAGGAGTTCTTAAAAGACACATCACTTCTGTCAAATACAAGCTGTATTAGACATATATTACATAGCCACGAAATATATAGGTGCAGTTAAAGGGGTTGCTTGTGTTTCTCCTTCTGAAAGCAGAAGGAACCATGTACAGCCAAGTCAGCCCTTAATAATAGACTAATCAATTCATCTTTCCAGCACAAACTTGTTCTTTATAGAGGCTTTATCTTGGCTTTTAACAACACAAAGAAACAGAAAATCTTCTGCCTGCCTGTCATAAGACATCTGTGTCCTTGAAGATGCCCTTGCCACATTCTCAGCATCTTTACTCACGGAAAGGAACCCAAGATTTGGGATGACTTTATAAGAGGAGGTGTTTGTTCATCCCTTACCTTTAAATGAGTGTGCCTGGTGTCTTAGGGGAACAGCTGCAGGAAATTTCAGAATATAGCTGATTATTAAACTCAATAAACTGTCATATCCACCCTTTTTATACAACAAATTCATTAACAGTTGTTTCCAAAGAGGAAATAATCCGTATGTCCGTAAACTGTCATGGTCCTTCATAGCAGTGGTATTTTATATAGTACCACAAAAAAGATGCTGTTGAAATGAACAACATGACAATTGAGTTACATCATTATGGCTGAGCTGCTCAAAATTGTAATCTGTGGGTATACTGCTTGAAATTTACTACTTGTCAATGTAATTTTCCTGTTTATAGTCCTTAAATGGGATTATAAACAGACTATATAGTCAGATGCAATAGACTTCATAAAATATGTTTTATGCTAACTCCTCAATCAACTTTCACCAATATCAAGGGTGTGTTCCTCCCCACCCCATGCTGTAGAAATAAACTAACAACATTCCAAACATATTTAAAATAGGTATTGCTTTTCTATGTAATCTAGTAAAAAGATGCTCTGTGCTAAGTAAGCTTCTGCCACCTTACTTGTGGCAGCATTTCCAAAGAGTACAAATATTAACATAATCTGCCAATATATATGATATACACAAGACAGAGGCTGGAATTAGACCCTCCATTCTTACATTTACATTGTGCTTACTTTCCTCAAGAAGCATTGCTCATGTACTCTGTGCGTGTGATCTGGTATGTCAGAACACCAACATGATAGGGCGTTCATTCTCTCTTTACATTTACATGTGAAACACTTTACAAGACTCTACACAACTTTTTTCCAGAGAAGTTTAAAATTCATCCAGCCAAAATCTTCAGAGCCATTAAGAGAAGGTATTCAGTGCCTCCTAGGTCCATGTATTCATTCATCCTAACAACTGGAACTATGAAGATCAAACAATAGCTTCGTCCTGAGTCCAGAAATTTAGAATCATCTACTAACCCAGGAAGGCATCAAACATAATTCTTAAGTGTTCACCAAATTTAACAGGTCAAGATTCTCAGCCTGATCCAGTACAACTCACAGTATAAACACAAAAGTTATGGAAAGCAGTAAGCCTGTAAGACTACATCCTCACAAAATATTTGGGGTTTTACATTACGGTTCAGACATGGTCAGCCCCTCAGCTGAGGTATCTTGTTTGATATATATTCAAATGTGATGTATTCTAATAGTCAAAAGAAGAAAAATTAAGGAGTTGCCTCCTGGTTTGGTTGGACCCTTTTCTTCATGTCTCAAAAATACTATTTTTCCCTCAGTGGAAAACTGGCATCTGCTGTTGCTATGCAGACAGTTTACGAAATCTGATCGTTTTAGCTTTTACTGACACAAAATTCTTCCCTTAATTCTTTCCTAATTTTATTTCTCTATTTGGCTTAGAAAAAGCTGTCCATGCCCTTTAAATCTGGTGTTAATATACAGTAATGCAAAGAGTAAAACATGAAATCTAGAAATGTGAATAAACCATACATAACCTTCTTCAGCTAGATTGGATTTAGCATTCATGAAGAATCACATTAAATGCAATGAAGTGAGGTGTCTTCTACAAGAGCCAACAGAGTAGCAATGTCAGCTGCATTAGTTTTCCAATTTTCAATGTTCCTTATCCCTGGAATAATTTCCTCCAGAGGAGCTACTGTAATTTCTTTTTACAGTGAATCAGTTCACTGTTGGAACTATTCAGCAAATGGACAAAGAGACCAATTTCATTTTACTGATTGTAGCAAGAAGATATAATAATGGATTTAACACAGCAGTTAATTTATTTAACACCCAAGTAAGGAGACTATTTCTGGTAACGTAAGAACCTACAACTTTGACAGAGATATCTCTTTCTGTAGTGGCTGGACAAGTGAGTAGTGGACTACCTCCTTCTTGTGTAATTTTGTATTTAATTCTTTTTACATCTGTAAACTATGTATCACAGGGGATCTGAAAAAATCCCCCACGGTCAAATCAAATGAGGCAGACATTAGATATCAGGAAATTATGGTCATTATTGATCAGATTCTGCATCCCCAGTGTCCATCTACACATGCAACTTACTTTCATCTTCTTCAGTAATGAATCCACCTAATAAAGCCTGCTGAGAAAATATGGGGGGAGGAGATATAGAAAGAATAAAGCAAAGCTCTCTTCAAAAAGAAACATATGACTCAGTCATCTCAAAGGGCGGACTTAGGAACAGCTAGACGTTATCACATGTATCTGACTCCCTAGCCTATAAATGATTCATGGCACTGCTGAGGGAGTTGGCTATCAGCACACACACCTCACAAACTGCATCAGCTGTGAACTCTCAGAGTTAGAGGAGAAACAAGATTTCAGATGAGAAAATGGACGAAAATTTCCAAGGTATGAATTAAATCGCTACTTTCTCTATGCAGTTAATGGAAAGAACTGAAAAATTCTGTGCTGGACATCCCAAGGGTGAGAAACAAAACAACTAAAGGTGGGGGCAGAAAGACAGAACATTCAAGCCTATCCCAAAAAGGAGCTTCCATTATAACTGTAGGATTCACAGTCTGCCTTTGTTGTAACAGATACAAAAAAAAAAAAATCCTGTGTGGTATGCAGAGGGGTTTTCCCTGTTTTTAATTCATACTGAAAAGACCAATGGGGTCTCCAGAGACAGGGCTATCCCCAGAGGTGGAGAGGACAGCTCTTAGAGAAAGGGACAGAATGAGTATTTGGCAGAAAAAAAATAAACTGTCCTGTTGGTTATTCCTGCAGGGCCTGACACAGCTCATGAGACATTCTTTACTCGGTCCATGGTAAAGAGAAAAAAACCTCAAAATAAACCAAAACCAGAGAAACCACTCAGTCTCCTTCTATGAAACTGTCCTGGGTTCAGCAGTAGCAGTCATGTTTCTCCTTCGTGGTAGCTGGTGCAGTGCAGTGTTTTGACTTTCGGCCTGGGAACAGAGCTGATAGCGATGTTTTGGTTTGGCCAAGGACTTTGTGAGCCTCATGCTCTGCCAGGGAGGAGGGGAAGCCAGGAGGAAGCAGAGACAGGACACCTGACCCAAACTGACCAAAGAGGTATTCCATACCACAGCACGTCATGCCCAGGAGGTAACTGGGAGCTACCCAGAAGGGCTGGGAGACTGCAGGGTTGGAGGAGGTATCGGTCGGAGCTTGGTCGGGCTGGGGGGGCGAGTTATCGGTCAGCTGGTGCTGAGGTGTTGTATTCTATTCCCTTGCTATTTCCTTTATCATTGTTATTATTGGTGGTAGCAGTAGTGATCTGTGTTATACCTTAGTTACTAAACTGTTCTTATCTCAACCCGTGGGAGTTGCATTCTTTTCGATTCTCCTCTCCATCCCTCCGGGAGCAGGGGGAGGGAAAGAACTGGGGGAAGTGAGTGAACAAATTGTCTGACTGGGTTTAAACCACGACAGAAACGTAATCACAAAGAATTGCCAGAGACCATATTTTCCTTACATAAACCATTACTGATAGTGAAACATCTCTGAAATACTGCAGTACCTACCCCCAGTGCTTCAAACCATCAAATGGGAATCTATCAGGTCTTTGCTGGAATTCAGCCTGCATAAGTGTTCATTAAGCAAGTTAAATACATGTCCTGGCAAGTCAAATACATACATGCTGTTCTGACTGATGAACAGCAGACCAGTTTCAAGAGTTTTGTGACAGTGAACAGAAGAACCAACCTTCTCCTCATGCCTACAAATCTATTTCACTTCTGAGACTGAAAAACTTCATTGGTTTTCAAGTTCAGTTGCTCAACTACAAAAGGATGGACAAACCCATCCTGGCTCTTGTTAAAATACTAACTTGGAGATTGTTGTGGTTTAAGCCCAGCTGGCAACCCAGAACCATGCAGCCACTCACTCACTCTCCCTCTTCCTCCCCCTGCTCCTGGTGGGATGGGGAGGAGAATCGAAAGACTGTAACTCCCACGGGTTGAGATAAGAACAGTCCAGTAACTAAGGTATAACACAAACCACTGCTGCTGCCACCAATGATAATAATAATAAGGGAAATAACAAGGGAAGAGAATACAACTGCTCACCACCTGCCGACCGATACCCAGCCTGACCCAAGCAGCGACTTAGTGCTTCTGGGTAACTGCCCCCAGTTTATATAGTGGACATGACATGCTGTGGTATAGAATACTCCTTTGGTTAGTTTGGGTCAGGTGTCCTGTCTCTGCTTCCTCCCATCTTCCCCTCCTCCCTGGCAGAGAATCAGACTCATAAAGTCCTTGGTCAGAGTAAATATTACTGAGCAATAACTAAAAACATTGGTGTCATCAGCGTTGTTCCCAGGCTGAAAGTCGAAAGCACACCACTGCACCAGCTGTTAAGAAGGAGAAAGATGACTGCTACTGCTGAAGCCAGGACAGAGATGAGAACAACCTATCTAACCTTCCTTAAACTGAGGAGCACTTACAACCCGAGTCAGCAATAAACCAGTAGGTTATTATAAGGAAATCGGGCAGCTGCAGCACATGCGAGGACGATGCATGGGATTCTAATCAGAGTTCAAATGACCCTGAGTGCCCCTTCACTTAGCTTACAGAGCCTCACTGCCTACCGGTGTACAAGAAGACATGGTAAGTGTGCAAGAACCTGTAGCTGGCCTTGGTGAACAGCGCCATCCAGATCAGAGATATCACTACTTCCAAACAGTGCAATGAGAAGGACAGTGGATGAGTTGAGCTCACCCTCACACACCTCCATGCTTGTACTCCACCTGAGCGTCATTCCTATTTAAAATCATGCAATTGCCAACAAAAGCTGTAAAGATCTGTAACCTATCACACAAACGTGGCCATCTATGAAGTTAAGACATTCTACGCTGGCCAGACAGCTATTTCACATGAGCAATTGCTCTGACTAACACTGCTAAAGAAGGCAGAATGTAATTACCTGAGCTGAAACAGATACAGGTTCAACTGGACCTTTGATGACAAGTGTTTAAGGCTTTCATTTCATGTCTCATTCAAAAGATAAATGAGTACTATTCCAAAGATTAGACTGCCAGCGTACAGATTACCTCTTAAGAAAAAAAATCAAATAAGAAAGAGGGTTCTACCCATTCTCCACCATTTATGTTTGTCTCTGAAATGACTGATCTACTCAGTAGATAATACATTTTGAAAGAAATAATTCAGATGTTATATAGCTTAAGTAATAGAAAATTCCAGCTACTGAACTGCCTGAGTTGCTAAATCATAAGTTCTCATTTTAAAAGCAAAAAAAAAAAAAAAGATTGATTCATTTAGGAAGAAATCTATTTCTGCAAATGTAAAGGACTGAAGAGATTTTTATCATAACATAAAATGTTTGAAAATAATTTTGACACACAGTTCCTTTAGGTTGAGCATAATTGTTATTTTAAAGCTACTTCAATCATAAGGGAACCAGCAAAGAAAACATTCAGCCAGAACAACCGAAGTTATTTTAATGCCTCTTATGTACCTTAAGTTAAGCACAATGTAATTTTAACATCTTGCATATTCTTTCCCTGAAACTACAAGAACAAAAGCTTAAGAAAAGCAAAAGGAATCTGCACTGCGAGTTAACGAGCCCTGAATTTGGAATAGGCTTTCTATTTCCTAGGAGATAGATTCAGAGGTATTGTTCACACCCAAAAGGTATTACTCTATTGATTTTTGGGGATTTTCCCAAGCATGATATGCTGGATTATCCAGGAAAAAGTCCACTGTGAAGGGGAGTCTTTGGGTACATCATATACTTTCTGCAAGTAGAACAGGTATATTATCAAACAGACTACGGGCAATAAAAATGTTTCATCTGATAAAGAAAAAGCCTTGCAAGGGGAAAAGAAAGTTTATAAGCTTCCATACCAGCAAAACTTGCTATTTAATTTCTTCTCTGTACATGCACCTGAGTACAATCCTGTCATGGTTTAAGCCCAGCCAGTAACTCAGAACCACGCAGCTGCTTGCTCACTCCCCTCACCCCCTTCTTCCCCCCTCTGCTCCCGGAGGGATAGGGAGAAGAATCGAAAGAATGTAACTCCCACGGGTTGAGATAAGAACAGTCCAGTAACTAAGGTATAACACAAACCACTGCTGCTACCACCAATAACAATAATGGTAAGGGAAATAACAAGGGAAGAAAATACAACTGCTCACCACCCGCCAAATGATACCCAGCCTGACCCAAGCAGCAACCTACCCCTTCCAGGTAACTGCCCCCAGTTTATATACTAGGTATGACGTGCTGTGGTATGGAATACCCCTTTGGTTAGTTTGGGTCAGGTGTCCTGTCTCTGCTTCCTCCTGGCTTCTCCTGCCCCCTGGCAGAACATAAGACTCAAAGTCCTTGTTTGGAGTAAACATTACTGAGCAACAACTAAAAACATTGGTGTTATCAGTGTTGTTCCCAGGATGAAAGTTCAAAACACAGCACTGCACCAGCTACTAAGATTGAGAAAAACGACTGCTACTGCTGAACCCAGGACAGTATCCACCCCTTATTCCATACCATTCACATCATGCTCAGATCCTACATTTTTCCATATACCATCGCTTTTGTCTCATATATATATAAGACATATATGTATATATACATATATATGAGACATATATATGTGAGTGTATATATATGTATCTATATCTATATACACACACCTCCACACCCACAGAAAGAGAGAGATATCATTCCTTAGTGCGTAGACCAATCCCTATAAAGCTGCTGAGTTCATTCGGTCCATGTCAGGCTCCTTCCTGGCTTTCAGCAGGATTTGGATTATTTTTCTCCCTTTCTCAAAAACTTCTTCCCCTGTATCACTCCACACGATAATGTCATCGATGTATTTCAGGTGTTCTGGAGCCTGCCCCTGTTCCAGTGCAGTCTGGATCAGTTCATGGCAGATGGTAAGGCTGTGTTTTCACCCCTGGGGCAGTTGTTTCCAAGTGAACTGGACACCCCTCCAAGTAAAAGCAAACTGTGGCCTACACTCTGCTGCCAAAAGAATTGAGAAAAATGCATTGGCAATATCAGTGGTGGCATACCACTTGGCTGCCTTTGACTCTAGTTCATACTGAAGTTCTAGCATGTCCGGTACGGCAGCACTCAATGGTGGTGTGACTTCATTCAGGCCACGATAGTCTACTGTTAGTCTCCTTTCTCCATTAGACTTTCGCACTGGCCATATGGGACTATTAAAGGGTGAGCGGGTCCTGCTGATCACTCCCTGACTCTCCAGTCTACGGATCAGCTGATGGATGGGAATCAGGGAGTCTCGGTTGGTGCGATATTGCTGCCAGTGCACTGCTGTGGATGCGATTGGCACCTGTTGTTCTTTGATCTCCAGCAACCCCACAACAGAAGGATCTTCTGAGAGACCAGGCAAGGTGGACAGCTGCTCAATTTCCTCTGTCTCCAAAGCAGCAATACTTAAAGCCCATCAGTACCCTTTGGGTCTTTGAAGTACCCTCTCCTGAGGTAGTCTATGCCAAGGATGCATGGAGCTTCTGGACCAGACACAACGGGGTGCTTTTGCCATTTCTTCCCAGTCAGGCTGATTTCAGCCTCCAGCACAGTCAACTCTTGGGATCCTCCTGCCACTCCAGAAATATAGATGGGTTCCACCCCTTGACAGCTTGATGGCATCAGGGTACACTGTGCACTGGTATCTACTAGAGCCTTATACTTCTGTGGGACTGATGTGCCAGGCCATCTCATCCACACAGTCCAGTAAATCTGATTGTCCCCTACCTCCACCTGACTGGAGGCAGGGCCCTTTTAATAGTGATCAAATATTGGTAAGTTACGTCTTGTATAAAGGGATTAGTCTTCTTTATCACAGGAGCTGGAGTAAAATCAGCTCTTCCACTCCATCTGGGAACCTACTCACCAGAGACTGAAGGCACAGCTTTCACGGGATGATCAACCTTGACCTTTGTTCTCCTCTCCAATTCACATATCCGTTCCCCCAGAACTGAGGTAGGTTTTCCATCCCACTTCCTCATGTCTTCTCTGAGATCCCACAGGTAAAACCATAGGGTGGCCCATGGCGTGTACCTCCTATATCTTCTCTGTCAAGCAGTAGGGCACCCTTTGTTAATAGCTGAGACGTGTGTTGGTACACGTGAGGAGCTAGATAGATCAGGTAGATCGTCCCTCAATTGTTTGAACTCCTGAGACAGTTTTTCCACATCTGAAATGATGCAAGGGGTGAGATTGTCTTCCAACTCTCGGAGTTGATGAATCACTTCATCCACTGTTGGTTGTGCTACGTCATGCCAGGTCATTGATGCCAATGAGTGGGCATATGATGATGATGCACTCTGTGTGAATTTCTGCCACATGGGTCAGGTACATTTGACTTCATCTGGATCTACGAATGCATTCCCAGCATCCGGCCTGTGATAGATCATCCCTACAATGGCCGATTCCCTGAGACTGGATGCCTTTCTCCAGAGGAGTCCACTTGGCTGAACGACTCCTAACATCATCCTTGCATGGAAACCTTTCTTTCACAGCTGCCAAGAGCTGCCTCCAAAGACTGAGGTACCGTTTCTCTTTTGCAATTGCTTTGTCAATTCCCCCTTCCCTAGCAAGTGATCCCATCTGCTTGGCTTCCCCACCTTCTAGTTTGTGACCATCAGCCCCATTGTCCCAGCATTGGAGCAACCAGGTGATGATGTGCTCCCCTGGATGACAGGTAAAATCTTTTCACATATTCCATAGCTCTGTCGAGATCCCGGGTCAAGAAGTCACTTCTTCTTCCTCTGATTCACATAATAATAACTCTTGTTCAGATGCTGTCCCATGTAGTAAATGCATTGGTTCCTCATCTTTCTTCACTGTACGGGTTGCTTTTTGTGCCTCTTGTTTGCTTTTCCCCTCATGTACAGGGGCAACTGATATTGGCACGAATTGGTCATTTGGTTTATCTGCAGTAATTATCACTGTGGTTGGAGTGGCTGCAGTATCTGTTGTCATGGTTGGTGCAGCCACTGTCCTTGGGGGTTGAGTAGCACCAGCAGCTGTGCTGTCTGTTGCCGTGGGGGCTTGAATAGCTGCTGTACTTGTCACTGGGGTTGGTGTAGCTGCGTTTTCTGTTGTAGTCAGTTTGACTAGCTGCTGTACTTATCACTGGGGCTGGTGTAGTTGCTGTGCTTGGAGTTGGAGTAGCTGCATTGTCTGTTGTAGTCAGAGTTTGACTAGCTGCTGCACTTGTCACTGGGGCTGGTGTGGCTGCTGTACTTGGAGTTGGAGTAGCTGCGCTGTCTGCTGCTTTGCCATCAGATCCAGAGACATATATTTTCCCTTTAAAGGTGCTGGATAGTGTTGAACAGGGCTCTGTAAGCATAGGCCAAGACCCAGCACGTTGCCATGATTTGTCCCTCTCTGGTATGACCAGAATAACACCACACCTCATTTACGTGTTTTACTAATTTTTCTGGATTTTGTACTTATTCAGTGGTGAAGTTCCAAAGCACTGGAGGGGCCCACTGGCCTAGATACTTGTCCATACTATCCCATACACCCTGCCACTCATGGCTGTCTAGCCTGGGGAAAATCTCTTGGTCCTCCTATATTGTCATCTAACACTAGACAAGACCCAAACCCAACTCTACTTAACTTTCAAGATCAGACAAAATGGTCGTGGGTAAAACACACTCTATATGTGTGCCAACATGGTGATCCCCATCACAATCAGGAGGCAGGTCTCAAGGGTATCCAAAGGCCATTCAAAACCTTCAGAACTCTCAAATGATGCTGTAAATAGTTTGGTGGGGGAGCTGCGAATGTAAGGGAATGTCTCCTTCATAGGCTGACCACCCAAGGAGGAAAAAAAGATGTGTAATTGATAAACACTTCCATTATATACCTCCCATAGTATAGAGGTGATGACCACATGTGGGAACGCAAGCCAGATCAGTTTCATGATCAATAAGTCTATTGTATTACAAGTCATTACCATGAAGTACAATGAACCAAGAAACTTAGCCCAAGCCCCCCAGCCGATAAACACTAGAACAGCAAATACCGGCTGCAGGTAAGGTACGACATGCTGAAACTCTGAGATCAAGAGCAACAACCTTGAGAGCAAATAAATCAGCATTGTGATGAGTGACAATTAATCCAAAACAATAAATGCTTATCACAAATACGATTAGACACAATCTGGTCAGATCTGTCTATCTCAACCGTTCATGCCCAACGCTGGGCACCACAAAGAACTGTCGTGGTTTAAGCCCAGTCAGTAACCCAGAGCCATGCAGCCACTCGCTCACTCCCCCTCTTCCTCCCCCCGCTCCCAGAGGGATGGGGAGGAAAATCAAAAGAATGTAACTCCCACGGGTTGAGATAAGAACGGGCCAGTAACTAAGGTATAACACAAATCACTACTGCTGCCACCAATAATAATAATGATAAGCGAAATAACAAGGGAAGAGAATACAACACCTCACCACCCACCGACCGATACCCAGCCTGACCCAAGCAGCAATCTACCCCTTCCGGGTAACTGCCCCCGTTTCTATACTGGGAATGACGTGCTGTGGTATGGAATACCCCTTTGGTTAGTTTGGGTCAGGTGTCCTGTCTCTGCTTCCTCCCAGCTTCCCCTCCTCCCTGGCAGAGCATCAGATTCGTAAAGTCCTTGTTTGGAGTAAACATTACTGAGCAACAACAAAAAACGTCGGTGTTATCAGCGCTGTTCCCAAGCTGAAAGTCAAAAACACAGCACTGCACCAGCTACTAAGATTGAGAAAAATGACTGCTACTGCTGAACCCAGGACAAATCCTAAAGAAAAACTTGTTTTCTGGAGTCCACACACTGATTTTAGTTCAGCAGATCTTGCAAAGAGCCACCTCCTTCTGTTGTAGCTTTTTCTTCACTGTTGTATTGCACAACAACCTAACTCTGCAGTCTTCCTGGAGCAGACTGTTGAGAACCATGGGTGCTACTTTTACAAAAACAGATCCTCAAAAGGACTGGAATTCAACACTATCACAGATGTCACAGAGGTTGCGTCAGCTAATAAAGGATGAGACTCCTTTCAACAGAGGTTTAACTCACATTTTCACACTGACTCCTAAAGCAAAATAATGGGATTAGTTATCTCCATTGTATGTAAGCTGCAATCTAAATTAAGCACATAAGAAAGTGATTTATGCCATTTTAGTTGCTTTCCAAGGATTATATGAATGGGGACTGACCTCTTCCTGTGAATGTCAGTCCAATGAAAGCCAGCAGAGCCATCTCATGCTTTTGTGGTGCTCAATTCCTGTCAACATGGGAAAAGATCTGACTGGTTACACTTACTTTTCTTTCCTCTTGTGTCACTTTCAGCAGCTTAACGCATTCTTTTCATACCATAATTTTTCAGAGGGAAAATACTCTAATCTTAAATTAAAAAGAAAAAATGCAGGAAATCTGAATTTCTGTCCCAATTAAATACATAATAACCTCTACAACATCATTGTTTTGTTTCATTCCTATCACATGTCATGTTATTTCTTAAATAAATACTTTTTTTATGCTGGTTCTGATGACTGAGGCACATTTTTTTCTCCCTACACCTTGATTAACTTCAGTGAGACCACTCATGACATTTGTTAGCATTCACTGCATTGAATTTCAGCAGAAACGTGGCTTTATATAGTAAAATTCTCAGCTGTGCACATTTTCTAAAGAGACTGAATTCTCTACCTAGTTTGAATAGATTCTTACATTCCTACATCAGCTAGATAGATCTGTACCATAGATCAACAGTTAAACATGGCATATTTATCATTGGCAACTGCATCTAACACAGCTTGTTCCACATAAACCCCCAGCTCTAAATGCTCTTTTTATCTCACTAGAGCCATTTATTTTTCATTTCACCTCATTCAAATTGCACCAGATCCTGAGGCTTCCACTCAGGTGAAATTCCCACTGAGGCCAAGAGAACTTCTGTCCTTAAAAAAATCTAAGTACGTTTCTGTGCCTGTTCTGCACATCTCAAGTTTTATTTCTAGCATAGCTGCAGATTTAACTATTCATGGCAGATTCGCCCATCCAGAGCAGGCTATTAATAAGAAAAAGTAAGGTGGCAAAGAGCTCATGAAACTCAGTATTGTCCCCTCAGTACTGCCTGTAGTTGGACAGACTAAGGTAATTTTCATTTAATATTTAGCTAGGTCACTTTCTATTCTGGTATTTCTCTGAATTATTCTGGTTTTCACTGCCTGGAAGAACCAGAAAAGGGAGTTGGAATGTCCCGACAAACTAGGTTATAAAATCAGTATTATCACACTACACTCAAAGCAGAATTGTTGTGGTCTTTTAATTAATCACAGTGAAATGAGATGTGGCTTGTAGTTAATTTATCATGAAGTAGGTATTTGAAAGCAACTGTATTTCTGTACAGCTCACATCAGAAAAAACACTTCATATATGGAAACTTCTTAGTTGCAAATGGAAATTCCATTTATGCATCAATAGATAGATTTGATCAAACATAAACATTTGTTCACATTTTGAGTGCTTTGTAGTTCTGCATTTTTTTTAACATATTCATTAAAGAAAGTGATTCTGCCACTTGAAACAAGGTGAAATCCCACTGCCTGGCTCCTTAGGATCCAAGAGAAAACTGAAGCAGACAGGACTGCACAGGTCTGGGAGATGTTCCTGGATGAATGCTACATCAGGGACCTAGCACTTCCAGAAAGAGCCAAAGTGGTGCAACCCCCCATTGGGAAAGAATTCCAGCCCCACAGTGTGACCTGTCTCTCTCTAAACCTGATGTTCCTCCTATAGTACATCATTAGAACTTATGGATGAATAAACATATAAACACATGCTTTGTGTGCAGCAGCAGCCAAAACAACCAGGAACAAACCAACCTCCCTTTTCCACGGTGGTTTCTGGGTGCTAAGCAGAGAGCAGAGATGCCCTAACATGTTTTTCCCTGTTTAACCAGCACAGCTTATCCTCCTCCCAGCTGGGGAACCTGTCTTAAAAAATAAAGGGAAACAGAACTCAAAGTAAAGCAGAAAAAGAGCTGTTTCACATATTCTCACTCCTCTTTCCAGCTGCAATTACATCGTGGTTTAAGCCCAGTCAGTAACTCAGAACCACGCAGCTGCTTGCTCACTTCTCTCCTTCTTCCCCCTGCCCCTGGAGAGATGGGGAGGAGAATCAAAAGAACGTAACTCCCACGGGTTAAGATAAGAACAGTCCAGTAACTAAGGTATAACACAAACCACTGCTGCTACCACCAACAATAACAATGATAAGGGAAATAACAAGGGGAGAGCATACAACTGCTCACTACCTGCCAACCAATATCCAGCCGGAACCAGGCAGTGGTCTGTGTCTTCTGGGTAACTGCCCCCAGTTTCTATACTGGGCATGATGTGCTGTGGTATGGAATACCTCTTTGGTTAGTTTGGGTCAGGTGTCCTGTCTCTGCTTCCTCCTGGCTTCCTGCGCCCCTCTGCCCCTCATCACTGGCAGAGCATGGGACTGAAAAGTCCTTGATCAGGATAAGCATTACTTAGCAACAACTAAAACGTTGGTGTGTTATCAACATTGCTCTCAGATTACAGTTGAAAACACAGCACTGCACCAGCTACTAAAAAGGAGAAAAATGGCTGCTACTGCTGAACCCAGGACGAATTGCTGTTGTCCAAGTTTTTCTCCTTAAATATGCCATTCCAGAGGTGCTACCACCATTGCTGATGGGCTCAGTCTCTGCTAATGGCAGGTCCATCTCAGAGCTGGTGGCATTGGCTCAATCTGACACAGGGGAAGCTTCTGGCAGCTTGTCACAGAAGCCACCCCTGTAGCCTCCCCTGCCACCAAAACCTTGCCAGGCAAACCCAATAGATATGACCACAAGTCATACAAATAATAAAACATTAGACTATTAGAACCATTTGTTATCCAGGATGACAAGATGTCACTCAGCTAAGACGACAGATTAATATAGTAGGTGTTCCTCTCATTGCAAACAAAAATACATAGATCCAGACACCTGAACATAACAAATAAACTATACATAAAAATATCCCTTGGGGAAAAAAAATAAGCTAAATAAAAACAAAAAAAAATCAGTGCCTCTCAGTGTTTTTCCTGGCTTTTAAACCTAAACTTTTATAGTACATGAGGCAGTCTAGGCACCACAAGAATGAGTCCAGTCTCTTCATGCAATGGTCAGCTGGGAGTGAATGGTGCTCCCAGTCTGGGAGACTTCACTTCTCTTTGGCTTGGCAGTGTGATAGAACATGTTTTTCTTCCACTGAGTTACTTGTGATTTCCAGACAGATGTCCCCTTAATCTTGAGACAATCTTCATCAGATGTTTCTAGTAGATATCCTTTGATCTATTCCCCGATATCTTTACCAATGACAGCTTTGTTTCTTCTATCCCATTAAGATATCACCCCTTGCCATGTTGTGATAAGCACCACTGGGGCAAATGCTGCAGATAGCTTGGCAGCAAACGGAGCAGGGTGACCTCAGTCCTTCAGAGCATCTGCCTTCCCTGGAGCTGTCACTCCCTCAGGAGTGTCACATCAGCCACAACCAGTGTTTTCTGCAATAAGCTGAGCATAATTTACTTCACCCCTCTTATCTCACACTGTGCTGGCTTTGCTCACCTTGAAATGAGAGGCTTTAGAAAGGATCTCATGCAAAGCCTTGTGCCCACAGCTGGTTGTTTCCCAAAATAAACCTCGCTTTGCATTTTACAGATGATCTTGGATAGAGACAGGTAGGGAGCTTTGACATTTAGCTTCCCAGACTCAGTGAAACACCTCTTGTTCTGCTTTGCTTTTTGTCTGTTGATTTAAGCCAGGTTCCTCAACTGAAATGTCTTCGATAGCTACACACCTAAAGATTGATCCAGATCAGGAATCAAAGAAATAGCACACAAAAATGCAATTCTCACTTCTTGTTTTTTCTATCGCTAGGGTCCAAAGGAATACACACTGTAGGGAGTTTTACTCAAAGGACTGCAGGAAAAAAATGTATTCCAGAAGAAGCAATTTAAGAGACAAGGACACAGAGAAGTGTGCAGCTTCTGAGACAACAACTGCAGGTATTGCCAACAGCTATGAAACAAATCAGCTAAAGACCTCCTCATTTTCATGACATACACAACATGTCCAACTGCAAGATATAAGCACAGTAACATTTCATTCCACACATGGGGAATCAATGCCTGTACTGAAGAATCCCCACGTCACTAACAGAATACTGCAAGTGTTGACAGACTGGTAATTCATTTCCCCACTCACTGTATCATTATTGGGATTCAAAGCACATTTCTCAGCCATGGTACCTACTGCAAAATGACCTCTCGTCCCTATGTCAAATAATCTTTTGCACACACAGTCCAAACCAACACAAAAACATAACCCCAGGATTTATCACATCCTGATGCTTTGCTGCCATGTCTTACCCCTGCTTCTGTTTGCAGTCAGCAGGTAACTTTGACAGCATTCCATCACTCAGTGAGAAAACTTCATCACTCAGTGAGCAAACCTCATCACTCAGTGAGCTCTGCCCTACACAGTGTCCTTCTAATCTACCAGAAAAGTATCTCCCATTCACTGTGTACCAACTCAGAGTAGCTGTCAGGAGGCAGGGGAGAAACAATGTGGTGTGACTGTTCTGAACCCCTTTTGGAGGTGATGCCCCACCGCTGCCAAAAGCACTCCTGTAGCTTCTGGAACAATACTGCACTTCCTTTTATTTGCCCCTTGTTGGGAACTCTCTGTTTAAAACCCTTCTGCCATTTCCTGCTGATTGCCCAAGTTACCATTTGTACAGACACTGTGACTGACTCTCTTAGCTGCTATCTCTGCCACCACTGGTCAACATCCCAGAGCTGCAGAGAAGCTGGTCTGTATTTCCTAGGCCCAGCACAGGACTCCACCACATGCAGGCACGTGTTCAAGGAACGCCAAGATATTGCTAGGCACTCAATCATCTGCTTAGCCCTGCTTTTGATATCATAGACTGTCCTGCCTGTCTCATCCTCCCCACTTCATCAGTGGTTGTAGTAACTAACAGCCCACAAATACAGAATAATGGTGATTCCTGTCTACAAAACCAGCATGAGAACTCCACTCACGAGATGTGAACTCACTCACGAGATGTGCTGCTCATCCACACAGAGGGAAAAAGCAGCTCAAGGAATAATGGGATTTATTTTTTACTCATGTTGTAAAAAGATGAATTGGAAAAAACATCACTGGACAGAAAATTAGGGCATTTGAGTCTAGACTGCCAACAACTCTCACAGAGTAGCGGGTCTGCATTCCTCTCTGCACAACAAACTTTGCCTCAGAAGCCTTTAACAGGGATCCCTGCCAAGGATGCACCTGGGCTTAAGCCAACAGTGTTCCATAGAGTTAAGGATGCACATCTCCAGCTCAGCTGTTAAGCACATACGTGCTTGGAACCATACAGAAATGTCAGCAAAAACTCTAACACAAAAACTTTCCAGCACAGGTACCACAACTGTGTCAAATATCAGCTATCAAATTGTGTCAAATGGTAATGATCCTAGAGATCACTGAAGCCCTGGCCAGCTAAACACAACACAAATAAACAAAAAACTGATTCCAAGAAGGAATTGGATCCTCAATAGAAAAATTACAACAATTCTATAAGAAGCATCAACCACATACTTAAAAAGACAGCATTACAGGGACTGAATGGAAGAAGGAATTATTTGCCAGTATCTCTGGATATCAGTTTCCAATTCACCTGCAAAAAGAAAAGGCAACCCCACAACTGTTACAGTGCATTCTCATTTCAGGCAAAGCAAGTGGCAAGAGGTAATTCTTAGCAGCACATTGAATTCTGTATTTATTTTCTGTACATTAGCCTTAAATGTGTATTTTAATTTCACCTGAGAAAATTACCAACATAAATACTGCCCTTCCCAAATCCCTCTGAATTTTGAATTAACCTGATATCATCATTTCAACCAGACAGAAACGACGAGTAACAGATGATTC
The DNA here is from genome assembly GCF_033815535.1 of Pezoporus flaviventris. Lineage (NCBI taxonomy): Eukaryota > Metazoa > Chordata > Aves > Psittaciformes > Psittacidae > Pezoporus > Pezoporus flaviventris. Next base: position 13,546 of record NW_026892691.1, on the reverse strand, counting down.
ATATTCAGTAGTAAACTCACCTGCTTTTCAACATTCTAATTACTAGGCCATTTTACCCTTTCCATGATGCTGAAGCCAATTTGGGTCATACTGTTTTGAGCCACTGACAAGTCCTTTCAGCTCACACAAATAATGCATAAGGAATTGTTGTGTTGTCAGTCTGAAGGGCATTTTTAAATACACTGTGGCGAATAGAATACATTACCAAAACACATCATTTTCCTTCTGATACGCAACAGTTCACCATGAGCTTTCATCAGGCAAGACTTTACAGTAACATATAAGTTTTGATTTAAAGTGATCCACCCACCATTTCACTGGCTTCAGTCTATGTCATAATGATCAACGGGGTGCTACCAAATGTTAAATATAACAAAGTGCTTATTTCTAACATTACAGACAACAGCAAACAAACAAACAAGCAAACATGGGATTTGAATACTTCAGATGCCTTCCAAAAGCTGCAGTGAGGCTATGAAGGAAGTCTTTACTGAACTGTCTCCTCCTCTTCCTGACAGCACTACATCCTGGAGGAGTGAGCAGGGAAGCAAAGGGAAGCCCATTTCAAAGGTGGTTCATCACCTTCCTACTCTGAACATTTAGTTTTTCCAGGACATGCACCTTCAGAAAAGCTGAAGCTGTCCTCACATAGATCTGATATGCACTTAGAGACTGAAATATGCATACAACATAAGGTCTATCTGCTGAGTTTTCAAACCCTCCAACACAACTAAAGCATGGTAATTTCTCATATGCAAAGCCTTCTTCATTCTCAAGCCAGTTTGCACAGCAGATTTCTCAAAGTTACCAGCATTAGTCTAACTTGTAGCAACACTGGTAAATCCTGTACATCTTCAAAGGAAAAAAAAAAACCAAACTGGTTTCTGTTGTATAGATTTTATACACAGAAGCTGGTGCCTTCTGACAGCTACCTGTAAATTTCTTGATATACTGAGTACCACACCTGCCAGGTTTCCTTTACTTGGTGTGCTAACTCATATTTTAGATCAAACCAATACAAAAGACATGAAAACATCACAGTCAACATATATGAAAAACACAGGAGTCAACAATGGTTAGGTCATCCATTTATCAATTTTAAACCATCGCCTCAACAGTGTAATCTCTCTGTGTTCTAGTTATGAAAGTCCCTTTATAGCCACAAGAAAAAAAAAAGGATAATTCTAAGATCCTTAGTGAACAGGGAGTTTTGCTGAGAGCTGGCTTAAAGCTGGGCACCTTTAGGCAGCGCAGGACTGGTTTGGCAATACTTACTGCTGCATGTCAGGAGGCTTGAGAGCTTTTTTGCTATTTTAAAAAATATAACTCAAAGGCTATAGGCAAAAAAAACAACCAAACAAAAAACAACTCCCAAAAGCAGTACTTGAATTCATTCACGATAACATGAAGATATAAATAATAACAAGGAACAATGCTGACAACTAGAAAATATGGGATTTTAGTGTGCAGTGATTTGAGTGCACCCACAAAATGTGTTATCAGTTTTCAGAAACTACTCGAAGATTGCTGTCAACTGGGCTGAAGTTACTTTGCATTAGAGTCAAATAGCCATGTATTGAACAGACACTGCTACACAAGTTACTGAATAATCTCTGGATGACAAATGGTTCCAGTGTTTTAACTGATCCTTTTAACAGTTATTTCTTGGTTTCTTTTTTTAAATTCCTTTAAAACCCTCATCAATTATAATTTCATCCATACAGCATCACACAACCTGCATTAACAATCCACTTGACCTCCACCAGTAAAGGCAAGTGCAAAAGCTTTACTAACTAATAGGCAATGCAAAAAAACTCTGTAATTGTGTTATTCAGGTGAAATACAACCTCAATAAATACCAACAAAAATGAAATCCCAAATCTGCTAGACAAAAGAATCTAATGAGAGTTCTACACGGAAGTCTGGTAGATCCCTTCCTTCTCATCTAAGGTAGACAAGGAACCACGACTCCGTGAAGCAAACAAAACAGTGGGGCTGGGAAGCTGTCAGAAGCAAATCTTGAAACAGGAAAAATCTGGGAGAAGACAGAACCAAATCCTTGCTAGTGAGATATACTGGAACAGCCTGAGTGACTCTATGAAAATTGGTGGCCTCAGTGAGTTAGAAACAAATCAAACCTCAAGAATTCCATAACTTCAGGTGAAAAAAGCATCCAAATTCGGCTCTGGTTTGCATAACAGATTCAGAAAAAGCACAAGTTAACCTTGATGATGCACCACAGGAAATACATGGAAAACCAGATATTTTTCATTTGCCATCTTCTCTAATTAACTGAAAGTGTCAACTAGAAACGAAAGCAGATACATCCCTGGTTATCTAAAACTTTCCATGTTTAAGACTAGCTTTCACTTAGAAAAAGGCAGCTATGGAACAGTCATGTCTTAAACAAAGACAAACTATCCAGCAGAATGAAGGAATGGAAAGCAATTATTTCTTAATTCAGCAGAATCATATTTCTCATTAAGAAAAAAATACGTTCCATTAAAGCTTTACCTTTCTCACAATGACTTCCTGTGAATCCAGGAGGGCAGAGACATTTGTTAGGGGCTACACAAGTTCCACCATATCTGCATCCTTCTTCACAGAAAGCTGAAAAATAAAAGGAGTATGTGGGTACTACTTAATTTTTTTTTTAATTCATTCTACATTTGCAAGGTACTAAGAAAAACAGCTAAGTTCTGAGCAATTAACAGAACTCAACACATTAAAATTCAGTCCACCTGCAAACACAAAGAGAAGTAACCCATTTAAATGACATGAGAAAAAATCTCAGATTAGACCATAGGCAAACCTCCTCACCAATAAAAGATTAATGACCGTCTGGAAGGAGAAGAGAGGGAAAAAGACAACATACGACTTTAATAGGGCTCATCTTCTTTTAATTATACCCAGTGTGAGTCTTACAATTAAAATGCTCTGTGATCCGCAAAAAACAGGCTGGTCAGATGGCGTGAACTACTTTGTTCCTTGATTCTATCAAATATACTTCACTGAAATGTCTGTAAACACATAATATTTTCCTGGTTTTTCTACTTTTTAAGTGTAAAGTATATTTTGTAGAATCAAGAAATGAGATAGGGTTAGGCTCACAACTGAAAGCAGAGGAGATGGGCTCAACCACAAGATAATGCCTTTACTGAGGTGTGATCCTTGACAGAGCAATACAGAAGTACTTCAGAAGTGTATTTGTCCAATAACTGGGATTTGAAACAACCGATGGGTCTTGTGTCTTTTCTTGCGAGCACTGTGTGGTTTTCCTTTCACCGACAGAGGCATTGGCAGAAGCCCACTAACCGTGCAAGAAGTGTGCTTGCAGCTTAACAGGATTCTGTTTTCTTCCCTTTTGTTGTGTGTGTACAAGTAGCAGAACTGAGGTAAGAGGACGAAAGGAGACAGCAAGCGCCAGGACATAATCCATTTTGTACTGTTAACTCACCTAACGCCTTCATTAAGACCAAGAGCAGGCCCACAACACACTTCCCACCCCCTCCTAGGTATTTATTGAACTCCACAAGTTACTCAGTGGGTTTGACTGCACTCATGAGGGAAGTTACAATTAATATTTAAACAGCAGCTCTTTGCATCTAAGCTAATAACAGAATTGCAAAGTGTTTCCTGCAAGCTAAAATCACAGATGGAGTGTTGGCAAAGAGATGTTACAAATGCTATGAAAAGCCTTGAAGTGCTAGATAACAGAAGAAATGTTTAAGATTTATTTTCCAGTGCACTAAAAAGAAAAATAAAGTGAATAAAGTGCTAAGCATTAAAAACGAATCTTTTGCAATTGTTAACTACTTAGAGGCAAAACAGCACATCTTTGTACCATTTGTCTGAGCCAACAGACGGATCTCCCTTACTGTAAATATGGAATTCATAGGATATCATACTGCTTTATGAAGGATAACACAGGGAGAAGAATGCTAAAGTGGTTTACAGAAGATGGCAGAAGAACACCATATGCACTCCTGCGACTGGCGCAAGGCAGTTGTGTGGTTCTTGCTCACTAACACTTCCCACTCATCAGTGCACATACTCCATATGGGAACCTTCTGAAATCTATCCAGTGTGAAACCAGCTGGTTTCTACTACATAGGAAAAAGAGAAATATGGTTTAAAAGTAGCATTTTTTGATATTTTTGCATATAAATATTTGTAGAAAACTATAGCTGCGTGAAAAGCTGAAAGTAGCAGTAAGAAGTACAACTGGAAAATATAAGAAAAAACATGAAAGATTCCCTCTGGAACTATTGAAAGAATGTCTGCTCATTTCTAGCCATTCTCACACAAGGTGCAAGTTAAAATTCTTCCTCTACATTTCTTCTGGTTTGAGAATAATCAGAGACTCTCATGAAGCAGTAATACATTTCTGCATGACATCAAAAGCACTAATATTTGTGACTACGTAGATATAAAGGGGGGGGGAAAGGAAAATACTGACAAAAGAATATTTCATCCACAATATATGCCACATTGCACCGGGAAAGTACTACACAGGGCTCTTGAAATAAATAAGTCCTAAAGGGCATAAAAAAAAGATGTTTATTGTCTGTAGCAATCATGTGTGCTCACTAGAAGTTGTTGGAGCTGATAGGGATAGGTAAGAGGGCTGCAGCTGGAACTCACACACCTTCTTTGCCACCTTAATATCACCACCTTAATACCACCACCTTACAAATGTGAAATGTCTGCTGCTTCCATTAAATCCTATTTCTGGGTCTCTGCAGTGAGCTGGTGTTCTTTTCTCCTTACAGATTACTCAGGAGAAACGCTTATAAGACAGGGCTGGTCATGTAAAAGATTTTCCCTTTACTGCAAAAGCTGTGCTATGTCAGTGCAGCAGCCAGATCTTGACATCTCCAGGCACAGCCAAGCATGCCATTCGCATCTGGTGCCTGCCATGGGTTGAAACTCTGTCTTCCTATTCCTTCCTATATACCCAAGTCAAAACGCACCTCCTATATTTGCATTCAAATGTGCTAGCACCTCCTTGCTGACCATTTTGGAATTCCCATCCTTTACGTGTGACATCTCAGCAACTCAAAAAAAAAAACAAAACCACAGAAACCAAACAATATTTTTTGGGACAATTTTGAGGGACACTCTGAGGAATTGCTGTACTGCAGGTTTCTATGAGAAAGGACTTTGTGCTGCCCAGTGCACAAAGAGTCATCCAGGCACTGGTTTGTTACATGGCTGTCAGAGGATGAAGCTGAGCAATGGCTGCATAAGGAAAGAATTCAACTCTCCTTTACAACTGTTGCGGCAGCTGAAAAGTCCTCTGCAATATAGGCTAACTGTGCTTGTCTGTGCTGCTCAGGCTTTGGTGGATTATAGGGAGGTGGTTCAGTCTTATATTTAAATGCAAGAAAAGAAAACCCCAAGGAAGAGTGCCAGAATTCTCCTGCTGTTCCCCAGATGGTTTTCCACAAACCTGCTAATTCCTGCACTGCAGGATGCAGGAAGTAGCAATATCAAACCCACAAATCTCAAAACATAAGTTACGAAATCAGAATGTTTGTCTAAAGGCTACTTAACTGCTGGAAAAAGAGCTCACAGTACTGACAAAATACACTGCTACAGTACTGACAGCACTATTCTGAATTGTAAGAATGCTCAATACATCTAATACAGGGAACTTGGTTTCAATTGCCAGCAATTTTACCAAACTTCACGTATTTGAATTATTTTTAATACTAGTTCTGCCCCTGGCTGAAGCCTTTTCCATTTTATCAGAAGTCATTCATTTCCAACAATGACAGGTTTTCTTTACACCTGTATCAGCAGAGGTTAATTGAGGAATATCTTTACATCCCTTCTGTACCTATGCCTGGTGGAGAAGAGAACCTAACAGGGAGCAGCTCATGGACTGAACAGTGAATCAACTGGAATGCCCAAACCCATGCTTACGCTTTGCTATGTGTCTTGTCTACTGTGGGGTCAAGACTTCCACTGCGGTTCTGATACTTCAAAATCAAGACTATTTTGGGATGGGGAAGGCAACCCACCAATGCCACAGAACTGGCACTTATAAACCCTGACTGCAGACTCCCTCCTACTTAAAGCAAGTTATCACAAGAAAGATAAATCATGGCTGGATCATATTTTGCTAATGCATTCCCATAAATAGCTCCTGTCTCTGCAGTTATTTGCAGGCTGGCAACCTTGTTAAAAAGGAGAATGGTTACTGAATTTGCAATAAAGGTTTTATTGGGGAAACTAAGTGAAGATGCCGTTAGGGTAAAGGCTACAAGGGTAAACCTTCATCCTTAAGAGCCTTATTCAGTATTCCATGCACAAAAGAAACAGAATCTATTCATGTCAGGAGGCTTCTGCCAAAGTGAACTGATCTCTGTAATGCTAACAAATTTCCTCTTCTGAAATACAAGCTTTTTATCATATAAAGACCTTTCATAAATAGACATATTTTCTCTGCAGAGGAGCAGCTTTATTTTTGATGCACATCCTCCTTGATGATGGGACTGTAGAGAATGGAAACAAAATTATAAATCTGCTTGGGACCATGCTCCTGGACATGCATAAGCTGCATACCCACTGCCTATGTCTTTATGCACATTTCCTTTTTCCCTATCCAGCTAATAGAATTACCTCCTCTTACAGTGAGGCTGCTATGGACATCCCCAGGGACAGAAAGCAGAAATGATTTGAGCTAGAGCCTCCTTGAGTGCAAGTTGTGGGATTTGTATGACATTTATGTAGACTTCTTTAGTTCTCCCCAGAATCCAGGCTGCAATGCTGCAGACAGCAAGTGTGAGGGATGCAGGCCCACAGCAGCTTCAAACGTTTCCTACTGTCTGTTACTGGAAACTGGATCTCTTTTTAGCGCTTCTGCTTACAGGACTCAGGGAAAGCTGGATAGTCTGGATTCCAGCCTCTTCTCCTTCAGAATTGAAGGGATTAACTTGATTATTCTCATTTTTGGTACAGTAGCACAGTAAAACAGTGTGCTACTGTAGAAAAGCAGGTACTACAGCGTGGAACATTCCTGTTGAGTAAATCTCCCTTTAATTCCAAGTGTTATACTGTAATTATAACAAAACACAAATATTTATATTTATAAATATATAAAAGCATTTTTATTAAAAGAAAAAATAAAATAAATCAAAGTAATCCTACAAATTCAAAGGAATGTTACTTGAGTGTGCAGATATTTATACACATAAAACCTAAATTTTCTATAAAGCTAAAATAAACTACCAATATATTAATAATTACTGTTGCATTCCTATTTTATAACATTTCATGTACTGAAATGTATTTATTACAAAGCACCTTTTAATAGGCCAATTTCTTAATGTTGTCCTGGTGCAACATAATCCCCATTTTTACATCTACATACATCACCATGACAATGTTAGCACAGGCAGATAAAGTGACCAGCTGTAACAGAACCATAGGGATAATATCATGTGCTCCCTTCTTTTCCCTTTATCCTACCTGTCCATTCAAAGAAAAAGGAAACTCAGTTAAAAAAAGAAGCACCTCATTTATTTGGGGTTCATCATCTCCCATTTGAGAATTAGCAAATTCCCATATTCTGGGAATCTGAGCACATCAGCAACTGGTTAGAACTGTGTTGAATGGATAATCCCCATTTCCTCTTCATCTCAACATCACCAGGAAGTGACAAGCACCAATGTTTTAAGAGTATCTGTACAATTTGTTTACCAAGCAGCTGCTCTCGTCAACTTGGCAGCACAAAGGGATGGAAGAGGTTCAAAAGTGAGTGAATGCAGTGGGTACTTCAAACTTCTTCCACTGCTTTTCTCTCCCTTGCCATTTTCCGCATCCCTTCTTTAGTCAAGAAAAGAAAAAAGAAAAAAGAAAAAAAGTTGAAAAAATAGTTCCATTAGTACCAAAACAAACACCACTAGAGAAAAAGACTAAAATGGACCATAGCTTGCATAGAAGAATATAGCAATACCAGAAATGCAAACTCCTGCCCCTACACCATAGGGAAAATAAGCTCTTAAAGAAAGCAAACACAGTTTTGCTCAACAGGGTGTCTATACTATGAGTCAAACCCATCCCTACTCCTGTTTTACTCTATGTTTATCACAATCCATGAGCTCATTTCCATAAGCAAGGTACTGCACAGCTTGTCAAGGCAGCTGCACAGCAGAGCAGCCATCAGCCCAGTGTGCAGTGGCAATTGCAATGCAGGTCCAGGTGAGACCCTGTCCTTCAGACTCCACACCAGGCAGCAGCTTCTACTGCGGATCAGCAACACAGTAACCTGCAGTTCTCTGCATTTTGGCCCAAAGGACTGGGTGCTCACCTTCACCCCAAACTAGCTGGCTGCTGGTTTCATGTGCATACAGCAGCTTCTGTGGGCATTAAATAACTACGGCAAAGAGCAGAAGTTGTACTTAATGATCTGTGCAGCAGCACCTATACTGCCAGTGCTGCCCGATATTTAAACCTACAGCAGTTTCCTGGAAGACTGGAATTCAAAGGGACTTTAACCTGAAACCGCTACTTTCTCCAAGACTATATACTGCCACAGGGAGCTAGGGAAAATCAAAACAAGGAGGGCAAATGTTCAGTGACAGCCTTGCTGGGGCTTTGAGCAACCTGGTCTAGTGGAAGGTGTCCCTGGCCATGTCAGGGGGTTGGAACTGGATGAGCTTTAAGGTCCCTCCCAAATGAAACCATTTTATGACTCTATGATGATTATAAATCCATCCTTTACAGGTGCTCACTGCACCAGCTTTCCTCTGTGCTATGTTCCCTACCAAAAATGCAAACCACAGCTCCTGTGATCACTGCCTCAGAAACACTATCCTCTCTTGACATCATCATTGCTCACCTTGTACACCAGAAGGCATCTGTGATTGCTGTGTTGGGCAACATAAGAAAGTCATACCAGCTTCTCTTGTACTTTTGGGATGCTTTTTACTGATTCATTTTCAACAAGGTGGTCAGTAAAATGACCAGGAAGTCCACTGGTATTTGGCCAGACTCAAAGTGCATCTGCATGTCAAATGAAAATGTGACATTCAGGAAAGGCAAGGAAGCGGTCAGGCACAGGCTGTTTGGCTAAACAGAAACATGCAGCTCTGGAAAAGGGATGGGCTAGAAGAACTATACCAGCAATTTGATAATCAATTGATGGGAAATGCCACAATTTCATTAGCTGATTGAATTTACTCAGTATACACAGTACAATTTACAAGTACACACAGGGACATGGTTGATAACAATCCAACTATGTAAGCCAAATACCAGAATAATCAGATGATACCAGTTGCTGAGGCAGGTTTAGAGGACAGCTGAGAAAGTCAAGAGGAAGCATACAACAAAGCCAGTGAGCGGCAGAGCTTCTGCTCTTTTTCTCTGTACTGAAACGTGACACCATCATTTATAAAAGTACAAAATTCTTCTCAGTTCAGTGAACTACATCCACTGGATAGAGGGTACAACTTATTTAACACAAAGTCTGACAAATGCCACTGGAGTCATCTTACAGCTGCTGGAGGCAGGGAAGGACAAATCTGGTAGGAATAAACTTTGGGCACAAGAACTGTGCTAGAAAATTTTCATCCCATGTGTGGTGTGGGAGTGGGAAGGGGAGTGGTGGTCAGTCTGGCAATCGGGATGCGAACACATCTGAGACTAGAAGACAAACCCTTAGCTGGGCAGTTCATTACATTTGAGAGTGGCTTCCAACCTAATTTATGCTTCAGATTATATGGTGGCATGTATGATAGTTAGTTCAGTTCAGGAAAAGCCTATACATCTCAGGCCTTCTAAAACTGATTGTACAGTTATTATTCCTGATTCATATTCCTAGAGATTTCACATATAAGACATACTTTACAAATGTAACTAGTATAATGTCTGCCTAGGATAGTCAAAACTCCAAACCCTGGCGGTACAAAACTGCTACTTAGAGCTAAATCTGAACAGAGATCGATGAACACAGAATGGAGATTTGGAGATGGGCTTTTGTCAAAGCACCCAGAAAAGCATGAAGTAATTCTGTCAAATTTGGGAGGCAACACACAGCAACAGGAAAGAAGAAGCAAGGGCAAAACAGAAAAGTACTTGGAAGGTTTGTAAAGAACACTGAATAGATCAGGTAGAAATGGTGGCAAAGGTATCGGATACAGCCATACATAGATACTCTGTGTCTGTATATTTGCATACTATATAATATTTATCAAAGTGAAGAACTAATACTGTAAAGTTTGTCACTAGGCTCTTTTAGCTGATGGAGCAGTGAATCTTTCCAAGTACCCAGTGGTCTGTCACCCAGCATTGGCAAAACTAAGATGAACGTGAATTTGGAAGCTGAGCATCTCTCTCAGCAGGCCCTGAACCCTTCACAGCAGGCCCTTTCTTTGCTGTTATACGATGTTGAATTCTCTTGGTGCTTGGTGCTGTGCTTGACTGATTTGTAATCAAGCTGTGGCCATTTGCACGCAAGGAGCAGCCTTTCATCTGGAGCTTTCAGCGTGGGCTTAAGTGCTGTTTGGCTGGAGATGCTGGATTTGTCTTTGAAAAACGAAACATCAAATTCTTAAAATTAGTCCAGTGAATCACAGTGACAAATGCTAACAATTTTCTTTGTATTACCCCAGTAACGGAACTTACTTTGAATGTGTAAGTTCGCCACTTTGATCGATACATTTTGATGTCAAGCTTATTTTATGGCTATGAGGACAGATATGGGACAATTTTCTAAAACATATGGAAAAGATCAGTAGAAGCAGCAAGAGACAAAAGGAATGTAATAAAATTTGTCCTGTGGTATATTACACTTTTGAAAGCATCTCTTGCGTCTCCAGCTGATTCTGGTGCTAAACAAATATACCTGTTGCCATTTTCCTGTCCTGTTTCCTAAAAGCTCAACTCCTCAATATTTTTAGTGCACCATTTGAAGTCAAGTGCAGTTCTGTATAGTAGCCTAATACTAAGCGCGACAAAACAGGGCATGATACTTCTTCCACAAACCAGCTGAATATCAGCTTTCCAAATTCCAGCCAACAGTCAAAATTGTAAAACCAAACTGAAATCCACTTTGAGAAATGCTGTGACATACATATTGGAGGGTTTCTTTGCACCACATCAGCATGTTTATTATTCTCCCATTTTCTTTTTAACAAATGGATATAAAATAATTTATACCTGACACATCAATTATAGTTTTATACATTTTAATTTAACGTTCAGTGGAGTTATCAAAACAAATGAGACAGGAGAACACTTTACTAAAAGCTGCAATCATTAAAAAGCAAGAGAGGATTTGAAACTTCTGTCCTGCTTCCACTTTGGCTCACAGCTTCTTTAGAAATCCAGTTATGCTTAATCAATCTTCATCTAAGGATAAAGTAGCACGTTCCAGAAGCACAACAGAAGCATCTTCCCTTGCCTGATATATTATTCAAATATAATTCAAATCCCATTGAACTCATTGAAAAATACTGAGTTCAATAAACAGTGGATGCAACCTGAGGTGTGTTTGACCTTAGCACAGTATATGGAATATTCAGACAACATAAAAAGAGTTTTCTAGCTGTGTGGGTTTTACAGTTCCTGATCTCAGCCTTCCAGTCCATACAAACACACCCTGGAGACGCATTCAGCACAGTACTCACTGGATTATACCCCTCATGTAACAGGTATACAGTCTTTGAATTCACTCTTCTTGCACCCTGTAGCACTAACAGGCACCTTCAACAATAAACCCCAAGTCTATTTATTTGTGAGAAGCACTCTGTCTCAATGTGCAAGATTTACTCTATTGCTTAGTGAAAAGCTACCCATTGTCTTCAAATAATCGTGTTATTAGAAAACAGAAAGTTCAATAAACTGAAAAAAAATGCCTAAAAGTCAATAAAACATTGTTTTATGGTAATTCTCTACATGAGGAACACTGTATTTTGAAACAGTAAAGAAACTTTAAGTATTTTCAGTCATAGCTGGGAGTGACCATGATGTCTGGATGCAATCAGAGCCTCTCAAGTACCACATTCAGCAGTATTTCCTTTCAGGTTATTGTCAGCAGAACAATTGAAACAAAAAACAAATGCTTTTTTTGGTGGCTGCACAAAATGTGCAATAGTAAATCAAGGAATTATTGATAGCATTTAGCCACCTGAAGGTGACATTACTTGGAGAGTGAAGAAGAAAACAGGAAATAAAATGTAAAAAGAGCCTGCAGGGACAGGACAAGGGGGAAAGGCTTTAACCTGAAGAGAGGAGATTGAGATGAGCTCTTAGGCAGAAGTTCTTCCCTATGAGGATGGTGAGGCGCTGGCACAGGTTGCCCAGAGAAGCTGTGACTGCCCCATCCCTGGCAGTGTTCAAGGCCAGGTTAGACGGGGCTTGGAGCAACCTCGTCTAGTGGAAGGTGTCCCTGCCCATGACAGGGGGTTGGAAATGGATGAGCTTTAAGGTCCATTCCAACCCAAACCAATCTGTGGTGATTCTATGAAATATAATAGCAATAGGATTTTCTGGTCTGGGTCAGGAATTGCAAACACAACTTACAAAGGCATTAGGGAACTTAAGCTGGGCATCTTTAAACAAGGACAGTTAAATTTATGTGGTCTCTCTACTGTCTTGGTATTATTCTTCTGGTATGCTGCAAGTAACAGCTACAGTGGGATTTCTGAAACAATTTTCAATGGGCTTTTGCACCATCTTTTACATTTCACTTATTCTGCCTAGACTCCACCCAAAATAAATTGCCTTTTTCAAAGCAGGATTGAATGCTATTGACCAACACCAGAAGGGCGGGAATTGTCAGCTCCAGGGATCTGAGTCCTCTGACTGCACAACAGGAAGGACTTTACAGCACTGAACCTTTCAGAGCTCACCCACAATACCCACTCAGCCTTCACCTTTATCAAGAAAGATGCCACGTTAGATATAGACTTTTCCCCATTAAGGAACAGAATTAAGAGTTTATCTCGGTTTACAGAATCCAGCTGACCTTGCAGTCTCTAACAGATAAAGGTTTGAATTCACTGAAGACACTGTCAAGAAGGCAATCTAGAGATGAAAAAGCCCTGTATCCCATCAGCAATGACCCAGAGCATCCTATCTCATTCAGATCAACTTATATAAGAGAAAGAGAGAAAGAAAGAGAGAAAGAGAGAAAGAGAGAAAGAGAGAAAGAGAGAAAGAGAGAAAGAGAGAAAGAGAGAAAGAGAGAAAGAGAGAAAGAGAGAGAAAGAAAAGAAAGAAAGAAAGAAAGAAAGAAAGAAAGAAAGAAAGAAAGAAAGAAAGAAAGAAAGAAAGAAAGAAAGAAAGAAAGAAAGAAAGAAAGAAAGAAAGAGAGAGAAAGAGAGAGAGAAAGAGAGAGAGAGAGAGAGAGAGAAAGAGAGAAAGAGAGAAAGAGAGAAAGAGAGAAAGAGAGAAAGAGAGAAAGAAAGAAAGAAAGAAAGAAAGAAAGAAAGAAAGAAAGAAAGAAAGAAAGAAAGAAAGAAAGAGAAAAAGAGAGAGAGAAGGAGAGAAGGAGAGAAGAAGGAGAGAAGGAGAGAGAGAAAGAGAGAAAGAA